>NC_044324.1:81699901-82299901 GCF_007399415.2 Gopherus evgoodei
TGCTGTCATTTTCCTTATACTATTCTAAGCACAGCATTTCATGTATGTTCACTGAGGGTTTAAGACCTAGATCTTCAAAGGTGTTTAGGCACCTAAATACCTTTTAGGATCTGGGTCCAAATGACATATCCAAGATCAAAAAAGAATTTTTAAACAGAGCTAGGAATTGATCCAGATCTCTTGAGTCCCTGTCCAGTGCTTTAACTACAAGAGCAACTTTCCTTTACAATGGATTGCTATTTCTGACCCAGATGTGATGTAGAACTTTGTTATTTTATTTTGTATTTGCATTCCAGTAGTGATTAGGGCCTCCAATCAGTGATCAGAGCCCCATTGTATTGCTGCAGTACAAAAAAAAAGTAGCAAGAAGTCAGTGCCTGCCCAAATCTAGGTTTGTGACAAAATGCAATTGGTGGATGAAATGGACACATGGGCCAGTGGGTTGAGTGTGGGGAGTAGGAGGATGAGGTAACAGTAAAACAAGTAAGCTTATTATGATAGATAATAGTCTCAGTTTACGGCTCACCTAGTCACTGTGTAAGCTCTTAATCTTAGACAATTTCTATATTCTGTACTTCAACTTATATTGTTGAGTTTTTAGGATAAACAGCTCACAAAATGTTGCTTAGCTAGCAAGTTTCCATGGGAATTATTATGTGAAATGAAGGCTCATTTAAAAAAATGTTATTTTAGGGTCATTAAATCCATTTTAAAGCCAGACAGGGAGAAACCAAAAAACGCAGAAGACTAATAATGCTTTGGGGGCTACTTAACAGTGTGTTCCACACTCATAGGCTAAATCAATGTCATTTTGTTTAATCATCTTCATCTTACGTTTTTCTCTTTATTTTTCTACACTATGCCAGTGAACTTTGGTTATCTTTAGGAGACACTAACATAGAAGAATAGATTGGTAGAGGGTTGGGGGCGCTTGTGTTATGTAGCCTCAGTAAGAAGACTTTGAACTCTCACTTCAGAAGAGGCTAAGTAAGGAGTTAGGAAAGAGACTGTGTCTCCAGAACAAAAAGCCACGTGGCACTCATTCCAACTGGTGCTCTGAGGAAGAGAGTGAAGGGCAGTGTGAGCACAAAGAGAGATGAATGACAGGAGGGATGCAAACCTTGATCATAGATTCATCCCTGGGAATCTAGATGAAAGTTGTCTTTGAAATATTTAAGCTGATCATCTGAAAGTTTTCTAGGAGGCTTGTACATCCATTTGTTTTCAAAGGAATGAGGCATTCATTGAATTATAGATTATTAGGGTTGGAAGGGACCTCAAGAGATCTAGTCCAGCCCCCTGCTCAAAGCAGGACCCAACCCCAAATGGCCCCTTCAAGGATTGAGCTCACAACCCTGGGTTTAGCAGGCCAATATTCAAACCACTGAGATACTCTAAGCAGTTTTGCCAATCTCAGTCTGAAACTTTGTCACAGAATGTTGGCTCTTTGACTCTTTTTAGGCTTCTCAGCCTTCCTGAAGGAACTAAAATTTGTGTATGGAAAAATGAAATGCACATGTTGATTCTTATATGCAACAGTTCAGGGGGCATTCAAAGCTCATGTAGTAGGGGGCTATTTTTGTTCTGAATATCAATTGAGAACTATAAAGAATAATTTGGTTTTGAATACTGTGAAAATCACCAGTATTAGCCATCAATACTATGAATGAAGTAGAGGCAAGGGGCTAGTGATGAGTCAGAATGGCACTGCATCAGAGACTACCTCTCCTTCCATCCACTCTCTCCCTCCCAAGACAACCATGCTGTTCCAGGAAAATGTAGCTCATGAGTCCTAGACAAGCCTTGTGCGATCCAGAGATAAAACATTCTTGGTCAAAGGCACTCGCACAGGAACATAGATTAGGCTGCTTTCTCCTTCCTTTTCCACATAAAATGACTTCCTCATTCCCAGGAATGTTGTTTCCCTCATCTGACTTTTTTTCCACTTTTTTCCTCAGGAACCCATTCACCCCTCACCTGCCCCTTTGTTTTGGTGATGGCTTCTGTCTGCTGCTCTCCCCATGTTGTATACTACTGGGAATTAACTTCAGGCTGCTGCCAGCCATCTCACTGCCCCACCAGCTGCAGTGATCCTTTTAGGCCAGTTACTTCTGGCTGGCAGCTCTACAATATCTGGTTTCATTTGGCTCAGTTGCTTGGCCCTTTTGTGGCTGATAGCCACAACAGCAGCTGAGCACAGCATGATCTATGCAGAGCTGCATAGTCGGGAATTGTAGAAGATACCCAGCAAAAAGTTGTAGGTGATAGAAGAGATATCTCTAGAGTAAAATTTGCATGGAGAAGTTCTGTCTCTTCCCCCTATAGTTGTGACTCTTGAAGTCCAAAGAAAAGTATTTGTTAATAGTAGGCTATTACTGGGGAAGGAAAGACGTGTAGAAAAATAAGTGAAATTATTCGTCAGGCAGATGTCTGATCTGCCAAATGTATAAAAAACGCCATTCACTGATTATGAAATGATCATAATATATTTTAAATCCTAGTGTCTGTTAGGATAGCAATGATTTTACAGTTGTTTCATGCTTCCCTTTTACATTCAAGATATGTTTAGAATGCAAATTTCAGGGTCCCCAGGGGAAAGTGCCTCCTGACCTCTTTGTAGTGATGTGCCCACAGAAACTAAAAGATGGCAGGGTATGCTCAGGTATGAGAATACTTTAGCCTTGCATGTGCATTGAGGTGGACAAGCCCAGGATAATAAAAAGCTGGAGAGCATTGGTCCCCACATCCCGCTCAATGGTTGTGGGTATGCTTGTGAGCAAATGCCCTTGGACATTACTGTCAACTGTGAGCCTGCAGAGAAACAGGGAAATGAGTATGAAATATGCAATGCCCTAGTTAACAAGATAAACTTGAAGCAGCTAGAATGCTTTGACTGTGATAAATAGAATCTCTCTGAGGAATTACAAAAAGGCAAAATGTCACAAATGCCAAGATATTAAGCACATTAGCTGGGCATGCATATGGAAAACAAATGTACAGCACCAGGTAAGTAAGAGAGATTCCCTGAAAATGCTACTTTGACTAGCTGTGAGATTGAGTTCTTTGTGTAATAAGAATTTCAGGAGACTGGGCTGAATGTGAATAATCTGTTAACATCTGAAGAAGGTTAGATAGATTAACATTTTTGTTCTGCTTCAAATTGCTATTTCCACCAGTTATGTTTAACTGAGGAGAGAAACAAAGAAAATCTAAAACTATTTTTTATAAAGGAATTGTTAGATGGGCCACATGTCCCTGAGATACCATGCCATTCTTTTCCCACCATGAATCCTCACAGTTTACAACAATGTCAATTTGTTTGCAAGACTTTAAAAGGGAGTAGGTTTATATGATCAGATTGACACACTCAATGCACTTAGCTTTTTTGAAAATCAAACTCTTAGTTAGGTGCTTAAATAGGAGCTGAGCTGTTTTGGAAACAGGGCCCATAATGAATTCAGCATCAGAGCAGAATAACATTTTTATTATAGGTCAGAATTTAGGTAACCTGTTCTGTCCTTGTTCTAGTTTGGATTATTTTAAAGTTACAAGGTCTTTTTCTATCTTTACAAAGACTTATGAAACTCCCTTTAAAGTTCAGTGGATTTTAAAGACATGCTCAAAGTTCAGCACACACTTTAAATGACTTGCAGAATTGGAGTGTTGGACCCTGATCCAAAACCGATTGGGTCCCTTTCCATCAAGGGGAGATGGATCAGGTCTCTATGCAAGGGCCACTCACAGTACCAGTGTATTGGTGTTCAGTGACTGGGGAAGCATAAACTTTACCCTTTTTTGTAGCATGTGTGGATATGATAACCCTGGCAATTCAGTTTGCCTCCTTATCTTCCCTATTGAACTTTGACTTTAAAACCACACTATAGCCCACGGATGAAGGATAGTCTACAAAACAGTGCACTATTATACTGTACTGCTCTGGGATGATGGATTTTTTTTCCCCATCCCACTTAATTTTCTCATTCATTGTCCTCAATCATATAGGTTCTTAATTACTGTGGTTATATATTACTGATAACTTCCTCCTAAGATGCTATCAATCAGGAGATGGCCAGTGGTCAGCAGAGCCCTGCACCAATAATGTGCTCTGCCTGCACATATTTAAGTATCCTTGGAGATCTTTTACAGGAGGGAAGTTCTCTTCTTATTGTGATAAACACACATTCCCATATTGCCAGTGGTAACCTAAACATTTTGAGCTCCCAGACTGTCCTTATGGAGACACATAGGAGTATGTGTTGGGGAGGGTTGGGCTGGATGGGGAGTGGGGCACAAAGAACTCACTGGTTGCACAGCTGTGCAAGGACTACTCACACTTGCAGTCTGCGCCTTGGACATTGCTGCAGTGTAAGAGTTTGCTTCTTCCAAGAGCCTCCTGGGATGCCCCATACCCAAATGGGAGGCAAACAGGGAAGCATGAGGAAGAAAAGGAGACTGTCGCTATATGCACTTGCTCAGAGACCTGCCCTGGCCCACTGAGGGAAAGAGGTTACACCCTCCTCAAGCACAGAGAAATTCAGTGAGAGATTATGCTCAACATAATGTAGCCGTTCAGAACTATCATATCCTCAGAACCCTCTACATGACAGCCACTTCATCTCATCTGACACAGCTGGTCAGTTGTTTATCTCCCTGCATCTCCTGATGTCTGCTAGGCACCCAGAACACTGACCACCACATAGGCAGGGCCAACAGAGATTGCCTAGTCACTCTAAATATCTTGTGAAGGGGAGATACCACTCTAAGAGCTCTGATCCTGTGAGATGCTGAGCACAGCCATTTAAGGTGCAGAGTACCCTCAGGAAATTTTAACTAGAGCTTAAAAGTGACATTGCTTTAAATTGCTTAAGTGAGGCCTTGGCTACACTTGCAGGTGTGCAGCGCTGGGAGTTACAGCTGTCTTCGTACAGCTGTGATGGGAAAGAGCTGCAGTGTGGCCACACTGACAGCTACCAGCTCTGCAGTGTGGCCACATTTGCAGCATTTGCAGTGCTGTTGGGAGTGGTGCATTATGGGCAGCTATCTCACAGAGCACCTTGTCCCATTTTGGCGCCGTGGGTTGTGGGAAGGGGGCAGATGGTGCGAATCATTCTGCTTCCTGTCCCAATGCTCTGTGATGCATAGCTTCACATCCCACCAATCCCTGTTTTTCCATCCACATTTGGCGCCATCTTGACTTTCTCAATGGTTTCTGTGTGAAATGGAGCCCGAACTGCTAAAGAGTCTCTCCAGCACATCACTTTTGGCAGTTGAGCTATTCCTTAAGATCTAAAGTGATGAGGAGTCTGACGATGATTGCGATTTGCCTGACACGTACAACACGAAATTGCTGCTGGCATTCACGGAAATGCTCAGCACCTTGGAACACTGCTTTTGGGCTTGGGAAACAAGCACTGAGTGGTGGGATCACATCATCATGGAAGTCTGGGATGACGAGCAGTGTCTGCAGAACTTTCGGATGAGAAAAGCCACTTTCATGGGACTGTGTGCTGAGCTCGCCCTTACCCTGCGGCGCAAGGACACGAGATTGAGAGCTGTCCTGCCGGTGGAGAAGCGGGTGGCTATTGCAGTCTGAAAGCTGGCAACTCCAGACAGCTACCAATCTGTCGGGAACCAGTTTGGAGTGGGAAAGTCGACCATTGAAATAGTTTTGATGCAAGTTTGCAGGGCCATTAATCGCATCCTGCTAAGAAGAACCGTGACTCTGCGGAACGTGCAGGATCTTGTGGATGGCTTTGCACAAATGGGTTTCCCTAACATTGGAGGGGCGATAGATGGACGCATATTCCTATTCTGGCACCACCCCACCTAACATCCGAGTACGTTAATCGGAAAGGATATTTCTCTAAGGTTCTCCAGGTGCTTGTGGATCATCGTGGGCGTTTCATTGACATTAACACAGGCTGACCAGGAAAGGTGCATGCATCTTTTGGAACACTGGCCTGTTCAGGAAGCTGCAGGCAGGGACTTTTTTCCCAGACAGGAAGATCACAGTAGGGGACATTGAAATGTCCATTGTGATCCTTGGAGACCCCGCTTTCCCGTTAATGGCTTGGCTCATGAAACCGTATACAGGGAAGCTTTACAGGAGCAAGGAACGGTTCAACTACAGGGTGAGCCAGTGCCGAATGACTGTGGAGTATGCTTTTGGTCGTTTAAGGGGCACTGGAGATCTCTGTATGGGAAGCTAGACTTGGGGGAAAGCAGCATCCCTGCAGTTATATCTGTGTGCTGTACCCTCCATAATATTTGTGAAGGGAAGGGTGAAACATTCAGTCAGGCATGGACCTCTGAGGTTCAACGCCTGGAGGCTGAATTTGCACAGCTAGAGAGCAGGGCTGCTAGAGTGGCCCAGCACAGGGCTTCAAGGATTAGGGATGCCTTGAGGGAGGAATTTGAGGCTGAAAGCCAACAGTAATGTTTGGTGCCTTGCACGGGAGTGAAGTGCAGTGGTTACAATGTTAGTAGGAATCTGTTTTTCTAAGCTGATTTGCAGAGCCTGTTTCTTTCCTGGGCTAAGGTATCTTTTGACTTTCTGCAATAATGAAGACTGTTTTCAAAGCCAAGAATTCATTTATTGAAAAGAAAATAACTTTATTGACAGACACACAACATTTTGGGAACCTAAAAGGGCAGGGGGCTGCAGTGGGGAACTGTACAGTCACAGGTTTGAATATGTCATGTCTGGAGTGCTGTGCAATGACTGCTGCACTTCAGGATGCCTATAGTGCATGGTGATGGGGATTGAATGCAGAGGGTAAGGGTCGTAGTTCTCAGGGCACGTACAGGTGTTGGAGGCATCTGGTGATGGTAAGAACCTGGATGCTGGGGAAGGGGGTTTGGAGCTGACATTGGGGCACAAGGGAAAGAGCTTTGGGACGGGGGGGGCGGCACGGTAGTGCTCTGCCTGTATGGCTACGAGTTCCTGGATAGAGTCCACTTGGCGCACCAGGATGCTTATCAGTTGCTTTGTGCTTTTCTTCCTGACCACTGCGTTTTGCTGGTGGATCCTGCTTTCCCTTTCCCTCTAGTCCTGCACTTTTTGATTCTCTCTGGCAGAGTGATCCATAACTGCTTGCAGCAGGTCATCTTTTCTTTTTCGTGGCTTCTTCCGGAGGTTTTGGAGTCTTTCAGCTGTTGATAACACGGGCATCCAAGAACTTAAAGTTGCTTGTAGAAAGGCAAAAATGGCAACAGTTAACAGAGGCAGCATTGTTTATATCACATCAGACAGTTATTCCCACACAGTGAAGGAGTTTACAGTCTTCACAATAGAATAATTTTCTCATTCCAAAGAGAGTGCACATAACCCACAGGAGCCCCAAAACGGTGAGTAAGAGGGACTGATTGCTTCAGGGCTGTACTGGGGTTTCTGTGCATTGAGGAAAGCAAACAGCTTCAGGGGGCACCTACACTGAACAGTCTCCCAACATTTTCCACAGGAGTTGATCCTGGAAGATATCTCGCTGCTGCGGGTCACCTGGGAAGAGCGGGAGAGTCTTCTACAGCAATGTGGATTCCGCCCTGGCCCCTATGCAGCTTGCTGGTGTGCAGCAATGGTCCCCCCATCCCTCACGGCACAGTAGCGCAGACGCGTTAGCCTGACTGGGACAAGGACCACAGTGGCTCTCCCAATAAACTTGCGCAAGCGCATTGCCCACGCTCTGGCTGAAACTTTTGAAGAGATTACCGAGGCCGATTACCACGACATGACAGACCACATCAATGGGCTATTCCACATGTAGGCATGCATGCATGCAGCCCTAACCCTCCCTCCTCTCCCGAAACATTTCCATACTGACAATAAAAGCCGCTTACCGGGAACCCGCTCCTCTGCTTCTCCTTCACCAAGTACCGGCTGTTGCGACTGGCTACCTTCCTCCTGGTTTGAGAAGAGCTCCTGGCTGAATGCTTCCTGGGACTCCGGGGTGTCTCCCCCTACCCCAGTACCCTCACTCTTGGTTTCCACGTCCCCACCTCCTCCTCCTCCTCTGCCTCCCCTCCCCCTGGCTCTGAAGTGTCCTTTGTGGTCTTCAGATTGGCGGTGGAGTCACCCCCAAGTATCGTGTCCAGCTCTTTGTAAAAATGGCAGGTTGTGGGGGCAGCACCAGAGTGGCGGTTTCCCTCACAGGCTTTTCAATAGGCACTCCACAGCTCCTTCACTTTAACCCTGCACTGCAGCGCATCCCGGTCATGGCCCCTTTCCAGCATGGCCCTTGATATCTGCCCATAGGTATAGTAATTCCTACTGCTGGAGCGCAGCTGGGACAGCACAGCTTCCTCCCTGCAAACACTGATGAGGTCCCGCAACTTGTCATTGCTCCATCCTGGGGCTCGTTTGGCACATGGAGGCATGGTCACCTGCAAAGATTTACTGATTGCACTCCACATCTGACTGAGCAAACAGGAAGGGGATTTTTAAAATTCCCGGAGCATTTAAAGGGCGGGTCACCTGAGGCCAGGGCAGTAGAGTTCGAACTGATGAGCAGAGTGGCTGAACAGGCATTCTGGGATACTTCCGAATACCTCTGGAGGCCAATAACAGCGCTTTTGGTGGCCACACTGGCGGAGCAGCGCTGCATCACCAGCGCTGCAGTCGTTATTCCCCAGGCAGAGGTAGAGTACAGCCAGCACTGTATCCAGGGAGATACAGTGCTGGATGTGCCTTGCAGGTGTGGACGGTGTGTGAGTTGCAGTGCTGTAAAGCCACCATCAGTGCTGCAACTCTCCAGTGTAGCCAAGCCCTGATTTAGGTGTGGAAGAAAGAGAATTTTCTTTCATACACTTTTCTTTTCTTCCCCATGGTAACTGCTGTAACTTGAAAGAGCCTTTATTTTGTCACTGATTGCTAATGATTATTTTCCAAGCCTGGAAGTTGTATTCTTAAATCTAATTCTTGCCTGTCAAGTCTCTGATTCTGATCATTCTTTGTTTCTGTCAGAGTGTTCATTGTTTGCAATCATTTGGAAGTAGAGCTATGAGAGTTTGGGAGAACCCACCTGGCAAACATATGTTACGAAGCTTCTGTGTCTGGGGATGGCTTAATTAGACTGAAAGTCACTTTTGAATGAGTGAAAAAATTAGGACAGCGGAAATAAAACTCCCCTCCACCCTCATCACCCCACACATGCACCATCCCCCAAACAGCCCTCGCAATTTTGAAACCACTTCTACTGATAAAGAAAAATGAAATATCTCCAAGGAAAGAAACAGGATTAAAAATGCTGCTAAACTTTCTATTTAGGATCACCAAGTTCTTTTTCATCCATCTGCTTTGTGTCATAATTAATAAAAGAAATAAACAAATCTCCAAAATGCTTAAAAAGGCTCTTGTAAAAATGGAATTGTCTGGTCTGCATCATCAAATAAGCTGCTTCTGGGTCAAACTGGAAAGGATTAGCATGCAATACTGTTACAACATCTGGCTCCTTACCATGTATGTGTATTCATATTACAGATAAAACCACCTCCCATTACCAGTTGCTTAATCCAGGATTCCTAGTTGCAAAGCAAAGGAGATGAGATCTTCATTCCCCGCTTTAGCTCCTTTAGGTCACATTAAGCATAAAGGAGTGCCAAAAACCCTGTATCTTCTTAGGAGAGGATTCCCATGGTGCGGGTACTATGGAAACAAGCAAAAAGCTGCCTTCCAAGGACCTCCTGCCAGAGGAGGCATGGGGGGATGCTACAGAGAATCCAAGCAGCACTGGGGCCTACAGGGCATCCCAGGAGATTGCTGTAATTGAAACCGTCTATTAGGGCTGATTATTTTATGCTCTGCCTTTTGAGGGCAGAAAGGTTTCTTAAGCAACCCCTTCACTGGGCTGTAAGCTCTGTGCTATGTATCTGAGGAGCGGAACAGTATGTCACCAGGGGCTCTGCTTGTTCAAAACTAATGGAATTCTTTTAGCTTGTAGCTGTAGTAAGCTCTTATCTTAATTTGGGCCAGCCACTAAAGAGGGGGACAACAGTGCATTGTTACCATCTTCAGAGATTTTTATTTTTTTTGCAAGTCAAGGAATTTCAGCTACAGCTGGTTTTGTGATAAGGCAGAAAACTCCAGACCCCTTCCAAATTTCTACCCTGCCTGGGGGAATCCCCCTTTGATTGACTGCCGCCTGTTGTCCTCCTCTGGTATACCAGCCAATCAGGGCTGCTGCAGGAGGCAGGCAGAACTCTCACCTCCACTCAGGAGTGGACACTATTCTCACAGGAGGGCAGAGAGCTGCAGAAAGACCTCAGCCACTCAATGCAATTTTGCTCCTATCTCCCCCAGTGTGAGCAACAAGACTGTTCCTCTTCTCATCCCCTCTCCTTCCCTCCAACACTTAGGGCTTGTCTACATCAGAAAGTTGCAGCGCTGGTGAGGGAGTTACAGCGCTGCAACTTTGAAGGTGTACACATCTGCAGGGCATCACCAGTGCTGCAACTCCCTGTTTGCAGCGCTGGCCGTACTCCCGTTTTGTCTCGGGTGTAGAGGATCCAGCGCTGGTGATCCAATGTAGACACTTACCAGCGCTTTTCTTGACCTCCGTGAAAGGAGGAAGCCTCTGGTAATCAAGCTGGTCTCCTTCCCCGGCTTGCTCTCGCGTTCCCAGAACCCCGAGCAAGCAGATCTCCTTCCCTGTGGTTTGCAGGGTGGTTCGGGGAACGCGAGAGCAAACCGCGGCGAAGCTGGTCTCCTTTCCCGGTTTGCTCTCTCGTTCCCGGAACCCCGAGCAAGCAGGTCTCCTTCCCTGCGGTTTGCAGGGTGGTTCGGGGAACGCGAGAGCAAACCGCGGCGAAGCTGGTCTCCTTTCCCGGTTTGCTCTCTCGTTCCCGGAACCCCGAGCAAGCAGGTCTCCTTCCCTGCGGTTTGCAGGGTGGTTCGGGGAACGCGAGAGCAAACCGCGGCGAAACTGGTCTCCTTTCCCGGTTTGCTCTTGCGTTCTCCGAACCCCTGTGCAAGCAGGTCTCCTTCCCTGCGGTTTGCAGGGTGGTTCGGGGAACGCGAGAGCAAACCGCGGCGAAGCTGGTCTCCTTTCCCGGTTTGCTCTCTCGTTCCCGGAACCCCGAGCAAGCAGGTCTCCTTCCCTGCGGTTTGCAGGGTGGTTCGGGGAACGCGAGAGCAAACCGCGGCGAAGCTGGTCTCCTTTCCCGGTTTGCTCTCGCGTTCCCGGAACCCCGAGCAAGCAGGTCTCCTTCCCTGCGGTTTGCAGGGTGGTTCGGGGAACGCGAGAGCAAACCGCGGCGAAGCTGGTCTCCTTTCCCGGTTTGCTCTCTCGTTCCCGGAACCCCGAGCAAGCAGGTCTCCTTCCCTGCGGTTTGCAGGGTGGTTCGGGGAACGCGAGAGCAAACCGCGGCGAAGCTGGTCTCCTTTCCCGGTTTGCTCTTGCGTTCTCCGAACCCCTGTGCAAGCAGGTCTCCTTCCCTGCGGTTTGCAGGGTGGTTCGGGGAACGCGAGAGCAAACCGCGGCGAAGCTGGTCTCCTTTCCCGGTTTGCTCTCTCGTTCCCGGAACCCCGAGCAAGCAGGTCTCCTTCCCTGCGGTTTGCAGGGTGGTTCGGGGAACGCGAGAGCAAACCGCGGCGAAGCTGGTCTCCTTTCCCGGTTTGCTCTCTCGTTCCCGGAACCCCGAGCAAGCAGGTCTCCTTCTCTCGCGTTCCCCGAACCCCCCTTGAAGCCGCCCAACAGCGCTGCAGTGTGGCCACATCTAACATCACTTGCAGCGCTGGTTGCTGTAAGTGTGGCCACTCTGCAGCGCTGGCCCTATACAGCTGTACTAATACAGCTGTAACAACCAGCGCTGCAAAATTTTAGATGTAGACATGGCCTCAGTCTGGGAAATGTGATGTTCAGCAATCGCTCAGTGTTTGAATTGCTCGTAATAGATCTGCTTTAATTTGTGTCTGGTTCCAACATGCTGTGCACAACAAGAGCTTCACAGTGCCTTGCCCAAACTCTGTCTGGGAAGCTCAGTCTTTAAAGGCACAGCCATTAAAACCACAGTTAGAGGGCGAGGGAGACCCTACTGCAGCTACCCCCCAGGCCTCGAAAGAGGCTGAAAAGACCCTAGAGCTGCAGGAGGGACAAAGTTGAAGCTGTGGAGATGTGGTAATAGAACTGATTAGAGGGCTGGGTGATGGGCAAAATGTGGGTCCAGAACCGATGTGGGGAGTAAGGGGACAGGATTGATTTGGGGGTTAGGGGGTTATTTTCTGGACAAGGGGAGATCTGAGGTGAGATCTCCTGCAGCAGAGGCCAAAATCACTTTATCCAATAAATTTAGGAGTGTTGACAACACTAACTGTTCAGGGCTGTCCAGAGGATTCAGAGGTCCTGAGGCAAAGTGGGGGAGCTGCAGTGCTTGTACTCACCCAGCGACAGTCCGGGTCTTCAGTGGCATTTCGGTGGTGGGGTGCCCTTCAGTCACTCCACATTTTCAGCAGCAGTGAAGAGCCCCCCGCTGCTGAAATGCCGGCCAAAGACCGGGACCGCCACCAGGCCAGGGCTCGCGGGGCCCCTGTGGGGTCAGGGGCCTGGGGAAAATTGCCCCACTTGACCCCTCTCTGGGCGGCCCTGTAAATGTTACTCATTGCCATGGGTGTGGGGTCTACAGTGGCAGGGAAAAGTTTAAAAGAATCAAGACAGAAACAAATATAATCTCAAAAAAACCATGATTTTTTGGGCCAATCCTATGGATTTGGGGGAGGCGGGGTTGTTTGTTTTTTCATTTTTGAACCATTTGGACTGGCACTTTTAGTCAGTGTGTTGCATGTATGCACACATGCATACATTTGTATATGAAAATACAAACAGAGAGCTTTATGTAGATAGCTTTCTATATATTAAAGCTATAAATATATGAGAGAAACCTAGAGAGAAAGAATTCAAAACTATGTGTCTATATATAAGCTCTGCTTTACATCACAATATTTGCTGAGTGCAAAGGATGGTCTGTATGACATATAATATGTGTGTTTGTTCACTGGAAAATATAAATTTCCTTTTTTTAAAAAAAAAATTAGATATCAGTCCATTCTTTATCTTTTTTAAAAAATGCTGTTTTCCTTTGTCTCAGAACGGTTTCTTTGGTAGCATTGACTAGTCAGTGATAAACATTGAATTTAATCGCTCCACAGGAGGAAAGCAGATATGTGGAGCTCACTCAGTCTTTTTCTCCCTCGCCTCTCTTCTTTCCTCAATCTCTCTGGTGTTTAAACCTCAGAACACACACACCAAAATTATCCCAAAGTAATCACATTCAGAATGAAATCATAATGCATAGATTTATTCTGAAAATTACCTTGCACTTTCAGCTCTTCTGATTTCTCCAACATTTAAACACTTCAAGTTTGATTTTAGGTCAGATGATGCAATTTAAAGTTAAATTTTGTCTAGTTTTACTTTTTTAAAAAAATAAACTATATTCTGAATGATTTTCTTTTATGCACACTTTGTTTTGAGTCTCCTGGCTGGATAGAACTTGTTTGCCATTTCAAATCCCTGGCAAGCAACATTACAAATAGTCACATGACCATAGATGTCGGACTTGGAAGATTGGACTTTGGATTTGCTAAGGCAGTTTCTCAGCTTTTGCTCTCTCTTTCTGATAGATTTTATATTGTGCTCTCCAAATATTCTTTCACATGTTTCCATGATCCCTGATATTATCTGAACCATATAAATTTGCAGTTGTTTGTTGATCTTCTGTGGGAAGCTGTTTGAGGTTAGAAGCATTTCTGGTTACTTTCTTCCTATCCATTGAGTTTTAGCAAGATGGTGAGTTTGTGACAGTTTTTACAATAGCTCCTTATCTAGCAGACTATATGCAGCATTGAGCAATAAAAGTCTCTTGTAAAGCTTCTGGAGAAAGATGTTTCAGATTCTTGGTCATCAAATGAGAATTATGCTCTGCATTTGTTTCTAATCTGTAAATAGTGGTTCCTGTACTTGCATTTAAGTGTCTGTTTATAAAGATATATTTATTTTATTTCATTTTAATTGTGCTCCATATCTCAGTAGCTAACGAGAATGGTGGAGATCCCATGGCAACACCATCTGTTTATTTTAGATTATGTTCCTATAGGTATCATGGTTAACACATGTAGGGCCAAATGTTCAAAAGGGGAGGCCCACTGGGACTGTATATCTGCATGTCCCAAATTTGCATTTCCGGGGTCCTACAACATACAGATTTGCATGGCAACAACATTTTATCCAGATTGTTCTCAGTCCTCATACAACAGGAAAGGAGGTTAAATCTCCTGGCACCTCCTTTATCCTTCCACAGCCTGTACAAGGGGCAAGGATAATTGCAGTCTCTGCATCAAGAGAACACAGGGGTCTGAAAAGGAGAAAGATCTGTCATTCCTTCCACCTCCCCACCCACCTTCCATCCTGTGAAGTTGGTAGGTTACATTGAGGTATAGACTGCAGCATTCAAAAGGATGGTGAAACTTTCACATACATTGTATGTGGGATGGTCACCCTGTTGACTGTCACACCAAGGATTGAACCAAGGGCTTCCAGAGCTAAAAAAAGCTGAGACACCTGTAGCTTGAGCTAAAGTACCAAGGCTGTTAGTTGGGGTGTGTGTGTGGGGGGGAAGCTGTAAACAATTCATATCTTCTTTAGTCTGTAGAATGGCAGGGAGGGCAACTTGTGTAATGCACACTCACCAGTGAGTTACATGTACTGGGGAGCAAAGGACAGAATCACTTTCCAGTATGTGTGGAGGTTTGTGTGCATATACAAATCAGATTTTTGTTGCACACTAAATCCTAAATACCTCCAATTAAGCAAGCTTTGGTGAGTGTTCAAATTTGGATATTATTTATGAAAAATTGTCCCTAGTATTTAGTGATTTATTGCATGATTTTATGTCCTCTTGAGCATTTGCCACTGCCAGTCTGAAACAGTTCCTACAGATGCCTACAGATATATACACTATGCAATCTTTCCTTATGTTGAGCTCTCCCTCATGAAAGCAGTCAGATTGAAGCCAATGGGAATATTTGCATGAGTGAAATTAATCACATGCATAACTGTTTGGAAGATCATTGTAAAAGAATCTTGAGCTAAGCTTTGACTTTCACTCTTGTCAAATAATGGGTAAAAAAATGCATGGAAAATACTTTGGGTTATTAACATTTAAAAGAGTTTGAGGAAGACGAAATAAAGACTGTTCTCTGGAACATTATGTCTAAAAATAAAATATTAAAAACAATCAGTGAGAGTTTCAGAAATTGCATGATGTTGAAGAAGTGTATTCTCTTCGAGGTTTAAACTTCTGGGAGATAGAATATGAAGTCTGCATATCTAGGTTTTTTTTAATCGTTCAACCAGATCTTCAGATTTTGATACAGTGTCTCTTGTGAATAGTCAGAGATTAACAAGGAAGTAGCCTGAAGCACTGAACTATGCAGCCTCACATTGCTTCAACTTTTTTGTAATGTTCACAGATGTTTCTGAATGCATGCAGATGATTGCTGATTTACATTCATGTTGTTCTTTGTAAACGGTCCGACAGTGAGTGACACATATGACAGAAGCAGTGCAGTATGCCTGCAAATGAGATTGCTTTTCTTGTGCAGTGCAGACAGTATACATCAAAATAAATCACAACAAATAAACTTACAATTGAAGTGTTGTTGCATTATAATAGAAAAGGTTAGAAGAAATGACTGGCTAGTTTAATATAACTCTTAGCAACTCAATTAGACAAGGAGAACATCAGAAACATGTCAAGGGAGTTTTAGGGACACTTTTTTAAATTCCTTTCTAAGTATCATGTAATGGGTAGCTCTTTTGGATAAATCTGAGAAAAAATTGGATTACACCCAATAAAATGATTGACAAAAAAAATCTGATTGATTTAATAGGTTATTTTTTAATTTGTCCATGTACAATGAGAAGGCAAAAAAGTAATTCATCTCTATATTTCTTTAGAGATGTTATATCCATGCCTCTGGTGTATTGAGTGAAACCTAAAAACCTAGTGTCTGCGTCAACAGGTAGTCCAGTTCAAATAGCACTATGCTTCTCTGGGATTGTGGTACAGATCAGTTTTGATAATGATGTTACACATAGAAAATAATATATCTTCTAGAGATTTTGCAATGCTTGCCATAATGCTTCGGTATGTAAATTTGTTAGTTTATGCATACAGGGATTTCTTGAAGAAATTATTTCCCATTTGTCCAAATTATAGAATATCATTGATGTATCCCGGATCTCTGCCATATAAAAAACTTCTGTGGAGATTCATTGTGTTTTTGGCTTTTTTTTTAGCTTCCACTTGAAGATGTTCACAAATATATCTTCCTATTGCTATTAAAAGGGTGCTGCTTGGAACAAATCCTGATCTTGTCTACATGGAAACAAGGGGCATGGAAGCCATTTAATCCCATGTAATATGCGGAGTTCTATATCAGCCAGATGGGTACTGACCATAATCAGCATAGGATGTAGCAGAACTCCACACAGAATCCAAGTATGATCCTGGAGAGCTACTTAAGGGTGGTAACGCCCATGCTGCCACCAGCTTGCTTCCTGTATATTCATAGACTCATAGACTTTAGGGTCCTCTCTCACAACTGCAGAGACCTCTGGGCTCTGAGGCTGAGTAATACCACCTTAGCAGCTTCAGGGAAAAGGGACTGGAAGGAAGAATAAAGCTGCCCTCAAAGATAGGCATTCTTGGGGGTTTGTGCTGTCCCTCCTAAGCACTGGGAGGGAAATCTTTGGACCCGATGGGTACATTGTTACTGTCTGATAAATCCACTTTGGAGCTGTTTGTTATGGCTTCAAGATGAGGGCCACTCAGCATTCAAGTTGGTTGGGGACTTTTGATGAAAAATGTCCACTCGTCTAAATGAAATCCTTTGGTGGAAAAGTATAAGTTTCCACTAAACTTTTGTCAGGAAAGTTTTGTTCAGGATGAAACTTCCATTAAAACCAGAGAGAGAAGGAGAGTGAAGCACCCTAGAATAGACAATGTCTCAGTGGTTAGGGCACTCCTCTGGTTTGTGGGAGACCAGGTTCAAGTTTTCTCTACAAATTAGGAAAAGCAGCAACTTGAATCTGGGTCTCTCACATACTAGTTGAGTGCTCTAACCACTGGGCAATTGGCGATCCTGAGGTGTCTGGCTCCCTCAAATTCAAAAGGTCTTGGTTTTGTTCTGTATCAGAATGGAAACAAATGTAACCTCCGATTTTCACAGAATGGAATTCTTGTTTTCTGCCTCATCCTACTCAGCACCTTTCTTCTCTCCAGCTGTCACTTCACTCTCCAGTACCCTATTGCACACAAAATACTATGTTAAAAGAACATTCCTAAAGGTGCAAAATCAAGCTCTCATAAGTCAGGAAATGCCAGAATTAAGGTTGCCTGTGTAATTTGAATTCAGACCTCCTGTGCATCTGCATTATGATCTAGAGCTTCGTTATACAATAATATTCTATTATTTTCCACAGCACCACAGCCTCATTCAGTATGCTGTGCCTTAAGTGCCTGACTCAAAGCCCATTGAAGGTAATGGAAATCTTTGTATGATTCCAAAGATTTCCACTGACCTCACTGGGCTTTTTTTCCATCTATTGGAGATGGGGGAAGGCTTGGATGCTGCGGAGCTTGAGCTGGTCCAAACACTTTCATCAAAATATTTTTCCCACAAAAAAATATTTTTGTGATCAAAATGAAAATTTAGTTGGAAAATTTTTGTTTTTGTTGAAACTTGCTGTTTTTTTTAATCAAACGAATCCCTACCTTTTTTGTGGAAAAGGAGGAAAAAGCTGGTGAACAAAAATTGTGTTTGGGGGAAGGTTTTTTTTTTTTTTTTTTGAAAGCAGATGGCCTCATCTCTCTTCTAATGTTGTCTAATTTTCAAAGATGCTCAAAAGTGAGTCTGCTAAACTTCCTCATGGGTAATCATTTGAGACTACTTTGTAATCCAGGCTTGGTTTTTCTCCATGGAGTTAAATTATGTCACTAAGGTGTGTTGTGGTTACTGGGGAACTCCAGGAAGCATAAGTCCTCCCAGAACTCCTAGTACACCCGGTGAATGTGCTTGCTGGTACGAGACCTCCGGGAGCACAGCCTACTAAACTCTGCACACCCAGCTGGCTCTCTGGATGGGGCCATGGTCCCACCTTCTCCTCCATGTCTCTATGCTACCTTTGAAGTATCTTGTAACCTAAGGGCCACTAGGATAGAGCTGTCTGTGGATCTCAGAGATGGTAATTGTAATCAGCTGCTATGTAGGGTTGTAGGGAAGAGTACCTATTGCACCCTCTCTCGAATGCCTATAGAACAGCTTTTCACAATCTGACCGAAAGGTAATAATGGCTGTCCTTAATGTTATATTCATTTTTTATATATATATAATTATTATCTCAGGTTGGGCACACACCAAGGCACTCAAAACAACTAGTTATTTTTGACAGTCTTGTCTGTCTCTCTGTATTGGGTACCACTGCTATTACATCTTGAACACCCTTGCTCCAATCACTTTACACTGAGGAAAAAGGACCAGAGATGCACCCAAGGGCCCCAAAAGCCCAGGTTCCAGGTTTTCCCTGGTACAAGCACTGTGGAACAAGGACCCCCTGGAAAGGGTATGGCTAGGTGTAGAAGTGTGTGTCAGTGACAGAGCCACAGCATACAAGGATTTTGGGCTGCCATAACTTAGATGGATTTGGGCTGTCTAAATTATGCTGGAGCCCACTCCAGACCCCTGAGCACTCCAAGATCACATTCCATCACACCTGCTATAGCCCCCCTCACCCTGGGCATGAAGCGTAGTACAGAATCTCATCCATGGTGCTCATGTCTATGTCCACACAATACATCAATGTCTATAAAGAAAGAGAGAGAGATCAGTATAGGTGCGTGGCTGTTGCTAAGCTTTTATACATTTGATAACTAACTTGGTGACTTAGTGGTCATATTATTACAGTATTTTGTATGTAAGATGAAAGTTGGATTTTTGCTAGTTTTCTTCCTGGAGCTTCACTGAATGTAACAACAAAAAATTGTTAAACTACCATGGGCTGTGATCCTGTCAGTTTTCATAAGCAAAGCAAGGCTAGCTCTGTTCAATGCTTGGTTGGAACAACTTCAAGGGGAAAACGAGTCTGCAGAGCATGTTAATATTTTGTACACAACTACCAGTATTATTTCATCTTGCACATCCCTCTGCACTCATCTACCTTTTTTATTTTCAATATTTTACTTTTGATAAAACTAAACACTTGATTCTGTACAAAAAATGTGACTATAAAGTTTAAGGCTGAAATTATCATCATGCGCAAGTCAGGAAAATCAAGACAAGGTAAACTTTACATTCTTATTTTTTCCATATATGTTACACAATAATCTTATTCCTTAAGTGATTAAATAATATGTGCATTAGTAAAAATGCTGCACATGTATGTCTGTGATTAAACTTAAATCACTAATGCAAAAATCAGCTTCATAACTTTTGCAGTATTACAATTTTTTAACCTTTTGATTGCAAAGCTCTTTTTGAAGGTAAGTATTATTTGCCCAACCTTAGAGATGGGAAAATAAGCGCCAAGAGAAATTCATGACTCAACCAAGGTCATCCGGCAAGTCAGTCAGTGGCAGAGTCAAGAACCCACATGTGAGATCCTCACTCACACCAGTCTAGCTCCTTTACACTGAAGCTATGTCTACACGGCTGTGTCGCTAAAAGGTGCACAGTATAGCTGCTGCCTGTTGGCTCTCCTGACAACAAAAAACTTCCAACCCCCAATGAGCAAGGTTAACTTTGTTGGCAGGAGAGCACTTCTGCCAACAAAGCGCTGTTCGCACTAGCGCTTGTCCTTGGCAAAACTTATCTTTCAGGGGTGTGTGTTTTTTTAACACCTCTGAAAGACAAAAGTTTTGTTGTTCAGTTGCCAGTGTAGACATAGCCTAAGTAAAAGATCTTGAGTGGCATAATAGACTCCTAAGAGTCCTAGATTCACCTGGGGAAGAATCCCTCTGATGTATGCCCTAGTGACAACTGTAAGGCAGACTCCCAAGGCCTTTTTTGCATACCCTGACATAGAGTGTGTCTCAAAGGCAGGGCTGCAGTGATGCAGAAATTCCAGGCAGTGCTGGAGCCTATAGGGCAGCCTGGAGAAGCTTTCCTAATTTAGACAGTGCTCAAGGATTGTGTAAATTATGCTGGGGGCTGTAGAGCAGGATATAATCGGGAGACTACAAGTGTAGTTTAAAGCTACTTTAGCACCTTCTCTGACTAGGCTACAAGTTTTGTTTTGCTCCTTAACATGACACAGCACAGAATCTCACCCAAGGTCTCTTGGATTCCATTTTTCTGCTTAGAACAATGGACAGTGTCTACTCATATCTTCTCTACAGTAAAAATATTGACATTCATTGGAAAGCACATGTAGCCACACAAAAGGATGTATCTGTGGAGCTAGAGTTACAAAAAGATGCAGTTTCTTGGCATTAAAAGACCTTTCTTTATTTGTCAAATAGAGTGGCACATTAGCCAGCTTTATGTGAGCAGGTAATGAAAGACCATTAGTAATGAATTTAAACAAGGTGGTAGAGTTTCTTTTGCTGTGGGAACCTTAACTTGAGTTGCCTCACTTCTGTGAGCTTAGAGTCAAAAGTTTATATTTCATTAACATAATTTTTATATTTAATAGTGAGTGTGCTGTGGTAGTGTGACACCTTTTGTTGCCATGCTAAGTGTAGCCAGCACATAGTCACACTTTATTTATTAATTCATCTTGAAGAGTAAATTGGTTACTACTGTTTTAACATGTCTCCTACTGGTATTTATTGGAGTTACATGATGCTCTCCGAGAGAGAAATCTAATATAATGGCAATCAGCAATGTAAATTATATTAACTAGTAAAGAAGCTTTGTGTACAACAAAAACAATATTAGAAAATCCACCCGTAAGAGCAATAAATAAAATAGCAAAAGTACTTCCAATCTGGAATAATATGAAACCACCTCAGAGCATTAAATGGAAGATGATAAACTTGTAACTTAAACTATAGCTCACCAGTATATATTTAAATGTTAACCCCACGGGGTTACAGTGTAGTTTTAGCTGATGAAACATTAAAGTGGTCACTTCTTTTTACCATTAAATTTGAAAATCAGTTTTACAACTTTTTTTCATACATATTTGGAATGTGTAGTTTCAAAATCTGTGTAGGATATTAATTCATGATTGGACTTTGGTTGTCTGTTTCCCTAGAATGTGAACTGACTCTTTTTTGTGCTCTCGTGTGTTAGCAAATACCCAGGACAGCCTAATAAGTTACTGTGAAATAGAATCTACAAAGAATATATATTTCATTCGTTTTTTTCCAGCACTGTAATATGATATCCAATTAAACTTCCTTAGTCACGTTGACTAAAGAAGCACAGATAAACAATTGGTTTGACAACAGGCTCTCTCGGGTTACACAGCATCTCCTGTTATATTGTGAAGCACAATATATTAGGTTAAGTGGAAAGGATTTGTGAAATGTGATCCATTTAGCATCAGACATTTCTCTGCCTGTCACAAACTGCCAATTTAATTGACAAAGGAGTTCCTTTGCACCTCAATTTGAGATAGAATCTTTGTCTCAACTTTCAGAGTTTAAGATATTGATTTGTTTGAATATATATAAAACCACTACCTTAAAGATATCCCCAAGGAACCAGCCATAGGAAACTGTCTCAATAGGAAAAGTCTTGTTAATACATTGTTAATACACATGCCAAAATTATCTCTTATGTAATTTAGTTGACTTCTGTAGAGTTGTAACAGAAATATATCAAGGATCAATGGCTTTTAATCTCCAGATTACCATGATTATTGCTCAAGGCTTCATTTATCAAATTTTTTCACTAATTCTTCTTGGTTAAACATATATTTTTGTATGTTAATACAATAAAGAAATTAAAAGAATGTGATATTTATAAAGGCACACACAATGTTTACACTTGTAATGTTTCTACTGATTTGAAAGTTTTTACCAGTTAGAGAAATATCTCCTTTAATCTAATGGGGAATATCAGTAGAACAAGAAATAATACCTATAACTTACATATTCAAAGCATTTTACAGACATTAACTAGCTAATCCTTACAATACTCCTGTGGTGTAAGTAGTATTATCCTCACATCACAAATAATGTAACAGTGAAAGACACGACAGTCCAGATCTTCAGAATACCTAGGCTTCCAACTTCCATTGATTTCCAGTCTTGTGATCTTTCCTCTAGATCACATGCCTCTTGCTCTAAATTTTTAAGTGACTGAAGTGTGTGTATACACATATCTTTGTGTGTAAATGTAGCCTTGACCATGCAGTGTAAGCCTAGAAATCGACCAGTGTGTTTTGGTGACTGAATAGTTGGGTGATTTAGACTGTCACCAGTAGGCTGAGAACCACTATGGCAGGGTTTCTCAAACTGGGGGTCAGGACCGCTCAGGGAGTTGTGAGGTTATTATGTGAGGGATTGCGAGCTGTCAGCCTCCACCCAAACCCCACTCTGTCTCCAGCATTTATAATGGTGTTAAATATATAAAAAAGTGTTTTCAATTTATAAGGGGGTAGTCACACTCAGAGACTTGCTGTGTGAAAGGACAAAAGTACAAAAGTTTGAGAATCACTGCACTATGGGCTAAATTCACATTCTTAAAGTGAATGCTGTAGCTGCAATGAATTCAGTGCTGGAGTTCTCAGTTTACAACAATATGGTGGTAACCTAAATTCAGGAGAGTTGCACCCACTTACACTGGATGTGTGTTTGTCTCTAAGGCAGGGGTCCCCAATGCAGTGCCTGTGGGTGCCATGGCGCCTGCAGGGGCATCTAAATGCACGCACGTCCTGGCTGGTAGTGGAGCATCTGCCGAAATGCCACCGAATTTCTGAAGCATTTCGGCGGCCATGCCTCTCGATAACGCCACTTGCCGCTGACAAGTGGCGTCATCGAGAGGCGTCGCCCCCGAATTTCTGTGGCATTTTGGCAGTGACTCCTCTTGATGACGCTGCTTGCTGCCGATAAGTGACATCATCAAGAGGAGTCACAGCAGAAATGCTGCAGAAATTTGGTGGCATTTCGGCTGGTTCTCCACCTCCGCCATGGTCCTTCGTCTGGCGCCCGCCAGACAAAAAGGTTGGGGACTACTGCTCTAAGGCTTAGAATACGTGAGTCTATGTTATTCCTTATAACATGAAGATATAAATAGTTGTGCAGCTCTTGACTTGACAATACCACAGAACTGATGACATCTCTGTTGCAGAGCAGAAATGTGGCCTCTGCATATGCCTCAGTGAAGGATTTCTGAAGATTTCATACCTTCTCTACATTAGCTCCATCGGGAAGAAATATGGAGGGGAAGTTTTACTTTTCTTCCTCACAAATATTGATTCTGCTGTTTCAAAAATGTGACTGAAAATTTGTTGAGATGAAGGCCATGTCAGGTTAAAGATATTCCATTCCTCAGGTGGAGCAACTCATGTGCAACATCCACCACACATGGAGAAAGCAGGCCAGTAGAAGGGCATATGGATATACATATGTATGTTAGACCTCCTACTGTAATAGTAACAAAGCATACGGCAACCTAGCAGAGTAGCTTGGATGTGTACACTTTCTAAGGGAATTTATGAAAAATGTATTCTTGCTGCCACACATCTCATGCAAAAACACAGATATTTGCACTCATGTTCCTTGTTAGAGCCACTTCCCTGCTAATGCTCAGATCCACACACAATGTGGAGATCTTCCCACTAGTCTCCTTCACAGGAAATTTCATCACATACTTAGAATAAGCTATAATCAGCTGAAAATGTTATCCTCAATATGTATGATCAACTAATGTGACAGTGGATAGAGCCTGCCATGTAGTTCGCAAGGAAGGGGTTAAAACTCTCTCTAGGCTAAGTATCTTCAACAGCAGTCTGCTCTCATTGCAGAAATGGATAGGGAACCCAATCATGAAGGAACAGGACTAGGCTCAGATGGAGCTAATTGCTCCATTAGAGACGATTCCGGTCCAGGTATTATAAAAAGAGAGAGTCTCGGTGGCTCATTCTCTTAGTGGTCAGATAAAGATTCAGTGTTTTGAACTTTGGCTATGGGAAACCCTTTTGCTTACATTAATTTTACAGAGCATCTAAATCTCAGTGTCTGAGATTGGATTTGGTTTGGGTTTATGTAATCGACAAGAACTTCCTCTATTTTTCATGTTTTGTTCATGATTGTTCCATTTGTACAAAAACATCATGTAGCTTGACAGTAGAATCTAGCTGACCAATTTGCATTGCAACATACTTCACATTGGCAATGTCCAGGTTGTAGGGTTCTAAGTATGGTAACTAAAGTTAAAATGTTTATCTTATACCAGTAACTTACATCAAGTTTCCCTTTAGCTTGGAAGAGAAAGTTTATTCTTTTGGCTTGAAACAGGTGTGGGGGAGTCAGGGTGATGGGGGAGTCTATTACCAGGACTGTCGCAAACATTGTGTGGGACTTCATGCTAGTGACTGAATCTCTGTTCCTCAGTTTCCCCTTATGTAAAATGGGAGTAATGCTATTTACTTCATGGTAGTTTTGTGAAGGTTACTTTAATAACATTTGTAATGTATTTTGAGGTGCTTGGGTGAAAGATACTATACATGTGCAATTATTAAAATTTTGTATCATATTAATAAAACATTTAAATACCTTAGGTGAAAACCACATAAACATTATGGATAACTGCAGTGTAGTAATTAGCTGGGAACCAAAAATCTTCTGGGAAATATCAAATTCACATGATAGCCATGGCTGCTAGAATTAGTGCTTGGATCCTTCATTTAGCTAAAATATATGTAAAATTCAGCTGCACATCTCCATATTGGCTACCTGTCTGTGCAGCAGTATATACAAAAGTAACCCTAGGTAACATCTGTAGTAATGGACATAAAGTAGTTTGGGAATAATCAAATTTAAAAATGGAGAGAGGAAAGGGTAGGGAGGAAGGGGACTTTGAGAACTGTTGTTTTCAGTATTTGTATGTGCAGTAAGGCTCAGCTGTACCAGTTTTTCATTGATGCTGTGGATAGGCAAACCTCCTACATTTGCTCTTATTGTCCTTAATAGGAATATATCAGAACCTTTCTGAAAAAAAGACTGGAAGAAGAATACAAACTAGCTCATGATCAGCTCTCCTACCAATAAAATATACACTAATATACAGTCCCAAGTGTTGCCTTGTTAGTGGATGAGAACATAAGGGAAAGGGAGCAATAACAGCAATAAAATAAAAGACATGATCACTACAGCTAGGAGTGTAAGTCTGCTAGAGAATAGGCCACACCCAGTGGACTGCTAGGAACTTTTATATAACAAAATAAAGAGACCAAACACAGTTGTATAAGAGGCATAGACTCAAATTTTTAAAGGTAATTAGACATTGCTAGGCTCAGCATTGGAATGATTAAGTCTCATTTTCAAAAGTTCTTTAGGTGCTAAGGAGCCAAAGTCCCACCGTTCTTTTAGGGGTATTGCATTTTTAAGTGGAATTAATGAGTAATGGGACTCAACCCACCTAAATAGAATAAAACAAACAAAGCCCCCTGATGTGGTAATGAGCTGTGTGTGCTGAGGTGCAGCCCACTGACAAGGGGTGGGACTTCGTGCAGGTGAATTTGCTCCTTCTCAATGCAATATCGAGGCTTGAGATTACTAGTGAATCAACATGTACACTCATTGCTTTGGCCACTCAAAAGCAGGTGGCTGATGAATGTAGTGGTGCCAATGACAAATTTTTTAAGTAAGGATATTTACATTGACTATCAAAAATACTAGTTTTCAGTTCTGTCTTCTAGATGAATTAGAACTCTCATCTCTTCTCACTTCCAGCAATGGCAGGCTGTCCACAGCATCATCTTCTTTGTCCTTGTTTTTGCTATTGTGTACAACCAGGTGCTGGCAGTGATGCTACTGGAGTAGTAGAAAGAGGAAGGAAGTCAGGAGGAAAATGGAACTAAAACTGGATTAAGGCTAAATATAGCTGTGAAGACTTCAAATTGTTGTCAGCTGGAGGGCATGGAGATGATACAGTGGAGGAAGGGAATCAATGAACCAAAGGATAATTTCTTAAATGTGACTCTTATTAAGCATATGGGAATACAGGGGCCATCATGGTCAATCCATTTGACCACAACATAATCCACCTCTTGATGGATGCTATGTTTTATTGATATGGGTATACAGGTATGTTGAAGAAATAGTACTCTCATGTTGGAACTTGTCTTTGGTTGTGTAACTTTGGGGACTTTGAGTGGTAAGATATGGGATAGAGGATCAATTTTTATTCATCTCCCATCCTGCTACCCCTTCCTCACTGTACACACAAGCATATTTGTTTTATTATACATTGAAATAAAGAAATGGAGTATGATGAATATTATTTCAAGGCCAGATTCTGTGACCTTCATGTTGACTAACTGAATAATACTTACTCACACAAGTAGTCCTATGGAAGTCTATGGGTTACAGAACTGGGCCTGAAAATTCTAATTCAGGAAAGTAATGAATCCTGTGCCTAAGTCTCATTAAAGTCACTTACCTTTAATCACATGATTCAGTAAAGTGACTTCATTGAGATTCAGGTATATGATTCAGTGCTTTCCTGAACTTGGGCCAAAATTAATACCTTTTAAGGGAATAAGAGGTAATTCCCAGATGTTTAAAGAGTAAAATGCAATAGCTATCTTACCTGATAAAATGTAGATGTGTAAATTAAGACATTTTCTCTGTAAAGCTAGAATATCAAAAATATGTTTTATATAACCATAAAGCCTTCTTAAAATAAATACCCATTAAAGGGACAGATTTGTGGAGTTCTGGTAAAAAATAACACCATGGGATTTCCTGTTTATTATGTTTCACTGACTTCCGGATCATCTGTAATAATGATTCTGCAGGTCACTTTCAACCTTCACGTACATTTAAGTGTTATCTTCAATGGAACAGCACTGGGGCAGCTGAAGGCAGAATTTGGTCCTAAAATTGGAATTTAGTAACAATCCTACCAATAATATGTAAATCAAATGAGTATCCACTTCAGTTTCTCATAGCTGTTTTGACTCTGAACACAGAGGGATCAGGTCTGTTGTGTAAAAAGCAGTCACTTTAAAACAGTAAATTTTTGCACTTTGAACTAAAGAGTTCTCCTTTGTAAGTCCATACTACAGCAACATTTAAAAACACACAGATGATTTTCAATAATATTGTTTGACGTCTGGAGAGTAGTTGCCTATTGATTTTGCTCTTAAAAACTTATATATCTATTGTTATAAAATTTATCCTGTTACTATCAGTTCTATTATGTGGATAAGTTTTCAAGATTAAAGGGTTTATTTTTCCTTCAAGATGCATGTATGTCAATATCGATTAGACACAGTAAGTGAGATAATATCTTTCATTGGGCCAACTTCTGTTGGTGAGAGAGACACGCTTTTGAGCTTACACAGAAGAGCTCTATGTAAGCTCAAAAGCTTGGCTCTCTCCAAAACAGAAGTTGGTCCAATAAACTATGTTACCTCACCCACCTTGTCTCTCTATTATTCTGGGACCAACATAGCTATAAGAACAATGCATACATCAATACTGATTAACATTAGTAAAAATTAATAATGGACATTGAGGAGCAATGGACTCAAGACTAATTGAGCATGCAGAAGCTGAATTTGAACTTGGAAATTCTTCTCCTTCTCCTAACTATTATTCACTAATCTGTAAATTTTGCTCAGCAGAAGTCATGACATGGTGCTTTGCGAAATACACATTTTTCTTTTTCATGTGGCACCAGCATTGAGGTAAATTTAGCTGTTATTTTACATGTACAATTTTTCACACATCTTTGCAGGGAATTATGTAATCTTAACCAGGGATGATTCATGATGCTGAGAGTAAGAAATATTAAAGTTAAAAAACTAAAATGTCAGAAGAGGCTGCCTGTTCATCTAGGCCTGTTCCAGCTCCACCCAATCATTTTCTGATGATTATTGACTAGGTTATCCATCCTGAACTTTGATTAATCATACAAAACCATGTGACTGCTGCTACTTGTAAGAACACCCTTCAAATGAACATTGACCATATTTAAATGCTTAAAGATTTACCACAATATTTGCAAAAATTCCTCACTATAAATAGAGGGAAAGCCATAAATACCATAAATAAATCTAAATATGGTAAATGGAAAGGTTTAAAAGACACTTAATGTAAGTATGTTTATATGTTACTTCCCACTGGTAGATTGAATGTGCTACGGGATTTACCTCATCCCCTGGTGTTTGACCTATAATAGAAGTTATACAATTCCCAATGCTCCTTGCTAATAGTACTCTTCTAGCTCAAGCAGTAAAGGCCAGTTTTACTGGCCCACAGGGTCATGACTTCTATTTTACTTTATCAGTGATGATAGTGTCTTTACATTTAACGTATGGTCACAGAGCATTACAAAGTGTTGTGGAGCATTCTAAATCCTATGCATCTCTGATGACATGAGACTAGTAATAAACAATGATACATTCTCATGGACTGTATATTTATTGTAGAAAATAGGAGAAAAAAATTCAGCCAAGGAAGTTCTAATGACAATTGATAGGAGAAATTGGAGGAAAGACATATAGTATAGTATAAATATAGCATATCTGTTCTGTATGAAGCTGGCAGTGTCATTATCTTCTTTGTTCCATCTAACCCATGTTCTATATAATAAAGATAAACTTGAATCTCTGGATAAAAAGGAAAACTAAATATTATACTTATAGGGCTACAGTTTCTGCTGGTGTAAATTTATGCAACTCCATTGACATTAATGGAGCTATTCCATTTGACTCCAATAGACAACTTGGTCCATTGTAGCAAATAGAAACTAATACTATCATTAAGGTTGCAAGACAGTTTTAACCATTCCATTTTCATTAGCTTATAACTTTATGAATGTCTTCACTGGGACAGAAATTTCATGGTTGATCACAGCAGTTCATTTAGAAATGGAATGTCAAAACTGTTCATCCAATCAAACAACCTGATACTACATTTTTTGATTATTTAGCTACCATTTAATTCAGTGGGAGTTCTGAGAGCCGGAGAAGGAGTCCTAAAAACAACAAATAAATAAAAATAAGTGCTAGATTGCATTTGCAGAACTGTCATAAGTGATAGTACCAGAAGTACCGGAATGCCCTTCTGTCTCCCCAAAAAGGTACGGGTGCAGTGTTTTGGAGTGTTCAGCATGATTCAAGCCCTGTTGGGAGCAAAGTTCTTTCAGTATCAGGTTGAAAGTAAGTGTTAGTTAAGGAAGGTTTCAGAGGGCTTATTTACACTGGCACTTTACAGCGCTGCAACTTTCTCGCTCAGGGATGTGAAAAGAGCACTGCCCCGAGAGCAGCAAGTTTCAGGGCTGTAAAGCACCAATGTAGACAATGCCCCAGTGCTAGAAGCCACGCTCCCAGTGCTGGTAGCTACACCCCTCGTGGAGGTGGTGTTTTTAGAACACTGGGGGTATGGCTACACTCGAAACTTCAAAGCACTGCCGCCGGAGTGCTGCAGCAGCAGCGCTTTGAAGTGTGAGTGTGGTCCAGCACCAGCTCTGGGAGAAAGCTCTCCCAGCGCTGCACGTACTCCACCTCCTCATGGGGATTAGCTTGCAGCACTGGGAGCCGCGATCCCAGCGCTGCTGCACTGTTTACACTGGCACTTTACAGCACTGTATCTTGCAGCGGTCGGGGGGGTGTTTTTTCAAACCCCTGAGCGAGAAAGTTGCAGAGCTGTAAAGTGCCAGTGTAGCCAAGGCCCGACAGTTCTCTGAGCTCTGCCCCGACTACCCAAGCCATGTTAAAGCGCTGCTTCAGTAGCTCTTCAATGTTACCAGTGTAGGCTAGCCCAGAACTGTTACTTGTAACAGTTGGCTAATTTAAATATTGTGTGGGCCTGTGAAATCCATTTGTCTGTAGGTTTATTAACATACATCATAATAGAGGAAGTTGTCTGATGGAATACTAAACTTTTGGGAGGGGTGGGGTATAAAGAAAAAATAGAATTAAAGTGCAGAGTGAATAAAATAATCAACTATAATAATTGGTGTTCATAAATAGGTTATGTTGTCTTGCCAGAGAACTTAAAAATTCATTTTTGTGTAGATTTTAAGTTGCAATAAAGAGGAGGATCTGTGGTATGGAATTTTTTGGTATTGGTCCCTAGCGATGTTACTCCCGTGTGATGGTGCGTAACTATCCTGCACTGGCCTCAAAAAGGTTAATTGTGTTTTGCAAGCTGAGGAAGCCCTGACCCTTGGAGTCTGCTGCACATGCTCAGCCTGGAGGCAGAATATAAAACGATGCAGCCCAACTCATTTTGGGCAAGCTGTTGAAGGAGGAGGATGCAGATTGCAGGCTCTCTCCAGGTGCCAATTACAGGCTGCCTAATAAGCCTGGAGAGGAGACCATGCCAGTAGGAGCTACATCACCTGAGGACCCAGGAGAACCGTGGAGCGTCGCCGAGGAAGAAGGGTTAGGAAGCAGCCCAAATGACTTAGAGTTTTCTCTGAGTTCAGTGAACTGGGGAACCAGTCAGCCTGTTTCAGGAGGATCCCTGCTGACTTGGTGGTGAGCACCCCCACCACCGCCAGAGCCCTTGGCTGGAACTTGGAGGAAGAGGAAGGGCCCAAGTCCCCCTACCATAGGTAATACACACCTCTAAATGTTACCCTACTTTCCACAGTGGTGGATTATTTTGTTGACTTGGCCATTAGGCCATGCTGTCTTCGTGGAAGGGCTGCTTATTGACTCTGGCCATTGGGCCCTGCTGCCCTGAGTAGAAGGGCTGCCCTTATTGACTGTGGCTATTAGGCCATGGTACCCTGAGGGGAAGGGCTACTTTATTGACTCTAACTATTAGGTCATGCTGCCCTCAGTGGAAGGGCTGCTTTATTGACTATGGTCACTAGGCCATACTACCACGTTTTATAGTCAGGGTCACAAGCATAGGACCTAACCGGGTTACACATGATGAGAAGAAGGAAAAAACTGTATAGCAGCCCTTTTTCTCACCATACATGACCCGGTACCCTGGATGGAGGGTACCTTCCCCATGACACCCCAAACTTTACCTACCTCACGACTTAAGGCATCCCACAATGTCCTGCCTGCCCCAATAACTCAATCTATTAATTGAGCTATTTTGGTAGGTAAAAGGCTCGTGCTAGAGGATTTGCCAGTGTTTTACCAGAGGGTTTCTCTTTGACCTTTTTGAGGACTCCCTAAAACAGACTAGTTCTGTTAACCCTTGGAAGGACATGGATGCAGGCTTCCACTCAAAGGATTGACACTCAGGCGGTAATTCTTCGAAAACAAAAATAATCTTTATTTAACACAACATGCCCTAATACAATAAATCTAAAGCATATATTTGGAAAAACAAACATTTTGACAGTACATAAAACATATCATAAGATAATACAAATGTTATTAGCACAGATATATATTAAAATATTCAATATTATGATATCATACAACTGGAAAGAGCTTCAAGTGGTTACATTCTATATGTGATGGCCAGTCATATACAGGATGCGGACAGCAAGATTTTAAACATTAAAATTTTAACAAATGTACACAAATATCCAGTTTTATTATCCCATGGATACATATACATGCAGTTTAATTATTATTTACAGGAGGGTTATCCTGCTTACTTTCTCTGCTGTCATCTTTTCCTTCTGAGAAATCCTTCTGCTCTATCACTGTTATCGGTGTTGCCACTGCTCTGTTACTGCTTGCCTCTTCTTAAGTGATTTTTAGCTCTTTTCTTCTTATTCTTGATTCTCCTTCTGCTCACACACACTAGTTCCTTCCATTCACTCTGACTTAAGCTTTTTAGCTCTCTGCCTTACATACAGATTTTAGCCTCTCCTGATTGGTTCCTTCAACCCCTATTATTATCAGCCAATCAGCTTCAAGGCCTTTTCCTGTCAATCAAAGCCAGACCTAATCGAAGACCTGAACCTTAGATGCTGGACCTGATTGAAGACCTGTGCTATGTTTAACTGATCTCTCCCTTCAGGTTTTGGAGTGACCTTTATTTCACCTCAGCCTTCCTGCTTGCTATTTGTGGGATCTCTCCCAGACCTCCTTCATTTTGGATTTCTCTGACTGTGACTGCTTGTGACCGCCATCTTGTTATCACTAGCCCTAACCATGTAACCTTATCTTTATTAATTATAAAACCTCTATAATTATAAACAACTAGTTATATCTAAATATGCCCCAACACTATGATTCACTGTCACCACTCTCTATATTTTTTATTATTGTAAACAAGTTTAATTTAGATCTCTCCCTGCTTCAGGTAGTGGTGGCAGTGCAGCACTCTTAATGATGTAGTCTTACGCAGAACAGAACAGCTGAAAAATCCCTTGTATCAAAGAGGACAAAGATCTATTTTTTAGCTGGAGAGCTCTCTTGCACATGACATCTTCAGAGTAACATTCTACAGATACAGTTGTAAGTGCACAAGCCATTTCCAGGCCTCCTCTGTGATGTTGTAGATATCATCCAATTCAGCTTTGAATCAATTTGAGGCACAACATTATGATGTGTTTGATGGTTTGGATGTTTTCACCAGAGTTGCATGAAGGGGAGTCTTTGATTTTCCAGTTGTACATCAAGTAGCTGCATTTTCCATGATTTCTTTGGATGAGGTTCAATATGGTCCAAAGTCTGCATGCCAGGTCGAAACCTGGAGAACTGCTTATTGTGTCAGTAATAATGTATATGTGGAATGGCAGGTGAGGGCCAGACACTTTTCCATTCCCTGGTTGGATTCAGAGACATGAGCTGGTCATGTGTGGTCCACACAAGTTTTTGAAATTTCTGGTGTTACTGGAGTATGTTATCCATAGCCTGCTGGATGAGAAGCCCTGGGTAGCCTTCAGCATGTTTAAGTTCATGTTCTGTGGCTATATCTCAAGGGATAGCTGGAGATTCAATGTTTGCTAATACAAAAAGCCACAGTAGAGGTGTTGATTTTAAAGTTCCTGTGATGATTATCATGGTCTGATTCAGCTACCTATCCACAGGTTGGGAATGGCAGCCCCTTGTCCACACCAGTGCATTGTATTCTGCAACTGAGTACACCAGGACCAAGGCTATTTGTAACTCTGGTGCAGTTGATCATCAGCTTGTTCCGCTAACTTTTCAATAATGTTCATGTGAATCAAACATCTAAGCTAATAACTTAACTGGAGATGAAGGGCTCTTAGGTTGGTTGGCCTTGAAAGCGTCATTCTTCCTGAGAAATAAGAAGGTATGCTTCTTCTAGTTCTTGACTGGACATCAAAAGAGCTCAATCTTCAGAACAATCATTTAGAAATAAACTATATTAATAGGCAGCAGGTTTAAAACAACAAAAGGAAGTACCGTATTTCTTCACATAGTGCACAGTCAAACTGTGGAACTCTTTGCCTGAGGATGTTGTGAAGGTCAAGACTATAACAGATTTCAAAAAAGAACTGGATAAGTTCATGGAGGATAGGTCCATCAGTGGCTGTTAGCCAGGATAGGCAGGGATGCAAAACCATGCTCTGAAGAGTCCCCACCTCTCTGTTTGTTGGAAGCTGTGAATAAGGTAATAAATCACTTGTTGATTACCTGTTCTGTTCATTCCCTCTGAAGCACCTGGCCTTGGCCACTGTCAGCAGACAGGATACTGAGCTAGATGGACCAATAGTCTGACCCAGTATGGCCAGTCTTATGTTCTTATATTTTAAAACATTGAGAACTTTATTATAAGTTCTCAAATTCTCCCAAAGTTTAACATTCAGAGGAGAAAGGAAATAAATCGTAAGGTAGTCAAAGAGATCAATGACAGATGCTTAAAATTATTATGAGACTAGAAGAGGAAAGTCTAAGAGGAAAGTCTTAAATAAAAGTAAGATTGCAATGCATTGATCTATACCAGGGGTTGGCAACCTCTGGCATGCGGCTCGCCAGGGTAAGCACCCTGGCGGGCCAGGCCAGTTTGTTTACCTGCTGCGTCAGCAGGTTCGGCTGATTGTGGCTTCCGCAGGCTGCAGTTCATCATCCCAGGCCAATGGGGGCTGCAGGAAGCGGCACGGGCTGAGTGACGTGCTGGCTGCGGCTTCCTGCCTCCTCCATTGGCCTGGAGCAGCTAACCAATGAGAGCCGTGATCGGCTGAACCTGCTGACACAGCAGGTAAACAAACTACCCCAGCCCTCCAGGGTGGTTACCCTGGTGAGCCGCGTGCCAGAGGTTGCCGACCCCTGACCTATAGATCAGTCAATTTCATTGTGAAGGATAGTAGAGGGAGAAGGCTTTTAAAGAAGGGGTAAGTGGACGTTGAATAGGAGGAGAATGTAAGTTTGGCCAATATAACCGTGGATAACAGTATAAGATATTTTTCATGTAGTCTGTTGGAGAGGAAAGATGTCAATGTCTGAGCACCACATTTTGGCTAAACAGGAAACATTGCTTTTGTCATGAATTAAGAAATGATACTATTAGGGAATTTTTTCATTTACAGATTGGTTGACATCTGGATATATACAACAAAATCAGTCTTAATCAACAATGCAAGTGAATGACAAAAATGATTGCTTAACAGAGATGATCTTTTAATGGAAGTGGAGAAGAAAAGTACTCACTGACTCTGAATATCCCTACATCTAATTTGTATTGACAGGTGCTTGTTATATAAGGATGCTCTCCTGTAAGGTTTCACTGTCATTTTTTTAAATAATTAAGGATTATATTTAGAGATGTCATGGGGATTAATGATGCCTAGATACTGTGGTGATGGGGACGTTACAATAAATGGATAGCTGTAGAGAAGGATGAACCATCATTCAAAATACCAAGGATTCTTGGTGACTGTGTTCTGTACTATATGACCACCAACCATCCATGTTGTGTCACATGCTTTGTTCTAAGGCCTTTCCAGATAAGGCATTCCAAAGATGGTTATTCTAAGAATAATATAACAATATAACAATAATATCTTATTTACAAGAATCAGAGACACTGAGATGAGAAAATCTTTGTAGAATAGTTATAAATGTATCAGACTTATGACAATGTCTATTCCAAGCAAACATTTATAGCAATAAGAAAAAAGTTTTGACATTTTGTTTCAGCCTTGATCTAGAAAATCTGCTTCTTTGCTATCTGGTAGAAATAGTTATTTTAAATATCTTGGCAAATGTCTAAGTAAATCATCTTCTTCGAGTGCTTGCTCATATCCATTCCAATTAGGTGTGTGTGCGCCGCATGTGCATTCGTCGGAAGATTTTTACCCTAGCAACCCCTGGTGGGTCAGCTGGGTCGCCCCCTGGAGTGGTGCCACCATGGCGCAGGATATATACCCCTGTCGACCCGACCGCTCCTCAGTTCCTTCTTACTGCCCGTGTCAGTCATTGGAACAGTGGAACGCGGCTTAGCTGTCCTCCACCTCCCTAGCGACTCCTTGTTTCTTCACTATCGTTGTTGTATATAGTTGGTTTTATATATAGTTATAGTTTGATAGTTCTTGAATAGTTAGTGTATATAGTTACGGCGGGGTTTGGGCATTAGCCCCTTCCCCGCACCTGGTGCCAGGGCCCATGCCCGGTTCAACGGGGTTTAAACCTTGCTTGGCCTGTCATAAGCCAATGCCCACAAGCGATCCCCATGACTCTTGTCTAAAGAGCCTTGGGGAATCGCACATTACGGATAAGTGCTGTATTTGCAAGACATTTAAACCGAGGACAAAGAAGGAGAGAGACTTTCGCCTGAAGAATCTCTTCATGGAGGCAGCTTTGAACCCTCCGTCCTCGGCACTGAGTGCTGAGTACTCTGCTAGCAGCACTCCTCCGGCACCAGACCGTGCTGGCACCGCCAAGACACCGAGGCACCAGCCATCTCCGGTGCAGGGGCCTGCTCGGCACCGATCTCTCTCCCTGAAGCAGAAGAGATCGAAGTCCTCCACTACCTCTGTGCCCTTGGCACAGACACAGCCTCGTGCGGACTGCCCGGCACCTGCACCTGCCGTGGCACCGACTGCTGCGGTACCGTAGATTCCGGTCCCGCTGGGGCCATCGAGTCCAGTCCCTGAGAGCTCCCCGCTGAGGCCTGTGGTTGAGCTTTCTGTCCCCTCTACGCTGGAGACATTCTCCACAGCCAGGGACCTTATAGCCATGACAGAGTCTGTCCTGCCTCAATCCCCGGCACCGCCAGTGCAGGTATTACACTCCAGAGGCAAGCCAGCAATAATGAGACCTCCTTCAGTCAGCTCGGCAGACTGGCACCGATCATGATCCAGGGCCCGGTGCCGTTCGCGGTCTCATCGACGATCATGGACTCGATGCCGCTTGCAGTCTCGGCACCGATAACTTACTCGGTATCGGTCATACTCGCGGCATAGATCGACGTCTTGGCCTCCGGCCCGGTATTCTCAGTACCACTCCCGCACCCGGCACCACTCCTGGCACCGTGACTCTTGCAGCCGTTCCTGCCGCAGACCCTCAAGATCCAGGTCGACATCCCGGCACCGCGCTGGTCGCAGGTCCCAGTCTCGCTCTTGGCACCAGTATGACTCCAGATACCGATTCCCGGTGCCGAGGAGATCACCAACTGCGAGAGAGAGGGACCCTTACCATGGTCTTTTAGCTCCTCCCTGGCCATCCTGGCACCCTTCCGTGTCTTCACAGGCGGACAGTGCATATGCCCAGGACAGAGACACAGATGTGCCCGCCACAATTTTCCACGAGCCCCAGGCTCAGGATCATGGACCTCAACAGTGGGCATTCTGGATACCTTGGGCATATCATCAGGCCTAAGGTGTACATCCAGGCTCATTGCGCTCTGCCACATCAGAACACTGGGTGCCAGAAGCCACCATAAGCTGCCCTCCTCCTTCTGCTTCGGAGGAAGTGTCGGTCCAGCCACAGGACTCCCAGATCCCAAGGGAGACAGAGGCTGTTCACCATGATGAGCCCTCGACTAACCCTCTTGTCCCAGGTCTCTCCTCATCCTCCTCCCCTGATGAGGCGGTAGCCGGAACGTCATCTGTAGGCCCTCCACCAATTGACCTGAGGGCCCACCAGGACCTCCTCAGGCGTGTTGCACAAAATATGAACTTGCAAGTCGAGGAGGTCCCGGAGGTAGAGGACCCAGTGGTGGATATTTTATCCTCTGATGCCCCCACAAGAGTGGCCCTCCCCTTTATACGGACGATCTGGAAGTCTCTGGCCCCTGTCCCACCTGCTTCCTGGGGAGTGGAACATAAATATATAGTGCCCTCCAAAAGCTATGACTACTTATATGTCCATGCCCCCATTTGCTCCTTCATTGTCCAGTCGGTCAATGAGAGAGAACACCATGGCCAGCAGACTCCAGCCCCAAAATCAAAAGACACTAGGCGCATGGACTTGCTGGGGCGCAAAGTCTATTCTGCAGGGACGCTCCAACTCAGCGTGGCTAATCAACAAGCTCTCCTTAGCCGCTATAATTATAATACCTGGGCAGCGGCGGACAAGTTCAAGGAGTTGCTCCCGCAGGACTCCCGACAGGAATTTGTGGCCATCCTTGACGAGGGGAAAAATGTGGCTAGAATCTCCATCCAGGCTTCCCTGGATGCTGTGGACTCAGCGGCCAGGACCCTAGCCTCCGGGGTTACTATGAGGCATATTTCATGGCTGCAAGTCTCAGGCCTTCCCCCGGAGCTCCAACATACAATTCAGGACCTCCCCTTTGAAGGGCAAGGCCTATTCTCTGATAGGACAGACCCTAGGCTGCAAAGTCTAAAGGATAACAGGGTCATTATGTGCTCACTGGGCATGCACACGCCAGTGACTCAGCGCAGGCCCTTCCACCCCCAGCCATACTGCTCTTACCCTCAGCCCAGACAGAGATAGGACTTTGCTAGAAGACGGGGGTAGAACCGGTTGCCGGAGGCAGTCAGGCAACCAAGGGGGCCAGAACCAAGGTCCCTCCAAACCTTCCACAGGGCCAAAACCCTCCTTTTGAAGGTGCACCTGAGGGCGTTGTACCAGTATCGTCAAAGGATCCGTTCCCTCGTTTTTTCCAATCGCCTCTCCTTTTTCCTCCCTGCGTGGTCCCAGCTAATGACAGATCGCTGGGTCTTGCGCATGCTGGAATTTGGGTACCACCTCCAATTTATTTCACGTCTCCCCTTCCCACCCCTTCCTCATCCCTCTTCAGGACCCCTCTCACTAGCAACTCCTCTTCCAGGAGGTGCAGACGCTCCTTGCCAAAGGAGCCATAGAGGAGGTACCAGAACACGAATGGGGCACTGGTTTTTATTCCCGCTACTTCCTAATCCCCAAGGCAAAGGGGGGTCTCAGACCTATCCTGGATCTGTGGGAACTCAACAGATACATGATAAAGTTGAAGTTCCATATGGTATCCCTGAGGACCATCATCCCATCCCTGGATCCCGGAGACTGGTATGCCGCCCTCGACATGAAAGATGCGTATTTTCACATAGCCATCTACCCACCTCACAGGAGGTTCCTCCGGTTCGTAGTCAACCACCAACATTTTCAGTTAGTGATCCTGCTGTTAGGCCTCTCTACAGCCCCAAGAGTATTTACAAAATGCATGGCTACAGTCGCCGCCCACCTCCGCCGCCGTCAGATACATGTTTTTCTGTATCTAGACAACTGGCTCATCCGAGGGACCTCTGAGGCACAAGTGATCCATCACGTCTGCATTGTCAAGGACCTTTTCCTACATCTAGGCCTAATGATCATTGCGGAAAAGTCCACTCTGATTCCCACTCAGAGGATAGACTTCATTGGCGCCACCCTGGACTCCATCCTCGCCAGAGCTTGCTTACCGCTGCCCTAGCTCCAGACAATGGTGGCCATCATCCAGAGTCTGCAAGCTGCTCCCTTGACTTCAGTTTGCACTTGCCTCGGTCTTCTGGGTCACATGGCGGCCTGCACGTTTATGACGAAATATGCCAGACTGTGTCTCCGTCCCCTCCAATTGTGGCTCAACTCAGTGTACCGACCAGGCAAGGATGCCATAGACATGTTCGTCACCATTCCCCCGAGCATCCTAGGCTCCCTCAACTGGTGGCTGACCCACTCTGGTATGTGCAGGGCTGCTGTTCCATCCACCCCAGCCCTCTTCGTCCCTGACGACAGACGCATCATCTCTCGGCTGGGGTGCTCATCTCAGGCATCTACGCACGCAAGGCCTTTGGTCATCTCAGGAACTGGCCTTGCACATCAATGTCCGGGAGCTGAGAGCAGTCCGCCTTGCTTGCCAGGCGTTCCGACAGCACTTGCAAGGCCGTTGTGTGTCAATATTCACTGACAACACAACAGCCATGTACTATATAAACAAACAGGGCGGGACAAGGTCCTCAACCCTTTGTCAGGAAGCCATTCAACTATGGGACTTTTGTATAGCCCACTCTATAGACCTCATAGCATCCTTTCTCCTGGGGGTTCGGAACACTCTGGGGCATCACCTCAGCAGATCCTTCCTTTCTCATGAGTGGTCAATTCGCCCGGACGTTATTCTTTCAGTCTTCCGGAAGTGGGGTTTCCCCTTGTAGACCTCTTCGTGTCCCGTGAGAACAGGAAATGCCAGATGTTCTGTTCCTTTCAAGGCCTCTCACAGGGCTTGAAAGCAGATGCCTTCCTGATACCGTGGATGACTCACCTGCTATACGCTTTTCCACCATTCCCGCTCATCCACAAGGTCCTGCTGAAAGTAAGCAGGGACAGAGCCCGCTTCATCATGATCACTCCAGTGTGGCCCAGGCAGCACTGGTACACCATGTTGCTAGACCTGTCAATAGCCGACCCTATCCCATTACCTCTTCACCTGGACCTGATAACTCAGGACCACAGCAAACTGCATCACCCAGACCTACAGTCCCTCCATCTCACAGCATGGCTCCTGAGTGGATGACCCAGGCTGAGATGCATTGCTCTGCCCCAGTGCAACAAGTACTCTTGGGTAGCAGAAAACCTTCCATTAGAGCAACATATCTGGCCAAGTGGAAGCGTTTCACATGCTGGTGTGGAGAACGTAACGTTCTTCCCGCCCAGGTCTCCATCTCCACCATCTTGGACTACCTCTGGTCCCTTAAACAACAGGGCCTAGCAGTATCATCTTTGAGGGTGCACTTGGCGGCCATCTCAACCTTTCACCCAGGGGAGAATGGTTGCTCAGTGTTTTCACATATTATGGTATCCAGATTCCTCAAGGGCTTAGAGTGGCTATACCCCCAGGTACACCGCCTCGCCCCAACCTGGGACCTCAACCTGGTTCTTACCAGACTTATGTCTGCCCCATTCGAGCCATTAGCAACTTGCTCCCTTCTCCACCTGTCCTGGAAAACCACTTTCCTCATGGCCATCACATCTGCAAGACGAGTTTCCGAGCTCCGGGCTCTCACAGCGGACCCTCCATATACTGTGTTCCACAAGGACAAGGTGCAGTTGCGACCACATCCGGCCTTTCTTCCCAAAGTGGTATCGGCCTTCCATGTTAACCAGGAGATCTTCCTGCCGGTCTTCTTCCTGAAGCCACATTCATTGCCCAGGGAGCAACAGCTGCACTCCTTAGACGTCCGTAGAACACTTGCTTTTTATATCGAGCTGACAAAGCCCTTCCGCAGAACCCCCCAACTCTTTGTCGCGGTGGCAGAGTGTATGAAGAGGCTACCTATTTCCTCACAGAGGATTTCATCCTGGGTGACATCGTGCATCCACGCCTGTTACAACTTGGCTCATGTTCCATCGAACCACCTCATGGCCCACTCTACCAAGGCTCAGCTTCATCTGCTGCTTTCCTGGCTCACGTGCCCATCCACGAGATATGTCACGCAGCTACCTGGTCCTCGGTCCATACCTTTGCCTCTCACTGTGCCCTGGTTCAGCTGTCCAGGAATGACGCAGCCTTTGGCTCCACAGTGTTACACTCTGCAACATCTCACTCCGACCCCACCGCCTAGGTAAGGCTTGGGATTCACCTAACTGGAATGGATATGAGCAAGCACTCAAAGAAGAAAAGATGGTTACTCACCTTTGTAACTGTTGTTCTTCGAAATGTGTTGCACATATCCATTCCAAACCCACCCTCCTTCCCCACTGTCAGAGTAACTGGCAAGAAGGAATTGAGTGGTCAGGTTGACAGGGGTATATATCTGGCGCCATGGCGGCGCCACTCCAAGGGGCGACCCAGCTGACCCACTGGCGGTTGCTAGGGTAAAAATCTTCCGACGAACGTGCACGCGGCGTGCGCCCACCTAACTGGAATGGATATGAGCAACACATCTCGAAGAACAACAGTTACAAAGGTGAGTAACCGTCTTTTTCTCCCTCTGTATATATACATATAGATATATAGAGATAGTCAAATTTTCATAATATAGCACAAATGCCAAGTTATGAGAACATTTATAATTAAACTGTTTTCATACCCTACTAAAGGAATTTTTATTTCAATGAAGCAGAATACCAGCTGCACAGTGAAATGCATGATTTATTTATAGGCTGCTAATGAAGACATATCTAATCATCATAATTAATTGGTATTTTTGTGCTTTGGGGCCTAATCACAGAAACTTTCATATGGTGGCTCAAATGGAACCTAGCTGTGGGGCAAAAATTACCCAAGAAAACTTTATGCCTGATTCTCCAAGTTTACTGTTTAATTGAATTTAACTGCAGTATACTTTCTGCATTATAACTCACAAATCACCAATTAAACTAAGAGTTCTCTGAGTAGGATTCTGGAAAGAAGATTTGTGAGGGACGCCATTATGTTACTGCAATCAGAATTACCTATTTAATGTATGAATTTACTTAAAAGAAACCTATTTTTAGTGTGGCATATTATCAAGAGTTGAAATAATAAAATAATTTTAATGAATTTTCATAAGTATCCAAATTTGTTAGTCTCTAAGGTGCCACAAGTACTCCGCGTTCTTTTTGCTGATACAGATTAACACGGCTACCACTCTGCATCTTGTTTTTTTGTAATGCGTTTGATTAAGTACAATTCTAAAAGGTCATGCATCAGTACAAACTGATTTACTTGTGGTTATGTGATATTATTTTAGTTTGACATTCTTCCTCTTTGGCCATTGATGCAGAGAGGAAAGGGAATCCCATGTGGAGAACTCTTACCTCATCTGCAGTAGTTGCATTGCCAGCAAATCCTTCATTCTTCCTTGGAACTGAAATTGGTAGCTCCATACAGGCACGGACTACCCCATATGTGGCAGTGCAGAGACTGCTCCCAGTGTTGTGGAGTCTAGAGTATCTGCTAATAATGTGGGTGTTTTGAGGCAACTGGTAAGTATGTGGCCAGGAATGGGTGGAAGCTGGTTCATTTATTTCTATAAGTGAACTAGGATGTGGAATCAGCAGCTATATTTTGAGCATTAAGATATAGAGATTGATTTCATTTGATTTAAAGAAATAAATATTCTATGAAAAATAAAACTCGTTTTATTGTAAGTAGGGACAAACCTTAACTGACATTATAGATCTAAATTACTGTCTTTTCATAGATTCCAAGGCTAGAAGGGATCATCATTCTCATCTAGTCTGATGCGCTGTAGTAGTCTGTATAACACAGAAGTGCTGCATCTGGTCTGTATAACAGCCCATAAAACTTCCCTAAAATAATTCTTAGAACATATCTTTTAGAAAAACATCTAATCTTGATTTAAAAATGATCAGTGATGGAGAATCCACCACAACCCTTGATAAGGTGCTCTAATGGTTAATTACTCTCACTGTTAAATATGTATATCTTATTTCCAATCTGAATTTGTCTAGCTTCAACTTCCAGCCATTGGATCGCATTACATCTTTCTTTGCCAAATTGAAGAGCCCACTATTAAATATTTGTTCCCCATGTAGGTACTTACAGACTAACTATGACATTTCTTAACCTTCTCTTAGGTAAACTAAATATATTGAGTGCCTAGAACCTTTCAATGTAAGGCATGTGTCAAGGCTAATTCCCCACTCTGGCACTTTGAATGCAGAAGGTGGGGCCCCACAAGGATTCCAAAAATTAATACTGGCCACTCCAGGCTGGCATTAAACTCCCAAGGTTACAGCTTTTCTCTGACCTTGGATTGGTACATGCTGCCATCACCCAACTGCAGAACTCCTTGGAGAGCCCAGGAAGGCTCACTTGGGAATTCCTTCTTGTGGGGTAGGCTCAAGCCCTCCGGGGAAGAACTGAGAAAGAAAAAAAACAACAAAGAAAATCAGCTGTTGCCACCAGCTAACTAAACAACATGTGTATAAACCTCTTAAGACAGAAAAATTCAATTCTGTTCTAAAAAAAGGTAAATTTTATTAATAATAAAAAAAAGAAAGAAAATACATCTGGGAACTCAGGCTATTGCTAGATTTTAAAAGAGCAACTACAAGGATTAAGCATCAAGAATAGCTTTCTAGAGGTCCATCTTAAAGGTTACAAGCAAAACAAAAGCAACTGGGTTTAGCACAAAGGAAGCCACAAGTCCTAACGAAATAAAAAGGATAAACCTAATCATGTCTTTCTAGACATTTCCTGATTTACTTACATATCTGGGGTATTAAATGCATATTTTCTAGGTATGATACTGGTGATTTTTTTCAGACCTGACCCAAGCTTCTTACACCATCGCTACCGTCCTGTCCATCTCTCCCCAGGAGAACAACAACAGACAGATAAAAGGGGAGTCTTGTTTCAATTTTTTATAAAAGTTCTGGTCTTCCCACTGGCTCTTTTTTAGACTCATAGACTTTAATTTCAGAAGGGACCATTATGATCTTCTAGTCTGACCTCCTGCACAAGGCAGACCATAGAATCTCACCCACTTGTAACACTCCTGACCTATGTATGAGCTATTGAAGTCCTCAACTTGTGGTTTAAAGACTTCAAGGTGCAGAGAATCCTCCAGCAAGTGACCCATGCCCCATGCTGCAGAGGAAGGCGAAAACCCCCCAGGAGGAAAATTCCTTCCTGACCCCAAATATGGCAATCAGCTAAACCCTGAGCATATGGGCAAGACTCACCAGCCAGACATCCAGGACAGAATTCTCTGTAGTAACTCAGATCCCACCCCATCTAACATCCCATCACAAGCCATTGGGCATGTTTACCACTAGTAATCAAAGATAAAATAATTGCCAAAATTAGGCTATCCCATCATACCATCTCTTCCATAAACTTATCAAGCTTAGTCTTGAAGCCAGATATGTCTTTTGCCCGCACTGCTCCCTTGGAAGGCTATTCCAGAACTTCACTGCTCTAATAGTTAGAAACCTTCATCTAATTTCAAGTCTCAACTTCCTGATGGCCAGTTTATATCCATTTGTTCTTGTGTCCACATTGGTACTGAGCTTAAATAATTCCTCTCCCTCCCTGGTATTTATCCCTCTGATATATTTATAGAGAGCAATCATATCTCCCCTCAGCCTTCTTTTGGTTAGGCTAAACAAGCCAAGTTCTTTGAGTCTCCTTTCATATGACAGGTTTTCCATTCCTCAGATCATCCTAATAGCCCTTCTCTGTACCTGTTCCAGTTTGAATTCATCCTTCTTAAACATGAGACCAGAACTGCACATAGTATTCCAGATGAGGTCTCACCAGTGCCTTGTATAATGGTACTAACACCTCCTTATCTCTACTGGAAATACCTCGCCTGATGCATCCCAAGTCCGCATTAGCATTTTTCACAGCCATATCACATTGGTGGATCATAGTCATCCTGTGATCAATCAATACTCCGAGGTCCTTCTCCTCCTCTGTTACTTCCAAGTGATGCACTCCAGTTTATAACTTACTTCTTTTTACCTATGCATAGCAGTGAGACTTTTTAACCCTTTACAGGTAGAGCAATTAGAGAACAGCTACTAAGAGGGATTTTATAGCTACTGGCTGGCGAGGTGTCCATAAAAGGGAGCTACCCCCACCCTCTTCTTTTATCATAGCATGTTTTCTAATCCTCTAATCATTCTTGTGGCTCTTCTAGTTTTATATAACTACACATATAAATGCTTATAGTTAGACATGGACATACACACTATATAGCTACAGCTTTACATATACATTCTGAGAGCAGAATTTAACTTCTAAAGTCTTCTTCAGTTGCATACACAACTTCATAACCATGAGTACACGTACAGTGTCCACTTTCCCCCATACCTATTGCATGAGTCATCAGTAGGGTTTGAATCCTGGATCTTCAGCATGGCAGCACAGACATCTAGACCTTGTGTTAAAGTAACTCCATCAGGTGACAGCAGTAGTAGGCTATTTTCCTATAGTGGACCAGCTGCTAGATGGGGGAATTAATTCACACCTTGCCAATGTATCATAGATGCATTATATGAGAAAGGAATAGATTATATTATAGTTTGTATTTATTCCAATGTGGCTCTAAACTTCTAAAACTCCCATCGTAATTATTCAAAATATTCCTTTTTCAATGGGTGATTTTAACAAATAGTTTTACTATATTGTTCAATGTTTAGCCCTTCTCACATTTGGTCTTTCCCATATTTCAGAAACATCAATCTGTGTTTGCTTTGTTTACAATTCTCAGCTGCATGGATAGCATCTCTATTATGTTTCATGTACCTATATTTGTAAGGGTATTGAGCATCGCTAGTGAAAGATATTTTCCCAAGGATTTGTGATTGACATGAATCGTCTGGCGACAAACACTTAGGAACAATCTCTTTAGTTGTCAAAGATGCTTTGTCTTTTTTAAATGCTCATGAATATGTTATCATGAGTGCCATGCTGTGAGAGGAATCTGTCTCCATTGGAAGTTGAACTTAAGAGCTTTTGATCCAAAAGCAGTGATTCTACCAATTGAACTAAAATAGAATCTCCATTAGCTGTTAGTTGTAGTAGCAACAATTCTCATGAACCATTTCTAGGCCTCCAGATGAGGGAAATACCACTAAATACTTCCATTACTTTCAATAAAGTGCTTGCCCTCAAATACACACATACAGAGATGTTCCAGAGCAATACATACATGGCATGCATACCATTCCAGCTAATGTGCATTTAGCTGCATCATATGCAGCATAACAGGGTTGTTCCACTAATTAGGTGCCAATTTGAGGAACATGTCCTTGCTGGGGCTTGAACTGAAGATCCTCAGTTGTAAAATAAAGTTGCCTAATTTCTTGACCTAAAGACGAAACCCTTCTAGTTGTCAGTATGAGTCCTATCTGAGGCCATTAAGAAAAGTATTGGGACTGATAAGTAACAATATTATCCCTTTCTGTTAAAAGGAGAAGGTGGGAAAGTGTATATTACTGAATGTAATCTAACAAAAAACAATCTCACACGGGCCCCATTAAAAATAAGCTTTTCAGCTTCCAGATACTAGCAGGAGAAAACTTTAATACTACCATTTGTAACAGAGAGATAATCATTCTTACCTGGACATACAGTTCAATTGTATAATTTGTGCACTTTAAAAATACACATTCACAGGTGAAAGGTGATGGGAAATCTGATGATGCAAATTCCCCCTGAAATCAATGGGAGTTTCAGCTGTGTAAATGAGGGCAGAGGCGGGCCTGCAAAGTTTTTTTTCTGCTTTAGTTTGTCTTAAGCATCACAAACTTCTGAATATGCAGGTTAACACAAATTGAAAACAATCATGGAAACCAACTGGAAAGGAATATTTTTTTATTAAATAGGAAACTATTAATGGAATATTTAATTATCTAAAGGTTTAAAAACAAACTAGAGAGACTTTTAATGACATAAATCATGAATAAAATATCTAAAGATGTTTTGTATCAATAGTGCTTTGGATGAAGTCACTTTTTTAGTGATGCAATCAAGACCAATTATTGTTGTACTTCCTGAAGGGCAACCAAGTGGAGAGTATTCTGAATGATATTTGAGATATTTGTTATCCAGAAAATATATGAATAACTCTCATTTTCCTCCCTTTTGCTGTTTATTGTTAATCGTTTGTCATTTTTTAAAAATAAAGCAGAAGACACAAAAGCCCTTTACAGCCTGAGTAATAAACTACACTTATCAGATTGACATAACTTCAGTTTTAGATTGCCCCATAGAAAGCGTTTGATTTTTAACTAGGACAGAGACAGGAAAAAAATGCACTATTTTATGCAGAGTTTACTTAGCCATGTCATAAAGGCAGAAATATTCTTCAATATGGTTTGATAGAAGTTGACCAGAGCTGTAAAACTAGTTTGACTAACCATGTTTATTCTGATTGATTGAGTTAAATGAAAAACAACACCGATATTCCCTATATGTGAATTTTTCTCTTATTATATTTGTATGATAATAAAAAGGGATATTTTCAATTCCCCAAAAATAATGATCTTACCTTTTCTTAGACTGCTAGAACAAATTGCCTGTCTGCTTTAGATTAGTCAAAAAGGTAAGCAGTCTGTTTTGGTAGCTTATAACGTTTAACCATTAAATGATTGGCTGGTGCTCTGAAATCAGACTTACACTTTGACAGTCATTGTCAATGTAATACCAAAGACATCAGCTCTGGTTCTGCTCTGTGCTTTGGCCACTTTGCACTGCTCCAAATGCCTAAAATGCTGCTTAATCCATGCATCTAGCGCACAGAAGATCTCGTCTGCATAGGGAGACCCTTCTATCATCCATCCAGCTAGATGTACACCTTTGTGGTTCCTAACTCTTCTACCCCTTTGTGGCTACCAGTGAATATATGATGGCATGGCTGGGACACCCCTTTGACCTGGTGATCCCTGAGTGCCACAATGACCCTTTGCGGCTCTCAGCATCTGGCAGATATCAAGGAATCCTGAAGAGGGTATAGCTCTTCACAGAGCATCCCCAGGACCAGGGGAGTGCAAAGGGCCATTTTTACCTTCCTTCCGTAGCTGTGCCAAGAACTTCTGGGGCACAACAGAAGAACTCATTACTTCATCTTCTCATTATGGAACAATACTAGGTTGAGACTAATTCTTGACAAGAAAGACTGGGAAGTTTTGATTATTTCTTATCTTGGCTTAGATATGTTAGTTTAGTAAGAATTTTCAAAGGTTCATGGGCTCAGATCAGATGATCATCAAAATTTTGAATCATCCAAAACTTATGTGGCATAGAAGTTATTCTGAAAATATCTCATGTTCAAATTGGCTCATGAAATCCTCAGTACTTCCTGTTCTTGGCCTGTCAAAAACCAGTGGATAAAAAGGTGAATGCAATGTAAAAGACATAACTTATTTTTGAACTGTATAAATGGACTAAATTCAGTTTGACTTTTTTTTATCTTGTTATTTTGTCTGACATTAATTGGGTTGCCCATCCATTATTACAATTCATTATCTATGGATTTCCTAGAGACTGTATTCCATTGTCACTCCATTATCCTAAACTAACACAGAATGTAGATGCTTCAGTTCTCATTGGACCAGATTACTTCTTCCTGTAGAAACCCATGAGAGTTAGGAAGAAGGTTTTTTTCCAGATACTTCAATAATAGGCACCCACAAGAAGTGGTTTGGCCTCTGAATCCATGAGTGACCCAAGATCTGCTGAAGGACACTACTTCCCTCTTCTAACATTACAGAAGAATGGTTCCAATGCTGTTTGGACTTTGTCCACTGCCTGCTGCCCCTGCAACACCCCCTCATGTGGGTGTTTCACAATGCTTAGGAAGCACCACAAAAAACCTATAGCAAAATTATTTTTTGTTCCTTAAAGAAAGAACCCCAAGTGGATTAGGGAGAAAAAAAATCTGAGATTCAGAAGGAGATATAGTAGTATGAATTATGAATGGTACTGTTGTGTGACACATGCTGGTTTGGTTCATGTGGATCCTAACTGGAGCTAGCAGGAAAGTAATCAAAAGTTTCAGGATAAAATATCACTTAAAGGTCAACAATTTTTAAAAAATACATCCCGTTTTAATTTCAGCAAACATTTAAATTCATGTGAACTTTTTAGCTTCTGACTCTTCTAAGTTTTTTTTTTTAATATGTTCAATCCAAATGTGGCAAAAGTTAACCCTCCCAGATGAAACCAGCAGGTTTTCTAAAGCGGTCTGAAGAGGTAGGGTTAATGCTTGTAAGGTTTCATTTAATGCAGAAGAACTGTCACATAACCAGTTATGAAAATTATCTTTATGAAACCACAAAAAAAAATTCAAAACTTCATACCAAAGCAGAGCCAGCAAAAAATGTTGCTCTGAGTTTTGCTGAAAGATAAAAGATTTAATTTCCATGTTCAAACCCCAAACTACTGAAGTTGCAGATTTCCTTGCAAAGTGTTCCCACAAATCTAAATGTATGTCACAATCACATGTATTTGCATCACAAGTGTTCATGTAGTTATTCTTTGAGAGTCACCCAGTCATGTGCCAGAAAAAATGCTATGTGACAGAGGTGACCAATCAAATATCATGAAGATCATTAGGACTAGCATACTCTAAAACAGGGGTAGGCAACCTATGGCACGTGTACCAAAGGCAGCACACAAGCTTCTTTTCAGTGGCACTCACGTTGCCCGGGTCCTGGCCACCAGTCCGGGGGGCTCTGCATTTTAATTTAATTTTAAATGAAGCATCTTAAACATTTTAAAAACCTTATTTACTTTACATACAACAATAGTTTAGTTATATATTATAGACTTATAGAGAGAGACCTTCTAAAAACATTAAAATGTATTACTGGCATGTGAAAGCTTAAATTAGAGTGAATAAATGAAGACTCGGCACACTGCTTCTGAAAGGTTGCCGACTTCTGCTCTAAGATAAAGTGAATTTGTGAGCAATCCCATTTTGAAAATATTTTATTTTCAAAAAGCACATAATTAAAAATAAACCTAAACCAAAGAATGAGAGTCTAGATTGGATTTCTTTTTGGGAAAGCTGACATTATTAGAACACTTCACTTTCTTGCTTAATAGCCCCAAGAGAAGCTCTGTTTTACCCCTGTTCTGATTAGGTTTCTATTACCAACACTAATTAACAGAATTGTTAATGAAAAGGGTACTCTAACTCAATTTTTCCTGTGCGCTGTTTGTTTTCAAAGCAAGATGATTGACAGAAGTCTACTGTTTCCTAATCTCTAAAAACATTTTCCTTTACATTCCTGGATCATGAGGAGATTTGCACCAAATGCTGGGATAGTTTGAGCCCTAAAGAGAAAATCACTTCTGTTTGATGGAAAGTTCAATTTTACAAGGATAACTAGTGACTCTCCCTCTCTGTTCTCTGTGTGTCTGTGTCTAAAACACGATTGATTCAGACGCATTCTTTACCAACCATTTATTGATGACAGAATCCCATGAATAAAAATCAGAATCTATTTGTTGGTTGGCACATCACAACATATTATAAAGGGCTATTCTGTGAAATAGTTTATTGACTTATTTCCTGGTGATTATAGGATAATGATCAAAATATCCCTCATCATAAGGCATATTATTTTGTATTGTTTGTTTAAATATATATAGTACTTGGTCATCATTACCACCAATAACATTGGAACACATGTTTTATTACCTATTATTAGGGAAACAGAGATTACTAACCTATGTACACAATTTTAGAGAATTTTGTTGTGAGTGTCACAGATATTGTACAACAAAAGACAACCTTTTTTATTTTACCTGTTAATTTGTCTTGGTTGACTTGGTCAAACCAGCATACACTGTGTGGGTTTCCTTCCTCCCCCAGTACAGTCAATGAAGTTAGTCACATCATGAGAACTTTCTCATATCCAGCCTTTATCTTCTCTCAGGTTGAGTCCTTCCAGAGCTGTAAGAATTGCCTATGCTTCACATCATTTCTTTATACTGTAACCTATCCATTGAAGAAACCACTTGCTGGGTAAGTGTCTGTACTGCTTTGACCAAATCCCAGAAAACAAATATGCAGATAAGAAAAATATGCCTTTGTGTGACTTGGTTAGCGCCACCACAGACGACTGTAGGGTCCTGTATCATAGTTTCCAAAGGGAAATAGTGGTTGGAGCAGTTCACAGATATATGATTACAAAAGAGGAGATCAGTAGGCAAGTTTAGTTGGAAGATGATTGGAGCCTGAAAACTGCATCTCATCCATTCTCTCCACATGGGGTGAAAACCTAATCACAGTCTACCTAAACTTGGTATCACTGCTTGCAGCAAGATTCAGACAAAGATCACCAAGTAGCTGCCATGCACATTCATCCACCAAAGCCTCTTTCTTTCTGCCCAAGGAGCAGCCAGAGCTCTGGTGAAATGGGCCTTCAGTTTGATAGCATACTGGCTTTCTAATTCCCTGTATCACTCTTAGACATAAATCTGTTTGTACAGATACACAGCAAAAGGCTCATATTCCCTTTGTAATCTTCAGAGAAGACATCTGTCTTTCCTTCTGCATGTGACCACTGAGGTATATTTTGAAAATCTGGTGAATGTCAAAAATGTTTCAGGTTTTTTTTCCAGGTGAGAGATTGTGGCAGATAATACAAAGGGAGCACTTTAGGAAGGTAGTTCATACACATTCAAGGAACTACTTCCCCCATGTGGAAAACCAGATAACATTCCTAGTGGGAAGGACCACATACTCACTAACTTCATGGGTAATTGCTATAGAGGAAAACAGGAAGAATCAGCAGAAAACAAAGGGACATGGAAGATCTCAGACCATTACAAAATGTCTAAAGTGGAGAGTTCTGCTTCAGTAATTATATCTAAATTTTAATGTATATTTCCTCACATACAACCTATGAAAGTGAATATTCCTAACTTGGGAGCAGCATTCTCTATAGCATCAAGCATTTTGAATTCAAAGCAAATAATAGTAATCATAGACAAATATAAATATACTGGTACAGTGAAGTGTTTTTGACCAAAAAAATTTAGGGATACTGACTTTCATTTAGTGTTCTATGAAACCTCTCTCAAAACCTCAGGAGACTTCCAGAAGCATGACATGTTTCCTCTTTCCTTCTTTAAAAAAGCCCCTGGCTCTGTGGAACTTCTATGCTCCTCAGATACTTTTGGCAGTCTTTGTCTGACCTCTTTCTCTGGGTTGCCTGCCTCAGCTTGTGCTCCACAAGCCACTAATTGATGTACTTCTCCAGTTTACACTTACACTGTAGAGGAAGGGAGGATACCAGCTAAGGCCTGGTCTACCCTGGGAGTTGGAAGGGGGGCCGATCTAAGTTACGCAGCTTCAGCTATGTGAATAACATAGCTGAAGTCAACATACTTAGACCTACTCGGTCAACTGCTGCCACTCCCAAGTCAATTCCACCTGTGCCTCTCATGGCGGTGGAGTAGAGGAGTCGATAGGAGAGTGCTTGGAGGATCCATTTATCGCATCTAGACTACAGGGGATAAATCGACCCCTGCTGGGTCGATCGCTGCGCGCCGATCCAGCTGGTAGTATAGACATACCCTAAGATATCCAAACTTTTAGAATAACTTCATTGGCAGCACAGTGATTCTGACGTAAAGAACTTTTTAAGACTTCCTGTAACCTGAGGAAGCTCGAAAGTTTGTCCCTTCCACAAACAGAAGTTGGTTCAATAAAAGATATAGACTTACCTACCTTGTCTCTCTTTTAAAAACACATATGTATTTCAAATCTCCAAAGACTTCTGAAGGCACATACAAGAGCATACATCTTTTTAGAGGGTTAATGTTTAATTTTTATTTTGATTGGAGTCTGTTTAAATGCAGATCTTAGAGATTATTAAGAATGTTCAAGGCTTAGAATGGATGCTCTTTTCTTGTAGATTGTATAAATCAAAGTAAAGAAATATAGTATTAAATCACAATCAAATTGTCTTCGGAATCAGATTGTCAGTGCAATGTAGAATAACTTGAGTGACATCTCATTTATGTTACTAGTTATACTTTTACTTAGAGAATGAACACATTCACAGTGATTTATTAGCAAGAAAAAAGCAAAAAAGAACTGTTCCCCCAACAAAGAAAAGAAGAAATGTAGCATGCAACAATGACCATCAAGACATTTCCCCTCTCCCCGCAAAGACCTTAAATAAGTCATATTTAGGCATCAGATACTAGACCTATAAATAGCATAAAGAGGTGGCATAGAAAAGGGAACAAAACAGCTATCAATCTGAGGCCTAACCAAAAGGAAAAAATAAAAATAGATTCAATTAAACACCACAGTTGCAACAGAATGCTAACCTCATATGAAAAACACAATTAAGTATAGTGGCAAAATCCAGTTCCATAGATAACTATCCATAATCATATACAATCGGCATGTCATTCTTTTCTGTTACAAAAAGAATGAACAAGAACAGAAAACAATATTAGTTTTATAAAATTGAGTTCCTAATTAAGTACTTACCCACATCAGCTAAGCTTCTCAATTTCTTCTTCTCATTTTTCAAGTATGGGCCATTAAAAATAAAAATTTCTGACATCATTCAAATCTTCTGTTTCCTGTCTATTTGGAACAATATGAAGCTTAGCAAAGAATAGAATAGCTACCACATATCAACTCCCAATTTAGAAAATAACTTGAACAGCCTGGGCAATATCAGGCAAAAATAATGTACTCTTCTATCCTGAAAAAGAATTGTCTATTTTTTCTGCATTTCAGAAATAACCCAGTCCTTATCTCCCATTGAACTGAAAGCTATGACTTAAATTTGACAGCATGATCACTTACTAACAGCAGGATACTCTGGCACCTTTCTGATGTGCATATATATAAAAAAATGTTGACGCTTTCCCTCACTTGTAAAAGAAAGACCGAATTTGTCTTCCCCAAGATTACTAAAGGAGATGGGAAATTTGCACATTGGTATTTCTCTTCTGCTCCTTTTGTAAGACTTAACTTTCTTAGACTGTATTTTTGTGTGTGCTGTTTTTCCAGTCTCAGTTAGGGGATTGGGGTATCAAGCCTTTTACCTTTAGGCTTCCAGCTTGAATCCAGATCAAGTTTAGAGTTCTGACAATAACTCATTATTTTGGTTCACTGGCAAAATAACAACAACAAATAGGAAAAAAATTGTTTCAAGTCACCCAGAAACATAATTTTCTTTTGACTTTTTCAACTAACCAAAGAGTACAAAAATTTCATTTCTGCTTGAACAAGGCTAGTTTGACTCAAAACTAAATGTTTTGTTTCAGTTTTCAGGTTTTTTGACCGTTTAACAATTAAATTGAAGTTAAAGTCTGAATGAAAAGTCCTTTTGAATTGAAAAATCAAAGCACTCGGTTTTATTGTTTTTTAACGAAAACATTTTGGCAATTCCACACAAAATTTTGAAAGTTTTGGTCAAGCTGAATCAGCACAGTTGTAAACAATAAGTGTCATTGAAAACATTTGTCCAGCTCTAATCAGGTTATTTGATGGCTCTGTCCAAGTCCTAGTGGCTAGATAACATTTCCCCTACTCCAGCCTATCATCACAGATAGGCACCATTACTGGGAATCTCAGAGGAGATTAGTGCATGGAGACTGGCCTCTTCATGTACAGGTTAGAGTATGTTTGCAGAGCAGTATGGGGACACTTGTACTTTTCTTTACCAGTTCTATGGATAGAGAAGACTTCAGTTTTGAAAATCCCAAACTTATCATTATTGCAAAAGTACATTATCCTCATCCTCCCACGCAAATTTGCTCTTCTTGGATGAAATTCTGCTCGAGAACTTATGAGAGTTAAATTTAAGGATACTTACTTTGGATATTTTGACATGTAGTGAACACAATTTGTGTTTTAATGGCATAAAGCTTTAACTTTTTAAAACTCAATGTCTACTATCATTAAATAATTATTGTCTGACACCCCCATTGTCTGATTCCCCCTATAATTTCCTGCAGGTGTGAATATTTAAATCATTAAAAATAAAAAATAGATATTAAAATAAATTTTAAATTGTTAAAAATCTTATGCTTAAACCGATATTATCTGTAGAAATATTTTTTAAAAAAATTGAATTCTGCCAAGCCCAAACATTGCATTTACAGCTAAAAGTCAGTATCCTAGAGTGTTAAAGTGCCTTCTATACAAATTTAATCTGAAGAAAAAGAAATAAATAAATTTATAATATTGATTGTCAATGTCTTGAATATTTAAATTAATATATTTTGTATATACAAAGCAGAGATTTACCAGACTACCAACCAGTTTTCATTGGCTCTGTCATTCCCCCAGTTATTAATTCTTGTCATAAATTTAACGATTGTCAGGGTGCCTAGAGATTGCATACACACTTTTTTTCCTGTTGTTTTAAATCAATGAGTAAATAAATGAAATGAGCATCATTCTGGACCATAATATATTTTAAATGATGGGTTAGAAACCTCTCTTTCCCTTCTCCTATCCCATAAAATATTCCAAAAGAAAATAAATGTTTCTTTTCTTGACAGTAGATTACAGTAAATAAAACAGAAATGTTTTTATTTTCATATTTCCTCATGCCAAGGGACATGATGATGCATCACTTAAGAGCAGAATCTGTCTTATTGTGCTACGAAAAGTGACATGATGCAATATGACATGTTGATGAGGAGTGTGACACAGGGTAGAGATTCAGTATATCATGAAGGATTGGATAACTAAAACTAGGGTAATCCTAGATTTAAATGGCATACAGGAAGCATTAAAAGGAGGGCTGGTAAACACTTGTTACATGTCTATTTTCAAAAAATTCTTGATTTCCTAAAGAAAATGCTGTTTAAAGATAACACACCATTTGCTGATACCCTGCTAACCAAAACAAAACTCTAATTGTTTGATAGCATTTAACCTTTATGTATAAATTATTGGATCAGCTAACACAGTACCCACAATATCCAGAGGTAGGGAAGTATTGCGGTTTTCAGAGGTAATTGAATTTTGTTTTGACTCCTTTTGACCTCTCTGCAATTTCAAGTTGTGAATGACACAGGCAGAAAGAAAAGTGAAATTTATCTCAAGGGAAAATTGCAAAGATTTTTAGCTGATGGCTATTAATTGTATTTTAGTACAGTAGCTATTACACTGTGCAGTTACTGTACTGTGCTATACTTATGAGATCAGTGGGAGTTTTTACGTGCACAAGGAACACAGGATTTGGTCCCTGAGCACAAAAGGTTTGTTCACAAGTCTTCTAAACTAGTGGACCTCTGTTAATGTGTTGTAATAAAAGCTATGTGTAAATGTACAATAGGGTTGAGTATCAAAGGGGTAGCAGTGTTAGTTTGGATCTGTAAAAGCAGCAAAGAGTCCTGTGGCACCTTATAGACTAACAGACGTTTTGGAGCATGAGCTTTCGTGGGTGAATACCCACTTCGTCAGATGCATGTAGTGGAAATTTCCAGGGGCAGGTATATATATATGCAGGCAAGCTAGAGATAATGAGGTAGTTCAATCAGGGAGGATGAGGCCCTGTTCTAGCTGCTGAGGTATGAAAACCAAGGGAGGAGAAACTGGTTCTGTAATTGGCAAGCCATTCACAGTCTTTGTTTAATCCTGAGCTGATGGTGTCAAATTTGCAGATGAACTGAAGCTCAGCAGTTTCTCTTTGAAGTCTGGTCCTGAAGTTTTTTTGCTGCAAGATGGCCACCTTAAGGTCTGCTACAGTGTGGCCAGGGAGGTTGAAGTGTTCTCCTACAGGTTTTTGTATATTGCCATTCCTAATATCTGATATGTGTCCGTTTATCCTTTTCTGTAGCGACTGTCCAGTTTGGCCGATGTACATAGCAGAGGGGCATTGCTGGCATATGATGGCGTATATTACATTGGTGGACGTGCAGGTGAATGAACCGGTGATGGTGTGGCTGATCTGGTTAGGTCCTGTGATGGTGTCGCTGGTGTAGATATGTGGGAAGAGTTGGCATCGAGGTTTGTTGCATGGATTGGTTCCTGAACTAGAGTTACTATGGGGTGGTGTGCAGTTACTGGTGAGAATATGTTTCAGGTTGGCAGGTTGCCTGTGAGCGAGGATTGGCCTGCCACCCAAGGCCTGTGAAAGTGTGGGATCATTGTCCAGGATGGGTTGTACGTCCCTGATGATGCGTTGGAGGGGTTTTAGCTGGGTGCTGTATGTGATGGCCAGTGGAGTCCTGTTGGTTTCTTTCTTGGGTTTGTCTTGCAGTAGGAGGCTTCTGGGTACACGTCTGGCTCTGTTGATCTGTTTCCTTATTTCCTCATGCGGGTATTGTAGTTTTTTCTGTATACATTTAATCTGAAGAAAAAGAAATAAAGGAATTTATAATATTGATTAATGTCAATGTCTTGAATATTTAAATTAATATATTTTGTATATACAAGGCAGAGATTTACCAGACTACCAACCAGTTTTCATTGGCTCTGTCATTCTCCCAGTTCTTAATTCTTGTCATAAATAGAGTTGAGGGTTTATACAGTCAAATACACCTATGTATGGTATAGCATTTGTCACATGATTTGTGTATCCCAAAACACAACTCTGTGATCCCAGAGTTAGATAGTACAACTACAGATTTAACACAGAAAGATGTCATAGGGAGTGAGATGTGAAGAGTTAAGATTTGAAAAATGCATTTCTGTTTTAAAAGGAAGATGTTGCAAAGGAAAAGGCTCTTGTCACAATCAAGGGAGATTGTAAAAAGGACAGAGAGAAGAAACAAGGCCATGGAATTACTTGAAGCTTCTCTGTGTAGACAAGCCCTATCCGTTTACCTTAAATTGATTTAAAGTCCAATTAAATTAAACTAGTACAAACTCCCATGTGAACAGCTGGTGCAACCAACACCAGGTTAACCCAGGTTTAAACCCGTAAAGAGTTATCATATACAAAGCTATAGAAATTTAACTAAAATTGTTTTGAACTGTTCTAACCATGAAAGCTTAGGTTCAGACTAGGACTGTCAATTAATTGCAGTTAATTCACATGATTAACTCAAAAAAATTAATTGCAATTAAAAATATTAATCATGATTAATCACAGTTTTAATCACATAGTTAAACAATAGAATACCCATTAACATTTATTAAATATTTTGGATGTTTTTCTACATTTTGAAATATTGATCTGAATTACAACACAGAATACAAAGTGTACAGTGTTCGCTTTGTTATTTTTATTACAAATATTTGCACCGTAAAATGATAAACAAAAGAAATAATATCTTTCAATTCACCTCAGACAAGTACGTAGAGGGATCTCTTTATTGTGAATGTTCAGCTAACTAATACAGATTTTTGTTACAGAACTGCACTCCAAAACAAAACAATGTAAAACTTTAGGGCCTACAAATCCACCCAGTCCTACTTCTTATTCAACCAATCACTAAAACAAACAACTTTGTTTACATTCACACAAGATAATGTTGCCTGCTTCTTATTTACAGTGTCACCTGAAAGTGAGAACAGGCATTCACATGGCAGTTTTGTAGCCGGCATTACAAGGTATTTACATGTGTGTGCCCCTAAACATTCGTATGCCCCTTCATGCTTCGGCCACCATTTCAGTGGACATGCTTCCATGCTAATGATGCCTGTTGAAAAAATAATGTGTTAATTACATTTGTGACTGAACTCCTTGGGGGAGAATTGTATGTCTCATGCTCTGTTTTACACACATTCTGCCATATATTTCATGCTATAGCAGTCTCGGATGATGACCTAGCACATATTATCCATTTGAAGAACACTTTCACTGCAGATTTAAGAAAACACAATGTGAAATTCTAAACATAGCTACAGGACTCAACCCAAGGTTTAAGAATCTGAAGTGCCTTCCAAAATCTAAGGGGGCAAAGTATGGAGCATGCTTTCAGAAGTCTTAAAAGAGCAACACTCTGATGTGGAAACTGCAGAACTCGAACCACCAAAAAAGAACATCAACCTTCTGCTAGTGGCATCTGACTCAGATGATGAAAATGAACATGCGTCGCTCTGCACTGCTTTGGATTGTTATCGAGCAGAACTCATCATCAGCATGGACTCATGTCCTCTGGAATGGTAGTCAAAGAATGAGGGAGCGTATGAATGTTTTATCTGGCACATAAATATCGTATGGCGCCGGCTACAACAGTGTCACACGAATGCCTGTTCTCACTTTCAGGTGACATAAACTAGAAGCAGGCAGCATTATCTCCTGCAAATGTAAACAAACTTGTTTGAGTGATTGGCTGAACAAGAAGTAGGACTGAGTGGACTAATAGGCTCTAAAATTTTCCATTGTTTTATTTCTGAATGCAGTTATTTTCTACATTTGTAAGTTTAACTTTTGTGAAAAAGAGATTGCACTACAGTACTTGTACTAGGTGAACTGAAAAATACTATTTCATATGTTTTTTACAGTGTAAATATTTGTAATAAAAATAAATATAAAATGAGAATTGTACACTTTGTATTCTGTTTTGTAATTGAAATCAATATATTTGAAAATGTAGAAAACATTCAAAAAATTTAAATAAATAGTATCCTGTTGTTAACAGTGTGATTAATTGCATGATTAATTGTGATTAATTTTTATAATTGCATGATTAATTGTGGTTAATTTTTTTAATAGCTTGACAGCCCTAGTTTAGACTAGACCTTACGGTTACATGCAGCCCTACTGAAGGCATGGATGAGGTTATATGGGTGGAAAATCAGTGCATAATTTGGCTCAGTTTATGAAAATTCTCATTTATGCCTTAATTTTCTTTCTTTATTCCTTGTTATCTCTACCAACTCTATAGGCCCCTGTATGTGCAGGATGAAGTCTGTCTTCTCATACACAGGAAGCAGCACATTGTTGTAGTCATAGAAGTACAATATTGCAGAAGCATATTATCCTTATCAACCCATGCAAATGTGCCCTCCTAAGATGAAATTCTGACTCCATGGAAATCAGTAGCAAATCTCCTATTGACTTCAGTGAGACTAAGATTTCACTTCTGGTTTTAAACATGCACCAGTGTATTTCTCCAGACTGTTATGTGTACCTCCTCTCTCTCTGCTCTTCTCTTGAACCTCTATAGACATCTAGTATTAGCCTCTGCTCCGATCCTTCATATAATCTTATTAACATTAGTACAAAAGCATTCTCCTTTGCAGGTTCTAAACTCTTTTAGGGTTGATTTCAATGGAGTTGCACGAGATACAGGTTGGCACAGAATTTGGCTCAGATTATACAAACCAAGAGTGAAATCAATGAACAGCATGTGGGAATGGTGAGAACATTGTCAGTAATTATGATGCCTGTAATGAGTGCTTTGACTTTTACAGTTCCCTGTAACATACATTTCCCCCTTCTATAACTCTGAATTACATATCAAGCGCTTCATTCAGTTTTTAAAAATGCATATCCATTTCTCAAAAGAACAGCTGGATATACTGCAGTTTATAGCCATCAACAGTACTGTCATTTAAGAGACAACACAAGGGCCAGAGTAAAAATAATGTGATACAATAATTCACAACTAATGTCAGAAAAAATGAAATTTTCATGTAATTGTCACTTTCCTTATTGAGTCAAAGAGCTGGGATGAGGTAGGCTTTTTTAAAAGCTGTGATTGGGCTGCCAGCATGGATTTGTGCTATCATGCTGAGGATGCTTCTGATAGCCCAGAGGTAGCAGGTGGTTGCTGACTTACAGAGAGGGTTGCATCCATTTTATTATTTGTTGTCTCTTTCTACACTGACAGATGTAAATGCAGATAAATTCAGTGAAGAATCCTTACCATAATATGATTCCTTTTGGTGCCTATAGGAAGCTGTAGTTGATTTCTGAATTTGCATTACAGCCCCAAAGAGTCAGCTAGATGAAAACAAGAATTCATGGGTCCTTTGTGTAGATGGCTTGAGACCCAGGCCAAAGAAGAGATGAAACCTAAGCTTTCCATGGGTGCTAACACTTGAAATAAGCAATGCACAGGAAATCAGAATATTCAGTGGCTTTTCTTAGCTACATTTTCCTCAAAAGACAAATGATATCAAGTATCAGCTAAACAGTGCCTGAATGCAGAGATGGTACCAATGTTTTGTGCCATTTATACTTTTACAGTGGGAAAGAGCAGAAATGTTCAGTATGGCGTGTGCAGGTTTTTGGCTAGTCCCTGTACTACAGCTGACCTGGGCTGTGCATAGATCAGAATAGAGCAGCCGAAGGTGTTTTTAAGTCAGATTTCTGCCCTTCTGATCATGTAAATGGCTCTGCACTGGGCCAGTCACTGGTGTAAAACAAAGCTGCCTCAGATCTGCTCTACTATCAATGCCCCAAAAGGAACTGTGTAGTAGGGTTGGCTTACCCTGATCCTGCATCTGGATATTCACTCCTCAATTCCCCCTGTCTGTATCATAAAGTACATATAATCTACATGTCACAATTAAGGTTCCAAGTCCTCGGATCTGTCTATTGGAATACAGTATAACTTGTATTCCCTTCTTCATTATCATAGTGTTAGGATGTTCTACTACTTCAGTGCTTCCTCTTATTGCAGTAGAATTTTAAAGTCTTCTCACAGGAGAGCTCAGCTATTCAGTAGATATGGGAACAGTACAAATCGTCAGTAGTAAAGCATACGTCACATGGCAAAACCACAAGATTTGCTAGATCAGCCAAAACATAAAAACTTTGCCGTAAACTGACCTTGAGTCATTAAATGAATCATGAAAATGAGTGGATATTCTAGAAATGGTGCACAATCTCCCTGCCCTACTGTTGTGGAAAGTAGATGAGGGTTTTGGTACGACTTTGAACTTGTGCAGGTAAAGAAGCTAACTCAAAAAACTAAGATCAGACTGGTAAGTTGAGTGTCAGCACATTAACTGGCCATAGCATGGAGCTGACAGACACTGAAGAGGGGGAAGGTACAGATAGGATGTATCCAGGAAACAAAATGGAAAGGAAAGAAGGCCAAAGAGATTGGGGAAGTATGCCAAAAACTTTATTGTTGGGCCTCAAGAAACAGAGTAGCCATAGCTCTTGATAATATAGGAAAGAGTGGTGACAGTAATTAGAATCTGCATCAGGTTAATAATGGTCAAGTTGGCTTGTGAATGTGTCTTGCTAAACAGTTAGTACATATGCACCCTAGTCTGGCTGTGGTGAAGATGAGAAGAAATGTTTCTGGAAAATGTTAGACACTACTCTTCAGCAAATTCCAGGGAAATAAGGAAATACTTTGTAGTAAGAGGAGGCCAGAACATGTAAACCTTGGTATCAGAGGCCTGGTAAAAGGCCTAAGTCTGAACTAAAATAATAGCCAAGACTTTGCTAACATAAAGCAAAGTGAAGCTGTGAGCCAGAGGCAGGCCCTGCTCGCAGAAGCTGGCAAGGAAAGGGCTGATGCTGCAGGAAGATACATACCTAAAAGGTACTGAACACTAGAGATCAGAACATCCACATACTTGCACATTCCACACAGATAACAAGGAACAGACTGACCCATCCCAGTGACAGGGGCAGAAGGGTAATCTGATGGATAGAGTTGTTTTGTTCAAACCAACATGTACAAGGTGAGAGGCGGCACCTTACTACGTAGAGGGGTTGTACCTTGCTACGTAGAAGGGTTGTACCTCAATACGTCAGGAGTAATGTGTAACTTGTTTGTACCTGTGTATAAGAATGCATCCTTGGGGGGATGTCTTTGTCCGGCCGGGGGGGCAGTGGAAAGTCCCGCCACTGACTGAGTCGAGTCCATTGACCGTGGGCACATATTAGTAGTATGCCTTTTACTAGAATAACAATCTAGGGGAACTATCATTGTGTCCAATATGGCAATAAACCTTGCCGACGTGCCTTCGTACCTTACTAGACTCTGTGGTCATTTGGGGGTTCTCTTCGGGTCTGTTGTGTCAGCTATCTGCAGAGCTGGGGCAGCACAAGAGGGAACACATGCACGCAGCCGAGTGATACCAACAAGGAGAGAGCAGAACACCACACTGGTAGCATCTGACACACATCTGACAACATACTTATTGGTGCTTAAGTCCATAAACTTATAGTAGAGCACATGGTGACCAAGGCTATGGAACTTTAAATGAGGAAGGAGAAAGCATATTGGAACTGGCACAAGTTCGTTACCTACTAGTGTCCAATACATTATTTACAAAAAGAAATGTACATCTTATTACATACAAGAGTGGAAGGGCTAGAAACCAGATTGACTACTTCCTTTTTTCTGGCAGAAAATAAGATATAAAAGACTGCAAGCTGATTGAGGGAAAGAATCTTACTAATAAGCAACATTTCAGAAGTGGTATGCCGAGTCTTCATTTATTCACTCTAATTTAAGGTTTTGCATGCCAGTAATACATTTTAACATTTTTAGAAGGTCTCTTTCTCTAAGTCTATAATATATAACTAAACTATTGTTGTATATAAAGTAAATAAGGTTTTTAAAATGTTTAAGAAGCTTCATTTAAAATTAAATTAAAATGCAGAGCCCCCCAGACTGGTGGCCAGGACCTGCGCAGTGTGAGTGCCACTGAAAATCAGTTTGCATGGTGCCTTCAGCACGCATGCCGTAGGTTGCCTATCCCTGGCATAGACCAATCATCTTAGATATGTTTCTTGTAATAAAGGTACAGAGAAAATCAGAGAGGGTAATACCAAAGATAAGGTGGCAAAAACTAGAGGGTAAGGCTGAGAAGGATTTCAGAGAGCAGGTTATGGAGAAGATAAGGTCAGCACCACATGAGGAAGGAGTAGACAATTTGAACTGATAGAAAAGGTATTTTGAACAGCTTTTAAATGGAGAAAACCCAAAAGAGCAATGTAATTTCAAAATGATGAACTTTGGTTAGTAGAGCCTATCAACACTAGATGAAGTGGTAAATGCTGTAAAAGAAATGAAAAATAATAATCCTTAGGTCCAGATGGATCCTTATTGAGGCATGGAAAAAGCTTGCAACAGAAGGCATTTATCTGCTGACATCCCTGGTCAGTTCAGTTGTGAGATGGGAAAAGATACCAAATGCATGGAGTAAAAGTATTATGGTGTCAATATACAAGGTAAATGTGACACTGGGCAATTGCACAAATTATAGAATATAATGCTGATGAGTCATACAAGGAAACTTTGGGAGAGAGTCATGGATAAGAAGTGAAGTAGATATTAACACAAATCAATATGGCCTCATTCTAGGAAGGCTGATAATAAATGTTATTTTTGCACTGAGGCAAATAGTGAAAAAAAATAGTGAAAAAAATTAGAGAAAAAAAGGAAAATATTCAATTATTTAATCTTTGTTAATTGTTCTGGAAAAGGCCTATGACTGAGTTCCAAGAGAAATCATCTGGTGAAATATAAGCAAGAAAATGGTGCCCAAACTTTGTGTGCGGCTTGTTCAAGCCCATATGTAGTTGAAACGTCAGTAGTCGGAACTTCTAGTGTTGAAACAGATGAACCATCAGTAAAGGTGGGAGTGCATCAGGGATCAGCAATGAGCCATTGTTTATCCTAATCCTGGATACACTCACAAGTAACAGATAGAAGGAGGCATCTTGGTGCATGCTACTTGCAGATGATATTACTCTATGTAGTGAGGAGAAAGGTATTCTAGAAGAGAATATAAATCGAGAGATGTGTTGGAGAGACATGGGTGCAAAATAAGCAGAGGAAAAACTGAGTATGTGTTATACAATTTCAGTAATATGAACACAGAAAGTAGGTAGGCAGACAATACTGAAAATGCAAAGTTTCAAGTACCTGGGTTCCAGAATCTGGGGAAATAGAGGATGAAATTAGAGGTAGGATAATAAATGCCTGCCTCAAATGGAGAGAGACAAGTGCTGCATTAAGTGACAGGAAGATACTAGTAAGATTAAAAGGGAAAAAACTATAAAATGGTGGTCTGTCCTGTTTTAATGCATGGTGCTGAGTGTTGGGCAACAAAGAAGAAACATGAGCAAATGATCTGTTCCGTGGAAATGTGAATGTTGTGATGGATGAGTGGTGTAAGCAAGGAAGACCATATGAGAAATGTGTATTTTAGAAACATGCTCAAAATAGCAACCATAAAAGAAAAAATGAGGGAGTGCAGGCACAGATTGGTTGGTCACATAAAGCACTGTCTTGACAACTATGTGGGTAAGAGTCCAACAGATCAAAGTTGAAGGAAAGGTAGAGGCCAACTCCAAAAGAAATAGTAGGATGTCATAAAAGAAGACATGTTAATGTGTGGTCTTTAGAGGCTATGGAACTGAACAGAGCACTTTCAATGTAGAAGACTTGTAGAATGGACCCCATTTAATGAAATTAATGCAAGAAAGAAGAAAAGCCAAAACACTCTGTGCATGTGTGTGTGTGTACGTGTGTGTGTGTGTCTAACAGGACTTTATCTTAGAGAGGAGATGAATAAAAGGGAACATGGTAAAACTATGTACTATTGAATGGTATAATCAATGGTATGGGAACTTCTAGGGGCATGTAATGACTATGACTATGAAAAATGGCAAAATCAAAACACTTTTCACATGACAAACATTTAACCTGGGAACTCATTTGCACAAGGCAACATGAAAGCCAAGACCTTAGCAGGATTAAAACAGCATTAAACATATATAGGGGTAACATGAATATCCAGAGTTATAATACTATTTTTCAAAACAAGCTATAAACTCATGCTTCAGGTATAAGCCAAACCCTATCTAGTGAGGACTAGGAAGAAAGTTTCTCTGTGGCAGGCTATCCTATTACAGCTTAGTGTAGGACTTTGGGGGTTTCTTTGTACCTTGCTGAGAAGCATCTGGTACTGGCTATCTGCAGAAACAGGCTACTGGACTAGATTGACCTCTGGTCTGGCTTTTCTACATATATGCACAAACATTCAATGCCAAACTGTGCTCAGCTCAGGGTCCAAGGTCAGGTTCCATCTCTGGAGTAAATTTAGAACAATCTCAGAGCTGGTCTAGTTTACAGCCTCCAGCAACATTCCCAAGGGGCTGTTGAGATAGATGGGGAATACAGGACTGCACTGGACTTTGGACACTCCTCCCCATCATAATCCTATGCTGTGACCTGAACAAAGGACTGCTGTAGAGCCAACTACATTTGCTTTATGCCTCCCTACCTGGGAGATACACCTCCCCAACTTTGTAATTAGGCCATATGTAATGCTGCTTTCTCACCAACACTCTGCACCCTTTTAAGCATTCATTTGGGACTATTTGTTCACCATTTCCCTAGCTCTTTCAGGAACATTGTGCCTGTGTCAAGCATGCTGCTTTTGGGAGCTTCTGCAGGGGCAACATATCTTATCAAATTTTCCTCCCTCATTGCCAGCCTAAATCTTCAGAAGCAGTCTTGTTTTCTGTAATTGACATCTAATTTATAATGGAGGAAGGAAGGAAGGATGATGTACGACCCTGAACTGGGACTCAGGAACCTGGGTTCAATTCGCAGCATAGCCACAGACATACTGTATGATTTAGGGCTAGTTAATCTACTCTGGACTTCAGTTCTCAATCTATAAAATGGGGATAATACTTCCCTACTTCACAGGGTCCTCTAAGGATAATGAAGGTTGTCTAAAGCTTTGTCTACACCAGAACATTAGCTGATAAAACTTTTTTCGGTCAGTGTCTGGAAACACCACCCCCCTGACTGATATACGTTTCACCAACACAAGTGCCTTTGTGGACCATGCTATGTCAGTAAGCGATGCTCTCCTGCCGACATGGCTACTGCCGCTTATTAGGGGTGGCTTAATTATGCAGAAGGGAGAGATGTCTCCTTCCAGCATAGAACAGCTACCTGGGAGACCTTACAGCAGTGCAGCTGTGCCACTGTAAGCTCTGTAATATAAACATAGCCTAAGTATCTAGCTACATAGATACCAACATAACATAAGACATGTTTTGCAAGACATATAAATGATTAGCCAGTGGGACCTATATGGAGCTAAATCAATTTACACCAATGGGAGGTCTGGCCCAAAGTATTAATTAATGTTTCCTTTCCCATATACTGGTAAATTATAGCTATTAACAGTTAAACATGAATAAAATATATACATCCATCTGAATGTATTAGTATGAGAAAGGTGCCCAATCTAACTCCCCCCCCCCCAGCTAAGCATATTTAAAGGGATTCAGAAGCTGGACTGAGATATAGATTTGCATGAGATTCATTTCTCTGACAAACAAAAACTCTGGATATTAATGCCATGAAAGTTTAGGCTGGGAAGTGCAGAGGAGCTCAAAGTTCAGATTTGGGGCAGGCCTACGCTAAAAATTTTTGCCAGTACAGTAATGGGGAGGTGATTTTTTATCAGCAAAAGCTCTAATGTAGAAGCAGTTATACTGGCACAATAGTGCTATTGCTGATATAGTCTATTTCGCTCGGGGAACTGATATCAGCTATAAAAGCAAAAAATAGCTCTTTTTTGGCTCTGGCATAAATTATGTCTACATTAGAAGGCTTCACTGGCATAGCTCTATCAGTAACAGTCTCCTAGCAAACACTTTCTAGAGTAAAACTGGCTTCAGTCCCAAATTCAGTGGCTCCGGTCTATTTCTAATCTAAGTGGCTGCATTATATATAGATAACAGAAAAATAATACACAACTTCACTTATTTTATTTACAAGTGACACTTTCCACAAGTGGAGGTTATTGTACATGCACTCCTCCCCAGCCCCAAAAAGACAGCAAACAGTTTCATTTGCAGCTGCAAATCTGCAACTGTCTATTTGCATTGGCAATTACTCACTTTGCATGCAAATGTTAGTGCCTACCTAAGTACACATTATTTGTGGAGTGCTTGTGGTCTCTACTTTTTAAAATTCTCAAGTGAGTTGCTCTGTATACCAGAGCATTAAATATTTATAGTTAAAGTAGGAAAATATACAAAATCACTACTTGAATCAAAAACACAGGCTTCAGTTTTCTCAGTGCAGAGCAGAAAAGCCAGACACTATGAGTCATACATTTGTGCAATGCTTTAATTTCTCTAATAAGATAGCCTAATGACCTATTACTGTTTTTACATGTCACCTTATTGTGCTCTTTGAACAAATTTTCTGTCAGATTTCTTCCCGGACTCCATATATTGCATTTGTATTGACCCTAGGCCCTTTTAGAATGTTGTGTTTGAGAAATGCTGAAGTATTTCACAAAATGTCTTGCACAGATTCTGGTCCTCCAGTAAATATGTATTTAGACTGTTGTCCACCAGAAGTATTTTATAAAATATATTTCTATATATTTTAAAGCACTCCACAAATCTCTGGTAATAAACTAGCCAGACCAAAATTATCCTCCATGGCTGATGGGTCTAAGAGCCCCTAATGTCATGTATTCACAGAATCTGCTCTGTTCTGAGGAGAGTTCTGCTTAATCCCCCTGAGTGGTTGCAATCAAAGGCCTTCTTCAACATTTTCACCCGTGTTAACTGAGTACAGGGAGATAACACTGGAGTTGAGTTTAATACACCCCCCTCCTTTTTATTAAAGGTGGGTAAGGTTTTTTTCCTTAACTTTCAGACTTCTAAAAGAAAAAAAATCACATTCAGGCAGAGACCAAGCCTGAGGAAATGGTAGCACAAATCTCAAATGTTTCGGAAGATTATGACTGACTGATAAAGGATGCTGGAGACAAAGAAATGTGAGGAGGGTGTTGTGTTTATTTAGATGGAATATATGGGCCAAAGTTGGTTCCATAACCCAATCACTGTTTGACATTAAACAGCATTAAATAAGTTACAGGGTTTGGTATAGAGACTTCAGGCTGCTTACTACCATGGCAAACACCAATAAAAATCCTTTAATCCTTTTAACCTTTTATTAAAGATAAAGAAAAGAAGGAAAAACAGTTAAAGCTTTTGAAAAGTAATGTATGAAATAAGGCTGTCATTCTGACACATCCCTTGTTCACTTTCCCTTCAGCTGGAAAGGAAGGGAAAAAAAACCAAACCCTTATTTCACAGTCTCTTAGATGGTATCGAAGATGGTAACAACTGTACTTTTGGGGAAAAGAGATGTTTGTTGACAGGGACTGGAGCTGTGGTTACTGTTTTTAAAGTCTGATCCCACTTAATCCCAAGTGACATTCTGGATTCAACCGGAGCCAGATGATATCACCATTTCTACTGGCTGCATAAGGCTTGGTCTGGATAGGACCAGGAAAGCTCAGGGTCCCAGGAGATGGTCAGGGTGGCAGCCATGATGATGAAGATCACTTCTGTAGCCAATTTTATTCTCCAAAGTCTCTTTCTGTAAGAACCCACAAAAGGAGCGATGGGTGGAATAGCCTACCCCCTCATTATTTTGTCCACCAGGTAGGCCTAGTTTCTAACACATTTTGGTTCATACTTCTCTTGTTTACCAGGCATAATATTAACACAGTCCTTTATATCAGTAGCCCCCCCTCCTTATTTTTTTTTCACTATTTCAGTCTGTCTGTCTCCTTTTGTACCTTTACCCCTCAGCATTTGTTCTTATTGTGACATCTTTTGAACTTACATTCACTTTTCAAGTTGAAGTTATAATTAGGGTAAAGGTGTAGGCCCAATTATTACAAAATAATTTAGAAAGGGAACTATTATGCAACATTAATATAAGATTGCTGCTGATTCCTTTCCACTCTATCAGACATCATGTAGGGTAAGAACAAGGTTGTGGCATCTCTCTCATATGCTGATTGCTAGAATGACTATTTTGTGCTGTTCTTATAATTTCACTTTTTTTAACGGGGGTAGGTTGTTGGTCTATAGCTAATCCTTAAACCAGAGGACTGGTTTAAATCTGGCCCCCACCCTTTGACCTGTCTGGTTTGGGTGGCCCCATCAGTAGTTAAAACTCACTGCCATAGCCCCTTAGTGTGTTTCAAAGTTCCCGTCTTCCGACCTGTCATGGTATAATTCCCCACTCTGAACCTTAGCGTCCAAAAGATGGGGTACCAGCATGAATTTCTATAAGCTCAATTACCAGCTTAGTACTTGTAGAGCTGCCACCAACCAGGAATTCCAGTGCCTGGTACACTATTGGTCCCCCCCCAAAACCTTGCCCGGGGACCCCCAAGACCCAGACCCTTTAGATCTTAACACTAGGAAAGTAAACCCTTTCCCTCACCGTTGCCTCTCCCAGGCTTCCCCTCCCTGGGTTACCCTGGAAGATTACTGTGATTCAAACTCCTTGAATCTTAAAACAGTGAGGAAAATCCACTTTCCCCCCTCCTTCTCTCTCCCCCTCCCAGACTCTCTCGAGAGAGAAAGTAATCCTAACACAGAGAGAAATTAACCTTTCTCTCCCCCTTTCCTCCTTTCTCCTCACCAGTTCCCTGGTGGATCCAGACCCAGTCCCCTGGGGTCTCACCAGAATTAAAAAAAACAATCAGGTTCTTAAACAAGAAAAGCTTTTAATTAAAGTAAGAAAAAACAGTAAAAATTATCTTTGTAAATTTAAAATGGAATAGGTACAGGGTCTTTCAGCTATAGACACTGCGAATACCCTGCCAGCCTAAGTATACAAGTACAAATTAAAATCCTTTCAGCAAAATACAAATTTGAACTCCTTCCAGCCAAATACACATTTGAACTCCTCCCAGCCAAATACACATTTACAAATAAAGAAAACAAACATAAGCCTAACTCGCCTTATCACCTAGTACTTACTATTTTGAATCTATAAGAACCTGTATTAGGGAGATTGGAGAGAAACCTGGTTGCACGTCTGGTCATTCTCAGAACCCAGAGAGAACAACAACCAAATTCTAACAGCACACACAAAAACTTCCCTCCTTCAAGATTTGAAAGTATCCTGTCCCCTGATTGGTCCTCTGGTCAGGTGACAGCCAGGCTCACTGATCTTGTTAACCCTTTACAGACAAAAGAGACATGAAGTACTTCTGTTCTATTAACCCTTAACTATCTGTTTGTGACACAACCCTATCAAGGTGCTGTGCCCAGGGAAAGCTGCTCCCCCACTATAACACATGAAATCAGCCTATGAAGTGTTTGGGGATTTTGACAGCATTCTGGATCAAAGGTACTCTATGAATGTCTGTTATTATCATTAGTAAAAAACAGATGCTAATTACAGGCATGGGAAAAAAAGGGTAGAGAATGATGACTGATAGAGATACATAACTAATTGCAGCATGTAGTGAAGCAGGGATGAAGGAAGGATGAGAGCAATGGCAAGAAGATCATGCAGGTATATTAAGGTATGGCTACACTTGGAGATGTGCAGCGCTGGGAGTTACAGCTGTGTTCGTACAGCTGTGTAGGGAAAGCGCTGCAGTGTGGCCACATTTGCAGCATTTGCAGCGCTGTTGGGAGTGGTGCATTGTGGGCAGCTATCCCAGCGTTCAAGTGGCTGCAACGTGCTTTTCAAAAGAGGGGGGTGGGGTGCAGTGTGACAGGGAGCATGGGGGAGACAGAGAGAGTGGATTTTTGGAGCTGACATTGTGTCAGCTCCCTGCCTTGCAAGTTCTAAGGACTGGAAGATACACAGTGCCTACCTTCAATCATTTTAAAAGTTTTGACCTTTCCCCCAGCTGTTTCTTATTCACTAAATGTAAATTATGCACTCCTAAATAGCCTTTAGACCACATAAGCAGCTGCTCAACAGGGACTACCCCCTCCCCTCTCTCCTCAAGCAAACAGCTATGAACATTCCAAAGCAATTCCCCTGCCTCTGCTCACTTGCTCGCTGGAGCAAAGAGCAGCTGTGTTTGGTTTTTAGCTAAGTAGCTACGGGGAGATCGGAGTTCAGCCATTCTTCCAGTTTGTTGTGGACAGGAATTCTGGGATACCTCCTAATACCCTGGAGGCAAATAACAGCGCTTTTGGTGGCCACACTTGATGAGCAGCGCTGCATCACCAGCGCTGGAATCGCTACACCCCAAGCAGACCAGGTGTACAGCCAGTGCTGCAACCAGGGAGTTGCAGGGCTGGCTGTGCTTTGCAAGTGTGGACACAGAGTGAGTTGCAGAGCTGTAACCCCATCACCAGCGCTGCAACTCTCCAGTGTAGCCAAGCCCTTAGTTAACTATTGCACATCCTGATGGGTCAGAACTATTTGTATGTTTTGTAAACTAAATAAAAAAGTTGGTCAAAATGTTTCATTTGAAGCTTTTTTCCCTACAAAACCAGATCCTTCTTTAAAAAAAAAAAGATTTTTGGTGGAAATTGTCTGTCAATTTTACAATTTTCCAACAAGAAAAATGAAAAATAAAATAGCTCTTTTTTTTTCAGAATTTTCCCCCTCTCTTTCTTTGCTTTCTCCCTCCCCTTTCCTATTTTCTCCCTCTTTTCCCTTTTATATTTGCCACTGAAAAACTGAAAGAAAAAGAGCAGGGGAAAATCTCAAACCAAAACATACTAATTGTTTTCCAAACCAATATTTGAAACCCACCTCCCAAAACTGAAAAAAATATAAAAAAATGAACATTTTTTTCAGTGTAGACCAGGCCTCGGATTGGGGGACTGTATACTGGGACGCTGCAATACTGGACAGTCTTCTCAACATGAACTCTCAGTGTGATGCTGTAGCAGAAAGGATTAATGTGATCCTTGGATATATAAACAGGGGAGTGTTAAATAGGAGCTCATTTTATTTCTGTATGCTGGAATATACTGATATTGTGGACAGTTCTGGTACCTACATTTTAAAAAGGATGTTGAAAAAATTGGAGAGGGTACAGAAAGAGCCACATAAATGACCTGAAAGGGGGAAGGGGGGAAGTGTCTTACCTTGACAGACTCATAGAGCACAATCTGTGTAGTTTATCAAACAGAATACTGAGCAGTAACTTGATTACTGAGTATAAGTATCTCCACAGGGGGAAAATACTGGGTACTAAAAATTTCTTTAATTTAGTAGAGAAGGCCTAACAAGAACCAATAGCTGGAAGCTGAAGCCAGACAAATTCAAATGACATATTAGGCACTTTTTTTTTTAAACACTGATGGTGATTAAACATTGGAACAAACAACCAAGGGAAGTGGTGGATTTTCCATCTGTTGATGTCTTCAGCTCAAGACTGGATGTCTTTCTGCAAGTAACATGTTAGCCAAACACAAATCATTGAGCTCAATACAGGGATAATTGGGTGAAATCTAACGACTTGTGTGTGATATATAAGAGGTCAGACTAAATGATCCAATGGTCATAAACTCTATGAATCTATTAATATTATTAATCTTGTTCAGTCTGATTATTGAAGGAGTCTATTTTTAAATAAGTAGTTCCTTCCTGACAACTATTTTATTCCCTCCATCCTGATCTAAAAAAAATCTTTATGAAATGACAGCTTTCCTGAGGAAATATCCCACACTTATTACTTCATTTTATGGCATTAAATATGAGAGAAGATACAGTTTCCAGATGGATTAAGCATTAAGGGTTGAATATTTCAAAGATGCCTCAAACTAGTCTCTAATTTTGTGCTCATAATTAAGTGTGGACAAAATTTATGACAGAGGAACATTTTGAATTTTGGAAGCCCCATTCTGTTCTCACTTATCCTGGTGGAAATCAGAGTAACTTCACAGTAGAAAGTGAACTTACACCTTGTTTACCCAGTGCACCCAGGGTAAACAAGAGGTGAATCAAGAATTAAGGCAAGAATCGGCAACCTTTAGCCTGGTGGACTGGGCCAGTTTGTTTACCTGCCGTATCCGGAGGTTCAGCCGATCACGGCTCCCACTGGCTGCGGTTTGCCGCTCCAGGCCAATGGGAGCGGTGGGAAGCAGCACAGGCCGAGGGATACGCTGGCTGCCGCTTCCCGCCGCCCCCATTGGCCTTGAGCGGCAAACCGCGGCCAGTGGGAGTTGCGGAGCATGGCAGATAAACAAACTGGCTCGGCCGCCAGGGTGCTTACCCAGGTGGGTTACGTGCCCAAGGTAGCTGATACTTGAATTAGAGTATGGGAATTTGACAGAGCTTAAGTGAATCAGGAACATACTATTGATGATCGGTGGGATTTGTGCTCCTGGTGTACTTAGGCACTTTTGAAAACCCTATCCTAGATGTCTAACAACCTATATAATCAATTAGAAACCTAAAAGCTACCATTTGTGCCCATAATTAATTGTGGATACAAAATGAAATTCTAGTTTTCAAAATTTGGCCTTAAGAATAATGGGAAGATTAATATAAAACATGTTAATCTTCTGATGTCTCAGATGGCTAAAAATAAATATGCTGAGATTTCCAAATGCCCATTTGAATGCCCATTTCCCATTAATTTTAAAGGGAATAGGCAGCTTTTGAAAATCTCAGGCTTAGTTTTTAAGGAATACAGGTATCTGAATCACTATTACCTAACGTCAAAACACCATCTTTTCAAAATACTGTTTTCATAAATAACCACCTTCTTATTCACTTTTTTTTTGGTAGAGGGAGAGGGTGGCAATCAGGTAATGATTGGCTAAAGTGCTAAGTGCCTTCAGCTTCACCTTGATCCTTTAAATCTAGGTAACAATTTTCTGAGAGTGCTTTCTGAACATTGTTTAAATAATTGAAATATGGTGTTTCTTTAAAGGACTTGGCCATTATATAAATAAGAAAGTGACAATAAATGTTAGCAATTTGGTCTTTAATAGGGAAAATATTAGAACGTTCTAAGTGTATAGCTATTAACTGGATGATCCTTGATCCCTGACATAAGTTATCATCCACAGTCCAGTAGTTGTGGGAACCACAGTCTTAAGGGAATTACACTACACAAACAACAATCAACCAGGAAAGAGTCTATTAAACCTTTCACATCATTAAAAGCCTCGTTGCTTTGCAGATCAGCAACATGAAGTAGAACATATGCATGAGGCATCTGACAGACTCTCTATATTCCGGCAATTTCAACTATCTGAGTCATGTTGATTACTGGTAAACGAATAACCTAGTGATAATCCATCCGTTTTACTAACGGAGCATCCAGTTTAAATTTCAGACTGTGAAACATGTCAAGATTTTTCTATATACAAGTTTTGATCCTCTGTTTTTCCATGTGCTGTTTCACCATTTCCATGTTCACCTGAGTAGCTGAAACTGGCATTTTAGAAGGAATCTGTTAATTTATTTCTTTATCTATCTATTACAGTTAGGTAGCAAAACTTTTATAGTAGTTTTCAAACATTCACTGATTTAAGACCTGGGCCATCTCTGCAAAATGTATTCTTCATAGAGTTGTCAAGTCCTATAGTTATCAATTTCCAGGGCTGTATGTCACAACAAGTGGATAAAAGGTGATTTATTTAAAATTTAACTGTCTGGCTTCTCTTTGTAATATGTTACTACAAAGTCTATTATTCATTTTCTGTTCTAGGTGACTAAGTTGATCATATTTCATTTATGCACTTTTAATATTTGTTTTCTTGGAAGGATTTTTGTCTGTATTATTTTCCTCAAATGTCAAAATGCTGACTTGTTTATTTGATTTTTGAGTTATTGCTATAATAGCAAGGAGTTCTGATTATAGAGTACACAGATCAGAGCAGCAGTGTTCTGGCCTTTTGGGTATCTCTTCTAATGACCAGGAGTATATGTGCCCTTAATAGTTTGCTAGACTGTCCAGAAATACTGGGATTCACATTTTATAGAAAAAAAGGAGAAAAAATGGAAATACAAGTTTTTATGGGTCTTTAAAAATAACCAGTAAAATAATAGAATTTCTAAACCCTTGTGGCTAATGATAATCTATTTCTCCGGGCCACTGTAAGTTGACAATGAGCTAAAATTAGCCAGGAACTAACAAGTAGTATGGGTAATCCTCAATCACTTTTGATTTACTACAATAAGCAAAATATTAATGGACTATTACTTAGTTTTCTTGTGCCAAACACATTACTTTAATACAGTTTTTCACATCACATCAGTAAATTATTTTGTGCTCCTAATAGCATTAGTTAATACTATTGATAATCGTGTTATCTTACATTTATATTGCACCTTTAATTTTGAAGTTTTTATGGACCAGGCAGGGTCTGATTTTGATCTCACTTGCACTGCTTTTACAAATGTGTGACATCAGTGGAATCGTGCTTGATTTATTGTGGGATCCTGTATTCAGAGATGTTAGTAGGATCCCCTGACTTCAGTAGGACTCTGCACAGGCACATGCTAGTGGATTTTGATGATCTTTCAATAAGTTTTCCTTCCCTTCCCGCTAAAGACTAAACAAATACAGACTGAATATTCAGTTACTGTTTAGTTTTGAGCATAAATATTTTCAATGTAAGTTTGAGGCTCTGAAGAGGTATAGTGACACCAGAATGAGGCCCACTGTGTATATATGTTTAAATAATTATATAAATAAAATTCCTATGGCCTAGGAGCACTGAGTGTGCTCATGAAACTTCCCACAAATGAGGTGGGATGTATTGTACATGCCTAATAATTATAGCTTATCACTTAGCCTAAATGCTGGAAGTAATGCTGGGTGAAACCGAAAAGGTTCACAGGTTTTGCTAAGGATATGGCTCTAAGCTTTTTTGGGGGGGGGGAGTGGCAGTGTTTTGGCACAGCTCTCTTTTGCTCCTTGATAAAATCAAATACAGAATATGGAGAAAATAAAAAGAATGTGAAAAAAGTTAACAGAAGCCTTTCAAATTTCTCAAATGATTTTAATTTGGATTTGGTTCACATTTTGAACAAAAGTTTGGGTTGATTCTGTCATCTATTCAAAGCATCTCACCCACGTCTATAGAGGGGTCTATTTGCTCCATGATCAATGGCAGCTCTGAATAGCGAGGAAATAATAGATACCTAAGGCATTAGATAATGGGTGCCTTGGGTACATTTAGAACAAATACTTGGTGGGAGAATTCTAAAGATAGAGGGACAGATAAATAGAACCCCATTCTCATGGCTCTATTTACTTCTCCTCCTACATTCTTCATGGTTCCAATTACTTCTCTGCCTAGAGTCTTCGTGGCCCTCCTACTACACAAGTCAGTGTGAGTGGGCAGGTTCTGCTTCTAAATAGCCTAAGAGTAGAAAAGAAGGGGTGTTGCAGCTTGCTACTCAAAACTAAGAAGAATTTAACTATATGGTTCTTAACAGAGTTTAGTTAGTGTTTAGCTGCATGGATCCTCTGGGTCCTATCAGTCCCTCACTTTCATTATCCTAAGCACCAACTCATTACATTGACAAAAGCAAAAAAATCATAGTATAATGATGCAGTGATTTTATTCCTTTGTTTTTCTCTGTACATTGGTATTGATAGAATAAATAGAATACACTTGTCTGATGGGTTTGCCACAATAAATATGCTGTTACACTTACAAATATCAAATTCATGCCCATCACATAAATATTTTATACAAAGACAAGTCCTAGAAACAAAAAGAAATAACTCAAACACAAACAATGTCATAATAAGTACATCTTTCAGTATCAATCAATCACTGATTGATTCATCTGATGAAGTGGGTATTCACCCATGAAAGCTCATGCTCCAATACGTCTATTAGTCTACAAGGTGCCACAGGACTCTTTGCTGCTTTTACAGATCCAGACTAACATGGCTACCCCTCTGATGTTTGATTCAGTTAAATGGTAATCATGTATAAAACTATTTGCCCATGATTTGATTTTGTATTCCTGACACACTTTGATTTAGATATACTCTCTAGTAGGTTGAACCTTTCTTCAGACAATGATGGGCCTTCATAATTGTTTCAGACAATTGTTATGAATAAGTAAATTAATTTTGCTTTTTTTTGTAACTAGGCCTTAGGTCTCTGAAGATGAATACACTCAAATGAAGCATTATGCATTGTGTCTATCACATCCTTACAAGAAATTGCCATCCTTTTCTGGTCTAATTCCTTTTGTCTCCCTTCTCTTTTCCACCTCTCTCACTTTGTGAGCCATGCCATAAACATTGTGGTTATTGTTTGAATGTAGAAATGTCACCACATGGGCAGAGGCTGACTTGACTCTCCCGTCTGCACTCACTAGCCATCTTTGGCTTCTCTCTGTTTTTTCCCTACACTACCATCACAATGGTACAGTCGGCACCTTTACTAGTTTCCTTTTACATCTTTACTATTAGATAAAGCATTACTAGGCTTGGAAGGATTCAATTTTTAATTGATAAGTGTCCGTAAACTTTGATTTCACCCTATACATACAAACCTATGAAAAATATTTCCAGTTATGATAATCAAAATTTACAGACTGGCAAAGTAAGAAAAATGCTGCTTGCAAATTTAGAGTTTGATTTAGGGATATTTACTTTGTATATTTGTACATGTGATGTTGACAATCTGTGTTTTAATGGTTATAAAGCTTAAACTTTTAAAATCTCAACATCTACTTTGAGTAAATCATTGTCTGACTCAGCTATAATTTCCTGCAATTGCGAAAATTTAAATTGATAGAAGTAGAAACTTTGTTTAAAAATAAACATTAATATTATCCATCAATTGTATATATGAAAAATTAAATTCTTCCAAGCTTAGGTATTGCCAGTACAAGAAGAGCAGTCTTGCCCATTCTGGGCCAGACAAAAGGGAAGTTGTGAGACATCTCCCTCTGTGTGCCCCTGGGTGTGCCCATCACTCCAGTGACGATAGGGAAGCAGTTTGGCTCTCCTGCCCTCTGCACATTGATGAGGAGGCAGCAGGCACCTTGCTCACTGTAATCTCTCTTCAAGCTTCTCATGGATAATGCAAAGTCGCATTGCCCACAATGCAGGTCTCCCAGTGCCTTAAAGGTACAATTTTACCCTCTATATGTAGGGAATAGCCACTTATACTAGCAATAATTTATTTAACAGTAAGAAAGTGGAAGGAAACTTTTAAAGGCTGCTGCTGTGTCTGAGAACTTTATGCCAGCCTCTGCCCAACCTCCTCTTCTAAGAACGGGAAAAGGAAGAAAATCTTGTGGTCAAAGCAATGAACTGGAGCTCACGACTTCTAGTTTTGGGCTCTGCTACAGATATCCTGTAAGACCTTAGGAAACTCAATGTATCAGCTCTATATCTGTAAAATGGGGATAAAAATACTTCTCTACTGCTATGAGAGTAAACTCATAAATACATGAGTAAATTCTACAGTGAAGGCTACTATAGAAAGCCTACACACAAACACAACCCTTGCCAATTCCTGGGCTGGATAGGGCATGGGCAAAGGACTGGAGAATACATAGAGGTTGGGGAGGAAATGTCAGCAAGATGCATTGTACACAGGATGCCTTATCTAGCCCTTCCATGCAATACTCACATACACTCCCGTCTCTCCTAGACACAATGTCTAATGATGTCCAAATTCTGGAAATTAGCTAGTCCACAGGTGACTTGACTTTCCTAACTTTTACAGACTCACAGCCCACTGCTACAATCTGTGGGGAATTACAGAAAAAGGATCCTTTAATGTCGGAGAGATTTCCCCACTCTATGACTGAAGAGTGAGACACAGCACATACAGCTAGAGCTGGATATGAAATGTTTTTCATATTTTTCAAGACTTTATAACACTTTGAATTTCTTCCCCCCATCTCGAATCAGGACAAAAAGGTAAATCTGAAAAAAATTAACCAATGAGCTGAAAAGGGTTTTTTTTGTTTGTTTGTTTTGGGGTGGGAGGGCACATCTGCTCAATCAAAATAGTTTTAGTTATTTCAAAACATTTTTTTTTGACCTCTCAAACCCTTTTTAGATAAATTAACTAAATTTTTTTAAACAAAAAGTCTTTTAGAATGGAAAAATGAAAGTCTTAATTTAGAAAATACTGAACTAGGACATTCCAACAATTTTGAAATTTTTCTTTTTTAAAGTTATTTGTAGTAGGATTTGTCAAAACTGATCCTTTCCTGTGAATAGTTTTGGTTTTGATGATTTGGAATTTTCCAGCAGAAAAAAGTTTTGACTGGGAATTTTCCTACAGCTCATAAACAATCATATAAATTAACCAAAGTTTAGCTTTTGCATTTGTGCGGTGCCAGTAGTGATTTTATTCTAAACATAAGCTTGTAGTTTAGTAGGACTTTAAGCTCTTACAATCATGAAAAGCCGGGGGGCGCAATTTTTAATGCTTTCTTTGGGCTCATTCTTTCTCACAAGTCCAGTGAGTGCACTAAGTTAAACACTAAAAAAATCACAAGAGGTTTGCTCATCTTATTTCATTAAAGCTTATTTGTTGCTGTGGGCCTACTGTCTTTTAGGTCTGTCTGTGTCACTCTGTCACAAACAGTAGCTATAAGATTAAAAACTTATCTTGGTACACAGTGCTTTACCTGTGTAAATCTGGATAAATCTAATGGAAATTAGCTTTATTTAGACTTTGGAAAAATAACAATGTACAAATCACAGATGCCTTTCAGTAAACCCCTTAGACATCACTATTGTTCCATATGCAATTTCAAATCTGAACTTCACGACTCAGCTCTATTTCATCTCTCTATCTTTAGTTTAAAGTATGTATCTGTGAGTAGTGTGTTGATACTTAAATAAGCCAAGAGAATTTTCAAGTTCCCTCTTTAAAAAAAGAAAGAATTCTTCACATGTTGAAGACTCCTGACCATCTTGAAATTTCTATGATCTGTGGTAAACTACAATGGAAGCCCACTGAAATATATAAAAAAAGACCTAAAGTGAGTTTGTTCAGAATCATCAGTCATTCCTTCTTCAACATGGAAATTTAAAATTTCCATGATAATCTCAGAACTAGGGTTTTCTTTTCCTCATTTATTGATTTTTTTAATAGAAAGAATTAAAATAACAAATCATCCTAGTGCCAGTCTAGAAAAATCAGGTAGGAAATTAGGACACAGTGTTAATCTATTGCTAACAAACAGAACATATTTATTGATCCTGATCAGCTTGGGCTCTAACAACAAAAGCAAATATTTAGCTAGACCACACTGAACCATAATACGGCATCAACATACCTATGTGACTGTCTTACAGATCAGTGGTTCTTGGGGGGGCCCCAAGCATGTTTCAGGGGGCATGCCAAGCAAAACCAGCATTAGACTTGCTGGGCTCAGGGTAAAAAGCCAAAGCCCCACTGCATAGGGCTGAAGCCCAGGGCCCTGAACCCCGCCATCTGGGGCTGAAGCTGAAGTCGAGCAATATAGCTTTGCAGGAGCCCCTGTGGTGTGGAGCCCCAGGCAATTGCACTGCTTGCTACTCTCTAATGCCAGCCCTGGCTTTTATCTGCAGAAAACCAATTATTGTGGCAAAGATGGGCTGTGGAATTTTTATAGCATGTGTGTGTATGGGTGCAGGGAGCCTCGGAAAGAAAAAGGTTGTGAACCCCTGTTACGGATTATCTCAGTTCACTTTGAATCATAGGAACCTTTTTCTAAACATGCTGTTTTCTTTACCAGCCACTTTTTCACATCTAGAAAAAAGGCAAAATGGAACTGATTGTACAAAGCTTGGTCACGCAAAACTCACGAACAACTCCCATTGGTTAATGTATGTGAAGTGTTCAAGCTATGAGGTTAAGCACTATAGAACTATAAGCAAAGCAAATACACTGTGATGGATATGGCAATTCCATGCAATATCTTCAGGAGACATCAATATCTTTGTAATCCATTGTATTAAATGAGAAGGTTGTGTGTTATTGTGGGCCTGAATGACCAAAGGACTATACTGAACAAAGTGGCAGACAAGAATAAATTTTGGGGACAATATGTGTGAAGAGGATTTCCTGGGAAATATCTAGGTGAATGCAAATTCCACCTCCTCTCCCAGCCCCCACCAACCTAAAAAACCCAGGCCTTTGAAGCTATGCCCTGAGGAAAGGATGATTGTCTGCTGATTACCTGTTCCCAGGGTCCCCGTGGTCAAAGGCCCAAACTGTACAAAGGAGTGACTCTCAAACTCATGGGGGTGCTTGCCCTGAGCTGTTATAAACTTATGACCATGGAAAAACTCCATGATGGGGTTTGAAGGACTAACCACCTGCCAGAGACCTTGTTGAAGTTTGATATGATCTCTTGTAAGCTTATTAACATGCATGAAGGTTCTCTTATTTAAATATGTTTTCTCTGTAATGTTACCTTAAGAATAAATGTGCTTGCTTAGAAAGAGGTACATGGTAACTTACCTGTGGGCAATTACACTGTTCATTTCCTATGGAAAGCAAGCAAAGTATAGATATGAGCCTGCTTAGGCAGTCTGACTTGCTGGGAAACTCAGAGTGTAGGTAGGGGATTATGCAGCCTAAAATAAAATAATAAAAAAAAGAAAACAGGTAAAGAGGGAGAGAGATGCAGGTCTCCACCCAAAAGAGATAACTAATTTGGAGCTGGGAGCTTACAATGGGTGCCGTGGCTGGACCACAATGGGAAAATACAGGTGCAGTTGCCCTGCACTGTGACACATGCCACTTGCTGACTCCTGGGCTTGGGATCTGGTTTTAGGGAACAGGAGAATCACACAGAAGGGGATATTTATGTACCTTGATAGGAATGCTAAGGAGGGTGGTCCAATGATTTCAATGATAGATTTGAGAAGGATGTGTCAGTGCCGTTACATTTAACCAAATATAGAAGTCCAATTGGATTAAATTCTTTCATCACCTTACTATTAGTTTAATTGCTATTGTCACTATTTTTTTAAGTGTGCACTCAGGCTTTACTTCATTCATATATTACAGGAAATGCTAGAAATTCTTTTTTTAAAAAACCTTTCCTTTATACAGCTATCTACAACACACAGTCCAGGGACTTAATACATCAGATTGAATCTAAGACATTCCAATTAGATTTCTGTATTTTTAAAATTGTCTACCAAATTGGATATTTAAAAATAATCTCTATCAATTGAGGAGACCACGGATTTCACGGATTCCCAGCAACTGCCAAAAAAGTCTCCATAAACAATTCAACTTAGACTACATACCTGCACAAGGGAATAATAGGAAGAAATAACTCCTCTTACAACCCTGCATGGGCTACACAGACCTCACACCCACTACATATCCACTTACTTCTCACAACTACTTAGCAGGTGGATGAAGAATGGGCAAAGGATGTAAGGACTGGATGAAGCCTTGGGTCCTCCTCTCTCCCACATGCTGAGCTACTACATTCAGGCTATAATTTGCTTCTGTTACAGGTTAGCAGTAAATTACTGCTTCCCCAGAGGAAAAGGAACTCAAAGGAGGGATTGTGCCTCAGTCGCAATGCCCCCAAGGGCAGGGTTTCTCAACCCATGGGTCAGGACCAAAATTGAGTCACCAGAATGTTTCAAAGGGTCACATGGCAGCTCCTGTCCCAAAGGGCTGGCTGGGCTCACCTCCCTGGTCCAGGCATTGCAGCCTCTGCAGTCCCAGCACCATTTGGGTTTGGCCCAGCCATCATGATGATGAGAATCTAGGTAGGCCAAATTTGAGTGGCTCCATGAGCCAGGTCACAACTCTACTCTCACAAGTTTGGTCCAGTCAGGGGAGTGGGGCCAAACCTGAGTGGCTCTGCAATCTTGGAGGTTGCAATTCCATTAACCAAAACCAGTAGGTCCAACAGCACAGGAGCTGGCGCTGGGAGGTGAGGGGCAAGCCCCAACTGAAATCACCCCAGAGCCTCCATCCCCAGACTGTTACTGGGTTGTGACAGGCCATAAACATTTACAAATGGATCATAATCCCCAAAAGGTTGAGAACTACAGACCTAGCGCTACTCCTGCTTATGCATCACTCCTTCTTAGGGGTAGGTGTAAAGTCACAATCAAGCCCTTAAAATAAAAAAAATTAAAAAAAGAGAGAGTTGGGAGGAGTACTCATCAACATTTATTCCCATTTATTACTTTTTATTTATATATTTATTTGTGGAAAATTATAATGAGATCTGAGTTAATAATGCCTCATAAAATAATACAACTGACTTTCGCCTCTTTTCTCCCCTCCTTGTAACATATCCACGAAGAGATGATTTTATCAAATTTGTTATTCCAAATTAACTGATGAATTTACTTTTTAAAAAAACAGTATTGTCTTTTAACTCTGTGGCTTGCTACTTGAAATTTGAACTACTTGGTAATAATTTGTCACATAGCTTAGTGTAATGATGGGCAACCTGCGGCCCAGCAGGGTTATCCGCTGGCAGGCTGCGAGACTGTATTTACATTGACTGTCCGCAGGCACAGCCGCACACAGAGTATTGTCTTTTAACTCTGTGGCTTGCTACTTGAAATTTGAACTGCTTGGTAATAATTTGTCACAAAGCTTAGTGCAATGGTGGGCAACCTGCGGCCCATCAGGGTTATCCGCTGGCAGGCTGTGAGACTGTGTTTACGTTGGCTGTCCGCAGGCACAGCCGTCCACAGCTGCCAGTGGCCGTGGTTCATTGTTCCCAGTCAATGGGAGATGCGGGAAGTGGCACGGGCTGCAGGGACATGCTGGCTATTCTTTTCCACAGTTCCCATTGGCTGGGAATGGTGAACCATGGTCACTGGGAGCTGCAGGCAGCTCTGCCTATGGACAGTCAATGTAAACACTGTCTCATGAGCTGCTAGAAGATTACCCGGATGGAACACGTGTGGCCCGCAGGTTACCCACCATTGGGTTACTGTGTTGGTTTATTGACTGGATTCTAATAATTAGATTCTGAGTATGAATGCTCCCTGAAAGGGGTATTTAAAAAAAAACAAAAACTTATAACATTTAAAAAATTGCTTTGAGAGTATTGTCAAAATGAATGTGGAGCTTCACAAATGTAGCATCAATTGATACCAGCAGGAGCCTCATTGTTGACTTCAGTGAGCTTTGGATCAGGCCCCAAGACCCAGATTTTTAAAAGTATTTAAGCTTTGCTCCACTCAGCATTGCGCTCAATGGGATTTTCAAAAGTTTAAGCCCCTAATTCCCATTAGACACTTATTTGCCTCTTTAAGTGCCTAAATTTCTTTTAAAATCTGTTCCTTAGAGCCAGATAGAAGCCAAAATCCATCAAGTAGTCATCAGTCATGTTTTCAAAGCTGTACTGCAGGTGTTGCCTAACCCTACTGATGCCTAGCCAGCATTTTCAAGGCAGCCTAAATGGCATTGCTACCTCACAGCTAATGACCTTTTTAGCTTCTAATGAGCTTCATAGAACCCTAGCTCAAGTCATAGCCCGGAGGCTATGGATTTTCAAACTAGTCGGAGCATAGGAATAGATTGCCTAGGGAACTGGAATAGATTGCCTAGGGAAGTTGTGGAATCTCCATCTCCGGAGATATTTAAGAGTAGGTTAGATAAATGTCTATTAGGGATGGTCTAGACAATATTTGGTCCTGCCATGAGGGCAGGGGACTGGACTCGATGACCTCTCGAGGTCCCTTCCAGTCCTAGAGTCTATGAATCTATGAATCTATAGGCACACACTAACTCACTCACAAGGAATAGTGAAACACTGACCCCACCTATGACCTGATACCGGTCAGATCCCACAGTAGGAGGGCCAGATGCAGGCCACCAATAGGTATGGGGGCAGTACAGCACCTGCAAAAAAGGCAGCTGAGGGGAGTGGGAAATATAGGCATGACAGAGATATTGAGCATAAACAGAAGGCGGGGGGGGGGGAGTTAGTTTCAGTAGCTAGATAATGGGCTACATAAGTAGCTGACCTGGCTTAGTTTCTTAACCCCAGGGGAGCATTCACAGCTAAGGATCCCAACCTGATGGAGGCACCTATTTCTGGCCTGTCAGCCTAAGCCCCTCTCCTTTCATCACCCTGCTCCTAACTAGTTAAGCTGCTCCCTGCTCATCTGACCAGAATCTGAAATTCTCCCCATGCACCCTACAGGGAGCCAAGGTAACCCAGTACTGCAGATTCCACAAGGTGACAGGCCCTCTAAGGGTAGGCCTTGCAACAGTGAGTGGAGCAATGCCTAAATACCTTTGAAATACCTGGGCCTGAGTGTTCACATAATATTTTTATCATCCCTGTGGTGGGGCAATGACTAACCAGCGTGGCACCTCCTGCTGGTCATCCGGGGAATTAGCTCTTTCCAGCCCAGAGCACACTCTGCAGGCCAGTGTCTCGCCTACCACTGGCCACGTGCTCCTCTCAGACCATGGTGCCCTTTGCCCAGGGATTCTGCCCACCATAGTACATCCCTCTGTCTGGGTCTCCCCTCCTAGGGGAACCCCCAACCCTCTAAACCCACCTTGTCTCAGTGGCTACTACCAGTCATCATCTAGCCCCCACTCTCTGGGGCCAACTGCAGTTTGTAAATCACTCATCATCAGCAAGGGGGTTAAGACCCACTGCCTTTGCCTATTTCTGAGCTGCCCCTCTGCAGCCCTAGTACCTATTTGGCCCTTTCAGCAAGGCCTGTAGTCTGGGTTTTTCCTGGCTGGAGCTCCTCAGCTCCCTTTGCCCTTTCCCAGCACTGCTTCACTTCAGGTACCCATCTCAGCAGCCAGGTCCTTCTCTCTCAAGAAGCTAGAGAGAGAGTGTGTGTGTGTGTGCTAGCTTCTGGCCCACAGCCCTCTTATAAGGGTCAGCTGTGTCCTGATTAAGCTGGCCACAGCTGTGTCTGCTTTCCCCATCAACCTACCTTTTCCCAGCTGCAGCCCTCTCCAGGGCTGCTTTAACCCCTTCTGGACTAATAATCCCTGTGCTAATAAGACTGTAATATAAGAAATTGTTTATATATACGCTTTGCATTGTAAATCTCATTTTCCTTCTTCACCTACCAGCCTTCTTATCTGAAGCTAATGGATCTGATATTAACCTAATCATACATAATGTATATTTCATTATACTGTAATGCTTTTCTTTTCATAATAGTGCAGTCTGTGTGAACACTGATTCCCTCGCTTGGTATTTGCTCACTTCAGGAGAGTGTAGAGTTGAATGTTTCTGTAGATAATATAAGGGATTTAGCAGTATTTCCTGGGATCATTAATGGGTTTGGGTGGCTGTAAGTTGTCAATCATTTCTCAGAGCATTTGTAAACAAGGTTAGGGGTTATTCCAGTGTTTTCTTACGTAAGCTACTTCAGATAAATTGGCAGTGTATTCCAACCTCCTAGACTTTGATGGCAGGGGCAAGAAATAGAAATAGAAGTTCTTTATCTTTTGGAGAAAGCTGGGCATTTAACTTCATCTTAGAACGGATATCTTCACTACCCCAAAAAACACCTTAGCTGGAATATAATGATCTCTCTATGTTTGTCCTGCATAACTTTTTGAATACAGAGTTTGAAAAAAAATTGTGGAAAAGCTAAATCAATATAAAGAGGGGAAAATAGAAATGTTGGAATGTAAATGTGAAACAAGGAAGACAGAATAAGTTACTTTCTAGTTCACTGAAAATTTGATGCAAATGTTAAGGCATGTACACTGCAGAATGTCTACCCATCCACATGTAACCCACATGCTTGCATTGCAGATTATAATGGTATAAATAAGGGAAGAAACAGTGGGGAAGATACATTGAGTCTTGATTTTGTTTTGAGGGGCTTGATGGAAACAGGTAGCATAACACTGCTGGATGGACCAGAAACATCCAGAAACTGGGAGGGGTGGCATGTTTATTACTTGTGGGAAGCTACTTGGATGACTTCCATTGTGGATAAGCAGCCTGGCAGTATAGACACCCAGCATCACTCTCTGAGAGTGGAACCAATGGGAATTCAAAAGGGGATATTATAAATAGGAGGTGTGAGAGCTTAATTTAAGAACTCAGCACTGCAGCTGCACAGGGACCAAAAGGATCTGCTGTGAGGAGTGTATTCCAAAACTTTGCCAGTTTTGTTGTATTTAGACTGCAGGGCTCACTCCACTGAAAAAGAGGACTAGAATTTACTGCAGGCTGTGAAAATTATAGGTGGTCATTGCAAAAAATCAAGGGGAGTCTGAAAGAGAGTGAGGATGATCCCTTGTTAAATCCCAACGTTAAAAAGCTGGCATGCCTTACAGAGGCACCATTCCACAGAGACTGAAAAGGGTAAATCCTCTCAGAGAATAGCCCTAGGATAATGTATCTATGTGTGTATGCATAATTATATGTTGCACTTGAATTTCTTGTAGAAAGTACTAAAACTTGTGGAGGAGGAAGCCTTGAAGTGTTAGCATTAAAAAAATTGTTCTTGGCAATATTCACAATTGTTTTATGAGTGTTATGCACATTGATATACCTTTATATAGATATAGATTTTGTGTCACACACCCTCTCTCTCGTTAGTCTTTCCGGGACTTTTTGAGATAAAGAAACTCTGGTCTATACTGCAGCAAAGAGGTAAGCTGAAGTAGAGGGAAAGACATATCACATCTAACATTGTGCTTTCCTCAAACTTATTACCCAACCACGCACCTCCTCCCATCCTCTTCACACATGTTAATAATTACATACAAGCATCCAATTAAAATGATAATATCTGTGAGCTAGGGACTGATTATATGGGACTCTGGAGCACACATTCTTTTCTTCTCTAAATCCCCAAGAAAGTTAAAACTGAACACCTGCTCTCCTGACCTGTCCACCATTTGACTAGCCTCCTCAGGAACCTTCTGTCTGGCTCCTTGGACATCTGACTTTTCACTGAAAAAGGGTTAGATCTGCTAAATCAAACTTTTCACATCTCCGAGCTTTCCCAAATTAGCCCAGAGAACAAGAAAAATAATTGGAGAAGAAAAAAAAGAAAGTGAACCAAACTTTTTTTGACCTTAAAAAGTGATTGGCTTGAATTAAAGGTGAAATTCTGAGCTAGTTTTTATTTTTTCTAACCTGTTTTGCCTGTGTCTTGTTCTAGCAAGGTGAAAATTAGTTCAGTAAAAATATAAAACTCTCTGTGCTTTAGGGGTCCATGTCAAATACAACAAATACAACATGTAAGCAGTGCCTAGAACCAAAACATTTTTTCCAGGACATGTTCTACAAGTAAAAAACCAAAGCATGTTCCATGTCTGCCATAGAGAATGAACACATCAAAAGTAACTGATTGCTAAAGCTCAGTTTTGATGAGCTGAGTTTTTGCTAGATACATGAGAGAAACTGATGAGCAGAATGACAGTCCTCTTAGATCACTGATGGAGATGCAATGAGATGGACAAAAATATGATACCAGAAAGCTCACAAGAAATGTCAAGTACTTGAGAAATAAGAATGGAAAAGAGATAGGAAGCAAAGCTTCTAAATGGAACTATGAAGTACTCACAAAGGGAATGAGTCACCAGAACTAAACTGTAGCACACAAAAAAAACTATCCCTAGGATAAAATTATATTAGTTTGATCTATGTTATTTAAACTAAAACCTATTGAATCGCAATGTTTTTCTATAACAAAATGTCTCCATCCTGAGTATGCCCTGAGAATGTCAAGGTACAGCTCATTACATTATTTCAATCATAGGTGATTTATTTAATATTATTAATAATATACTATAAGCATTTTATAGTGTAGCTGAAAGCACTGTGTATACTACATATTAAGTCAATAAATTCCCAAGTTGAAGGAGTTAATACCCCATAACCTCTATGGCACAAGGATTCTAAGAGGATAGTGACTAGAAGATTGTAGTTGGCAGCAGATGATTGGCCTTCATGGAAAAACTTGGCCACATAAATGAGCCTTAAAGTGTTTTCTAAAGGTGGCTAGAGGGAAACTTAGGTAAATTTCTAGTAGAAGTGAATTCCAGCATCAAGGGTCTGATGCTGATAACACTAGCTCTCTTAAGCCACCTTCTTGAAGTACTTAGCTTGGGCGCTCCAAATAGGTGCTCCAGAGTCCCATATAATCAGTGCCTAGCTCACAGATATGATCATTTTAATTGGATGCTTGTATGTAATTATTAATATGTGTGAAGAGGATGGGAGGGGGTGTGTGGGTGGGTGATAAGTTTGAGGAAAGCACAATGTTAGATGTGATATGTCTTTCCCTCTACTTCAGCTTACCTCTTTGCTGCAGTATAGACCAGAGTTTCTTTATCTCAAAAAGTCCCAGAAAGACTAACGAGAGAGAGTGCGTCTGACAAAAAATCTCCATCTCCAGGAGATGGAGAAGCAGTTATTGAAGTTGCTGTATCCTAGGTCATTTAAGACTGGTTGAATAGTAATCAGTACCTTGAACATTGCCTGGTAGTTTCTGGCAGCCATTAAAGAGGGCAGAGTATAAGTGCTCTCATCAGCCAGAACTACTCAAGAAGAAGACAGCCATGTTCAGCACTAGCTGGAGCTGCTGGGTGGTCATGGCAGTTAGATCCAGGCAAAGTGTACTGCAATGGCCTATGCTGTTGGCAAAATAGGTGTGGATGATTAAGGTGATAACTTCACCCCAAAATAAACAGTGCAGTCTCTTAGCCAGCCAAAAGTGATTACAGTTGTTTCTGATTACTGTTATCTGGGAGATCAGAAATACTAATTACACTCATAAACAGAGAACCTGGGTGCTAGGATGAACATAGACTCTGCCAGTTCTTCAAGATACTTCTCCCCTCCCAATCAGCATCCTGTATGAACTGAGTTTAAGCCAAATGTTTTTCATCCAGTTCCCTATTTCCACAAGATGTTGGGATAGAAGGTACAAGGCTTCATCTGGATTATGTGAAAAGCTAATGGAGACATAAGTGCCAATCAACATATTGGTGATACCGTTGCCTATGTGGTCTCTCAGTCTCTGCACAATCTCTACATAAATAATTGCGAATATTAGTGTCCCTCAAGACCCCTATTGTGGTGAGTCAACCACTTAGCCATCAAGCTGGAAGTTGTTGTGAAGAGGGATGTTTGTCACAATTGAGATTCACAACAGTGCACTGTTTGGTCAGACAAAAAGGGCAAGTACTTTGTTTTAAGTCTTTATACTCTCTTCATTCCATGTACAAAGTTGGATCTAATAGCTCTGGTAAAATCTAGTTTGGTACTATGCTGAGTTTGCCAGTGCACAGCCTGCTTCATTTGAAATAACCCTGATGTTTCTGTCCCATTCGTTTCCTGAACAAAGCAATAGAAAAGGGATCGGCAACGTTTGGCACGTGGCCCGCCAGGCAGGCTGGGCTGGTTTGTTTACCTGCTGTGTCTACAGGTTCGGCCGATCACGGCTCCCACTGGCCGCGGTTTGCCCTCCAGGCTAACGGGGGCAGCAGGAGGTGGCATGGGCCGAGGGATGTGCTAGGCCAAGGGACGCGGTAGGTAAACAAACTGGCCCAGCCTGTCAGGGTAGGGTAGGCCCACTGCTCAATGAGGAGGGGGAAACAGTAACGGGAGACTTGGAAATGGCAGAGATGCTTAATGACTTCTTTGTTTCAGTCTTCACTGAGAAGTCTGAAGGAATGTCTAGTATAGTGAATGCTTACAGGAAGAGGGTAGGTTTAGAAGAGAAAATAAAAAAAGAGCAAGTAAAAAATCACTTAGAAAAGTTAGATGCCTGCAAGTCACCAGGGCCTGATGAAATGCATCCTAGAATACTCAAGGAGTTAATAGAAGAGGTATCTGAGCCTCTAGCTATTATCTTTGGGAAATCATGGGAGACGGGGGAGATTCCAGAAGACTGGAAGGGGGCAAATATAGTGCCCATCTATAAAAAGGGAAATAAAAACAACCCAGGAAACTACAGACCAGTTAGTTTAACTTCTGTGCCAGGGAAGATAATGGAGCAGGTAATCAAAGAAATTATCTGCAAACACTTGGAAGGTGGTAAGGTGATAGGGAATAGCCAGCATGGATTTGTAAAGAACAAATCGTGTCAAACTAATCTGATAACGTTCTTTGATAGGATAACGAGCCTTGTGGATAAGGGAGAAGCGGTGGATGTGATATACCTAGACTTTAGTAAGGCATTTGATACAGTCTCGCATGATATTCTTATAGATAAACTAGGAAAGTACAATTTAGATGGGGCTACTGTAAGGTGGGTGCATAACTGTCTGGATAACCGTACTCAGAGAGTAGTTGTTAATGGCTCCCAATCCTGCTGGAAAGGTTCTGCAGGGGTCTGTTTTGGGACCGGTTCTGTTCAATATCTTCATCAACGATTTAGATGTTGGCATAGAAAGTACGCTTATTAAGTTTGCGGACGATACCAAACTGGGAGGGATTGCAACTGCTTTGGAGGACAGGGTCAAAATTCAAAACGATCTGGACAAATTGGAGAAATGGTCTGAGGTAAACAGGATGAAGTTCAATAAAGATAAATGCAAAGTGCTCCACCTAGGAAGGAACAATCAGTTTCACACATACAGAATGGGAAGAGACAGTCTAGGAAAGAGTACGGCAGAAAGAGATCTAGGGGTCATAGTAGACCGCAAGCTTTATATGAGTCAACAGTGTGATACTGTTGCAAAAAAAGCAAACGTGATTCTGGGATGTATTAACAGGTGTGTTGTAAACAAGACACGAGAAGTCATTCTTCCGCTTTACTCTGCGCTGGTTAGGCCTCAGCTGGAGTATTGTGTCCAGTTCTGGGCACCGCATTTCAAGAAAGATGTGGAGAAATTGGAGAGGGTCCAGAGAAGAGCAACAAGAATGATTAAAAATCTTGAGAACATGACCTATGAAGGAAGGCTGAAGGAACTGGGTTTGTTTAGTTTGGAAAAGAGAAGACTGAGAGGGGACATGATAGCAGTTTTCAGGTATCTAAAAGGGTGTCATCAGGAGGAGGGAGAAAACTTGTTCACCTTAGCCTCCAATGATAGAACAAGAAGCAATGGGCTTAAACTGCAGCAAGGGAGATTTAGGTTGGACATTAGGAAAAAGTTCCTAACTGTCAGGGTAGTTAAACACTGGAATAGATTGCCTAGGGAAGTTGTGGAATGTCCATCTCTGGAGATATTTAAGAGTAGGTTAGATAAATGTCTATTATGGATGGTCTAGACAGTATTTGGTCCTGCCATGAGGGCAGCGGACTGGACTCGATGACCTCTCGAGGTCCCTTCCAGTCCTAGAGTCTATGAGTCTATGAGGATGCTTACCCTGGCTGGCCACATGCCAAATGTTGCAAATCGCTGCAATAGAATCATACTATGAAATGGGTTTTCTTGTGTCCTCTCAAAATGAAGAGGACACTAGCAAATTCAGTTTTATATTTTACTTAAACAGGGATTTGAACTCTCGAATCTATAAGTGCACTATTTTGTTGCATCACTACCCCTCTCATAAACAACCTCTTCCGACCTTCACATATAATTAATGGTCAGTGATCCAGTTAAGTACATATACCAAAAAATTGTCAGAGAAAGACATTTAATTTCATTTCCAAAATATGTTTAGGACTGAACCCCTTAAATCTTCTTGTTTCAGAAAACCTGAGTATTCTACAAAAGTTGTAGTAGATCATATTTTTAGTATGCTTTTTGTGGGGAGATTCCTGAAACAACAGTACTGGCAAACCTAGTGTTACAACATCTTCTGTCTGTTATGTGTTAAAACTGTCTCTGGTTATTCAGGCACTTAAAATAACTTTTTAAGGACAGTCAAACACAGAAGTAAATGGATATTTCTTTAGTTTTGCTTTAAATGCCCAGACAGACTAACATACTAAGAAAGGAAGTTCCATAAAAGGCCTAATCCAGAGATAGAAAATATAGTTGCACCAAGGATTTGCACTCAGAACTTAAAGTTCTGTCTTGGACAAATTACATAATATGCTGATTCTGACCTTTACAGAATGATCAGAAACATATCTGACAATGAATCTGAAAGGTATATTTAAATGCAACCTTTATAAATGAGTGGTTAGATTTGATGACAATGTTACACCCCGAGTGGATTCAAACAGATATTGTCCAATTGAGTTACCATGTTTGAAGCCTTTCTCAGCAATCATTTACATGTAGCTCTTAAAATGTCAACATCATTTAGATTGAAATTCATTATATTACAAGATATCTATTAATTATTTATAAATGCTAAGCGTGTGCCAGGTGCCATGTATTTAGAGTAGCACTCTAGAGAAAGAAAGGATAGTATAGTGGTTAGGACACTACTTTAGCACTTAGGGAAGGTGGGCTTGAGTCCCTGCTTCAACTGATACTTCATGTGTGAACTTGGGTAAGTCACTTATTCTCTTTGAATCTCTGATCCCTAATTGTAAAATGGGAGGATGATGATGATGACAGTGTATCCTATCTAGTAGATGTGTTCTGAGGATAAAAGAAGATAGAGATCATGAGACAGATCCTATGGTAATGGGGGCCATACAGCTATCATAGGTACATGTGTCTCTTGATTTCAGTATACAGAGGACTTAATTGTATAGGAAATCCAGGATATTATCCTGGTAATGCAAAACACCAAAACTTAATCTTTTTGCTTTTGCTTACATCCTAATGATTCTAACAATACTTATAGTGGATAGTGCACTGGCCTAGGACTCAGGAGACCTGGATTCAATTCCTGGATCTGCCACTGTCCTGCTTTGTGTTCTTGGGCAGGTCCCTTTTCCTCCCTGTGCCTTCTTTTCCCCATTTGTAAAATGGGGTACAGCTACTGACCTCCTTTGCAATGCGCTTTGAGTTCTGTAGATTAAAACTGCTATGTCAGAGCCTAGATACTATTACAAAAATATTCATCATCATCATCGCTCTCATAACTGCATTGGTCATTGGGGCACCATCACTGATGAGCAATCTACCAATTATCTCCACCCCTGACGATTGTGTGTCAGTGTTTCAGTCTCCACAAAGTCCATTTCTGCCCACTCTTTTATGTTGTCAATCCATCTTTTCTTGTCTACCTCTTCTCTTCCCCTGTACTGTCCCTTGGAGGATGATTTTGAATAGACCAGATGATCTTGTTACATGACCGTACCATTTCAGCTTGTGCTTCTTCACAAAAATATCACTTTATTTAAAAAAAATAAATATGTAGCTAAAAATACAGGAAAATGCTTATTATAAGCATGTGCATGCATGTAAATATTAATATAAAGAAGGAAGCACATCCTGTTTAAACCTGGTATTCCATTTTCAGAGAGTCTGAATAAGTTCTTATTGAATTAATGGAGAATATGGGAGCCCTCCTGTGGCCACAATGTTTCTAAATTTCCATAGATTAACTACAGTTCTGTGAAACACAGTTTTCTGACAAAGCCAGACTCAGGTTTGAATAACAGAAATTTGTGTTCCCTCCATGTCCCTGGGACTTTCAGGTTTCTGAACTCTGAGCAAACTGAGTGCAGACCCTGGTGAAATCAATGCACCATCTCCTTTGCTTTATGTCACTCTCTTTTCCCAGTAAGCCCTGGATATGTATATTTCTTCCCACTAACATCCTGGTGACTCATCCTCTGTCCTCCCACTGTCCATCTCATCTTTAAGTGTTTGCTGACAAAGAGAATTTGGGAATGGTTGGTTGGCCTGATCCTCTCATCTTCAGACTAGCTGGATCAACTGGTTAGTCTATGTGCTCTCAAGCCTCAATGGGAGTTGGGAAGTGGGGCTGCTCTCCCTTTCATTCTAGTCGAAGCTTGTCAGGGTGGTGAGCTGCCTGCCTATCTATCTCTCTACTCTGCAACACTGGGGCAGGAAACACTTGTGCAACTAATGAGATTCTGTGATCTGAGATGCACCAAATTGCCTTGTAGCAGAGGGTTATCAGTAATCATGTCTTGTTTCTAACTATAAGGCACTTTGAGTTGTCTGAAACCACAAACCAAGTTAATTAGTGGGAAAAGAACTGTTTCCTATTTATATTAGCCACCCAACCTGTCTGCACCCCCCGAAGAAGTGTAGCAGCAGGCATGCTCCCCTGTGTGCCAGCAGACTCTACTGAGACCCCACTCCATCCTTGCGCAGACTGGTCTCCTAATAGCACAAATGTGATGTAAATGTGTGCCTTTAGTGAAGACACAGTTGGCCTTTATTTGAGTTTGCAATTCTTGGAAACGATTTCATCTTTTTAAGCACTCAAGGCTAACTACACCGTAGTGCTCCCAGGCAGGATGTGTCTGTGAAGTTACCACTAGCTCTTTGCTGGTGATGAACATATTGGAATACAAATGCCTGAAAAATCTGCAAACTTTTCAGATATCACTACTTGGAACAATTGTGGGCTGGAAAAAAAGGCCAAGGGTATTAGAAGATTTTCTTCTTTCTTCTTCTTTTGACAGGGATAACTTTTGTTAAAAATATGTGCTGATAAGTGCACCAAGTTACTAAGGATACTTGTTTGAACCCTTTAGCATCCAACATATTCATAAGGCGCCAACAGAAAAAGCTATAGAATCAAAGCCCACTGAAGTACTATTATCTGCAATACTGTCATCACAGGGGGGGTTATCAAAAGTCAATCTTTTTGTTACTTTAAAAATATATATGGCTCATACTTTGTCTCATGCTATTTAGATAGTTAACATTTTTGAGCTATTTTTTGCTGGTTTCACTTCAAATATAAAGATGTTCACTGAAGTAGAGAGCACAGCAGCAATCAGGTTGTGAAATGCTTGGGCAGCTTCACAGCTTCTGCATCCAGATTCTAGTGATTTTTGCCATATATTCTATAGCAGCTGCAAGTTCCAAGCCCCCCATTGTCATGGAAAAATAAAGGCCTCATTTAACTGCTGGTGGAGCTATAGAGTGTGATGTGTGTTTGTTAGTCTAAGGCATCTATTCTTTGTGTCAGCTACTAACTCCAGACACTGCTGAGCATCTCCTATCCCCTGCTAAGCTATGTGTGGAGGCAGCAGGTCATTGCTATAGTCTGTCATCCAGTGAAAGAGAAAGGGGACAAGGGAAATATTTGTGTACAGCAGGGACTAAGTGACAGAGAAAAAAAACTTTCTGTTGTGGCTGAAAGGCTAAAGTGATTAGCATATGACTGCTGCTGGCCCTTTAACCACTGGAAGGATAAGAAAGATTAACTGTCAGTGAGGTTCTGAACTATGTAATCTGACCGAACTGTGCTGAGAGGATGCTGATTTTAGTTACTAGGCCCACATTATGCACAGTTCCCCTTTCATCAGGAGATATACAAAGTGTACAATGAATCAGGCAACATTGACCTACAGCATGTGAGCAGCTCTACTGTAACCATGGCTACCTTGTGACAGAGCAGCTTGACAGACAACACATCCCACCAATTCTTCCCTTTACATGTACATGTTTCCCGTTCATAAGATGATTATATGCAATTTTCCATCTTAGATAATGACCTGGCAGCTCCAGTCTCCCAGAGAGACCCGCTCATTTTAACTTCCTGCAGACCACCTGTAACCTCCACAACCTCCTAGTCTGCAGCTGCCTATGATTATGGAGAGAGAGACTTGTTTCTGCTACATTTAGGGCTGAAACAAGCCAGCCATTACATAGTCTGTCCTAGCTTGAACAAACCTGAAACAAAAACCCTGAGATTTCACAGCCATGATCTTACTGCATAGAAGACAGGGGAGGGGAGCGGGGGAAGGCAGGGAACTGGGTAAATCAGTTTTGGGAAGATATGTAGATCCAAAAAAAGTTTTTGGTCATGTTTATAACCTTTGTTTGCTGTTTTTAACAGAAAAAATATTTTGGTCTGATTCACCTCTTACATTGGTTTAAATCAGGAGTAACTCTGTTAGAATCAGTTATTTGATTCGGGATAAAACCAATGTGAGAGGAGAATGAGGTCATTTACATTTGATTTCATAGGTTATCCTTGGCGGAACTGGTATGCTTCTGATGGTGTTAGTGTGTGTGCCTTGTGCGTGTATTTATGTAGTTATAATTAAAGCTTTTTCTATTTACAAATTTTCATGGGACAGGAAAACTATTTCATGTTCAGCTCAAGCACTTTAGTATTTTCAACACCACATAATACCAAAATAAAGGATATTTGTACATGATGTGCTTCCTAAATATTGCAGCATTGTTATGTGTAGCAAACCAGTTGTCACAGGAGACATGCTTCCTAAAGAGTGGGTTAGAGCTTTTGAGCCAGACCGGGGACTGTAGGAACATCTGGAGAGCTATTAGAAGACCCACAGGCTCCCTATGAGTTCCTTCAGACTATACAAACTTTACAAGGAAGCCTCAGCTTCTTAGATGAGACTCCTAGTCACCCCAGTGTCTCCTCAGATTCACCAACAATTACTAAACAACTCACTAGGCTACCTTTCTCATCATTTCTCAGCGAGTGCACACTGCTCTGTTACTAATATCAAGCTACTCCTGTGTTTACACTGCAAACTTACTTATTTTGCTTCTTCAGAGTCAAATACAATCTTCTAAAAAATGCATTTGACATCTTTATGAATAAAAACAACACTGAATGCTGGGAACCGTCACTCCATGCTGCTCCCCAAAGCACACTTCCCTCCAAATAGCCAAGAATTGGTAAACATCATAAGAACATAAGAATGGCCATATTGGATCAGACCAATGGTCCATATAGCCCAGTGGTTCACAAACTTGGTTCGCAGCTTGTCCAGGGTAAGCCACTTCCAACAGCTACCATTGGCCAGGAACGGTGAGCCGCGGCCACTGGGAGCTGCAAGCGGCCATACCTTTGGACACTTCAGGTAAACAAAGCGTCTCGTGGCCCACCAGGGGCTTACCCTGAACAAATCGCAAGCCAAGTTTCGGAACCATTGATCTAGCCCAATATCCTATCCTCCAACATCAGCCAATGCCAGGTGCTTCAGGGGGAATGAACAGGCCAGGCAATTATTGAGTGATCCATCCCATTGTCCACTCCCAGCTTCTGGCAGTCAAAAGCAAGGTATACCCAGAGCATGGGATTGCATACCTGATCTATCCTCCATGAACTTATCTGATTATTTTTTGAATGCCATTATAGTTTTGGCCTTTATAACATCCCCTGGCAATGAGTTCCAAAGGTTGACTGTGTGTTGTGTGAAATGCATCCTTTAATTTGTTTAAAACCTGATGCCTATTAATTTTATTGGGTGACCCTGGTTCTTATGTTACGCAGAGGAATGAATAACACTTCCCTATTCACTTTCTCGATACTGTTCATGATTTTTTTAGATCTCTATCATATTCCATTCAGTCTTCACTTTTCCAAGCTGAACAGTCCCAGTCTTTTTAATCTCTCCTCATATGGAAGCATTCCCATGCCTTTAATCATTTTTGTTGCTCTTCTTTGTACTTTTTTCTATTTATAATATTTTTTTTGAGATGGGGTGACCAGAACTTCACATAGTATTCAAGGGATGGGCATACCATGGATTTATATAGTGACATTATGATATTTTCTGTCTTATCTATCCTTTTTCTAATGGTTCCTAACCTTCTGTTGGCTTTTTTGACTGCTGCTCCACATTGTGGATTGTTCACTGAAAAATCCTCTCAATGACTCCAAGCTCTCTTTCTTGAGTGGTAACAACTAATTTAGACCCCATCATTTGTATGTGTCATTGGGATTATGTTTTCCAATGTGTATTATGTTGCACTTATCAACATTGAATTTCATCTGCCATTTTGTTGCCGAGTCACCCAGTTTTAATGCTTTTGACTTAACAATTTTGAGTCATTTTGTATCATCTGCAAATTTTGCCACCTCACTGTTAACCCCTTTTTCCAGGTCATTTATAAATATGTTGAACAGCACTGGTGCCAGTACAGATCCCTTGGGGACATCACTATCCATGAGAGGACCTTCCCTCTTGTCCCATGACTATTTAATTTTGCTCAAGAGACTTTGGTGAGGAATCTTGTCAAAGGCTTTCTGAAAGTCCAAGTACACTGTATCCACTGGATCACCCTGGTCCACATGTTTGTTGTACATCTCAAAGAATTCTAATAAATTGGTGATGCTTGATTACCTTTACAAAATCTCTGTTAACTCTTCCTGTACAAATTGTCTTCATCTATGTGTCTGATAATAATCCAGCTGCTTCTTCTGCAGATATAAATTTCCCAAATCTAAAATGGAGCAAAGTGAATAGTGATGGTGAAGGCTCACACATGGTACCAGAGAAAAGCATCTGTAAAAGCAATATTCTGTAATCCACATTTGCTACATTCATCATACAAATTGCACAGACTAGCTTCTCTCAGGTGAGGATGTATGCAGCTGAGAAAAGTGACCTTCTCAAAGAATTTTTATAGTCTTTCATTAGGAAAGGTACAAAGCTCTATGTTACAGAGTAGTTATGAAATATGTGCTAAGTGGTCTAGAGGCTAAAGCCTAGGACTAACAATCCAATAAGATGGGTTCTATTCTTGGCTCTGACAATGAAGTGCTGGGTGAGTTTGGGCAAATCTCTTCCCTTTATTCTGCTCCTGATTGCCCTGCCAGCCTTTGTGTGTCTTTATTCTAGAAGAGGGATTGGCAACCTTTGGCACCCTGACAGGCCAGGCTGGTTTGTTTACCTGCCTCATCCGCAGGTTCGGCTGATCGCGGCTCCCGCTGGCCGCAGTTCGCCGCTCCAGGCCAATGGGGGCTGTGGGAAGCTGTGTGGGCTGAGGAATGTGCTGACCACCACTTCTCGCAGTCCCCATTGGCCTGGAGCGGCGAATTATAGCCAGTGGGATTCGCGATCGGCTGAACCTGTGGACACGGTAGGTAAACAAATCGGGCCGCGTGCCAAAGGTTGCTGAACTCTGCGCTATAGATTGTGGGCTGTTCAGGGTAGGAATGTTCTTACTATGTGTTTGTGCAGCACCTACTGCAGTAGGGTTCCAGTCTCAGTTAGGTCCTTTAAGTCCTACAGAAATACAATTTAATGAATAATAAGAATGAGAAGAAGAGAAGCTGGCAGGTAGAGCTGTCCAGGTGACCTTACTGTTGCAGCTGCATTTTTTTTTGCTGCTGTTTCCACAAACTTTACTTAAATTACTGTTACTAAACTGAAGTGCCATTTTAACTTAATATTTATTAGATTTCTAAAGAGTTATTTTCAAATCTACAGTGTTATTTATTTTTTCCTTCCAATTCGCTGATAATTTCTCAAGTATAATATTATTTTGTTCTTTCTTTCTTTGCTATAAATACCTTCTTTAATAGGTGACTTTCAACATAATACAGCCTATATTCTAACTGGAAACTTTACCTTTGCTATTAATCTTATACAGAACCTTCCAGATTCGCTGCATGTTACCAAGAATTTCTAATGCATGTTGTTATGGCATTAATTGCATTTTTCCTTTCAAATATAGATTTACTTTTGACTTGGGAACAGTTAGATGCGTTCATGACAGAATCAGGTAATGCCTCATGGCAGTTAAACATGGCAATTTCTCTAGACAGATTGATTTCTCTCATTTCACAGGTGTAATTTTCACAATCAGAACCATTACTAGGATCCCATACTATAAGAAAAACAGCTAACACCAGTCTTACGATTCTTCAGAGGTCCTGGCTCCTTCCATGGATTAAACACACAAGCTAAATTTGGCCACAATTTTCTACTTATTTCATTGGTGTTTATTGATTATCCTTCCTCTGCTCCCTTGCACCCCTAAATATAGAGTGTAGTCAATAGATTTCACAGCTCTGTAAGAAAACAAAGCCACTCATCAATAGCTGTCTTCTCAAATGTAAGAGTCTGCTCAGTAAACAACCCGCCGCCCCAATATAAAGGTAAGATATCTCTCAAGAGCATATGCCACATTTCCTTGAGCATCTGGGAATGAAACCATTAGAATACAGTTTCTCCATATAACTCACAGCAAAGTGCAATCACACTAAGAAGGTGTGAAGTATTTACTGTAGTTCTAAAACTTCAAAGAAATAAGGTGAAAGTCTCAACTCATGCAACTTTTATTCCACACTTCTCAGAACCTGCTATAATTGGCTTGTGAACAAATAACATTTTCTTGCTAACTTTTTCGAGCCAGACTTTGTAAGTGATTCTGTCTCTCTTCCATGCCCAAAATAGTGGCTTACTTCAGTGAGAGTTCTGACATATTAAGAAAAACAAGATTGGGTTTGATATTTGAAAGGATGTCAGAGCCATTTTTATTTTATTTTTTACAGTAAGCAACTGATTTGCGGTATAAAGCTTTAATAAACAACCTGATTACACCTTTATAGTTGCACTAATTTCAATGGAGTTACTCTTGTCTCTTTAAAGTAGCGTAACTGGAAGGAGAATCAGGCCCGGTGTATGTAAAGGACACCATGCTTATTGCTCTTAATGAGTTTCATTGCTCTGAACTTGCAAGTTCATGCACTTTTAAGCAAAAAAACATTCTACATGCATTCCAGGCTGACATATTCTAAGATGTACTATATAATTGCAAGATTTGCTAACAAGACATATTTTAAGAACTGCAATGAGAAATTTAAACTCAGGTAATCACAGTGTTTTAGGTAATGTGACTTCATTTGAGCCTCTAGAATAAAGCAAAGCACTGGTCCTAATTTTGCAGAGTGGTTTTAGATCCCTGAAAATTAGTACTTAAATTTCATTCAAATGTATAAATCACTAGATATCTCTGCTCAGTTTTAACTTAACATACAGGATGAAAACAAGAGAAATGGTATACAGCTAACAACTATACTGTGATTTATTGTGCAATACAGGATAGCTGTAATTTAGCATTAGCATACAATCATATTTGAATAGCATGAATTTCAACATGTGAATTGGATGTTTGTGTATTGACCGGATGCCAGGTAAGTATTATAGTTTGAGAGCAGTGGTGACTTAACAACAGATCACTGGCACTGCAAAAATGATAGCCAAAAGCACATCTCTTTGAAAACCCCTGGGAAAATTATCACTAGTACAAATGACCATCTAAGGATGTGTATATATATATAAATATATATACAATTGTATTTTATTGATGTTCTTCTATTTTATATTGTTTTCTAGGTATTGAAATAAACTGATCAATAAGCACTTAAATGTCCAGCATGTTGTTTTGTGAGGTCGACATTAATAAAATTATAATCCCTTATGTATTATTTTTAACATTATTAATCTTTTTTTATCAATTCACTTGAATGTGCATATATAATATATGTGTGTGTGTGTGTGTGTGTGTGTGTGTGTGTGTGTGTGTGTGTGTGTATACGTTACAACCCTGATAATATGACAGAAAATAAGATGTGGATATTATGACCTGTAGGAAACAAAGACTTTAACTCTCTGACAACAACTACTGACATTTTACAGTACAACTCTTGAGGGCCTTAATGACCATACCGTCAAGTTGAATCTACTATTAATATACCTCACTGGTAAGGAGTGAGTGTTATGATTTTTATTCTGAGTGTGAAGGGCACATAACTCATAAGGATCATGAGCCCAAACTGAGTTATTAAAGGGTTTCCCATAAGCAAAGAAACAGAATCATTCTTTTCTTGTGACAGCTTCTACTTATGCTAGTGAAACTTTCACAGAGAAAAAAGTGATCTATGCTTAATTTTAAAACTTAGCATTACGAAGAGTATGAAATGAGGTTCAGCTGACATGGGTAAGTAAAGAATAAGACCTGTCTGAGCTACGTATTTTCTTAGTTTGGAACATTATATTTTATTAGAAGTAAAATAAATACCCCCTCTTTCCCCTGTTTTTTTAGGAAGGGTCAAAGATTTGCTACAGGTTAAGGCTTGGTTAATTATTAAGAAATATTTATGAATTACACATTGCAGGCAGATACAATATGTCAAACCATACCATGCCATCAAACTAAGTTAATGTTCAATATTCATATGGAAAGATAAACATTAATATTGCTGTTGCTTTTTGTATTCTAATTGTGAAGTAATGTTATGTTGATCACATAGATCAGTACTGCAAGTGCTCCTCATATGAAACTTCCACTGAAATCAATAGAAGCTCTGTGCATATAGTGCCTGTGGGAACTACTCCTAAAATGGGAAAGGACACCTCTTAGATGAATACATTGAAATAAATGATGCTCATGAATTCTTCCACAGCTAAGACCCCCCTCTAAGGAGATTTTAGTTCTTCTTGGGGTGGGGGTGAGGGGGGAAACCTAGCACATAAACACCTAGGTCAGATAAGCAGGTAAGAGGCAAGGATTTCAAAGCCACAAATGATTGTTGGTGCTTAACTTAAGACACATTTAAGAAGCCTGATTTTTAGAAAGTGCATAATGTAAATGTTCTGAAATTCAGGTCATTTTACTATGTCTCTACTTGGACATCCCAAAATTGAGGCACCTAAAATCACTAGTTACTTTTGAAAAGATTGGCCATGATGTATTTGTCGTTTGCAGATATATGGACTTTGATCCACTGTTCATCAAAATAATTTGGTGCCATAATCTGGTTTATAGACAAGTTATACACAGACATAGTACCCCTTTGTTAAAAAAAACAAGCTGTTCTGAATTGGCTCTTTATTGATACATTTGTTTTTACATTTACATACTAATTCTGAAGCAATTTGAGCCGTGTTCCTACTAGTTCATGTTTACAATACAGAACGGCTGATGAGACACTTATGTGATTGGAAGTATTATTACACTATTGAATATGTAATATGTCAGTAATTCATGGTCTGTTGATAGAATGAATTTAAACAAATGAGTTTCCTTCTTGTATCTGTTTCAACTTTCATTACAAACTGCATAAACTGAAAACTGAAACAAATGAGAAAAATATCTCTTGAGAAGTGGATGACTACTGAAGAAATATATATTCATGATGTGTGCAGAATAATGAATGTGATTGCACTTTAAATAAGATCGATAGAGGAACTGGTGTCACTAATGCATCTATGGATGTTTTGTTTTCCTCCAGTGATAAAACTAGTGATTTAGATAAACCAAGGCCTGTCATGAGCAATGGCCTATATGTTCCCCTCCTGTGCAAAAACAAGTGCAGAGGAACACATTAATACAAAAACTCTTTGGCTCCAGTGGAGCCAACAAATTCTGCATTCTTCACTTTTGTCTAAATAGATTGGGAGGATAGGGATATGATAAAAGGGAATGGAGAGCCAGGGATCTGGGTTCCCAACCACACAGGAATGTCAAACTGTGGAGACAAACTCCCTACAGACCCTCTTCCAGCCATGACAGGACTAAGGCTAAGGGCTTTCAGTCACTATTGATTTCATTTGGAGTAACAGATACTCAGCAGTTCTGCAAACCAATCCCCTTGTATTTTAATTCATCAATGGTTAAATATTCTTTCCAGTGGTCTCATATGCTACCAGACACTTACCTTGCCATCTCTTTTATTTTAATTGCAGGGTGTTTGCTTTTTTGCAAAGATTTCCCCCTTCAATTAATACTATAACCTGCCAGTGCTGAGACATCATGCAGCCTTGTGTAGAATTATAAGTGTATACTAACCTAGAAAAGTGGGAACTAATGCTAAGTGTTTCATGCTTTTAGTATCTGGCAGTTCAGGTACTGTAACATGTCAAAAACTGATGAATTTTGTAGAACTGGGAGAACTAAAGCAAGTAGTGGATATCTCAGAATCTGCACATCTCTATTTTGTTTATTGTTAAAGGGCAACAACTGGTGATAGTTTTGTTAGCTAACTACATAACTTTGGAGATTCCATATGGCACTCTGACAGTAAATTTTTGCTTCCATGTGTTAGAAGGTATCAGCTAACAGAGACCTGAAGAGAGAATTTTCTTTGATAAGTCCACTGAATAAAACTAAGAAAATAAGAAATAAGAAAAGTCTTGCATGCTATTCTTCCTTTTGTCACACATCGTTTAATGCATTGTAAATGCTGACAATCTAACAATGCTGAAATGAAGTCTAACTATAAACTAAAATCTGCCTATAAAAATGCGGCTGTACTGAGAGCCCAGACCACTTATTGCAAGGATTCTTTAAAGCTTCACGTACAGAGCTTAATATTTCATTTTAACTTCCACATTATCTCATGCGGTGATGTTTTCCTTGTTCCTTATGTGCAGGTCATTCTGCATATTTCCCACAGAATTCCCACAGAGGACCTTTGACATGTTCATGAAGTTACAAAAACATTTGGATGAGCAAGTCTACAAAAATAGATAAACATTCCAAATTCTTACGGAGTAAAACAACATGAAAAGAGCCACCAAAGGAAAGTTGATTACCTTTGTAAGAATGTGTCTTTTCATTTTCCCCGCTGTAAATCTTTCTGTGGTGCCCTGATGTGCATGAATGACATCTTGAATGGCATTTTTAAAAGTAAATGTTGATATGCTAGTGTAGTACACATGAGGACCAATGACAATATAAATGGAATTAGCACATGTTTTTCAGGATGATCTGGTGGCCTAGTCATAATGTATTGGGGGGCCTGGATTCAGCAGCTTGTCTCTGAATGACAAAGACTAGAAGAGCTGCCTTGAGGAACATGTTCAGTTCCTAAAAGATTACAGGTGGAAGCCGTGTCTCATACTATCCAGCAGCAAGGAGATGGAAGAGAATCTAGTCTCATATACTTTAAGGCCAGAAGGGACCCTCATAATCATCTAGTCTGACCTCCTGCACATTGCAGGCCACAAAACTTTACCCACCTACTCCTGGAACCTCAAGCCATAACCTCTGACTAAGTTATTGAAGTGCTCAAATCTTGATGTAAAGACTTCATGTTACAGAGAATCCACCATTAACTCTAGTTCAAACCAGCAAGTGACCCATGCTTCAAGCTACAGAGAAGGTGACCCTTTTTCACCCCTCTCCATGGGTCCCAGTAGCCCTTCTCTGCGCCTGTTCCAGTTTGATTTCTTTTTTTTTAAACGTGCAGAGCAGAATTATACACCATATTCCAGGTGAGCTACCACCAATGCCTTGTATAATGGTAAAACATTTCCCTATCTCTACTGAAAATACCTTGTCTGATGCATCCTGGGATTGTCTTAGCCTTTTTCATGACCGCATTACATTAGCAGCTCGTAGTCATCCTTTGATCAACCTATATACATCAAGGCCTCTCTCTTCTTCTGTCACTTCCAGCTGATAAATTCAGCTGATAATTCTTGTTGTTGGTCCCTAACTTTGTGTCTTCCACAAATTTTGTTGGCATGTCTACTTTTTGTGCCAAAGCCATTAATAAAAATATTTAAAAAATCAGCCCTAGGACCAATCCTTGAGAAATTTCACTAGTAACTTCCCTCCAGCCTGACAGTTCACCTTTCAGCATGACCCATTGTAGTTTTCCCTTTAACTAGTTCCTTACCAGCCTTTCAATTTTCATATTTATCCCTATCTTCTCTGGTTTAACTAATAATTTCCCATACGGAATAGTATCAAATACTTTACTGAAATCCTAAAAGTTACTGTATTTCCTTTGTCTAGCAAATCAGTTACTTTCTCAAAAAATAGATCAGTTTAGTCTGGCACAATCTACCTTTTCTAAAACTATGTTTTATGTATCACAATTATTGTTTATCTCTATGTCTATAATTACTCTCTTTCATAATTTGTTCTAAGACCTTGCATACAATGAAAGTCAAACTAGCTATATAAACTGTTGTTTTCTGAATCACTTTTTTTGCCTTTCATAAATATAAGCCTATATTAGTAATTCTCCAGTCACAATATATGACCCCTGAGTTTATGTATTCATTAAAAATACTTGCTATTGGGCTTGCAATTTCATGTGTCAGTTTCTTTAATACTTTTGAGTGGAGATTATCTGCACCCCTCCCACCCACATTTGTTCATCTGAAAGTTTGTGAGTTGGTTTCCACCTCGGCTGTGGCAATTTCTCCTTCCATATCCTAATTTCCATTAGCCACTCTGCCATAGCCCCCGAGTGCCTCACTATCTTTACTAAAAACCGAGGCAAAGTATTTATTTAAGTGGTTGGCCATACCTAGATTATCTTTAGTCTCCATCCCATCCTCAAGTGCTTAGTAGTCCCACTTCTTCTGTCCTTGTTTTATTTGTATTTATATGGCTAAAGAACCTTTTACTATTAGTTAACTTTCTATGAAAGGTCCAGTTGTGCTTGGCTTTTAACAGTTCACTTTTCCCCAATGCTTTCTGACCTTCAAGAAGTAGCTTTCCTTGCTGATCAATACCTTCTTCCATTCCTTGTAGGCTTTCTGCTTTCCCTTATTAATGTGTCTGAGATGCATATTCATCTGCTGTGTCTGCAACATTTGCCCCTCTTGCTTGGGAAGCAGTCATCTCTGAATGTATCTTAAATATGTGCTCTTAAAGGTGAAGAGTGTAAAAGGTAGAAACACTGAGGAAAGACCCAGGTGTCCAACAGAAGGATGTAGGGAATTTTCAAAAAATGAGATTTTACTCAAATTAAGTTGGTAATAAAGCAATATGAGAGTGGTGTTACCTTGTATTAACATGTACATGTTGTGGGGTTGCCAACCATCTTTGATTCTAAAAGATGATCCTAATCTGAAAGGTATTTTTTTTCTTTCTGTCATGATGGTGAATAGCACTGCCCCACAGGAAACTTACGGGAACTTACTACTACCTTATATTTGGACTTAAAAAAAAGAAAATAAGCACTCAACTCACCTACCATCACCTTATATTGAAATAAAATGTGAGCTGTTAACTCCTACTATATTGTAATAATTCAAGTAACAATTTCTTTCCTTTCCTAGAAAAATTGCATACTTGATGAATGTTTAGTGTGGGGGACATCCTTCCAGAGATGAAAGGTAGTTACATCTTCAAGGTTTTAATTGGCGATATCCTTAAGGGAGTTGGTGATCATGTGACCCAAGCAATACCTCATTATTTCAAATCTAGTCAGCAGGTCTTAATGGTTTCGCATCAGCCTGAACTAATGTTCCTCATTTTTGTTCTTATAAATTATTTACATCAAAACTGAAATTATGGAAATTTGTATAAATGTTTATGAAAAACATCCCTCATGATTTCAAATGTTCTACTATGTTATTGTGTCTTGGCATACATTTATAGGTGAACATGTCACACCTTTCCTCTTGGAAAGTTGATAGCTTTACTCATGAGGCTAAAGCAACATGAAGTCATTTGGGTAAAACTGAGGAAAAGTAAATTACCATTTAAAGTTTGGGATCAATATCAAGTCTATGCTATTGCATGTTATCTACATATATTTCTCTGATGGATGCAGAAAAAAAAATTCTATTCCATTGTTGCTTGAAGTCTTTTCTGGAGAAATCTGGAATGCTTGGATTTGAATAATCTGTGAATTCTGGAAAATGTGAGAATCAACACTGTGAACATTAAAAAGGAGAGGAGAGGGAATTCTCTCAAGATAACTATTTAAATTCTTATTTATTTCCTTTTCTTTCCCCCGCCTCATAATTTCTCCTCTCTCCATCCTCCTTCCAAGGCATGGAGGTGATGAGGAGACTGGCAGTAGATCTTTGTTCTTCTCTTTCTGATGACATAGAGATCAAAGATCAGCAGGCAACCATTCTATGCCTATGAAGGGAAAAAGATAACCACTCATCTCTTGTATCAGAGGGGTAGCCATGTTAGTCTAGATCTGTAAAAAGAAACAGAGTCCTGTAGCACCTTAGAGACTAACAGAAATATTGGAGCATAAGTATTCATGGGTGAATACCTGCTTCGTCAGATGCATATGGTGGAAATTTCCAGAGGCGGGTATAAATATGCAGGCAAGAATCAGTCTAGAGATGACGAGGTTAGTTCAATTAGGGAGGATGAGATCCTCTTCTAGCAGTTGAGGTGTGAACACCTAGGGAGGAGAAACTGCTTTTGCAGTTGGCTAGCCATTCACAGTCTTTGTTTAATCCTGAGCTGATGGTGTCAAATTTGCAAATGAACTGAAGTTCAGCAGTTTCTCTTTGGAGTCTGGTCCTGAAGTTTTTTTGCTGCAGGATGGCTACCTTTAAGTCTACTATTGTTGAAGTGTTCTTCTACAGGTTTTTGTATATTGCCATTCCTAATATTTGTCTTGTGTCTATTTATCCTTTTACGCAGGGATTGTCCAGTTTGGTCAATGTACATAGCAGAGGCACATTGCTGGCACATGATAGTGTATATTACATTGGTGGACATGCAAGTGAATGAACCGGTGATGTTGTGGCTAATCTGATTAGGTCCTGTGGTGGTGTCACTGGTGTAAATATGTGGGCAGAGTTGGCATCGAGGTTTGTTGCATGGATTGGTTCCTGAGTTAGCGTTACTATGGTGCAGTGTGTGATTGCTGGTGAGAATATGCTTAAGGTTGGCAGGTTGTCTGTGGGCAAGGACTGGCCTGCCTCCTAATGCCTGTGAAAGCAAGGAATCATTGCCAGGATGGGTTGTAGATCACTGATGATGCATTGGAGAGGTTTTAGCTGAGGACTGTAGTTGATGGCCAGTGGAGTTCTGTTGGTTTCTTTCTTGGGCTTGTCTTGCAGCAGGAGGCCTCTGGGTACTGTTGATTTGTTTCCTTATTTCCTTGTGTGGGTATCCTAGTTTTGAGAATGCTGGGTGAAGATCTTGTAGGTGTTGGTCTCTGTCTGAGGGGTTGGAGCAAATGCGGTTATATCTCAGTGCTTGGCTGTAGAGGATGGATCATGTGCTGTGTCCGGGATGGAAGCTGGAGGCATGAAGGTAGGCATAGTGGTTGGTGGGTTTTTGGTATAAGGTGATGTTAACGTGACCATCACTTATTTGTACCATGGTGTCTAGGAAGTGGCCCTCCCGTGTAGATTGGGCCAGGCTGAGGTTGATGATGGAGTGGAAGCTGTTGAAATCGTGGTGGAATTCTTCTAGAGTCTCCCTCCCATGGGTCCAGATGAGGAAGATGTCATCAATGTAGCATAGGTAGAGAAGGAGCATGAATAGACGAGAGCAGAGGAAGCTCTGGAGGTATATCTGGTCTGGAGGTATATATTGTCACCAAATCTGAAATAATTGTGCATGAGGATAAAGTCATAGAGCTCAGCAACCAGTTGTGCTATAGTATCATCAGGGATACTGTTCCTGACAGCTTCCAGAAAACACAATCCTAGCCACCATGGATGTGGAGGCTTTCTACACAAACATCCCACACAGATGGAATACAATGCTTAATCAATCTTATGTGGGTGAAAATATAATAAGATATTGATCCCACATTGGTTTGAACTGTTATGATTTACCATAATATCATTAATTGATAATATCACTCTTAAAAGACAAAGCATCCATCTATAGGCAAAACTGGGGTTTTTGTCTGACTATTGTTATTACTACTACCTTATATTTGGACTAAAAAAAAAGACAATATTTTGAATTTCTGTTTCAGTAATTAAATTAGACAGCTGAAATAGTGGGGTTAAGTTACATATTAATTTCCTGAACTCAGTGGCCAGATCTGTAGCAGAAAGCGGGGAAGAATTTCATTTTTCCATACTATTCAGTCAGTGAATATTTTTGACCCCCTACTGCTTTACCTCTACTAAGAGAATCCAGGAGAAAGAGAAACCTTTTTACATACTATGTTGCCCTTCTGCTCTATCAAAGTGGCTTCTGTTAATTCATTTACAGTTCGGGAGATAAGATTCCTGATCATGTGTTGCATTGTCAGTGAAGTGAGAATTAAGAATCTGTTTTGTCACAGTACAATAGAGTTTAGCCATAATGGTATGATTTCAAATCAAGGTATTGTCTCAGAGCTGTGTCTAAGTATAGAGGAACTATGACTCATTTTAGCACCTAGTAAAGGGACTACTTCAATGAACTTGGTGAACATCACTGTAACTTCCTGTGGTGCAGATGTGCCTTAAGCAAATAAACAACATAAGGTGACACACATATCTCAGATAAAGAATCAGGCCTTGTGGACTGTAGCATTTTTGTCTAAGCAAAAGAAGCAGCCTAATTTGTTAAATGTGGTTGAGCAAACCTTCCAACTAAACCAGAACCAGGCTTGGATGGGAAATTGGCAATGAGCAACATAAAGATTAATGCTAAAACCAAAAGTGTATTCTAAGAAATATGATAGAAACAAAATAGAAACGGAGATGAGACCTCTGTTCAAAGGTTTTAAGTAGCAAAACATTTCCTTTCCCTTGGATATTGAACACAGGTAGCAGGAAATTCTGTGGATCGATCTGCTCTGTTTTCTCATATGAACGTTATGTGAAACATTCACCAAAGACTCAAGTGAATAAGATCAGACCTGTGGAACAAGAGGGAAGACCAAGACACACAATAAGGGAAATATGAAAAAACTGCAGGAAATATAGTAATATGGGAAATTTCATTAGTATAAGCAACATAATATCCGAAGGGACTCCCACAAAAACGACTTGTTCAATCTCTTCAATGTACAGCACACAGGAATGCAAAGAAAGAGACATTCCTGTGGCTCCTTAAAACACAGGGACTGATATTTTCTCTAGTCTTCGTGGCTAGTGAAGGTAAAGGGATAAGTCTTCTTGTTCTACTCATCTACCATCATTGTGTACATGTGCTAGGGCCAGACACAAACTGGACCTTGATACGTTGAGGTTCTTATTTGGAACTATGCAAAATTCTCTGCTCTGACTTTGTGAGTACTTTGCAGTGCAGTGAATGCTTTCTGGAAGAAAAGATATACATTTTCCAATGACTTGTAACATTACTCATCAATGGAGATGTAGGAGTGAGAAAATCCTCCCATTTTCTTTATTTCAAAGGACGTTTTGTGAATATCAGATACAATGAAAATAGCTAACTAATCCACTTATCTGAATCATCTTCCTGTCTGTCTAGTCAGCCTATCCATCTACGGTATTTATAAAGGTGCATATTACCTTGGTATCAAATTACATAGTTATATACAGCATTACATTAAATATTATTCAGTTATGAAGGAAGGCAGAGTGGTCCAGAAATTTGGTGGTTCTCACACTTGGGGTGGATGTCTGGAAGTGGAATTTACATTGCCTAGTCTGCCACTAACCTGCTAAGTGACCATGGATGAGACACGTTATTCTCCATGCCTAAGTTTTCTCCTTTGTAAAACAAAGAAAGCTGCATACATATATTTGTAAAGTGCTTTGAGAACTATGGATGAAAATGCTGTGCAAGAATTTATTTATCATTATTTTTATTATCAATAACCTATTATTGCCACTGATGGGATAGCATTCTTTAGTTCGCTTTTACAAAAGAATTCCCAACATGAATGGGATATTCTCTGTTTCCTCCAAAAGAGATTTGCTTGAATTTATTTTGATATACCATAGCTCTATAGCTAATCATTGGACTTATTGTTTAGTGCTTGCCTTCATTCAGTGAGTAACACCATTTTTCAGGGAATTTTCAAAGTTTTCAGGTACAAAAAAAGTTGGATGTATTTTTCTCCTAGGTAGTATTATCCATCATCAGCTCTTGTTTTGCCACCTGTTAGTGGACATCTCAGGGAGGCTCAGCTCCCCAAAATACTATGAAGAATTCTCAAGGAGAAGGCTGCTGAAAAGATAGTAATGGCACGGCACCTGAAGCAATTCACAGTCCTTAATATTATTGCAAGAATGAGACACCTCATGAACACTTCCATTTTTGCTACAATAGTTTTTACTAAACTGAAATCATGTTGTGCCATTTTTTCCCAACTTTTTCAGAAATGTCAGAGAATAAGATCAAATAAATACTCAGCTAACTTTCCTCTGGCCCTTGATTATACATGAATTCCAGTTTGTCTTTACAGTACTTGAGCATATTCATCCCTATAGGTATATGCAAATATTAGAGTTCATTTTAAAATTACAATTATTTTTGCAGGAAATAAAAAAAATAGTTTTCTTAGAAAATTGCCTATACATATTTTGTTTTTTTTAAAAGAAAAATCAAAACCAAAAATATTTTGGTATGTGAAAACTGTTTTTAAATATATTTTTCATTTTTGGATTAAAAATATTAGTTTCTGGATTTTTTCCAGTTTTTCTTTAAAGAAAAATTGAGATATATTTTTGTTTTGGGTGAAAAGCCATTTTTTATTGACGAACGTGTTGATTAAAAATGTTGACCAACTCTAGCAAATAAGGCAATTGCATGTAGAAGCTAATGACAATGTAATTAAACGTTGCCCCTAAATGGATCACTTGCTGTGTGACTTATGGGCAATTCATTATGCCTATTTCTTTCCCCATACTATAATTTTTGATTAGGGAGATATTCTGTTTCACCCTGATTCATATCTCACTAATCTTGAGAGGAGGGGAATGAATAATAGGAATCTAATAAAATTACAGTGTTTTTATAGAGGGTGTGAGCTGACAAATTCTCTTAGGCTACTTAGTGAATGAATGCCTTGTTAGTAGCTAATGCTGAATTTCTTAATGCTGACTTTGCTCAGATTTGGCTCCCACTTCTTTTGGTAGTCTGGAGAATCCATCATTAATTATTCTTTGCGACATCTCCTCTGGCATACCAGAAAACTGTCTTATTTAACTGTTTTTTACTGAGCCTTTAAAAGATTTGCATGGTATCTTCACTTAGGGTTGGATTTTCTGTTAGCACTTAGTTAACCATAATCATTTACCTTTGTTTTTGTCTAGTAAATCATTGATAGAAGCTTTGATGTTATCTCCTCTCCCTTATTCAAAGGTCAGAGCTGGGTTTAAATGGTCTTTGTCCTGGGATTTACTAAATGAAGTAGATCCACCTGCTAACTTCCTCCTATGACTTGTGTTTTAATTCACACTTCCTCACTGAATGTTTACTGATATTCCCCCACAAGACCTCCCATCTTTTTAACACTATGAATGTTACATGGCAAGCAGTTTATGCACTGAGGTCCGATACATCTAAAGTCAAATTTGAATCCAATCCCATTCAGGACATTCAAAGGGTGTTAGTCCGTATCTATGTATAAATAATATATTCATAGAAAAAGTGATAGCTGATATGAAAGAATATACAGTGCTTAGCAGAAAAAAATACATACTGGATACTATTGTAGCCCCCAACAGTTTTTTAATTATGGATTTCTCCTGTAAAAGGAATATACACAAAACTGTTTGTTTCAGTTTGAATGCTTCTTCCTAATCAATGTCTAATTTTGAACTGAATCTATGAAGAAGGGAAGCCAAGCACAGTTCCACTTCTCTGCCTGGAACCTTGGAACGTATGCCACTAACACATTTCCTAGAGTCATAGAAGTTAGTGATGGAAAAACCTGCTACACCCATCCATTCCCCCCATAGTATTGTAGTACTTTGTCTTAGTAGTTTTAAAAGTCCTAAGCAACTGGATTTTCACCACTGCTCTAAGGATAATATTCCACAATCTAATGCTAATTTGCAGTTTTTTCCTGACATTCGTTTTAAATTTCCCCTTTCTTAATGTGGTAAATGGGCTAAAACTATAAGTAGGGAATGAAATTAGATAGTTCCCATCCCTCCATGGAGTTTAGACCCTTCAATTATCTATATATTTTAAACACATCCCCTTTTAGCATTTAGTGAGCTATTAGCAATTACTGCATAGCTAGTGAGTACTAGATTTATAAAAACAAAGGTGTCCTGTTCTTCATACCTGAAAATTGCAGGTACATTAAGCGCCTGATTGTGCCCATATATCACGTACATAGAGAAGCAAATGGCTATAATTGCTTCAGAAAATAATTACAGGTTCAAAATGCACCTGCAGAATTGTGGGCACAAAAACAGAAGCCTATTTTAAGGCTGTTACAAGGTTATAGCACGTACTGCATAATGATAAGGGACTGAGAAGACAGAGCAGCTTTCATGGGTGAATACATCTGACGAAGTGGGTATTCACCCACGAAAGCTCATGCTCCAAAACATCTGTTAGTCTATAAGATGCCACAGGACTCTTTGCTGCTTTTACACATCCAGACTAACACGGCTACCCCTCTGATACTTGAGAAGACAGAGAATCCAGAAAATAATATAATTTTACAATGTGTAGTTTTCAGTATGGGTCAAGTAATAAGTAACAGATTTCATTGAAAAACTGAACATTTGTTTTTCTAATATAAAGCTTAAAGTATGTCAGACATGAATAAAGCATAAAACATAATGGATTTTCAGTGAAGATCTAGAAGCTGCTAACTTCTTACTCAGTTTTCTAGGATTAATCTTAAGTGGTTGTGTCCCTATATATAAACATTATATGCATAATCTATTCCATAATAGGTGCCAAATTCTGCACTTAGTTATGCTGGTGTAAAAGTAGAATAACTACTGAAACTAATGGAATTAAATCTGAATTTACATAGCTGAAAATGAGAACAGAATTTGGGCCCTAGACCTTTAGATTAGCATATTATTTGATTAGTGAAATGATAAAATTGATAGAAAATAGCTTAAGCAACTAGAATCAAGTAGACACTATTAAAAGGCCAGAATCCCAGCTCTAGTCAAACTTTGCTGGGTATAGACCTTGTGGGAGGAAGGGCCAGGACCTGGGTAAGTCGTTATAAACTGCCTTTCAATTCTCCCAATCCTAGGGCCAGTTTGGCTCCCTTGTGTAACTTAGAGCCTAACTATTGTTTCAGTTAATAATGGCAGTAACAGTCCTCCAGGTACCATTCCACTCAGCCAAGTATAGAAAAGTGCAAATTGTCCAGGACATGCTTCTCTGGCCTACTTCTAACATTCTCGCTACTAAGCTGGTGTGGATACTGTGGAGTTGTCCTGGACAGCTAGAGGGTCATTTACAATATTGAAATCCCAAAGTGATCTATTAGGGCACCTTTCTGGCTGTTTGAATTTGCAAAGTAGCTGGATGGAAGGTTGAGAACCTGGCCAAAAATATTTTAATTCATTTTAAAACATTACTCATCCTATTTATACAGAAAGGTATCAGTGAAATATTGATGGCCAATAGGGTTAAAGATAATACAGTAAGACATTTATTAAACATATGAGAAACAAGAAAAACTTGATATCAATTATAAGTCCATTGCTAGATGCAGATGGCAAAATTGTAAATAGTGATGTAAAAAAGGCATAAATGATCAACAGATATTTTTTGTAGTGTATTTGTAACAAAGCAGGTGGATATATCCATCCCATATGATGATGTGGAAGAAACAGAAAAATTACCTTCTGTAACAAAGGAAAATGCGAGGCAGTATCAACTAAAATTAAATATTTTCAAATCAACAGGCCAAGATAACCAAACCCAAGAGTTTTAAAGGAACTAACTGAGAAGCTTTTTGAAGCACTAATGTTAATTTTTAACAAATCCTGGAAAAATGGGGAAATGTCAAAGGATTGGAAGACTGCCAAAGTATTTCCAATCTTTTTTAAAAGGTAAAAAGGATACCCCAAGAATTATAGATGACTTAGCCCGATGATGATCCTGGGTAAAATAATGGGAAGGTTAATTCAGGACTCTATCAACAAAGAACTATTGGAACCATTAGTAGCGAGGTCTTGTCAAACAAACCTGTTGTCTTTTTTGGACAGGATTCCAGATCTGGTTCATAAAGGCAGTTCAAAACAGAATATTTGTATTTCTCCAAGGCATGATATTTGAATTAACAAAAACACATTGTATGGAATTAACAAGGCACACATTAGGTGGATTAAAAAGTGCCTCACTGTCTCAGAATGATAGTTCAGGGATATCAATGAGTGAAGCTGTTCTTAGCGAAGTCTTCCATAGACTGGCTCATGGTCCAACACTATTTAATATTTTTATCAACAATGATGATATAATATCTTTGCTGGTAAAGTTTTCAGGTGACACAAAGACTGGTGGGCTTTAAATAATAGACAGGTTACTGTTACAGAGTGATCTGAATTGCCTGGCTAAATGGTCACAATCCTACAAAATGTATTTAATATAGCCAGTTACAAGCTGATACATTGGGAAACAAAGAATGCAGGTTATACCCACAGGATGTGAGAATCTGTATTGGAAAACAGTGACTCACAAGGACTTAGGGGTCATTGTAGATAATTATTTCAGAATGAGATCTCAGGGCAATATGGTTGAAAAAAGGGTTAATGCTATTAAAAAGGGGAATATTAAGCAAAAGTAAGGAAGTGATCTTGCCTCTGTACACAGGACTGGTAAGGTACATCACAAAACTGGGTTATTGGGCAACAAAATGGCAGATGAAATTCAATGTTGATAAGTGCAATGTAATACATATTGGAAAACATAATCCCAACTACACATTCAAAATGATGGGATCCATATTAACTGTTACCACTCAAGAAAGAAAGCTTGGAGTCATTGTGGATAGTTCACTGAAAAATCATCTCAATGTGGAGCAGCAGTCAAAAAAAGTCAACAGAAGGTTAGGAACCATTAGAAAAAGGATAGATAAGACAGAAAATATCATAATACCACTATATAAATCCATAGTATGCCCACCTCTTGAATACTATGTCATGCCATCACAAAAAGATATATTACAAAATGAAAAAGTACAAAGAAGAACAACAAAAATGATTAAGGGTGTGAAAATGCTTCCATATGAGGAGAGAAAAAAAAGACTGGGACTGTTCAACTTGGAAAAGTGATGACTAAGGGGGGATATGACAGAGATCTATAGAATTATGAATGGTGTGGAGAAAGCGAATAGGGAAGTGTTATTTTCTCATAACATAAGAATCATGGGTCACTATGAAATTAATAGCAGATTAAAAAAACATGAGGGAGTACTTTCACATAACACACTGCCAACCTGTGGACTTTGTTGCCAAGGGATGTTGTGAAGGCCAAAAGTATAACTGGGTCCAAAAAAAAATCAGACAAGTTCATGGAAGATATGTCTACTGATGGCTATTAGCCAAGATTTTCAGGGATGCAATCCCATGGTCTGAGTGTCCCTAAATCTCTGACTACCAGAAGCTGGGACTAGATGACAGGGAATGGCTCTTTCAATAAATCACCCTGTGAAAACTGTGAAACATCTGGCACCAGCCACTATCAGAGGACAGAATACTGGGCTAGATGGACCACTGACCTAACCTGTTGTGGCCATTCTTAATTTATGTAACACTGTGTTCAGTTCTGATGTCCACCCTTCAAGGAGGTTGTTAGAAATAGTGGAGAGATTTCAAAGAAGGGTCACATAAATGATCCAGGATCTGGACAACAACCTTCTGATGTGAGGTTTAAGTAACTAGACCCATTCGGCTTATTGGTTGAGAGGTCACTTACATGTGGAAAAGATATCTGATCTTGCTGACAAAGGCATAACAAGATTCAATGACTGGAAGTTGAAGTTATAAGAACATAACATAAGAACAGCCGTACCGGGTCAGACCAAAGGTCCATCTAGCCCAGTATCTGTCTACCGACAGTGGCCAATGCCAGGTGCCCCAGAGGGAGTGAACCTAACAGGCAATGATCAAGTGATCTCTCTCCCGCCATTCATCTCCATCCTCTGATGAACAGAGGCTAGGGACACCATTCCTTACCCATCCTGGCTGATAGCCATTTATGGACTTAACCACCATGAATTTATCCAGTTCTCTTTTAAACACTGTTATAGTCCTAGCCTTCACAACCTCCTCAGATAAGGAGTTCCACAAGTTGACTGTGCGCTGCGTGAAAAACTTCCTTTTATTTGTTTTAAACCTGCTGCCTATTAATTTCATTTGGTTACCCCTAGTTCTTGTATTATGGGAATAAGTAAATAACTTTTCCTTATCCACTTTCTCAACATCACTCATGATTTTATATACGTCTATCATATCCTCCCTTAGCCTCCTCTTTTCCAAGCTGAAGAGTCCTAGCCTCTTTAATCTTTCCTCATATGGGACCCTCTCAAACCCCTAATCATTTTAGTTGCCCTTTTCTGAACCTTTTCTAGGGTACGTCTACACTACGGAATTATTCCGATTTTACATAAACTGGTTTTGTAAAACAGATTGTATAAAGTCGAGTGCACGTGGCCACACTAAGCACATTAATTCTATGGTGTGCGTCCATGGTCCGAGGCTAGCGTCGATTTCTGGAGCGTTGCACTGTGTGTAGCTATCCCGTAACTATCCCATAGTTCCCACAGTCTCCCCCGCCCGTTGGAATTCTGGGTTGAGAGTCCAGTGCCTGATGGGGAAAAAATCATTGTTGCGGGTGGTTCTGGGCACAGCCTCACCCCTCCCTCCGTGAAAGCAGCAGACAGCCGTTTCATGCCTTTTTTCCTGGGTGAACTGTGCAAATGCCATAGCACAGCAAGTATGGACCCTGCTCAGATCAATACTGCAGTCGTGGACATTGTAAACACCTCGCTCATTCTCGTGCAGTCTATGCTGAACCGGGACCTGCAAAGCCAGGCGAGGAGGAGGCGGCGGCTACGGCAGCACGGCGACGAGAGTGATGAGGACATGGACATAGAATTATCTCAAACTGCGGGCCCCTGCGCTTTGGAGATCCTGCTGGTAATGGGGCAGGTTCTAGCCATTGAACGCCGATTTTGGGCCCGGGAAACAAGCACAGACTGGTGGGACCGCGTAGTTTTGCAGGTGTGGGATGATTCGCAGTGGCTGCGAAACTTTCACATGCTTAAGGGCACTTTCATGGAACTTTGTGACTTGCTTTCCCCTGCCCTGAAACGCCATAATACCAAGATGAGAGCAGCCCTCACAGTGGAGAAGCGAGTGGCAATAGCCCTCTGGAAGTTTGCAACGCTAGACAGCTACCTGTCAGTTGGGAATCAATTTGGAGTGGGAAAAGCTACTGTGGGGGCTGCTGTGATGCAAGTAGCCAAAGCAATCATTAAGCTGCTGCTACAAAAGGTTGTGACGCTGGGAAACGTGCAAGGTCATAGTGGATGGCTTTGCTGCAATGGGATTCCCTAACTGTGGTGGGGCGATAGATGGAACCCATCTCCCTATCTTGGCACCGGAGCACCAGGGCACCCAGTACATAAACCGCAAGGGGTACTTTTCAATGGTGCTGCAAGCACTGGTGGATCACAAGGGACTTTTCACCAACATCCACGTGGGATGGCCAGGAAGGGTTCATGACGCTCGCGTCTTCAGAAGCACTGCTCTGTTTAAACTTCTGCAGCAAGGGAATTATTTCCCAGACCAGAAAATAACAGTTGGGGATGTTGAAATGCCTATAGTTATCCTGAGTGACCCAGCCTACCCCTTGATGCCATGGCTCATGAAGCCATACACAGGCAGCCTGGACAATAGTAAGGAGCTGTTCAACTACAGGCTGAGCATGTATAGGATGATGGTAGAATGTGCATTTGGCCATTTAAAGGCGCTCTGGTGCACATTACTGACTCACTCAGACCTCAGCCAAACCAATATCCCCTTTGTTATTGCTGCTTGCTGTGTGCTCCACAATCTCTGTGAGAGTAAGGAGGAGACTTTTATGGCGGGGTGGGAGGCTGAGGCAAAGCACCTGGCCACTGATTACGTGCAGCCAGACACCAGGGCGATTAGAAGAGCACACCACCAAGCGGTGCGCATCAGAGAAGCTTTGAAAAAGAGTTTCACCACAGGCCAGGTACGGTGTGATTGCTGTGTTTGTTTCCCCTTCATGAAACCACCCCCTTTTTGACACCTTCCCTGTAAGCAACCCACCCTCCCCCTTCGATTACAGCTTGCTTAAGGAAATAAAGTCACTATCATTTAAAAATCATGTATTCATTATTAAAAAGTAATTATAAAAAGAGGCAGAGAACTAACAAGGTATCCCTGGTGTGGTCTGGCAGGAGGATAGGAGGGAAGGAAAAGTCCATTAAACACATTTCAATGTAATGACAGCCTTTTGGTTGGACTGTCCTCGGGGGTGGAGTGGGCGGGTGCACGAAGCCTTCCCCCACGCATTCTTACATGTCTGGGTGAGGAAGATATGGAACATGGTGAGTGGTGAGGGTGGTTACACAGGGGCTGCAGCGGCACTCTGTGACCCCGCTGCTCTTCCTGAAGATCCACCAGACGTCGGAGGATATCAGTTTGATCACACAGCAGCTCCAGCGTTGCATCTCGCCACGGCTGATTTTCCTGCCTACACCTCTGATCTTCCTGCCGCCACCTCTCATCTCAAGCGTCTCTCCTATCCTCACATTCGTCCCTCCTATCCTCACATTGGTCCCTCCTGTCCTCACGTTCACTGGCATCTTTCCTGTACTTTGCTACCACGTCCTTCCACTCATTCAGATGAGCTCTTTCATTGTGGGTTACTTCCATGATTTCCGAGAACATTTCATCTGGCGTCTTCTTTTTCCTCCGCCTTATCTGAGATAGCCTTCGGGATGGAGTAGGGAGGCTTGAAAAATGTGCAGCTGCATGAGGGAGGGAAAAAAAGGGAGAGAAGTATTTAAAAAGATACATTTTACAGAACTATGGTTATACTCTTTCACAGTGAACAACACTATTCACCTTACATAGCACATGTGATTTCACTACAAGGTCGCATTTTGCATCTTAATATTGAGTGCCTGCTGCTCTGGTGTTACAGATCTCACAGACGCAGATCCGGGCATCAGAATTCAGCTTGCATAAGGCCATGGTAATCCATTGTCTTTCGGCTTCTCCAGCCTTCATATGCACAGTGTCTTCTGATGCTTCTTTCCTGTTAACATGCAGCAGCAGAAGCCAACCCCCCCATCCAATTCTCTAGGATGATTGCTTTACCACTCCTCCCACCGCGTGGCTGGTAGCTGGGAAGATTCCTGCTAGCCAAAAGCAGAAAAGCTCAGTGCTATCCTTCCTCCCCTCCCCCCACTTGGCTACGTGCAAGGAAGGATTTCTTTTAAGCAACGGCCCAGTAGGAAAATGGCCATCTCTGTCCCCTTAATTAAATTCCTGAATTTCAACCAGGTTACCATGAATGATATCACTCTGCTGAGGATAACAGAGTGAGATAAAGAACGGATGTTTCTTGAATGCTAGCAATCACCGGGACCATACGCAGCTATGCTTTGTCATGCAATGATACCCGATTACTTGCTACATGCATGGCGTGGTAAAGTGTCCTACCATGGTGGACGGAACAAGGCTGCCTTGCCCAGAAACCTTCTGCAAAGGCTTTTGGAGTACCTCTAGGAGCGCTTCATGGAGATGTCCCTGGAAGATTTCTGCTCCATCCCCAGACATGTTAACAAACTTTTCCAGTAACTTTACTGGCCGCGAATGCATTCCAAGCCCTCATGGCAAATCAATCATTAAAAAACGCTTGCTTTTAAACCATGTTTTATATTTACAAAGGTACACTCACCAGAGGTCGCTTCCATGGCTTCACTGTCTAGGCTAGTGGCTTGGGAGGGCTGGGAGGGTAATTCCGTCTGGGTCACAAAAAGCTCCTGGCTGTTGGGGCTAACGGAATGCTGTGTGCTCGCTGCAAGGTTGTCCTCCTCTTCCTCCTCCTCCTTCTGTCATAAACAGATAGCTAAGGGTTAATGTTCTTTTACCTGTAAAGGGTTAACAAAGGGAACCAAACACCTGACCAGAGGACCAATCAGGAAACAAGACTTTTTCAAATCTGGGTGGAGGGAAGTTTTGGGTGTGAGTTCTTTGTTCTTTGTCTTGGTTTGGTGACCCTCTCGGCTCTGAGAGTGATCTTTCTATCTCCAGACTTTCTAATCTTCTGTTTCCAAGTTGTGAGTACAAGGATAGTAAGACAATAGGTTTATATTGTTTTTTTGGGGAGGGAAGGTTTTGGGGAGACCAGAGTGAGCCAGACACGGGAATTCTGGCTGGTGGCAGCGATATCAGATCCAAGCTGGTAATTAAGTTTAGAGGTTTCATGCTAGCTTCTCATGTTCTGAACTCTAAGGTTCAGATCTGAGTAGGACAGTTATGGCATGAGTGACAGTGGTGTGGAAAGACAAGAATCCAGAAGCCAGTAGGAATATTATTTTCTTTTTCTCTGCTAGGCTTTTAAGCAGAGAGAGAAAGGGTTTGGTTTTAAAAAGGAACCAGAGAGAATTTTTTTTTCTGTTCTCTCAGTTGCTGTTTGGTTTGTATATTAAGCAAGGAGCTATTAAGGAGGACAAAAGGTCTTTTGTTAAACTATAGCACTCCGATTGAGAGTTAAGTACCCAGCACAACACACATGCAAATAAAGTGGTTTTTCTGGTTTACTTTACATTTAAAAGATTAGCTAGAGAAAAAAAAGGCACTGTTGCTAGGCAAGCCCCAGGACACAACAGAGAGCCAGCAGTTCCAACAATAAACACCAGAGGGCACCCCAACACAAGAAAACAGGAACCATGACTTCCAAGGCAAAAATGGAGGCAGAGGTTCAAATCAAAGAAGCAGACCACAGGCGACAAATGGAAAAAAGACAAAAAGAGGTGGAGCTGAAAGAAAGGGAAGAAAACATCAAACTGGCAGTCTACAAAAGAGAACAAGCAGCCAAAGAGGCAGCCCACAAAAGAAAATGAGAAGAAGAAGATGCAGCCTACAGAAGACAGATAGAACTCCAGAGGCAGACCCACCGACAGGTCATGGAATTAGAACAGGCTAGGCAACAGAACACAGCCAATCCTAATAACCCTGCGCCAATGATTGTTCCACATCACAAGAAATTTCTCACCTACAAGGCAGGTGATGACCCTGAGGCCTTCTTAGAAAATTTTGAAAGATCCTGTCTTGGGTACAGCATCCCTGAAGACCAGTACATGGTAGAGCTAAGGTCACAGCTCAGTGGACCCTTAGCAGAGGTGGCGGCTGAAATGCCAAAGGACAGAATGAACAATTATAAACTGTTTCAAACCAAGGCCAGATTCAGAATGGGGATAACCCCGGATCATGCCCATCGGCGTTTCAGAACCCAAAAGTGGAAACCAGATGTGTCATTTCCCAAACACGCCTACTACGTTGGGAAAAATTATGAGGCCTGGATATCGGGACACAATGTTAAATCCTTGGATGAACTGCACCTCCTCATACAAATGGAGCAGTTCTTGGATGGTGTTCCTGAGGACATAACACGGTACATACAAGATGGAAAACCCAAAAATCTCACCGAGGCGGGGGAGATTGGAGCCAAATGGATGGAAGTGGCAGAAAGCAAGAAAGCTACTGTCAAGGGGAATGAATACCCCAGGGGGCACACCTACAATAAACCCTACAACCGAGGGCAACCCAAAACCCCTCCTACAACCCAAGGAAAGCCACAGACACCCTATTCTTCCACCTCACCAGTCTCCAGTAACTAACCTCGACCCAGTGACCAGTCAGCTAGAAGATGCTTCAAGTGTAATGAACTGGGACATATAAAGGCCAACTGCCCACAGAACCCCAACCAAGTGTAGTTCATTACTTCACCATCACACCAAAGATCCCCAGGCCCAGATGCCTCTCAAATACCCTTGGAGTGAAGGGAAATTTTGAGAGTGGGCGGAAAGAAGGTTACTGCATGGAGAGACACGGGGGCACAAGTGTCAACTATCCACCAATCCTTCGTAGACCCCAAATTCATCAACCCAGAGGCCCAAGTAACAATTCATCCCTTCATGTCACAAGCTGTAGACTTGCCTACAGCTGAACTGCCTGTCCAGTACAAAGGCTGGTCAGGAAGGTGGACTTTTGCAGTCTATGACAATTATTCCATCCCCATGCTACTGGGGGAAGATTTGGCCAACCAGGTGAAGCGGGCCAAGAGAGTGGGAATGGTTACACGTAGCCAAACCAGGCAAGCTTCCCGACCCATTCCTGTTCCTGAGCCATCCACAGAGGCCTCGTCTGTGTTACCAGAGACCCAGACAGAGGTAGTGGACCTGGATCCCATGCCAACAACGGAAGCAGCAACAGTGCTTCCAGTCCCAGACCAGGAACTGGAAAAGCAGCCAGCACCAGAACCGGTGCCAGCACTGATGACAGTGCTTGCAAATCCATCTTCAACCCCAACGCCAGAGGGTGCCAGCGAGCCTGAACTGGCAGAAGCAGCAGACAACCATACCCAAGAGGCTCAGCCAGAGCCTGAAATACCCCCTGGTGCACCAGCGGAGAGCTGTTCACCAGCAATGGAAACAACCCCATTATCTATATCGCTTCCAGAGGCCCAAGTCCACAGTCTAAGGGAGAACTGGTGTCTCCAGCTTCAAGGGAACAGTTCCAGACTGAGCAGGAAGCAGATGACAGCCTTCAAAAAGCTTGGGCGGCTGCACGGAGCACCCCACCGCCCCTCAGCTCTGCTCACCAATCCTGGTTTGTGATAGACCAAGGACTTTTATACAAGGAGACTCTTTCTGGTGGACACCAGGAAGACTGGCATCCACAAAAACAGTTGGTGGTTCCAACTAAGTACAGGGAAAAGCTCTTAAGCTTAGCCCATGATCATCCCAGTGGCCATGCTGGGGTGAACAGAACCAAGGACAGATTGGGGAAGTCCTTCCACTGGGAGGGGATGGGCAAGGACGTTGCCAAGTATGTCCAGTCTTGTGAGGTATGCCAAAGGGTGGGAAAGCCCCAAGACCAGGTCAAGGCCCCTCTCCAGCCACTCCCCATAATTGAGGTCCCATTTCAGCGAGTAGCTGTGCATATTCTGGGTCCTTTCCCAAAAAAGACACCCAGAGGAAAGCAGTACGTATTGACTTTCGTGGACTTTGCTACCCGATGGCCGGAAGCAGTAGCTCTAGGCAACGCCAGGGCTAAAGCTGTGTGCCAGGCCCTAACTGACATTTTTGCCAGGGTAGGTTGGCTCTCCGACATCCTTACAGATTCAGGATCTAATTTCCTGGCAGGGACCATGAAAGAACTATGGGAAACTCATGGGTTGAACCACTTGGTTGCCACCCCGTACCACCATCAAACCAATGGCCTGGTGGAAAGGTTTAATGGAACTTTGGGGGCCGTGATACGTAAATTCGTCAACGAACACTCCAATAATTGGGACCTAGTGTTGCAGCAGTTGCTTTTTGCCTACAGGGCTGTACCACATCCCAGTTTAGGGTTTTCACCATTTGAACTTGTGTATGGCCATGAGGTTAAGGGGCCATTACAGATGGTGAAGCAGCAATGGGAGGGGTTTACACCTTCTCCAGGAACTAACATTCTGGACTTTGTAAGCAACCTACAAAGCACCCTCTGACACTCTTTGGCGCTTGCTAAAGAAAACCTAAAAAATGCTCAGGAAGAGCAAAAGGCCTGGTATGACAAACATACCAGAGAACATTCCTTCAAGGTAGGAGACCAGGTTATGGTCTTGAAGGCGCAACAGGCCCATAAGATGGAAGCATCATGGGAAGGGCCATTCACGGTCCAAGAGCGCCTGGGAGCTGTTAACTACCTCATAGCCTTTCCCAATTCCTCTTTAAAACCAGGATTGTACCATGTTAATTCTCTCAAGCCTTTCTATTCCAAAGACTTACAGGTTTGTCAGTTTACAGTCCAGGGAGATGATGCTGAGTGGCCTGAAGGTGTCTACTACAAAGGGAAAAAAGATGGTGGCGTGGAAGAGGTGAACCTCTCCACAACCCTGGAACGTCTGCAGCGGCAACAAAACAAGGAGCTGTGCACTAGCTTCGCTCCATTGTTCTCAGCCACCCCAGGACTGACTGAACAGGCATACCACTCCATTGACACAGGTAATGCTCACCCAATTAGAAGCCCAGCCTACTGGATGTCTCCCCACGCCCAAGCTGCTATAGAACGGGAGATCCAGAACATGCTATAGATGGGTATAATCCGCTCATCTACCAGTGCATGGGCATCTCTAGTGGTTCTGGCACCCAAACTATATGGGGAAATATGCTTTTGCGTGGACTACCATAAGCTAAATGCGGTAACTTGTCCAGATAACTATCCAATGCCACGCACCAATGAGCTATTGTAAAAGTTGGGACGTGCTCAATTCATCTCTACAATAGACTTAACCAAGGGGTACTGGCAAGTACCGCTAGACACACCTGCCAAGGAAAGATCAGCATTCATCACCCATGCGGGGGTGTATGAATTTAATGTACTTCCTTTCGGGCAGCGAAATGCACCTGCCACCTTCCAAAGGCTGATAGATGGTCTACTAGCAGGACTGGGCGAATATGCAGTTGCCTACCTCGATGATGTGGCCATTTTTCTGACTCCTGGCCTGAACACCTAGAACACCTGGAAAAGGTCTTTGAGCGCATCAGGCAGGCCGGACTAACTGTTAAGGCCAAAAAGTGTCAAATATGCCAAAACAGAGTGACTTACCTGGGACACCAGGTGGGTCGAGGAACCATAAACCCCCTACAGGCCAAGGTGGATGCTGTCCAAAAGTGGCCTGTCCCAAGGTCAAAGAAAAAGGTCCAATCCTTGTTAGGCTTGGCTGGGTACTACAGGCGATTTGTACCACACTACAGCCAAATCGCTGCCCCACTGACCGACCTGACCAAAAAGACCCAGCCAAATGCAGTTAAGTGGACTGATGAGTGTCAAAAGGCCTTTATCCAACTTAAGGCAATGCTCATGTCTGACCCTGTGCTCAGGGCCCCGGACTTTGACAAGCCATTCCTAGTAACCACGGATGCATCTGAGCGTGGTATAGGAGCAGTTCTCATGCAGGAAGCAACGGATCACAACTTCCATCCTGTCGTGTTTCTCAGCAAGAAACTGTCTGAGAGGGAAAGTCACTGGTCAGTCAGTGAAAAGGAATGCTACGCCGTTGTGTATGCCCTGGAAAAGCTACGCGCATATGTTTGGGGATGGCGGTTCCAGCTACAAACTGACCATGCTGCCCTAAAGTGGCTTCATACTGCCAAGGGGAACAACAAGAAACTTCTTTGTTGGAGTTTAGCTCTCCAAGATTTTGATTTTGAAATTCAGCACATTTCAGGAGCTTCTAACAAAGTAGCTGATGCACTCTCTCGTGAAAGTTTCCCAGAATCCAGTAGTTGAAAAGTGTTCTTAAAATGTAAAAGTCTGTTAGTTATATACTTAGTGGTATATGTAAAGGTGTATGTGTTGTATTAATCTGTTTATTTTAAAGTTCTAGGAGGAAATCGCCGCCAGTGAGGTTCCCCACTGTCTGCAATTTGGGGAGCGTGTCATACACAGATAGCTAAGGGATAATGTTCTTTTACCTGTAAAGGGTTAACAAAGGGAACCAAACACCTGACCAGAGGACCAATCAGGAAACAAGACTTTTTCAAATCTGAGTGGAGGGAAGTTTTGGGTGTGAGTTTTTTGTTCTTTGTCTTGGTTCGGTGACCCTCTTGGCTCTGAGAGTAATCTTTCTATCTCCAGACTTTCTAATCTTCTATTTCCAAGCTGTGAGTACAAGGATATTAAGACAATAGGTTTATATTGTTTTTTTGTATTTACGTGTGTGTAGTTGCTGGAATGTGTTAAATTGTATTCTTTTTGGATAAGGCTGTTTATTCATTTTTTCCTTTAAGCAATTGACCCTATATATTGTCACCTTGATACAGAGACCAATTTTATGTCCTTTTTCTTTCTTTTTATATAAAGCTTTTTTTTTAAGACCTGTTTGAGTGTTTTTCACTGGTTAAGGCTAAGAAACGAAGGGAGGGGGAAAATCTCTTTGTGTTAGATTTACTAAGCCTGACTTTGCATACCCTCTGTGTGAGGGGGGAGAGAGATTTGATCTCTCGGTACTTGTGTTTCAAGGACTTGAAGCAGGGACTCTCCTGAGTACCCAGGTCGGGGAAATCTGGGAGGAGGTAAAGAGGGTGGAATCCCTTTGTTTAGATTCAAGGAGCTTGAATCTGTATATCTCTCCAGGAACCCAGGGAGGGAACACTTGGAGGGGAAGAGGGAGAAGGGAAGTGGGTTATTTCCCTTTGTGGTGAGACTCAGGGCACCTGAGTCTTGGGGGTTCCCCAGGGAAGGTTTTGGGGAGACCAGAGTGAGCCAGACACGGGAATTCTGGCTGGGGCAGCGATATCAGATCCAAGCTGGTAATTAATTTGGAGGTTTCATGCTAGCTTCTCATGTTCTGAACTCTAAGGTTCAGATCTGAGTAGGACAGTTATGACACCTCATCTTCCCCTCCGCAGAATCCTCAGCCATGGTTGAGATTACACCCCCCACCTTGGAATCCACGGACAGGGGTGGGGTAGTAGTGGCGCAGCCCCCTAAAATTGCATGCAGCTCAGCGTAGAAGCAACATGTTTTCGGCCCTGACCGGGACCTTCCGTTTGCTGCTTTGGTTTTCTGGTAGGCTTGTCTGCACTGCACTGAGTCCCTGGTGTGGCCTTTTCCCATCATAGCCTTGGAAATTTTTTCAAATATTTTTTCATTTTGTCTTTTGGAACGGAGTTCTGTTAGCACTGAATCCTCTCCCCATATAGTGATCAGATCCAGTACCTCCCGTGCGGTCCATGCTGGAGCTCTTTTTCGATTCTCAGGAGACTGCATTGCTACCTGTGCTGATCAGAGCTCCATGCTGGCCAAACAGGAAATGAAATTCAAAAGTTCGCTGGGCTTTTCCTGTATACCTGGCCAGTGCATCCGAGTTCAGATTGCTGTCCAGAGCGGTCACAGTGGTGCACTGTGGGATACCACACGGAGGCCAATACCGTCAATTTGTGGCCACACTAACCCTAATCCGATATGGTAATACCGATTTTAGCACTACTCCTCTCGTCGGGGAGGAGTACAGAAACCGATGTAAAGAGCAGTTTATATCGATATAAAGGGCCTCGTAGTGTGGACAGGTGCTAAAATCCGTTTAAGCGCGTAGTGTAGACCAGGCCCTAGTGATAGAATATCTTTTTTGAGGTGAGGAGACCACATCTGTACTCAGTATTCGAGATGTGGGAGTACCATGGATTTATATAAGGGCAATAATATATTCTCAGTCTTATTCTTCTTATTATGTAAATTAAACCTTGAAATAAGGTACAATTTCCGATCTCTGAGCTCAGTTAAACATTGGAACAGTTTACCAGGACTGGTGGTGCATTTACCATTGTCTGTAGTCTTTAAAATAAGATTAGCTATTGGTCTATAAGATATGCTTTAATCTAGTTTATAGGGAAATTCCATGGCTTGCGTATGCGGGGTAGCAGGCTGGATAGTCACCATGCTCCCTTCTGGCCTTGGAATCTGAATATGTGAATCTGAATTTCCCTGTTAATCCCCTTCCTTCATGGGCCTTCCTTGCAATTCTACAATCCATGCTTTGCGGCTTCAGCCAGTCCCCTGAAGCAGTTGGGAAGGATTTTTTTCCCCCAATGCAAACAACTGGCTAAACATGGGTAGGGTATAATAGGCCAGCAGATGCTAAGCCTCACCAAACTCAGGCTGTGGCCCCACTCCTGCTCCACCCCAAGGCCCCGCCCACACTCCCCCTAAAGCCCATGAGGCCTCAGATTGGGCTGGCAGTCTGAAACTCGAAACTCAGGCCAGTCTGTGGTTCAAAGCAACCGGTGGTGGGCAGGCAGCTTGGGCTGGCTGACCGGTGGCTAGGGGCAACTGGGGCAGGCGGGCTGGGGCTCCTCTGGCCACAGGGGTTGGGAAAGGGATTCAGGGTTCCAGCAGGTGCGGGGGGTGGAAGGGGTAGGGGTAGGAGTGAGGCCTTGAGAAGAAGGGGTAGGTCCAGGGGCTAGCCTCCTTGAAGGGAGAATTCATCTGCTGCCCATGTGGCTAGATGTATTTTGGATTTTTCCCCACCCTCCTCTGAAGATTGGCTATGAAAGTTGAAGATGGGACATTAGGTGGAAAAGACAAGTTCTCCAAGGTGATACAGAGAACTGCTTTCTAGATGTCTGGCTAGTGTGTCTTGCTTACATGCTCTCATCACCAGATCTGAGATCGAGAGGTCAGATTGGCAAGACCATTGCAGGATTTTCACCTTCCACTGCAGTATAGAGACTGGTTCAACTGCATCATCTGGGCATATTTTATTTAATCAGTTCCCTGTTGTTGCAGGGGCCTCAGGCATTAGTGGCACCTTGGTCTTTCCTATTCTCTGATTATGGCACACAGTTAAGTTTCCTGAGAAATGAAATGCTTTCACCTAAAGCTTGGGCTAATATAGGCATATCCAGGTGAAATTTAATGGCCTGTGATACATAGGAGATCAGAGCAGATGATGTAACGGTCCTTTCTCTCTATGAACCTATGAAAACAAAACTAAGGAACAGAGAATAATATTTGTCAAGCTGGTGCCAAAATTTGGCCCCTAAATCCATATTTAGACATCCAAAAAAGTGGCCTGATTTTCAGATGCAAAGATCCCTTCCTTTGACTTGATGAATGATGTGGATTCAAATGATGTCTGAAAATCAGGTCTTTTATTTTGGCACTTAAGTGTAGACTTAGGTGTTTAATATTACATCTTTATGTTGGAAACTTTTTACCAGAGTGTAAATTAATTGCCCGAGGTCACATAGTGAGTCAGGATATAATGAAAAAATAATAATGAGTGTGAGAAAAAAAGGGGGAATATTTAATCTCTATGGATTTATTGAATCCAAAAACTCTTTCCAAAGGACTATAGGCCTTCTTGCATTTTTGTTTTCTTACTGTATGGCCTAAACATCCCAGTTAAAAATAGAATTTTCTTTTAATGTTAAAAATTTTTTTACCGTTTTTCTTTAACCCTGAGTGATGATATCTCCCTCACTTTCTTTTATTGACGCTATGAAAACAAAAGGCTCAGTCAGATGTTCACTAGCCAATATTCTGTTACATAGGAAGTTAATGAATAAGATATTTGATTACAAAGGGATAAGTAACCTCTCTGTAGCCTACAATTAACATTTAACTTGATATGGCCAATAAGTCAACTGAAGGAAGAGTAAACTGTATAAAAAAGACTCATTATCAGGCCCATAACACATGTATGCCAGCAGACACTACTCTATTGTGTTTGGTGATTTTGTTTGCACATATAAACACAGCCAAACTTTTGTATGATCAGACAGAAAAAACAGATCCTCCTCCCTTGCCAATAAGGAAAAATAACATTTAAACCCCTTGTATTTCCAGAAAATGAAGATATTTTGTAGCTTAATCATTTTAATAATTAAGTAAAAAAATAGCCAATGAAGGTGAGATTTGGAAAGAAGCCTGAGGGAGTTAGACATTAATTCAATTCCTATTGAAATCTAATTGTATTGGGATGCCTAACTCATTGGGGCACCTTTGAAAATCCCAGCCTTAATGTTTTGTTGCTTGCAAAGCAGAAGCAGATTTAAGAGTATGGTCTGTGTCAGTGGCTCTCAGCCTTTCCAGACTAGGTTACCCCTTTCAAGAGTCTGAGTCTTTCAAGAGTGTATTCCCAAGTTTCACCTCACTTGTAAACTAATTGCTTACAAAATCAGACATAAAAATACAAAAGTGTCACAGCACTCTATTACTGAAAAATTGCTTACTTTCTCATTTTTACCATATCACTATAAAATAAATCATTTGCAATATGAATATTGTACTTACATTGCAGTGTATAGTATATAGAGCAGTATAAACAAGTCATTGTCTGTATGAAATTTTAGTTTGTACTGACTTCACTAGTGCTTTTTATGTAGCCTGTTGTAAATCTAGGCAAATAACTAGATGAGTTGATGTACCCCCTGGAAGATCTCTGAGTACCCCCAGGGGTACGTATACTCCTGGTTGAGAGCTACTGGTCTATGTCATGTAAATTCCATGCACAGATACTACACTTTCTGCAGACTTTCTGTGTGAACTTGGGCAGGTCACTTAGTCTTTCTGTGCCTCAGTTCCCCATTTATAAAATAAGGACAATACCACACAGGAGTTTTGTGAGAATAAAAGTACTGAAGATTGTCAGGTGCTCTCATGCCTTGGTAACAGGAGCCATAAAAATTCCTAAGGTAGAAAAAATGGGTGAGGGAAACAACTTCTATGCTGAAAGAGATGAGCTTTTGAGCTTGCACAGAAGCAACTATTTTTCAAGTCTGGAAAAAAAGAATTCTGTAAACTCAAAAGCTTGTCTTTTTCACCAATAGAAGTTGGTCTAGTAAAATGTATTACCTCACTCACCTTATCTCTAATATCTGGGACCAACGTGGTTACAACATTGCAAATAACGTAAGAGATATACAATGACTTTGCTACACTTATTTCTTCTACATTTGAAAACTAATTCCCCTCACTCGTGCACATACATTTAAGAGAAATTGGGAAAACCACTTCTCGCATGATCCACGCTATAAACAGTATTAGTAAACAGCACCTAGACTTACACCTACCACTGACAATCTTGGCCCTCTAATATTTATCCAGAATGCTGCTTCAAGGAGTTTTTCTAGAGTTTCATTCTAACTATGCCATCCTTCTTTTTTCCTCTCTTCACTGCCCCCTCCCTGCTTCTCTATTGAGTTAAACATAAGCTGCAAGTCTTTTCTTTCAAGCTGCTTCACAGCATATTCCCACCCTACCTATCATCTCTCATTCGCTACCAAGATGTCAGCATCAGAGTGGTCCATGACGCTAGCTTACTTCACCCACTTATTAAATTTTCAAGCAAGCACCTTTATGCTTTCTGATGCTCCTCATGCTTGGGGCATGCCCAAAGTTACCTCATTATCCTTCCTTAACTCCCTCCTTTGCTGTTATGCCTACAAAAAATCCTGACAATGGTTAGGCTGCTGCTGTGCTGAGAATACAGCCTATGAATGCTGACCAATAATATCTCATTGTTTCCTTGAACTCTCACCTCAGTCTGTCTTTATCCATTTGTTGTCTCTTAGATTGCAAGTCCCTTGTGGCAGGGATTGTCTTTTTGTTCTCGGTGTAGTTCATGATTAGGACTACTAATCACTTCGGTAACACAAATAATAATAAATAACTAATATAAATTGCCACCTAAGTATAAGAAAATTCATGTTCAAGACAGAGGGAAAAATTACTTGAGCTATGTCTTCTGCACTGATTCTCTACTTTGACGCTGTCAATATCTTGGTTTTTTGACGCTATGGATAACAGTAAACACGGTTTCAGCAAGAGGTGTTAAAATCATTAGACCCTAGCATCATCCTAAGCTTGTGTGGAGCATAGTACTTGTGCTGGCCTCTGCACTGGAGTATATCTCACCTAGTCACAGGAAAATTCTCTCTATTCCATGTGAAATAGAGGACCTTCACCATTACCTTCCATCTTTGTTAGTCTCCTGCTTCAATTTTAGTTTCATCCCATGTCGATTTGATAATTTTCATTTCTGCTTCTATTGTGCATTTCCATGTTATGTTTGGTCTACCTTGTCACTTCTTTCCCTGTGGGTTCCTGTCCAATGTCTGTAAAAGCAGCAAAGAGTCCTGTGGCACCTTATAGACTAACAGATGTTTTGGAGCATGAGCTTTCGTGGGTGAATACCCACTTCGTCAGATGCATGTAGTGGAAATTTCCAGGGGCAGGTATATATATGAAGGCAAGCTAGAGATAATGAGGTAGTTCAATCAGGGAGGAGGATGAGGCCCTGTTCTAGAACTACCTGATTATAAGGTAAGGTCTTAAGTTTCTAAGTTTTGGTGCCATATAATACAAATAATTTTACATTGGTATTAAATATTTAGAGTTTGGAGGGCAAGATTTCTAATTCTCTAGCTCATCTTTAGAGTTACAAAGGCATGTATGGCTTTCACTATTCTGGATTTAATATCCTCATGTATTCTGCCTGATGTACTGAGAATTCTGTCAGATATGTGAAATATTGGACCTCTTCTATACCAGTTCCAGAAAGTTAAGATTAGTTTTGCTTTATGTATAATGCTGAATTTCAATTTGTAGCTGAACGTTCAACTATGTTTTTTTTGTTGTCATCTGTGAAAGACATCTCTTGTCTCAGAGTGTAAATTAATATCCATCTAAATTAGGTATTGTCTCAGTTCTTGACTTTATTATGAGCAACACTTGTCCCTGCTCTCTCTCTGAGTCATGTATATTTCACCACATCAGGTGGTTAGCTTAAATGAAATTAACACTAAGGTTTTCAGAGTGTTTAATGAAATGGATTTTGGCCATAGTTAAAGGACTTATTTTGAAAAGGAAATCCATTACCTTATATCAAAAGATAAAGAATGACTGACATTGGGTAGTAATGCTCAATTCATTGGCTTGTTTCTTTGAGAATACGGAAGGATCCTGTGGTTCCAGACTGGAGGAATGATTGAGCATTAATGATTCATACACATTGGGAGCTGTTATAGGGTCCTATCCATTATCACTATAATTGCAATCATTACTGTTTATTCACAGTGTTGTCCAATGTGAGTCATAATTTGCTGAAAGAAACATATCTCTCCTACACTCTGCTTTGTTCCCTTTTTCTGTTTTCTTTTATGTTTAAATATTAAAATAATTATGCAGCTCATATGTTAACACCATATTGCTAATTATTTTCGCTGTCTGCCAGTTGGTGACCAAACACAAGTTTAGCTTTAGCTGATTAAAGGACTGTGCCATCCCACAGTGGAACTTGGTGTTAGCACAATCCCAGCATTGCTGTATCTGAGACTAGAGCCCACTCCTCATGTTCTCTAGACAATAGTACTAACAGGTAAACATAAAGAGATATTCCCAAGGTCAAGTCATTAGCTGCGATAAGCTTGCCTCCACAAAATTGCTCTTTGAATACTGTTTGAGTGGGCATACAGGAGTGAAAATTGGTCAATTTAGGAAAACAAACAGAAAAATATTTCCATAATTGCACACAACATGAATTCCATAAGTGCAACAACAATTTTGCAATGCTGAGGATGTTTGTATATAATCACAAGGGGTTTTTTAATGTGTGATCATGACAGTATAAATTTTGTTTTGCAATATATTTAGGTGTTTTCATTTAACCCAGGAATAAAAATAAACTTGAAATAAACATTACATATTGATATTAAACTGATTCTACTCTGAAAATTGCCATTCTAGTACTCCACATTTATTGGGTTTTGATTATTTCTATATCAAACCTGTTCAGTTTACCAAGACAAAAAAAGCTTTTTTTTTTACTTACCAACCTTGCCAATTTAGCCTGAAGTCTGAAAGTCAAGCTGTGCTGTTTGTTTTCTGACTCATGCATTATCACCAGTAACAAAGATTCTGTAAGCCATAAGATGACCTAAGTTACACTAGCACTGTCCTCTTGTTTGTAAATTACTCCCTGGTTACAGTGAGGCTGCACAGATGTATGTGATTGAGGGCATAGTTTGCAGACTGGGGCTACACAGGTGACACCCCAGTTGCAACTTAATTACTGATTCTGTTTATTCTGAATGAGCCAGAAAAAAAAATCACTCTCAGATCTCTGTTTCTGTAGAGCTGACATAAGTAAAAAGCAGTGGAATTTTTTTTCTTTGCAAGAGATATGGTTTTGAATACGCATAGGGAGCAGATCTGCTGAATAAGATGATGCTATTTTTAAATGTTTGATTTTCATGCTAAAAAGACACTTAAAGCTTTCTACTCTAGAAGCAACCATTGTAGCAATCGGTTCTACTCTACAGTTCCGATACTGCCTTCATCACTTTGATATTTAAGCACTTTCCAGTAGGGCATTAAGTGACATGACTAACATTAGTCTTGTGTGGTTTGATTTTTTCCTTCAGTCTCTCTCCAGAGCAGGCATTGTGTGCAATATATGTTTTATTTTGGTAGGGTTGTTTGATTTGTTTTGCTTTAATGATCATTCTAAAAATATATACACCCAATTATGTGTTTGTTAGAGAAGGCAGGTTGAAGAGATGTGCTTCATACTTGCAGTGGAAGGAGGTGAGGTTTGTGATGGTCCTTAGTTTATGTGGGAACTTGTTCCATGGTCTGAGACCAGCCCCCAAGAAAGTTTGGTCTCTTGCACAGATAGGCTTTACCCTTGTGGTAGAATGCTCCATTGTGCCTGAAAGGCAGAGTTCTCAATCTTTTAGCTAGTCTGGGTCCAGTCTATTGACTGCCTGGAAGAGATATTGACTATGACACTGAGCTTGACTTGAACTAATGGCAGTCTTAGGGCTATTCTACCTATTCACTACCAGGTGCTTCACCAATGAGGTAAGTCATTCTATCTGCACCTTGCAGCTCCATTTCTCTTTTCAGGATCTTGGTTGTTTCCCAGACCTTTTACAGTTTAAAAGAAAGAACCCCAGGCTAGCAACTTATTGTGGCAGAGACCTTTTCAAACTGGCTGACTTCCAAGCAAAGAGGGATATACTGCTGGAATTCCAGGCAAATTGTATACACGGCAGCATTCTTATTGTTCACTTGTCAGCTGGGGGGTGTCATGGATCTGCTGCAGTTGGGTGGGGGAAGGGGAGTAAGTCACAAGTGGAGAAGGAGTTGGATGGGTCAGCACTCTTACTTACACAGAGCTTCATTAATACTAGAGCTTGGCAACACATCAAAAGCTTCAGTTTTAACATCACTTTAAATTTAATTAAAAGTTCACTGTTTATCTAGGACTCTAATATTCCTACAGGCTGCAGTATTTGAATTTTACTTTTGGTTTAAGGCATCATCAATATCTTCTTTACTGTATCCCCTTTCATTCAAGAAAGAATCCCCTTCCCTGATTTATACTCTATAGTCATGCCCTCCATTGTTCCACTGTCATCTCCATGTTCTGGCACATTTGTCTGAGTGTTCGGAAGCCCGTGTTCTTCCTTTTAATTGCTTGCATCATTAATCAGGTTGCCAATTATGATTGGACATATTCCTGGAGGTTTCAGCACATGACATAATCTATAATGAGAGATTAATTTTTAATTCCTGGAGACTCCACGGCAATGCTGGAGGGTTGGCAACCCTAATCATAAAGAGAGAAGTTTGGAATTTAGACAATTGTATCCACTTGTTCATGTAGGACTTAACATAAGAATGGCCATACTGATCAGACCAATAGTCCATCTAGCCTAGCATTCTGTCTCTGACAGTGACCAATCCCAGAGCTTCAGGAGTGACCCACCCCTGTATTCCTATTCTGGAAGTCAGAGATTTAGGGTCACCGCAAGCAGGGGGTTGCATCCCTGACCATCTTAGCTAATAGCCATTGATGGACCTGTTCTCCATGAATTTATCTAATTCTTTTTTTAACGCAATTATATTTTGGCCTTCACAATATCCCATGGCAATGAGTGCCACAGGTTAATTGGGCCTGGTGTGAAAAAGTACATCCTCTTATTTGTATTAAGTTGCTGCCTATTAATTTCAATCATGTGACCCTGGTGTTTATATTGGGTAAATAACACTTTCCTGTTTACTTTTTCCACACTATTCATGATTTTATAGACCACTATCATATCCTCCCTTAGTCTTCTCTTTTCTAAACTGAGCAGTCCTACTTATTTTAGTTTCTCCTCATATGGGAGACATTCCATATCCTTGATCATCTCTGTTGCCCCTCTGTGAAACTTTTCCAGTTCTATTATCTCCATTTTGAGATGGACCATCCATAACTGGACACAGTATTCAAGGCTCACCATGGATTTATATAGTGTCATTAGAATATTTTGGTTTTATTTTTTATCTCTTTCCTAATAGTGCCTAACGTTCTGTTAGCCTTCTTTTTAACTATTGCTGCCCACTGAGCTGCAATCCACTGTGAACTATCCACTGTGACTCCAAGCTCTCTTTCTTGAGTAGTAATAACTAATTTAGAATCCATAGTTAAGTACGTTTAGATAGAATTATTTTTTCCTATACACATTACTCTGCACGTATCAATGCTGATTATTATCTACTCACCCAGTTTTGTGAAATCCATCTGTAACTTCAAAGTCATCTTGGGACTTAACTATCTTGAATAATTTTGTATCATTTGCAAGCTTTGCCACTTCTTTAAAGGGAGCGAACAGTGAACTTATTGAACAGCTTAGGTCCCTGTAGTGATCATTGGGGGATCCCACTGTTTACCTCTCTCCATAGTGAAAAGTGAGGATTTATTCCTATCTTTTGTTTCCTATCTTTTAACCAGTTACTGATCCATGAAAAGACCTTTCCTGTTATCACATGACTACTTAGTTTCCTTTAGAGCCTTTGATGTGGGAGCTTATTAAAGATTTTCTTTAAATCAAAGCATACTATTTCATTTAAATAATAAGATGCAATAATTTTCTTATAGATACATTCCATAAGGGCCCTAATTTTAAAAAATCTGGCTCTTATTTTTGCGCCCACAAGTTATGGGTGCATATAATGCCAACCACAATTTTGTCCTTGAAGTTATTTGTGGATGCGACTGAAGTCATTCTGAAATCTAACTACCTGACCACACTGGTAGATCAGGTACTTATTCATTGTTATTTTCACCAGGGATGTGCTTGAAGCAAAGTGTGACAAATAAATACAGCACTCACTGTAAAGAGCTTAAAATTTAAAAATCTAATAATATATGGCCCAACAGGAGACCCAGAGAAAGGTATTCAATATTGTGTTTGTCTGCTGCAGGGTGGAGATGGCAATTGCCATGTTTTAAAGTTTTTGAACTATACAGAAGAACTGAGTTTTTAGCAAAGATTTGAATACGGGGAAGATGAGAGCTTGAAATGCTGTGCCATGACTAGCGGATAGAATGGAAGAAGGCATGAAGACATTTGTAGGAGAAGGAAAGGGTTATCAAGGCTGCTGTCACTGGCCAAATAAGGGGGAGAGGCATCTCAAGGTAAGAAATAAGATTCAATATATAGGCTGTGGTGAATTTGTGGCAGGTCTTAAAATTGAGGGCAAGGGGCCTGAATCAGTACTATATTACTTGAGTTACATTGGTGTGCCACTGGAGTAACTCAGTAATGAACCAGGGCCAAGAAGTTCAAATCTGATACTGGATAAGGACAGTGGGAGGGAGGGATTCAACAAAAGGTGTGATGTGGCTTGACCAGCAGGTGAGGAAGACAGTTTTGCATCCTGGATGGATTGGAGGGGAAGCGATGTGGTGAACAGGGAAACTGGAGAGAAGTTTTCAAATAAATGAGGCAGGAAGTAAGTCAAATAACTAAGGCTTAGACAAATGTTCTGGCTGTCAGGGTAGAACGGAAGGAATAGATTTTCAATATTTTCTGAAGGAAGACCCAAAGACTCTGTAGCAGTTTGGATGTACACGGAGAAGGAAAGGTCAAAGGTGTGAGTCTTGATTGGAAGGATGGTGGGTTTTGAACATTCACAGAGAAAGACAAAAGAGGAAAGGTCTTGGGGAACAAAAACCAAGGGATTCAGTTTTGGCTATGTTGTTAGGCTTGACTGGCAGCAGTCCACCGAAGACGACACATCAGAGAGACAGTCAGATATGTTAGAGTGGATAGCAGCAGATAAGTCTGTAGTGGACAAGAAGATTTATGAGTCAGAAGCATATAATTAAGAATTGAATCCAAAAGAGAAGAAAGCATAGAGGAAGGAGGGGAAGAAGCTTGCACCAGCTCTTATCAATTTCTGCCTTGAAGTCTGCAAAATGCTATGCAAATTGGAAAGTGCAGTTGTAAGCATAGTATAGAGAAGTGGAGCTGCTTGGTGAGGAAGAAATCTAAATAATATGCAGAACTGTACCTGTAATGTTGGGGGTGAAGAACATGGAGGCTGAGATAAAGGCAAGCTGATAATCAGATCGTAAAGGCCTCCATGAAAGCACTACATAAATATACAGTGAACCAGAGCTGTGAAAAATGACTACATAGTATCTTCAAATCACCTGAAACTTCAAACAAGCTCAAAATGCTCCAAAATATTTACGAGGCTGCATTGTCTTCTCTTTTTCCACACACTAGATGCTTTGATTCTCCCTTGTGAGAGCCACAATTCCATCTTTCTATGGTTCCATGACTTCACCTCCTCTTCCTTTTTCTCTGCAATAGGAAACCTACAGGTTATGTCAAAACCGTGGGAAAATCAATTTCAGGTGTCTGAAGGTGAAACTCAAAGGCCGTGAACCCTAATCCATAGCACTCCGCACTGCTCTGTCCCTAACCTTTTAGGTATCAACAAAACATAGGACTAAGTATGCCATCATATGTTTCCTTATTTTCAGTTATAAAACAGAAGAAGTTAATCACCTCATTAGACATAGACGTTTCAGAGCTATATGATCTCATCCACCTTGTGACACATAAAATATATAAAGCTTAAATAAATATATATATATATATATATATATATATATATATATATATATATATATATATATATATATATATATATATATATATATATAAGTGTATTGCTGAAATACATAAATCTAAACTGAACACATATATAGATGCATTGCTGAAATACATAAATCTAAACTAAAAACAGGGAAATTTCACATATAATTGGATTAGTTTTGAGTTTATAGGCTTATGTTTGGTTTGAGTATTTTTCCCCTTAGTTTCTTTTTTCCGTTGCATAACTATAGCCTCCATCTCCTTTCATGTATCTACCCACCCATCCATTGCTTATGCTTGGGGAACCCACAGCTTACACACTTAAGCCCCATTCCCCACTTGTTCTTTTTGTACCCACCTCTTATGCACACTAACTCACTTGTGTCCTGCCTTTGGGTCATTCACTCTTGCTGCTTCATAGACTTTGCATGATGAGGAAGAAAGAGATATAGTTGCTTGTATGAGGAACCGTCCAAAGGGAGAAAAGCCAGATGGGAGCTCAAAAGGCCAGAGAAGGGACTTCCTGAGGAGGCAGTTTTCTTCTTCCTCCCTCTCCCCATAGAGGAATGTGTGTGTGTGCGTGTGTGTGTGTGTGTGGGGGGGGGAAATAGTGTGTAGAGATTCAGCCTTGCAATAGTTCAAGAAGTGCTGGGTCTTCAGGCAAAGCGAGACCTCTGGCAGGTGTTCAGCTCACTGTTGCTTGATGAAGGAGCTGAGCATGTATTAACCAGTCAGCATGAGGCTGATTGAGACATTCTTGTGCAACTGGCAGCAAAATGTTAATGGCCTTGCAGCCTACTAAAGAGGCTATCAGTGACTCTGTCATTGCTGGTGTTTGGAGCAGGAGTCTGGCCTAGTAGTCAGATGCTACAGCCAAATGTTGGAGCCCCGGGGTCAGGGAATGGAGTCAGAGGTCAGGGAATGGAGCCAAGGGCCAGAGCCAGGTTACCTAAAGTGAGGCAAGGATGGGGCCAAGGCAATAGCAGAAGCTATCACAGCCATGGGTAAATGATTTGAGCTTTTGCTGCTGGGCTTAAGACCCAGTCTGCTGATGCTTCCAAACAATCAGGTGGAATAGCCGACTGGGCAGCCTACTACAGGCCAGCTGTGCTTGTTAGGTTGCCAGGAGATTGGCTCTGCTCCAGGCCCTTATTCCTGACAGGGACCAGCCTACTAGTCAAATGTTTGGCTACTTGGAAGCTTTGTTAGGCTTGAGAATCGGCTTGGGAATCATAAGGTTGCCAATATTTCCCAGTTTCAATTGGGTGAGAAATTCTTCAAGAATATCTAAGAACATAAGAAGTCCATACTGGGTCAGACCAATGGTCCATCTAGCCCAATATCGTGTCTTCTAGCCATGCTTCAGTGTCTCCAATGCCAAGTGCTTCAGAGGGAATGAACAGAACAGGTAATCATCAAGTGATCCATCCAGTGGCCCTTTCCCAGCTTGTGGCAAACAGAGGCTAGGTATACTTCAGAGAGTGATTTTGCATCCCTGCCCATCCTGGCTAATAGCCATTGATGGAACTATCCTCCATGAACTTATCTAGTTCTTTTTTTCATCCTGTTATAGTCTTGGCCTTCACAACATACTCTGGCAAGGAGTTCCACAGATTGACTGTGTGTTGTGTGAAAAAATATTTTCCTTTGTTTGTTTTAAACCTGCTGCCTATTAATTTTATTTGGTGACCCTAGTTCTTGTGTTATGAGAAGGAGTAAATAACACTTCCTTATTTACTTTCTCCATACCAGACATGATTTTATATACCTCTATCATATCCCCCCTCAATCTACTCTCAATGTATTTCTTTTCCTCTTCCAAACATGCTCCCTCATGCTATCCTGAGGCTGATTAAAATACTACACAGTTTAGCTTCACTTCCAGTGGAAAGGGGCTGTGGAGGCTGGGGGAGTTAGTACAGTTCCAAGAAGAGGTGAAAATACAGGCTTTTTTTTTAAATCAAATCAGTTTTTTTCATCATTCTCAACATTGGTTAGCAGATGGAGGTTTGCTACAATACAGTACTAAAACATGGCAATATATAGCTAAAATAGATAAACATGGAATGCTAGAGGTGTTTGCTCAGCTGACTATCTGTTAAGAACATCATTTTAAACTTTTTTTATATTCAATTTTAATACTGTACCTTTCCATTATTAAAAGACAAAATCATTTTGTATTAGTTTTTATATCACATGAGCAGAGTAAATACAATAAAATAAAGAATCTGATACCAAACTATGTATTCACATTAAAGACATTAAAAGATGCAATCATTTAATATTATTTAATATTTATACTATTTGATACAATCTATTTCCTCCACAGGAAATATGAATAAGGAGACTGGTGATAAGAGCCAGTGCACTACAAGAAAAAGCTTTCTGTACAGTTTATAAATCATATTGAGTTCTAAATGTAGTACATTGAAAGCCTATAATGCATTAGATGTCTTTCAGTTTTATGCATTTAATGGTTCTATTTGATCGGTTATGATGTAGGGAAATAGAAAGCACAGACTCACATTTTTTGGACAGAGCATTTGTAGACTGAGATTCAGTTGCTAAAAGTACAATTTCATTGATATATTTGGAATACAGGACAATATGCTCAATCAAAGCTAGAAAAATAACAACCACTCCTTTCAGCCATTATACTAATGTTTTAGCAGGCATGCTCTGTGTTAATGAAATTTGTGTATTGCAGGATAGATGATGTCACAGTCCTCCTCTCCCAACACCATACATATCCTACTCTTACTGACAGAAATGGAAACCAAACGAAGGGACTAAAACATAATTAAAGTCTTTCAGTTCAGAAAAACAGATCAAACAAGACAACTTGTCTTGTTTTCCTGCCATTTTAAGATTCTTTTCTTCTTGTTTTTTCAGTGCCAGATTATTGGTCTCTTCAAAGGAGTGAAATACTTTATCTTCTTGACAGAACAAATTGACTGGAAAATTACATAAACCGCTCAGCAGATGTTCGTTCCCACATTGTTTGGGAATTTACCCCCCTTATACAGCACCATGTCAAGCTGAATAGGCACACTGGAAGGCATGTTTAGGTATACCCTGTATCAAACATTCTCATTGTCCAGTCGCCCTCCCAGCCTCACTGTTAATACAACCACATTATGGTCTTCTCTTTAAGTTTTTCTACCAAAGATATCTCACTGTAGATGCTGGACACATATCTAAGTTGCAAATCAAATCAAATGTATAAGAACCTGCTTTTTTTTCTCCACCAGCAAAAGTCAAAGCCCAGACTTCTATAAATTCAGTTTGCCATAATGAATGGGTCTCGGAGTCAAAGCTGTCAGGCTACAAACAGGAAAAATAAACCAATTCCAACTTCCAATTCCCTGCAACATATCTCTAGCAGTATAGCATACTAATCTGTGCAAATCAGATGGCATCTTCAAAATTATAATGCATGCCAGTGAGTTAAGCATCTGTATAACAATAAGATTTGTCATCCATCATTCAGTGAACAGCATAAGGCAACTTACTGTCACTTAGTGCAGAGTGACATCCATCTAGATTGTTTGCCTGTCCAGCTGATATTGTAAGTTTGCTGCAGTCTCTGATCCATTTCTTTCTTTCTTTCTTTTTTATGGCTCTGATAAAGCATCTCTGAAGTTTGTGAATGAAAATAATGAAAAAGCAATTCAGCCAGCTTGTAATGAAAAGCTATCGAGCTGTTCAATAATTACCCAGAAACCATATTCAGAAACAGCTGTTGTGCAGTTTCACCAGTGAAAATTCTAGAAGAATATGAAGGGCTGGATTCTCAGCTTGCACCCAAGGGGCATTGGGCATAGCTGAAAAGAGAATGAAGAGGGGTGCAAATGATCCTGACCCAGGATCTTAGCCTCTGTAACAGCCTGATCTTCTGCACTGGAATGGGCTACCTAGGGAGGTGGTGGAATCTGTTTCCTTAGAGGTTTTTAAGGTCAGACTTGACAAAGCCCTGGCTGGGATGATTTAGTTGGGGATTAGTCCTGCTTTGAGCAGGGGTTTGGGTTGGACTAGATGACCTTCTGAAGTCCCTTCTAGCCCTGATATTCTATGATTCTACGATTTGTAGCAGCTTCAGGCCATTTTGGAAGCCAGGGATTGACAGAGATCAAGTACCACCTGCACAGGAGACTGAGAGCAAGGTGATTCTTTTACAGGGTTACTGGCCAAATGATTAGAGAGGAAGCTATAGAGATGATATATCTTGATTTTAGTAAGCTTTTGACATAATCCCACATGACATTCTCATAAGAAAATTTAATTACTATAAGGTGAGTGCAAAACTGGTTGAAATACTTCATTCAAAGAGTAGTTATCAATAGTTTGCTGTCAAAATTGGGTTGGGGTAGGTGACGTGTCTAGTGGGGTCCCTGAGGGATCTATCTTGGTCCAGTATTATTCAATATTTTCATTAATGACTTGGATAGTGAAGTGGAGCGTATGCTGATAAAATTTGCAGATGACACCAAACTGGGAGGGGCTGCTAGCACTTCTGAGGACATGATTAAAATTCAAAATGACCTAGACAAATCGGAGAATTGATCTGAAATAAAGAAAATGAAATTCAATAAAGACAAGCGCAAAGTACTACACTTATGAATTAAAAATCAAAAGCACAGCATTAAAATGAATAATAAGTGGAACTACTGATGAAAAAGGTTCTAGAAATTATAGTGGATCACAAATTGAATATGAGTAAGGTTAAGATCTTGTCAAGGTTATTTTTAGTAATAATCATGGACAGATCATGGGAAATAACCGCTAATTCCACAGAAGCTCAAGCACTGCCACTGGAGGCAAGGGCTGCAGGCTGACAGCTAGATCCCCCTGGCCTGGGGCAGACTGGCAGCCCAAGCACCCTAGTCCAGGATGGGGGAGCTGACTACTGTAACCCCACTACCCTGGGTAGGGAGCTGACAGCCTGAGCCCTGCCACCTGGGGATCACCTCGCCACCTGGGGTGGGGGACTGGCAGCCTGAGCCCTGCCACCAGGGGCAGGGCTGACAGTCAAAGCCTGACAGCTGGAACCCTACCGTCCGGGGCAGTGGCACTGGAATATTTTTAATAGTAGGGGTGCTGAAAGACACCGTTGTCTGTGCCCACCCTCCACCAGCTGGGGCCAGGAGCAGGGCCATGTCTCTGGGACTGGGGAACCTAGGCAGGAGCAAAGGGGCTGAAGCTAGGGCCACAGCTGAGGGCAGGCATGTGGCTGACAGTATGGACCCTCGGGCGTGGGGCCTGTGGCCATGTGTAAGACCAGAACCGGAGGCATGGGCCAGTGGCTTGCACCAGGCATGGGGCTAGGATCCCATGTGTGGGGCTGGGAGCAAAGACCCACATAAAACCTGGGGGTACTGAAGCACTTATCACACCCCTAGTTCCCGTGCCTATGATCCAGGACTCAACTCGTTGCCCAGGGATGGGGTGAGGGCTGACAGACCAAGCCCCACTGTCCAGAGCTTACAGCACAAGCCCTGAAGTCATGGAGGTTGTGAGGGGCTCCCCCCAGGGTGCCACCTGGAACTGGGCGTACCACTGAGCCTGCCTGATCCACCAGCCTGGGCTCCTTTTACACCGAACTGCTGTGACAGTCCCTCAAGCACACATACAGGTCGGGACACACCCAGCTGCAGAAATATACAGACACTGTGATCAGCTCAGCATGAGAAGGCTTCAGCAAAGGAACTTCCCAGCCACTTAGGCATGCACCCTGCCCTGAAGTGTAAACCCAAAATTATACCGTCTTGCATTGCACAGAGATCTGTACAGCATAAGCTCATGAAATTTGCCCCCTCTCTCAATGTGGAGAGAAAATATACAACAGCTTTTTACCCCACATTATAACTTCCACACACTGGCTTGTAATAAAGCAAAAACAAATTTATTAACTACAAAAGATAGATTTTAATTGATTATAAGGGATACCAAACAGATCAAAGCAGATTACCTAGCAAATAAACAAAAATGCATTCTAAGTTTAGTATACTAAAGAGATTGGATATGATTAGAAAATTCTCACCCTAAATGATGATTTGAGCCAGTTACAGAGAATCTTAAATGGCAAGCTGCACTTGCTTGCAGCTTAAAATCCCAGGTATTCCTCTCCTTTGCTAGAAATCCCTCTAGCCTGGGTCCAGCCCTTCTCCCAGTTCAGTCCTTGTTCCTCAGGTGTTTCCAGGCGTCTCTTTGAGTTGGGAGTCAGTGAAGAACCTCGATGATGTCACTCCCCTGCCTTTAATAGCTTTTGCATATGATGGGAATCCTTCGTCTCCAAACTTGGTTTCCGCATCCAGTCAGTGGAAAAACAATGGTATTCCAGGATGGAGTCCAGTACCAGGTGACTTGGTCATATGTCCCTGTAGGACAGCAGCCATGACTTAGAGGCTGTTTGTAGTGTCCTTAGGAAGTCTCCTCAGTTGGAGATAATCTTCTTCTGAGGCCTGTTGTTTTCTCTAATGGCCCATTCCGAGCCAGCCATCTAGGTAGAATGCAATCAGTCTAGTGGGTGTTACCCAGGTGTAAATATATTTGTAATAAACAACGCATAGGCAATAGTCCTAACTTCAGATACCAAAATTATACATGAATATAAATCAGATAATCATATTCACTAAATCATAACCTTTTCAATGATATATCATTTGACCTATCTTGCATAAAATACATCCGAGTTATGCCATAATCATATCATAATAATATCTCTATGAAGAAGATGGGGCGTAGTATCACAAAGATCATGAAAAATCATGGACCCTATGACTTCCATGATAGACTCGTAATCTTAAATATGAGTCAGCAATATGCTGCAGTTTTGGAAAAAGCTAATATTCTGGGTTTTATTTACAGACGTGCTCTATACAAGACACAGAATGTCATTGTCCTGTGCTACTTGGCACTGGTGAAGCCTCAGATGGAACACTGTGTCCAGTTCTGGTAGCCACAATTTAAGAAAGAGGTGGACAAACTGGAGACAGTCCAAAGGACAACAACAAAAATAATAAAAAAAAAAGTTTAGAAAACCTTTCCTGGAAGGGAAGTTCAAAAAAACAGACATGGTTAGGCTTGAGAAAAGAAGATTGAGGTGGGGGGATAGTGGTCTTCAAATATATTAAGGACAGTTATAAAGAGGACTGTGAGCAGTTGTTCTCCATGTCCACTGAAGGTAAGACAAATAGTACTCAGCTTAATCTAAAGCCAGGGACATTTAGGTTAGATATTAGGAAAAAAATTCTAACTATAACTGCAGTTAAACACTAAAATAGGCTTCCAAGGGAGGTTGTGAAATCCCTATCACTGGAGGTTTTTCAGGACAGATCTACTTGTCCTCCGTCAGAGGAGAAGACTGGACTAGATGACCTCTCAAGGTCCCTTCCAGTCCTCCATATCTATGATACTATAGGAATTGTTATGGCAGATGTATACCACTGAAGGATTCCACTAGTGGTATTAAGTCTGATTTGCTCCAGGGAGACCAGCACAAAGCAGACTTATTAGACCTGACACTTGAGCTTTCAGAGTATTATTTTAAGCAGAAGTACTAATTTACATACTGAAATGGGTCAGGAGAAATGTGGATTCTTTCTACAACAGATAAATGTAGGATGACCAAATGTCCCAATTGTCACTCCCACTGTTTGGGACTTTGTCTTATATAGGTGCCTATTATCCCCCACTCTGTCCCTGGTTTTTTACACTTGCTATCTGGTCACCCTAAATACATTTTGTTTGTGACATGTCCAGTGACAGGCCTAAGAGAGGTAATTTTTTTTGCAGCAAAGGAGAACACTGATGGGCTGCTACCATGATATGATTCCTGGAATATCTCTTTGGGGAGGTGAGATTTCCAGCAATAACACAACATGGCTATAATCTTGTGATTGGGGCATTCAGCTGAGAAGTAGGAGACCTGAGTTCTTGTCACTGCTCCATACTATGCAAAGTGGGGATTTCAACCAGACGTTCTCACATCCCTGGCGAGTGCTCTAACCCCTGGGTTATTTGGTATGGGTGGGAGTGTGAGCACCTCTTCCTCTGGTGTTTTGTGTATGGCCCAGTCCCGTAGGTGTGTTCTGAAAAGTTTTTCAGATTGAGCCCTGCAGGAGAATGCCTCGTCTGAGGATCTCACTGTGGCTTAGGTGAACTAGACATCAGGACTGAGGTGATCTTGCACATGTCCATCACACAGAAATGTAGGAACCATGGGGATCCAAACTTAGGTGCCTAGGGAATTTGGGCACCTGCAGGGTTAGGCGGTAGCTGAGTGGGAGTTTTGAGGATCTAAATTTTTAATCCCTTTATGGATCTAGACCTAAGAAGGCAGAGTGTCATTGATGTGCAATTAGACTTAGGCTCCTAAATGCTTAAGTCACTTTTTAAAAATGAGACTTGTATCTAAATCACTAAGGCCTATCAGTGCTGAGTGGAACAATGATATAAATACCTTTAAAACTCTGGACCTCAGGCATTTTTGAAAATATCACTCTACATTTTTTTTAATATGGCCGAAGAGAGAATAAAGAAGATTCCAAACCATAAGAATCATCAGGCAAAACATGTTTTAGAAGGAAAAATTTGCCTTTTGACCTGTAGCTTCCATTCCTGCTATGACATAGATGTTTTGTTTTGTCAAAGACAAAAGCAGAGATTTCTGAGGCAAATCTGCATTGAAGAAAATGAGCAAAAGTGCCCATGCCAATTTTTTTTTTAAACCTATTCACAGTTCTTGCAAAAAAAGAAAAAAGAGAGAGAAAATGCACTGGTTTCTATGGGACAGATCCTCAACTGTGTAAATCAACATAGCTCGATTGACTTCAAAAGAGACATGCCAGTTTTACCAGCTGACGATCTGACCCTGATGTTTAAATGTTCTGTAATTCTTTTTGCAAATTGTATCATACTCCAGTCAAATGGAGAAAATAGTTGAATCTGGTGAGTAAGTACACATACCAGTTATAATTTGCAAAGGTGCCCAAGTCTCATTTTCAAAAGTGCCTAAATCACTCAGAAGCTTAAATCCCATTGGCTGAAAATGGGACTGAGGGACCAATGTCACTTAGATGCTTTTGAAAATTGTACGTATTCTGCCTACATTACATTATTGTACCTGCTCAGCAATAAACAGTCTTTTTTTGCTTACTTGCTTGAATATGCAGTGTCCCTGAGGCTAGAAGATTATGTACTAATGATGCTAATAGCATAATTTCCCTTCATTTTTCCAACACAGGAGGTCAATAAATCAGGTTTAAGTAACTCCCAGTCCTGGAAGATAAGACAAAATTTGTGATGTCTTTAGTTGCATTTAGGTTATTTATTATAAAACTTGTGGAGTATGCAACATAGGAAATTAATTTAAGTAGATAGAGAAAAAATCCATTATAACCTGGCACAAATTCATAGGTCAATGGACATTAATGCAGAGCTAATAAAGATAAGAATCCAAACACCGTAGCATAATTTTTCAGATATTGTCCAGGTGATGCCCATAGAATACCAGTTATTTCATAATGATACCACTGCAGTCTAGATAATTTCTAAATATGACTCTAACTTAGTATACATTATGCTGACAATCTATAAACTTACAAGACTATGTCCTTCTTCTCTTCCTTATCTGCTTCTACACAGTAGCACCCTTAAAAATACCCCTTGCTGCTAAATTGTTTGATCCCACTTTAGGCTTCTTTGTAATAAAATGTAATAGCTTCCTGTGGGACATCTGTTTTATCAAGAACCCTCTACAAACATGCTGAGAATGAAATCCACCACTGACTCTCAATTGCAATTGTGATGGTTTATCCGTGCACTCACATAGGAATAAAAGTATCTCTGTGGTCCTTATATCAGTGTACTTATTTGTGACTAGCAACCCTAAAACTATAGAAACCTGGGAATATGCTGAGGCTTACCCCATCTACCCAGTTTCATCCCTCACTTGATATCCTCATCTTCAAATACCATATCTCATTGTATTGCAACAATAACCTTGGACTGCTCTGCTGGATCCTTCAGAGAGGAACATGTTTTTGTAGTCTGAGTACAAATATGGGAGCCAGGAACTGTGCTGATGTAATCCCATCCTTGACACTGATTTCTTCTGTGCCTTTGAGCAAATAAGGTAATTTCCCCGCCTCATTTTCCCTGTTTCCACCTGACTGGATTATTGGGAAGATTACTTCATTAATGCTTAGAAAGCACACTGAGGATTGAAAGAGCTACCTAAATATATTTAAGTAGCACTATTATATTGGCTGAGAGCTATATAGATGCTTCAATACCATGCACAGGGGTATAGCAACTTAAAAATAACATAGGTAGATGGGTGCACATGAATTCTTCAGATCTCAAATTAGCACTTCTCCACAGATAATTCAGAAAGTAGTGGTATAAAGTACCTGAGAACTAACAGCTTCAATTTCCTGACACTTCCAACTCTAGATGGCCTTGGGAACAAAAGCCAGTTCCCACAGGCAAAATAAAATCCTGGTTTCCAGCTTGGTAGTTCAAAGTTCTATGCTAGACTGACCAAATACTGATTTTTAACATTTGTCTTAGTCTCACCTCCCAGTTCCACCCATATGACCGTATATTATTACCACTATTTTCCCATATAATCTCTGAACTTTGTTCTTTTGCTTCTGGAAATTACTTTTCTGGCAGGCAGATCACTTAACTTCTTCAGAAAATATTTTCAATGTACTTCACAAAGATTCTGATTCATGAAAGCTCTTAAGTACCTACTTAAATACATCCTTATTCAGGAAATCACTTAACCTTGTGATTAACTAGTTTTCCTGAATAAGGATGGTCACAGTTTCAGGATTAGTTGTACCTTTACCCCTCTCTGGTTCTTCCTTGAAGGCACCTACTTACAGTTTTAGGCTTCTTAGCTGTCACCTCTTTTGGGATGGAGATCCACATCTCTTCCCATTTAGACCAGAGGTTTAAGCTTGCAGTCACTGTGAATTCCTAGTAGGTCTGACTAGGGTCCAGCACCTGTAGTTAACTCTTTCTCCAGTGGCTATAACAGTATACCTGTTACCAACCAGCCTTCACAAAGCAAACTGCATTTATTCTTAGGACAGAAGCATTATAAAACAACCTACACACATGCTAAAAGTTTACCAGAGGTCACCCCAACTCCAACTTCCCAGGGCTCCTGTAGGTGTTGGTCTTTCAAACCACACAGCTGGATTTGCCCCTTTGGTTACGAGTTCATGCCAGTTTTAAGCTCAGGAACTGGACTCTAACTGGACAGCTCAGCCATATCTCTAACTAGCTCAGACCTTTGCTCTGCTGTCTGTGGGAACAGGTAACCACCAGTCAATGACCCTCTCCTCAGGGCGTAGCTTCTAAAGGCTGGATTTTTGTGTAACAGGGGTTGTGGAATTTGCATTAACCAGTCCCCAGGGATTCCCCAGGAAACCCACTTAATACTTACTGTCCCCAAAGTCCTTGCCTGTTGGCACTTTTCCATATAGTCATTTGAATTTGTTACACTTCCCATGTCTCACCTCTGTCACAAGGATGCTTTTTTGAATCAGAACCTGAGTAGCTTATATACTGTGAGCACAGTACAACATTCTCTGCTGATCTGAACTGAAATTCAATGAAACTCCTATGGCTCTGCTATTATAGTCAATGAAACTGACTGTTATATTCCTGAAAGTATGTTAATTATTAGTTAGTCATGATCAAATAATACTGGTGGATGAATGTGGTGTCCTGTTGTAATTACTTTGTAGACCATAGTAAAGCTAATGGAGCTATACTATGGAACTATACCACGGATATTTATATGGTTCTGCATCAAAAAATTCAATATAGGCTGAGTGTACAATTTCTTAACAATTGATCAGTTCATTACTGAAATAAATAAGATTGGGTCTGGAATTTTATTTTGACTTTCTGTCACCTTCTGACTTGAAAACTAAGTGGTAGAATTTGTTACAAAGTCATTTCGAACTCTACACATCGTTAAAATTATTGTGTAGTAAAATACATACTCCTACTAAAAAAGGACATTCTCCCCATAGGTAACCCAACCTATCAATTACTTGCTCAGACCTGACTAGATGTATGTTCTGTATATTATGTATTAAAAATATCTGTAAAGTGAGATCAGAGTGTAACTATACGTTACTATTATATGTTCTGGGAGATAACTAGTGGTTAGGCCAGTGCCTATCCTACCTATAGACAGGCTGGAACCCTGTGTAGCCCAGAATTATCACAAGAGTACCTGAAATATTTCTAGCTGTTTCGACTCTCAGTATTGTATAAGATCCTTTGTCTCCTGTCTACCTGATATAAAAGCTAGCTGAGGATATGAATATTTACATTCAGAGCTTGTTGGCTGTGGGGATTGGAGGGATTTATTCCACATTTTGGGAACATACAGAATTAGAAATTATTCATATTGATTTCATGTTTGCTTACGTTTCAGTGTTTCAGAATTAGTTATTGTCACTTGACTTTGATAACATGTTATGAAAATTAGAGAAATAGTTTCTCCTTAATGCCATTTCTTTTTAGATTTTATCGATAGGAGCATAGGTCTAAGATCCTCAAAAGTATCAATGGAAGTTAGGCATCTAAATTCCTTTGGTGATCTGGGCCATAGAAACAGCCATTCTGGATCAGACCAGCAATCTCTCTAGCCCAGTGTCTTATCTCTGAGAGTGGAGAGTACCAATTGCTTCAGAAGAAGGTGCCTGAATAACTTATGGAATAACCTGACCGTTAAATTTCCATTAAATTTCAGTTTATGCCCTGAAGTGTGATGGTTTTTTAATAATTTCCAAAGCTCTCATTTTTTTAAAAAATCCTTATCAGTATAACTCTGGGTATTCTTGTTATTCATACGTATGTCTAATCCCTTTTCTTGAATCTTACTAAACTCTTGGTTTCCATGTTCCCATGTGGCAAAGAGCTCCACAATATTGTTATACATTTTATGAAAACTATATTTCCTTTTATCTGTTTTGAATTTGCCACTTCACAATTTCATTGAAAGCCCCCTTTTTCTTGTATTCTGAGAAATGGTGGGTAGAAGTTCGCAAAGTAGCTTTCAGTATATTTAAGGACTGTACCAGTTTACCATATAAAGACCTCAGTTATTCCAGCCAATTCCCTCCATCTCTCATTCAGCTTTGTGCATTCTTATTCAGTGACTATAGTCAGATGAGGAGGGGCGTTCACAGAGTTTTGGTGATGATCACTAGGGAGGGTGGGACTTATCCTGTCATGCTAGTGAGGGACAAAAATACTGTCTGGGGGTCGAGGGAAGATGCTAGCAATCTTCTCTCTACTCTTTGAGATCCAAGTGGTGGGGGAAATAGGAAGGAACTCTGAAAGAAGAGCAGAGCTGGAATAAATAGATCTAAGTGATGAGTCATAACACAGAACTCCACCCTTTCTCCATAGCCTTGTCCCTATACTTATAATGGTGATGCCAGGCCCACCCCTTCCCTCCCAGAAAGGCATGAGCAGTGGTATGGGGTCCCCTTTTTCTACCAGGAATTTCCACAGGGAACACCCTTTTGGAGCAGCAGCAGCAGGGGACCCCTCTCTCATCTAGACAGGCAGAGATTGAAGCCGGCTTTTACCTTACTTTAGCAACTGGGATATATCTGTTTGGGTGTGTTGGACAGGTACACTGCACACTTTTCCTCCTACCACACAAAGTCCTCTGGTGCAGAAGAGTGGACAGGGCTCCCCAGAGCAGTGGGCCTAGAAGGTAAAACCTAATTGAAATACACAATGTGGTTTAAACATTTCAGAACTTTTGTATTAGGTTTTCTGCAGACTCAGGCAGGTGTCATTGAACGAGTTACATTCAGCTCCCATTTCCAAGGTCTTCATAAGGGCTAGAAACCTACTCTTTTAAAAACAGAAAGCTCAGATTTTAATGTAATCACCTGACTCTAAGAGCTTTGGCCCCAGGTTCAGGCCTATAGTGCCTAGACCTTAATCTGTCTATGAGGAAGAGAAACTCTAAACGCATGCTCCACTCTGCTCAAACACACAGGACAGCCAATGGAGCTCAGTGGCAAGTTTCTCAGTGGGGTGATGGGGAAATTTGCAGGATTGATCCTTCCTTCCCTCCTGACTGGTGATGTCAGCTCCTCACATCACCAGGTGGTTTGGCTGCCGACTGCTGAAAGCCAGGAATGGGGCAAGGGAGCTTGAAGGGGGAAAAACACCAAGGTTGGGATTTTCAATAAAGCTGAATATTTGCCTGACTCTACCCTCATTGAAGCCAACAGGACTTTTACTATTAAATTAAATGGAAACAGAGGCAGGGCACGTTGCTCTATGTTTGACCAGGGACCAAGCCAGCCAGCTAATACATGGCTCCAGGATCAGGAACAGTACAGGAACAGTAAAGTGTCATGAAACACCTCACCTCCCTCTGGTCCTGTGATGAGCAGCATATCCCGAGAACAGAGAGTCTGACACTATTTTATTTGAACCAAATGGAACTCAAATCTCAGACATCTTCTAGAATCCACACTTTCCTCACAAAGGCCTGCTGGGAGCCAGTATTCTAGTAGCTTCTGAATTCATGTACACGTATTTGTTATGTCTTCAAAGTATTTCTGCTTCTTGTCTTGTTCTGTGCAAATGGGCTAGATGAGAGAAAGCACAGGGAGTCTTGACAAGCACAAGGATTCCTCCACAGTAATAAATCAAGTGTAAGCAGAGTCAGGATAAGCTCTATCCTGACATCTGGTGGAAAGAATGTCAGAGAGTGTATTTGCATAGGCACGCCTACCCTATCCCAGACTGCTGAGCGGTGGGACTGCTTGGTGACAAATGACTCACCCTCAGTTGGATGGTACTTGCTAGACAAGGGACATGGGTTCCAAAACCCAGTGAACTGAGAGAGGCTGGGGACAGGTATCTGTGCCTGGTGGTGCAGTCCCCTTGTGGAACCAGAAGCACCAGTTGCACCCCCTCCTCTCTCCACTGTGGAATGTCAGAGTTGAATTTTTTATTCCCTCAAGTATCTAAATACAGGTTACTGAGCTGAATGCACTTTGGGCTAATGGTGCACTAGCACTGGTGCTTCCCCCACAAAGACGTGAGCTCACTAAGAGTTGAAATCACTAAAGAGCTAAAATTACTGAGTTGAGAGCACTGAGTACTGTGCTAACTAGTGGGGGAGCCTGAGCTAGTGGAGCAGTTGCGGGAACGGCTGGAGCGGATCACAGGACAGCTGGTGGTGGCAGAGCGGCTGGCAGAGAGGAGTAGCTGTGGGACGGGTGGAGCGGCCCACAGAGTGAGCTGAGCAGTTTGCAGAAAGAACTGGAGCAGCTCATGGAGCAGAGCAGCTGGTGGAGCGGAGCAGTTTCTGAGGACGGCTGGAGGAGCAGAGTGGAGCAGCTGGTAAAGTGGAGCAGTTCGTGGAGAAGGCGGAAGCAGAACCCATGAAGAGGCAGGGCAGTTGGCCCCGGACCACGTAAGGTGCCCCTTTCTACCCAGGCTGGGGGGAGGGACCTCTACAGATAAACTCTCGAACTCTGGGGTGGCATTGACCAGAGACTTTTGGGTTGTTGGACTTTGGGGTGATTGGACTTAAAACCCTAAGGGGAAAAAGGACAGTGCCAAACGTACTTGGAGGTGGGTTTTTGTTTATGGTTTGTGTTATAACCCTGTTTGTGGTGTTTCTCCAATGGGATGCCGCATTGATTCCTTCCTTTATTAAAAAAGATTTTGCTACACTGAGACTCTGTGCTTGTGAGAGGGGAAGTATTGCCTCCTAGAGGCACCCAGGGGGGTGGGGTATGTGAGTGTCCCAGGTCACTGGGTGGGGGCTTGAGCTGGTTATGCATTGTGTTACTGAAACAGAACCCCTGGATACTGAACCCAGCCCTGGTTACTGCCAACTCAGAGGGACAGAAGGGTTACATTTTTGGGACTGGAGAGAGAAGGGGGTGCAACTGGTGCTGCTGGCACCACCAGGTACAGATACCTGTCCCCAGCCTCTCTCAGTTCACTGGGTTTTGGAACCCATGTCCCTTGTCTAGCAAGTACCATCCAACTAAGGGTGAGTCATTTGTCACCAAGTAGTCCCACCGCTCAGCAGTCTGGGATAGGGTAGGCGTGCCTATGCAAATACACTCTCTGACATTCTTTCCACCAGATGTCAGGGTAGAGCTTATCCTGACTCTGCTTACACAAGTATAAACCAGAATTACTATTTCCTGCACCCACCCATATGCTGTACCTTCACAGGTCAGTCAGACTGCTGGCTAGATACTAGAGGTCTTGTCTGCTATGCTGCACATTATACATTACCCAGAATACATTCTTTTCTATGTGAGCAAAAAAATGTGCCCTGTTTTGTGTCCTTTCCTCCCTTCCCCTGGCTGGTAGATTTCAAGTAGCAGAGGATGCACTTGTTGGTATCCTTACTTCCCTTTAAAGCAATGGCTAGGGAAGGAGTTGCCCACTTGTTTTTGAGCTGCCTTTTTTTTGTTTGTTTGTTTTAAACACAGGAGTATATAAACACCCAAGTGGGATATCACAGGTGAAAGAGAAGTATGCTTTTCATTCCAGCTATTAATATCCTATATATTACATCTTCACTTCACTTTCATATTCATTACTTCTATAATGAACAAAAGATATTTTAATGGTCAAAAAATCTACATGATTAATGGCATCTTTGTTAATGACATTTTAAAAGTATTTCAGGCTGCAAATGTGACACTACAATCATTAAAAATCACATTCAATTTCCAGAGGTCCTAATCTTAAACTTTATATTGCTGGCAGAAACAAAAAATGATATCCAGTAATGCTTTGGATGCTTCTATATGATGAAAAAGCTCAGGAATTCTATGAGCACTGCCAGAAAATAATGTGCTCTCAGAAACTCTGGAAGTTGAGCAGGAAGATAACTGATGAGAATATGACAGAGCAAATGAACAAATTGTTCAGCATAGAGGAATTCTCAGTCCAGTGAGATCTTTTTCTCTGAGACGTGGATTGGGGTCCAAGAGTAGCATAATGGCACCAAATGGATAAAAGCAACAATAAAACCCCTTCTCATGCATAATGCATGCATTCCCTCTATTGGAGTTTACATCACCATCTGGTGTTTAATTATTCCTGCCTTACACCACATGGTGGTGTGAACTTAATGGCATGAATATGTGCATTACAATAATTCAGTGCAGAGATTCTGTTTTGCTAATTATAAGGTGCCAGGCCCCCTTTAAAAATTAAGAGTTGAAATTCATTCTTCAAAATAACTATTTTTGCAGAGTCTCACCCAAAAAATAGAATACTAGCTAATTTTTACATTCTGTAAAGGTCCATTGTTTCTGAATGTTTGGTTGATTTTTTCTAACATCTGCACAACATAAATTAATTAGAGTGTAGCTTCAGAATCCCCATTCTAATTACACTATCAATTTTACCAGTAGGGTGTTGGGTTTTTTTAAATACACCTTGCTGTTGATGGCTTTGCTTTCCCTTTCTCTTTGTCCTTCCCTGCAGACATGGTAGCTGTCACAATACATACAAAGTTTTGTTACATATCAAGGTTACTATTTTTTCCCATTATTACTTGTAGGCCATTAGATTCCAACCTGTCATCAGTGCATCTGAAAGCAATATCCTCTACTATTAAGCTAATTGGGATTATAGTTTCAACCTGGCACCATGCCCTATTTGAGTGAAACTCTTCAGCAAGTACAGTATTCCCAGTGCCCACAGAAGGGACACAGAAAACAGATTGAGTCCCTCATCAACAAATTATACTGTCCACATTTTTTTTAGGAACAGAAGTCTTTATAATGCATATTATGATATGTCTAGAGCACTAGCATTTGTTTTGTTAATTACAGAGAAAACTTGGAACAGTTTAGGAATGTGTCTGATGGTACAGCTTTTCCACCAGGAAATGATGATTACCTGGGAAGATAATTCTGTTACCTGAAACCCAGATGACCATCCCATCCATGCAATGCAATCCTTCTTTAAAGCTGCAATGGACTGTTTATCACATATTCAAATTCTAGTTTACAAGCCCACTCATTACTGTAGTGAACTCATTACTGTAGTTCATTTGTTGTGTACAGCCTCAAAAACAAGCCACAAATATTTATATTTGGAAAGAGCGAATGAAGGAGTGAGACAGTGTGAAATAAAGAGTCTCTAGGTGTATGTCTACATTGCAGTTAAAAACTCTTGGTTGACTCATGCCAGCTGACTTGAATTTGCTGGGCTCAGGCTAATTGCGTTCTGGATGTTCAGGCTCATGCTAGAGCCCGGGCTGTACCCCCTTGTGAGGTGGGAGGGTCCCAGAGCGTGGGCTACTGTGTGAGCCCAAATGTTTAACAGCCCCACAGCCCAAGCCCCACAGGACCAAATCAGTTGGCACAGCCCACCTGCGGGTGTCCAGTTGCAGTGCAGATGCACCTAAGAACCTAGAACAAAAGCCCATTGAAGTGCTGCCTTTTCCCCCCTTGGAGATTTCTCCATTCATTTTAATCACACCTTAGAATTATGTGTTTAGAACCTTAAAAAAGAAACAGAAAATTTATTCGCCAGGAAGTTTTTACCAAACTCTGACAACTCTGGTCTTTATGTCCTTGGCAATTTTAAACTTTTCTTTCTTTCTTTCTTTTCTTTTTCATTGTTGGGATACACTAGAACTTGGTGGCAGGTTAATGAAAGACTCTTGCTGTAGTACTCAGCTCTTCACTAGCTAGTCCCAAACAGAAATTTTGAGCATCAGGAAAAAGTATTTTTATAACATTCTTGGAAATTCTAGATCAAATTCTGAGCTGTGGCTCTTTACACAACTATTGCAAAGCCTAAATCGCTAGCCCTGTAAGGATTGCCTCAGCGTAGGAGAATGTTCTGATATCTTACAACCAGTGTTGCATCTACTATGCCACCCGCTTCCTGGTGTAATGGGCATACTTAGGGAAAAAGAGGTATACTCAGGATTTCCCTATGCTCTGGTGATTCCTGACTGCCATATCAACTCATTTGGGCCATTGGCAACTACTGCAAGTTAGAGTATTCCTCAGGCTGCTTTGATACAGGACACCTGGCATGTCAACAGACAATCCAGGATCACGAGTGCAAAGGAAGTCTCAGGAGTCCAAGGGTGAACCATAACCAAGACCAAATGTTTGTTTCCTGGAGCAAATGTTTGTGTCCACGTTACTACTTACAGCTATGTTAGTTAATATCTACTAATTGGCAATCACTTAATGCACATTATGACACAATCAAAAACTCTAGTATAGGCAAGCCCTGACGGTCTGCACTCAGCTCTGAGAAAAAAATGACTGATGAATTTTATACTCTGGGAGAGGGCTTATAATTTTAAAGATGCAATACATAGAAAACAAAGCCATGATCATTTGATAGGTACATATACCACAAGAAACAATCTTTTCAAATAATTATTGGGGTAAGTGCACCTGCGAGTACCATACTTCCAGGGCCGGCTCCAGGGGTTTTGCCGCCCCAAGCAGCCCAAAAAATTTTTAAAAAGCTGCTATCGCGATCTGCTGCAATTCAGCGGGAGGTCCTTCTCTCTAAGTGGGAGTGAGAGACCCTCCGCCGAATTGCCACCGAATACTGAAAGTGCCGCCCCGCTCCGGAGTGGCCGCCCCAAGCACCTGCTTGATAAGCTGGTGCCTGGAGCCGGCCCTGCATACTGCTATCAGATATTGTAAAAAGAGTACATTTTCCAGTAACTGAAACAGCTTATTTTATCTAGTTGCACTATGCAAATACCAGTTTGTTTCCTTTTTAGCGTTTTAATCAATACAGATATATCTTAATTTAAGGACAAGTTATATCTGTTGCCTCATCAAACCTGTGCGGTAGTCATGTATTATGAATTTTTTATTGCCTTTGCAACAGAGTGAAAAGGCTATAATCTTTTCTTGCATTTATATGTCTGCAAAATAATAGATTCCCATTACATTTACAATTTAAATTTGAATTTGAATTTAGAAACAATTCACTATGTAAAGTGTTAATGGGTAGAGGTAGATGGTAGAGGAAGGGTGTTCTTGCTAGTGGTCTTCCCATTTTCAAACATGTTATACTTAAAATAAACCTCTTCTGCAGAGCACTGATTGTCCTGAGAAATAGGTGTCACTGTTTTGCAGATAAACTAATTTAGAAGTAATCAAAAAAATCTAGCAGTCTCCACCAATTGCTTTTGATGCAGAGGTAGGTTGTTTCCCAATTCTCAACTCATCAACAGATATGAGTCAGAGTTGAAATAAGTCTTGTGTCCAGAGGTAAATGCAGACACTACAGACTACTGATCAGATTACCCAGTGTGCATGGTCCCTGCAAAAGTGCAGATTGCATTTCTAGTGCTTGAAGAAATTCAGAAAAGGGCAGTCTGGGGTTAAATTTAGCATTAGTTCATCAGCATTCAGCACTATTGCCATGGCATGAAGGAGAAAAAATAACAGAGAAACATGAGAAGAGGAGTAGATAAAAGGCAAGCACTGAGAGGAAAAAACATGTTGTTTCTTAATTGAGGTGGAAAGAAAGAAGAGGCGGGGGAAGACATTGCTTACAGATCTCTCTTGATGAGAAACCTTCCTGTGACTTCTGTCGGTGTAGGTTAAAAATGCAGTGCTGCCCCTAATGTAGTTTCAGCATTACAGTTAGAATAATGCAGCGAATCAGTAGTGAAAATTCAAAAAGGAGTGGTGAGAGAGAGAAAGGGTATGTATCTCAGTGACCGGCATTTATAAAGTCCATCAAAAATATCTATGGGCCATATCCTTAGCTGAAGTCCTTGGAGCTCTGAAAGTTTATGCCAGCTGAAGCTCTACCTCCACAGAGTGCATCTGTAGCTGGTGGTGTCTCTATCATTTACCGCATGTAAGATAGTAGTGTGAAAGCCTCACGAGGGTCAGAGGTTCAGTTTGGACATATACCTCAAATATGACTATCTGAACAGTCTGTGTGAACTCCTGGCCCTGAAGTCAATGTGGGTGGGCCAGAATTTCACCCCTTGAATCTGCAATATTGGAATGAAATTAAATCTTCAGAGAACAGGCTTCCAGAAGAAATTTCCAGTATATTCCACTTTCAGCTCCCACCAAAATATTACAAGATGATTTTTGGCACTTTTGATTCCAGCTGGGATTAGGTGAATTTGGTCCCAGCAGATTAGGTGAATGCAAATAATCATAGAATCATAGAAGATTAGAGTTGGAAGAGACCTCAGGAGGTCATCTAGTTCAACCTCCTGCTCAAAGCAGGACCAGCACCAACTAAATCATCCCAGCCAGGGCTTTGTCAAGCCAGGCCTTTAAAACCTCTAAGGATGGAGATTCCATCACCTCCCTAGATAACCTATTCCAGTGCTTCACCACTTTCCTAGTAAAATAGTGTTTCATAATATACAACCAAGACCTCCCCCACTGCAACTTGAGACCATTGCTCCATGTTCTGTCATATGCCACCACTGAGAACAGCCGAGTTCTAGCCTCTTTGGAACCCCTTTTCAGGTAGTTGAAGGCTGCTATCAAATCCCCCCTCACTCTTCTCTTCTGCAGATTAAATAAGCCCAGTTCCCTCAGCCTCTCCTCATAAGTCATATGCCCCAGCCCCCTGATCATTTTTGTTGCCCTTTGCTGGACTCCCTCCAATTTGTCAACACCCTTTCTGTAGTGGGGGGTCCAAAACTCCAGATTTGGCATCACCAGTGCTGAATAGTATCTTCCCTTGATCTACTGGTAATGCTCCTACTTATGCAGCCCAATATGCCATTAGCCTCCTTAGCAACAAGGGCAAACTGCTGACTCATATCCAGCTTCTCATCCACTGTAATCCCCAGGTCCGTTTCTGCAGAACTGCTGCTTAGCCAGTCGGTCCCCAGCCTGTAGCAGTGCATGGGATTCTTCCATCCTAATAATGAACAATTAAACTGAACGTCCTTGAATCTGGAGAAAGGTTTGATTTGAGTTTGGGGCAAAGGTTTGGATCAGTTCTTATCTTAGCCAAGTCTAATGCAGTTTTTTCTTAATTATACTAAAGATATTCTATCTCTAATGGATCTTCGTGCCAGTCCTGAGAAATTGTCATATGGAATATTCTGCAGATGGCTCAGCAGTGACACACATACAGCTGTGTATGACTAGAACACAGGTGTTTCAGTATGTATGTGATAGTCAGTGAGAATGCAATTTTATATAAGATGGGATTCACAGCAAAGATAGAGGATTCTCAATAGCACTGATAATAACAATTACATCTGCCTGAGAAATCTCATACATAACACAAAACAGACTGGATTTTTCACTGGTTTCATGACAAGAAATAATTATTCTAATCAGATCATTATTCCACATGTTTAATGTAAATCATGAAGGATGAATTCTGCTCTCGTTTACATCACTGTAAATCCAGAATTATCTCATTGTCTTCATTTCATTTCAATTACTCCTGATTTATACTAGTGAAACTGACATCAGAAATTGATTGTTGGAGCTGAATTTGAAAAGATAATGTTCATGCTTTCTCACTCTCAATTGTATCCACAGCTGCATTCAGGGAAGAAATAGAAGAAATGGGATTCGGGTGAGCATGGAGGAAAACATACACAGAAATAATAAAAAGTAATTGTTAAATATCCATTTGTAGTTTTACCCTATACACGTTGTAGCTTTGACTACCATGTCCACTATATTGTAGCAAACATTAGAGATACTTTCAAATAATTTAGATCCATGATGTAGTTTGTATTTTTTAAAAAAAGTTTTATTGTATCACCTATTAAGAGAAATTAGAGTGAACTGAATTTATTTCATTGAAACATTTTTTAAGTAAAAAACCTGGCTTTTCTGTTGAAACTTTCAATAAAAAAATGGAAACCAAAAAGTTTTTGGTAAACATTTTTGGGTTTCATTAAAAAAAAATTGGCTACAAAATCAGTTTTTTTGTTTTTGTCGAACAACTAAAAAATGTTAAAAGCAAATTTTGAATATTTTTTAAAAGTCAGTTTATGAAAAATATTTGGTAATTTTGATCAACTCCAGTAGAAATATGAAATAAAAAAGAAAGATTTTTAATGTAAATGTTTTCCTGCAACATTTGAACCCAAACATTGCTGCCTCACATAAGTTGAAAATCAAGTACAATAATTAGACTGACTATAAATAATCACTATGCAGTGTTGATGTAGCTTTGTTGGTCCCAGGATATTAGAAAGACAAGGTGGGTGAGGTAATATCTTTAATTGAACCAACTTCTGTTGGTGAGAGAGACAAGCTTTCAAGCCTCATAAATCTATTCCTCAGGTCAGGGAAAGGTGCTCAGACTGAGGAAGAGCTCTGTGAGGCTTGAAAGCTTGTCTCTCTTACCAACGGTAGTCCAGTAACAGATATTACCTCATCTACCTTGTGTGTATTAATAGTCACTCTCTGTACCACTGCTAAACCTGTATGAAATACAAAATTTATACTGACTAAATGGTGAAATGTATATTTGGGTTTTAAGGACTTCAGCTTTGAGATTGTAAATATTAGCAATATGAGAAAAAATGCAAATATGCAGGGTGCAATCCTATTATCTCTAGTCAAGCAAGACTCAGCATTGATTTCAGCAGAGTAATCATTATACCACACACTGACTGCAGTGGAAGTTTACCTGAATAAGGATTCCAGATTAGCATCCAGGATTTTTATCTGAAGTCCAGATTGTGTTCATCCACTAGGTCTCTCTGGGAACTGTAAATTTTGACAAGCACTGCATGTTGCAGAACACTAAGATAGGATTTTCCAAAGTATCCAGGTCCATTGACTTTCAATACAGCTGTGCTCTGCAATTACATAGGTGTTTCTGAAAATCCCATACTAAGAGTTTCGTTAAATAGATAGATGGATAAGTAGGATAATGGGCAAAGGTGAGGTAACTTGACAGTTTCAGGTTTCTCAGAGGGGTTTTAAAATGTTTCTAAAAATGATTTCTCAGTTTTGCTCGGAGAAAAAAGAGACCTTGAAAAGGACATGTATTGGTTTATATAATAGCATATTGTTTGGTACTTTTGAAAAAGTAAAAGAGAAAGGACACAGACCATTATGGGAATGTATGAGACAAAAAAAGACCAAGAAAAGAAACATGCTGGAATGGGCCTATTGTCCAACTAGACTTTACATGGTTCACAGGAAGAGAAAACTATCCTATGATGCCCCAGGACTGTAGTGTATTACTATAGAACAGAGATCGGCAACCTTTCAGAAGTGCTGCGCCGAGTCTTCATTTATTCGCTCTAATTTAAGGTTTCGCGTGCCAGTCATACATTTTAACATTTTTAGAATGTCTCTTTCTATAAGTCTATAATATATAACTAAACTATTGTTGTATGTAAAGTAAATAAAGTTTTTTAAATGTTTAAGAAGATTCATTTAAAACTAAATTAAAATGCAGAGCTCCCTGGACCAGTGGCCAGGACCCGGGCAGTGTGAGTGCCGCTGAAAATCAGCTCACGTGCCGCCTTCGGCACCCGTGCCATATGTTGCCTACCCCTGCCATAGAAAGAATGACTCCAGCTGGTGAGCTGTTTATACTCTGAAATGAATATAGCTGTTCTATACTAGAGATTGAAACAACAGATTGTAGTCATCTTCATATGTCTAATATTACTTTTGTCTATTAAGTATCATTTGTCTTAATAATGACCTGATTACATATGACAGCCACAGGTTGATTATATGTTGCATAAAGACATATTTCCTTTTATACTTTCTAAATCTAATGTCTTTTAATTTCTTGGACTCCTCTCTTTTTCTGGTAGTATAAAAATGTATAAATAGAAGTGCCTGACTTGCTTTTTTTTCAAAGCAGATATTTTTTTATATATCTCTATCATATCTGTTTTTACTTTTCTCCTTTCCAAACTGAGGCCATGATGCTGGCTAGACTTATGCATGTTCTTTAACTTAAGAATGTGAGCAGTCCTACTGAGTTCAAAAAGGGCAACAAAAAATAACAGAGACGTAAGACCCTAGTTTAGATCTCAATCCTGTGAAGACTTATGCATAAATCTGAACTCAATGGGACTACTTACACGCTTACCTTAAGTATATGGAAGACTTTGCATAGTCAGCCTGAATAGCTTTCTTGTGCAGGAATGCCATGTTTCTGAGCATGGTTGTTGACCTTCTTGTGACCTTATCAATTGCTGCTGTGACCTTTTTGGGAGGACCTTTAGATTTTTAGAGAGACCCAGCAGTATTTGGGTAGGCTGAGCCCTTATAATATCTGTCCATCAATACTTTGTTGGTAAACAGTGCTTCTGGGGCTCTGAAAAATATAATTACAAGATAATCAAGAAATGTCTTCTGTTGTAGTGTCAAGACTCCACAATAATGCAAGCTTCTAATGAAGAATATTCCTCAGATGACTTGTGTTATCTGCATATATGTTATTAATTTTCTCTTCATAAGCTTATGCCTCATTAACTTGTCCCCAGACTCTGGTTGCCTTGTATTTAAAAACAGAAGTTATTACAAGGGGTTAATCTGAACCATATAGTAAAGAGCCATTTTAGCTCTTTTATGTTTGGATCGGAAAAGTATATACCTACACACATGCAGACACTTACCTTATCATACCAAAAGGGGGAAATGAAGTTAAATGGGTCTGGCCTTTTCTAAAAATAACAACGCCTAAGATATGCCTGTTTAGCTAATATGGCAAGGGCATCCACGCTATTAACTTCAATGAACAATCTGCTATTATTTGAAATTGAAACTACTTGTGTTTCTATACGGTTGGTCTTTTTGCAAATCTTAGTCTAGGAACATAGATGATATGCCGAAGAGTCTTATGTAATATCTGTATCCATGCATAATATTAAATAATAGCAAAATCCCCCAACAGACAAATATTGGAGTATATTTAACTTTTTGCTTATAATATTTTGCTTAGTACAGCTTATACTCTGTCCATGTTATAAATGCATGTAAATTTCATATTTGAAAAATATATTTAAAAATCAATCAGATGTAGAGTCAATCTATAAAAAACTAAAATGAATTTTGTTTTGTCCTCAACACTCAGTCCCTGCTATCGTTACAAATTTGCTGAATTCTAAAAGTGGGCATATTTTAATGAAAATATACACATACCACATTTGTAGGTCACAGCCATGTGACAAAGAGGCCAAGTATGTGCCAAACTGTGGAGCCATGTGACAAATGACATTCATCATGCACTTTAGATAGTCTCACCTGCATCATGACCAGTGATCCATATCTGTCTGGATTCCTTTTATCATTCTAAACCTCTGAGCAGCTTCAAACAAAAAACTGCCAGATAAATGTTTTCTTCTTTCTTTACTCCCTTCCAAAATTACTCAGACTCTAGGCACAGGACAGACAATAGGTCCAATATCTTTCAATCCTGCACAACTAGACTCAGAAGATTTATACCAGAGGAAACAGATGGTTCCCAGCTTCCCGATGGGGGACACAGTTCTTATTTGCATTCCTGGAAGGTCTTAAGATAACACATTAACGTTTTGACAGACTTTTCCCACCTGCAATCTTGCCAATTACTGTTCTGTCATATAATCCTACCTTTGTTGGAAAGGTGATTGAAAATATTGCAGCAGAACCACAGTTCCAGATGGAGGAGACCTCAGAATTCCTTGTTCCCTTTTGGTCAAGTTACAGTATAGAGGAGAGTTAGGTAGATAATGAAAAACAATATTCAGCAAATGTACTAAAGCCAGTGAATCTCTCTAAATTCACCAGATAAATGATTTGATACATATCATTCAACCAGCAGTGGTATGGTGAATGCCTGGTGTAGTTGGCTGATGACCTCCTCCTGGTAAATGACAGATATCCAGGGTCCATACTAATACTTTAACATCTGTCTGTGTCACAACCTTTTATTGACAAGTCAGGATGTACTTGTGGTGGACAGAGCACAATAGTTTAGAGGAGAAACAGAAGAAAAATATTATATCCAAAGGAAACTGCAAAGGGGATTTATATAGGAACAACGTAAGTATCCAGACTGGAATTTGGAAACAATGGGCTACTCAAACAAAAAGTTTAATGGGATTTTTAATAGACAAAAAATAACCCTAATTTTAGGTTAGTGCTCCTTAATGTGTTATTCTTCCTATATGGACTCAGAAGCAAAGTTGCCAGATCTCAAATTAACCACAGTATTCCTCACAGCACCCTGCTATTTCCTTGCAGAGTTCTCTCTCTTTGAGCATTGACCAAGCACTACTCTGCTCAGCCTGTGATCTTGTCAGCTCTCATAACTGAGATGGTCTAGCTACAGATACTGTATAACTGCACTAGTCATGGGCAGGAACAGAAAATTGAGAACCAGCACAGCTCTGCTTGAATATTGATTATACAATATCTGACTCTGTTCCTTCTGGATTTAGCTGGTGGTCTATTGCCCATTAGCAAACAGTTACATGAGCAGAAGATAATGTTTCAGATTCTATGAAAAGACCAGCAGAAGAGCAAACAGATTTAAATCAGCTCAATTTCGACAAAAACTCTTTCATCTTGAAACAATTTCCACTCCACCAAGGGTAAGTAAACAGAAAGAATTTTTTTTTCTCACCTTCAACTGTCAGTGGTACATTTCACATTGCCTTTCCTCAGATAGGAGGGAGGTTTTTCCTATCTTTACTGGTACAAGAGTCCCTCAAGGTGTTAACATGATTATTTTCTTTTAGTTTATATAGTTCTTACTGTATTTACATGAAATTCGGTTCTACAGCTTTCATATACTGGATATCCCCTCATAGATCCAGAACTAAAAAAGCAACTACAGAGACACAGTTGACATCCTTACTATATATAATAATTACTATTATTAATAATAATATAATAAAGGTTGACTAAATAGATGTATATCTGAAAGTACTAAGTTAGACAAATTTAGCTGAACTGAAGCAAATTTTGTGAATAGAAGTGTGATGAGGTGTATAAATCATGCACTGCCCAGCAAAGGATAAAGAAAATCTCTGAGCTCAGGAAGCCCCACTCCTCAACCCTTCCTGAGCATGCTCCACTTGCAGGCAGAGTTTAATAGGGTGCCAGCCAGCTCAGTTAGGGGAGGACAGGGCAGGGAGAAGGAGCCACTTGAGAGCTCTGGAGAAAGATGTAACCAGATCCAGACTGGGAGAAGGAGTGCCGGAGAGTGGCAGGTCTTACAGGCCAGAGATGGTTAGGCAACCCATGAGGGATTGCTGGCAGGGACGAACTGCACCATGCCAGGGGAAAGGGAGAGGTAGGAAGTGGCCCAGGGAGGCTAACAGGAGGCACCGCATGGTAAAAGATGCTGGGCTGGCCTCACAGGGCCCTGGGTTGGAACCTGGTGGAGTGGGAGGGCCCAGGTTTCCTTACCCCTCCTACTGCAACCATTGGGCAGAGTGACCGCCTGCGACTGTAATCACTAGGCAGTGGACAGCGGATCCGTTCACAAGGCACACACACAAAAATCTCTGATTCTTATATTGACAACTGAATTTCTCAAATCTAATCACTATTCTCAAACACAGATGTCTCTATTGGCTTAGTCTGTAGCAGATGGATAATGGATCCTGTTTGGAGAACGTGCAGCTGCTCCAAGGCCACTGGGCCAAACTAGGATCGGGTTTAAGGGGGTTTGACGATGGAATTAAATATGTTCAGCATTGGCACTGCAAGCTGGGATGCGCTAATGATAGGCTACACCAAGGAGTAAAAGAGATTGGAGAGAGGTGGATGAGAGAGGGGACAGTGAAGAGAGCAAAGAGGCAAGTGCCTCAGGCCTCAAGGATGAGTAGTGCCTTGGCTTCATCTTCTGGCCCATAGCTTTATTCCTGCATTATCTGTGGCATGGATTGTCACTTGAGAATTGGATTTTTTAGTCATTCAGACTGCAGCTTGATTCAAAGTGACTGAACTGCTCTGGCACTTGCACCATCATCTTACATGCAGCCAAACAACTACCAACATCTAATCACATATGGTTGCCATTTATTCAACTGAAGTTTTCATAGTGGTTTAACTTTTTGGACAACCCCACACTTTGTTCCCCAGAAGTTACACTTTGTGGACAGTCCCTATCTCTGCAGGGTGGGGCTATTGTAGTATGGGGACAGACAGCTTAGTTTGAGTCCTGCTTTATACAGGCCCCCGAGTCTCTCTTTTCTCTGCGTTGTAGGTGTCTGTTATAAATTTACGCTCTGAAGAAATCTAAACCATCTATTGACTCAATATAAAATGATTAAGGTGCTAAATATGTACCTTCAACAAATCAGTTGCAGTTTGTTATTTGACTCTAGGTTAGGCCAGGCCTTGGACACTATATACCATAAATGAGCAGAAAAGCTTAAACTATGTGGCTCACTGTTACTAGCCTATGGACTCAACTAGTACAGCCATGTAAAACTGTGTATGAGACATTTTAGTTTGAGCTCTGTTTCATACAGATCCCAAAGTCTCTCTCTCTACTCTTCATTACAAGTGTGTTGTGCTAGCTCAAGTAATATAGAATCCTGCACCTTCAAAGAATAGAATCGGCGTTTGAAATGCATCATGTGTAGACCCTCTTACATCAGTTTAAACTGGGCTTATATCTATTTATCTTGTCTCTATTGTTTAACAAGAGGAAAAGATAGAAGGAAGGCTAAGGTTAATGAAAATAAGATAATAGCATCGTGGTTGTAGGTATTGCACAATTTGAAGGTTCCAGAAGATACCACATTTATTTTTTGGGGCAAATCTGACAACAGCAGTGCAAGCTTCTCCACCAGGCATAGACATGCTGAGGCATGAAAGGATAGTTGGGTGTCTGTGTCCACTGCTGATAAAATCCTTGACCAGAGCACACAGCCCTGAGGAGAAGTGCAGTAGTATGGAGCTCCTCTGTGGCTGCTACAGCAAGCCTTATGCAATGTTGTTATAGCCATATTGGTCCTGGATATTAGAAAAACAAGATGGGTGAGGTAATATCTTTTACTGGACCAACTTCTCTTGGTGAGAGAGACAAGCTTTCAAGTTACACCGAGCTCTTCTTCAGGTCTGGGAAATGTGCTCAGCACGTTATAGCTAAATTCAAGGTGGAACAAATTGTTTAGCGTAAGCAGTTAACATGTATTTCAAGGGACTATACACGAAGTGGCCAGTTAACACCTCTCCAGTCATAGGGAGGAAAGGAGGGGAAGAAAGCTGGGCAGTGTAAAGGGAGGAGAAGCACATACAGTTATTCACCCTCACCTCAAAGTACAGTTTGGGGTAAGTGGGCAAGATACTAGCCCCTGCTATGTCCTATGTGTGCCACAAAAGTCATAACATTGGGCAGGTGGGGATTCCCCTGATGTGGTAAAACATCTGCATATTTATATCCCTAGTTATCATAACCTAGTCCCAGATTTGGACCTTAGCGTCCAAAATATGGGGGTTAGCATGAAAACCTTCAAGCTTAGTTACCAGCTTGGACCTGGTAAAGCTGCCACCACCCAAAAAATTAGAGTGTTTTGGGGCACTCTGGTCCCCCCAAAAAACCTTCCCTAGGGACCCCAAGACCCAAATCCCTTGAGTCTCACAACAAAGGGAAATAAACCTTTTCCCTTCCCCCCTCCAGGTGTTCCTGGAGAGATACACAGAAGCAAACTCCGTGAATTTAAACAGAGGGAGTCCACCCTCTCTATTTCCAGTCCTGGAAACACAAACACTTCCCTCTTCACCCAGAGGGAATGCAAAGTCAGACTAGTAAATCTAACACACACAGATTTTCCCCTGACTTCTTCCTCCCACTAATTCCCTGGTGAGCACAGACTCAATTTCCTGGAGTTCCCCACTAAAGAAAAACTCCAACAGGTCTTAAAAAGAAAGCTTTATATAAAAAGAAAGAAAAATACATAAAAAATGGTCTTTCTGTATTAAGGTGACAAATACAGGGTCAATTGCTTAAAAGGAATATGAATAAACAACCTTATTCAAAAAGAATACAATTCAAAACACTTTAGCAACTACACCATGTAAATACAAAAGAAAAAAACAATAACCCCTATTGTATTATGATCTCTGTACTTACAACTTGGAAACAGAAGATTAGAAAGCAGGAAACAGAAATCCTTCCATAGCCGAGAGAGAGACAGACAGAAGACCAAGAACAAAGGACTTACACACAAACTTCTCTCCACCCAGACCTGATTGGTCCTCTGGTCAGGTGTTTCAGGTTACTTTTTTCCAGGTGAAAGAGACATTAACCCTTAGCTATTTGTTTATGACACCAGTATATCTTGCTCTACTTCTTCCCCTCACCCCTTCACAGTTAGGCATGCTGGGGTTATGGGAGTCATTGCCGGATGATGTTAATCTAAGTTTTGTCAATAGTCAAACTGGCTCCCTCGTAGATCTAGGGGTTGGGGGAATACAAGGGTGACAGACTGTCACTTTTGCTCCATTCCTCTTGTGGTAGACACAAGGATCAAGGCCAGGGAATCCATGCATTGTGGTGACTCACTTACCAGTCTGTGTCACTTTCCCTGCCCAAATACAATGCCTCCTTCCATGGCGTATGTAACTATACAAAAACTTTCACCCAGTCAGTCCCCTGTGCAGGGAAAATTCAGCATTTCTACTATCTCAGACCATGCATATCCACAATGAAGACCAGAGGATTTGTCTCTCAGTCCTTGGCCTCAGTGCTGACAAAGATGCCAGCTAATGCCAGCTGGCATACAATCATAGAGTTTAGATATGAAGACATCATCACAAGAACCAGAAAGAAGATGTTTAGTCTCTAGTGGGGAATGAGATGAAGTCTAAATGAATAATATAAAATCATATTAGTGAATAATTACTAAAGATCTTTAAGAAGAGAGTACTTGAGAAGAGGGAATACAATCCAAACTCTCAGATACCGAGTCTTCAAATTATTTTCTGATTGAAAATGTATTATAGTAATGTGCAGTAGGGATATTTTAGTATGTGCCAGCAAGGTCTACATGACCTAGTTAGTGTGTGACACATTGGTATGCTTTAGAATTCGCAACCCTGGTGTGCATTACCTCACTGTGTGGACAAGCCTGATTGTTTCTAATGTTAGGATTACAGGATGGCCTAAACTTGCATTGTGAGTAAATTTTAGCATGGGAGTTAGCAGTATAGGGTTGATGTCAATGGGGTTACTCATGGAAACTAATGTAGAACTGGATGCTATATTTCTGAAAGTTTCTTGAAAAGTAGTTGTCATTAATTTTCTATTCCACTCTTGTCCTTGTTAACATTTTCATGAACCTCTTGGGAATAAGTGGAATTGCCAGCGAAAACAAAATACTTAAAGGTCAAAGGCAGTAAAATATCTTTTGAGTTGAAGAACAAATTGCCTTAACCTCATAATTAAAATGTGTCTCTCTAGATAAAAATCAATGGCCTGATTATCCCTCCCACTTGCACTGGTGCAAATCAGGAGTAACTTCAGTTGGAATAAGAATTATACCAGTTTTTTTTTCAAAAGTGAGAGGAAAGTCAGATGCCATATTTCAAGAAGCAAAGCCATATCGATTTTTATAATAAGGCCATTCAAAGCCCTTTAACTCAATGTTAATAATATTTACTTTCAATAATTTATGCTGCTTGTTTATTTTATGCACTTCACTCATTTTGGAGAGTGAAACTAGACTGATCAGTTTCACTTTCTATGCAAAGTCACTTTTATTTGGTGGGACAGATTCTCAGCTGGTGTGAATTTGCCTAGCTAGGTTATTATACCAGCTGAGGCTCTGGCCCTCTCTTTCTTAGGCACTAGCCCAGTGTTGTAGGATTTGGGTTTCTGTAGATTCTGGGAAATACTTAAGTTAAAAAGATAGTTTTCATTGATTTCACTAAAACAGGTGTATTGATATTATATTTTGCAAACAATTTTTCTTTGCAAAACTTTCACCTTGTGCCTGAAGTTTGACAATGTTAAACAAATCTAGTTTGGGAGCTAATTCTTCATAGGCTTATGCCAGGTTTTACACTGATGGAGTAACTCTATTGTCTTAAATGAAATTACTCGTGTTTTACACCGATCTACCTGAGTAGAAAATAAAGCTTGTATAATATTAGGCCCCAATCCTTCAAACATATGCACATACTTTTGCAAAAATGGACATGCTTTAGTATATAAATTGGGCCCTAACTCTATATTCCTGAAAGTACTCCACTTTCCATACCTAAAAACAGATGTATTTTCTTGTTGTTCCCTTCCATTAATTTTTGTATATGTTTATTTGAATACATCTTTGAATCTGATATCAGATAAACAGATGTGGCCCCGCTCCTGCTTCCATTTAAATCTAAAGGCAAAAGTCTCATTGACTTCAATAGGAGAAAGATCAGGCCCTTAATTTGTAAAGTGTGCTTGTACTGATGAATTTGAATTGCTAATTAAAAGAACACTATTCTGACAGCTGAGTACTTAGATTTTTCTAGATTCCATTTTAGACAGGGGTGAGAAAAATGTGGGCAGTATTAAAGAGAAGACCTCTGTCATCGTGGCCTTAATACAAGGACTTTGAAAGATCCTTCTTACAAATGTCAGCATTTGAAAAGAACACAAGGAAATAAATCTCAAAGTGGATGACAATGGGAGATGGAAAGGAAGTGGGTGGGATAATGCATCTGAGGAGCAAAGCTCCTTTTAAAATGCATTAAAGAGGTTTAGGGTTCTATTTAGCAACAAAAGGAGTTATGGAACAGTGCATAATTTTCCCACAGGACTTTTGTTCTTTGATGTGTTTCATGAACAAATAAATAAAATAAAATAAGTAAATAGTGGGCTGAAAGTTTGTATAATGGAGCATGTTTGTTTATAGAGGGGAAAGGTGAAATGAAGTGAATATGCTGATGCATGCAAAATCAAATGAATACTCACTAGGACTTGTTGAGGGAAAGTTATAACAAACTGTTTGAAGGATTTCAAGTACAAGTTCAAAGCAAATGTCTATGGTAACTTCTCCTCTACCCTTAGCATCTTTGCACTTGCACATATCTTAAACCTTAAACCTTAAACCTTGATTCAGTCCTGGGATATGCTGTCTGTTGTTAGCATATTGCAGGAGCATTAGTGGAGGCAAGTGAATCTGGAAGGTATCTGCAACAGTCCAAGGTGCCTATAGCCCGTGCTGCAACATGGGAGACCAGGTCAGCCAGCTGAGCCTCCAAAGTACGTAGAACTGTCCATGGAGGAGGCATGGCCAGATCACTGACTACAGATCCTGCTAATTCGGTTCTTGCCCCAAGCAACCTCCACTGTTGAGGCTCCTATGGCAACCTTACCCTCATTTAAATCGTTTTTTTCCCCTGGAAGAGAAGTAATGTTACAGTAAAAGAGAGCAGGATGGCAGGAGTACAACTTCCTCTCTTCTGCTGAAAACAGAGGAAAGGCGCCTTCCTCAAACTCCCTTGAATAGGCTATAGAGCTTCCTCATGTTTCTCTTACTTCTTAGTTGGGGTACTGAGAGTCTACCCTCCTGGAACATTGTACTTTCATTGCTGCAGCAATACAAATACTGCTCTGTGAAGTGAATGCATCTCCCCAACCCAAACACAATGTCTCTGCTGATGCTTAGGAGCATTTTTCATCCCTTAGTGAAAGTAAGGGTGGGAGCCTTTACCAACCCCACCCATTCAGATCTTATGTGTATTCAAGGCATATAGATGCATGCTGTCAATATTACAATGCTACAGATTAATGCACTCTGGCTTTCAGTTTCATACTGTGTAATATACTATGATACTGTAATGGCAGGAAGAACTTGTTTTGCCAGTCAGAGATTCTAGATTTTGAATGGATTTCAGGTTTAAGATCTATATGGCTCTGACACATTGCAGCTTCTGAACCACTGCAAGTTTTATTTTATTTCCTGTGTAGTCCTGGAATCAGGCCAGGTATTACTTTCCAACAGGAATGTTTATTATTGGCATAGAACAGGCTTCCATTTAATTTTTATGTTCCATTTCCCATGAAAAATGAATGGCTTAAACTAAGAGAAAATTGTCATGAGAGGGCCCCAAAAGGCATCAGGAAAATCACCACACTGTATTTTAATTAATCATGTTTGTTATGGTAATGCCTAGGTAACCAATCAACATTGGGGCCCAATTGTGCTAGGAACTGTACAAATACAGCAATAGGAAGTTCCTGTCCTGAAGAGCTAGTTATCTAAATAGGTCAGTCAGACAAAAGGGAGCGGGGAAAGGATAAAACATGTAAGCCAATGTGTGAGGGGAAAACACCACGTTAAGTGCATTGCTATTTTTTCTAGGGGGGAGTGGTGCATTTTTATTAGCTAACCAGCAAGAGAATGGAAGGCAGAGAGGAGAGGGGAACAGAGCAAGTGAGCAAAGAAGGGCAGGTATGGAGTGAGAGTGAGGTGAAGAGACTGAGACAGGGCAGGAAGATATTGGAGCAAACAGGCAAACAGCCCAGGGTAGAGAAAGTCCAGTCAGAAGAATGTGAGAACATAGGACTGGAAGGGACCTCCTCCGTCACTGAGCCATGCCCCTTGCTAAAGCAGTGAAAACTGTAGGAAATAGTACCAGTATCTTGGGTCCTTACTTAAGTTGCTTCTGCAGTTGTTCTGTTGGCTTCATTCTCTGGCTGGCTCCACTAATACCACTCATTTCTGCTCCAGTTCAGGGTCTGATTTTCCACCCCAGTGTGTACTTTAGCACAGCTGTGGTTGTGGAAAGGGAGCAGAAATGTGCTTTAAGTCCTCGGCAGGAATAGATCAATCTCCTATGCCTCTTCTTCATAGTTCCCAGTGCAGGGGGAAGGCACCCACATCTAGTGTACAGTCAGAAAACGGATGCAGCAGGGAACCTGCCCCACAGGCACTATGTCATACAGTCCATTGCCACTCAGTCAGTGTGTGTGCCTCGATTTCCCCAGAGCGTGCTTCAGCCTCCCAGGAAACATTGCTGAGTCTAAAAGGTATTAAGTGTACCAAACTTCTTGCTAGTTTCAAGCTGGTGCTTCTGCCTTTCCTTCACTACAGTCACATTAGGTGAAAAACATATGGGAGAATGAAATCCCATAAATGAAATAGAAAATCCCTTAGGATGATTAGTTGAGGCCAATGATAAAAGTATATTTTGCGTGCATGTCAGGTTCCTTGCCAGTCTCAAAGTAGTCATTTGGATTCACTTCATTATAGCCACTGATGTACCTTGAGAGAGCAAGAGATAAATAGAGTGCAAGACAGAGTAATGATAACCCTTAAATGATGAAATCTCTCTCACACCACAACTTCAAATAACTCAGACAACTATTCTTTAATCAACTACACAAGCACTGGTTCAACTGAATTCAGCTTAGGAGCCATGGGAAAACTCAGAGAGAGAAATGCAGAGGAAAGGGGAATACCAGCTAAACCTGAGAGAGAGCACAATAGATAGATATTACTGGTTGGGCACTTTATAAATAGAAGGAAGAATACCAGACGGTCAATGGAATACACACTCAGTGTGATTAGGGACTGCTCCTGCTGCATGAAAATCAATGTGACTTTTGCCATTGGCTTTGATGGAAACCAGAACAGGCTCTTATGAGTTTTATGTTTCTCTGTCTGCTTTGTTCTGCTTCCCTTGCTCCACCCTTATAATCTCTGACTTGATGATCCATATGCTGAACTAATCTTCCTCCTCTCTCCTATCATTTTAGCTCCCCATCATTTCATATTGTTCCCCTTGCTTATTAATCTGCTCACCCCTCTCTTTCAACAAAACCCCCATCACCCACGCCCCATCTGATGCTGATTTCATTACAGATAGACCAATATGCAATTGAATTAAAGGAGTGGGAGAATAGGTAGGTGTCACAGAGATTGAGCAGCTGGGTTGGCTTATAAAAATAAGGGTGCTTCAGAACATTAAACGATGAAAAACAGAAACAAAAAATCTCCTTTGTACTATAGGGTAGTGGGTCTCAACTTTTCCTGATTACTATACCCGTTTCAGGAGACTGATTTGTCTTGTGTACCCCCAAGTTTCACCTCACTTAAAAACTACTTGCATACAAAATCAGACATAAAAATATAAAAGTGTCACAGCACACTGTTACTTAAAAATTGCTTACTTTCCAATTTTTACCATATCACTATAAAATAAATTAATTGAAATATAAATGTACTTACATTTCATTGTGATACTTACCGGATAATAGTATATAGAGCAGTATAAACAAGTCATTGTCTCTATGAAATTTTAGTTTGTACTGATTTAGCTAGTGCTTTTTATGTAGCTTTTTATGTTGTAAAAGCAGGCAAATATCTAGATGAGTTGATGTACCCCCTGGAAGAGCTCTGTGTACTCTCAGGAGTACATGTACTTGTGGTTGAGAACAGGGTGGCTCCAGGCACCAGCGCACCAAGCGCATGCCTGGGGAAGCAAGCTGCAGGGGGTGGCCTGCCGGTCGCCATGATGGTGGCAGGCAGGCAGCTTTCAGTGGCGCGCCTATGGGAGGTCTGCCAGTCCCTCGGTTTCGGCGGCAATTCAGCAGCGGGTACGTCGAAGGCGCGGAACCAGTGGACCTCCCATAGGCATGCCGCCGAAAGCCGCCTGACTGCCGTGCTTGGAGCGGCAAAATACATAGACCCACCCCTGGTTGAGAACCACCGATATGGAAAAAGAACCCCTGGAAAAATAGCAAGATTAATAAAAACAAAGCAATAAATATTATGGGTAAAAATTTCAAAAGCACCCAAGTCCCATTTTCAAGGGGACTTAGGCACTTAAAAGCATAAGTCCCAGTGACTGTCAATAAGACAGACTCCTAAGGCATTTAGGCACTTAGGAAAATTTTACCTCTTATTTTAAACTAGTGAAATGCTTACTAGCCAGTTCCAATATTAGGCCCCTTTCCAGAGCTAGGGTGCTGCCTAAGGTTCCTGGCTTTGGCCCCAGGTCAGCAAGGTGCTTAAGCATGTGCTGACCTCCAAACATGCTAGTAGGAGAGTTGGTCAACATCTTTTGAGTAAACATTTTTTTTTGTTGAAAAATAGCCTTTTGTACAAAACCAAACTATTTCACCAAAACCACTGACTTCTTTGAGATATTTTATCATGACATTTTACACAATATTTTTATCAACAAGTTTTAAAAAACATCACAACCATTATTGAAATGGCTGTAATCAATTTTTGTTTACTAAAAACAGGGTTCAATGAGAATTTGAATAGCACATTTTGATCCATTTTAATTAAAAATGCATGAATGTTTGTAGCGAGACAAGGTGGCTCTTCTGAGTGTATGCACAATGTGCCTCAGGTGGCCTGTCACCAGGATTCAACATTGAATGTGATTCACTGCTTGGATCATTAGCTTTCCCAGCCTGGGCCAGGTAATGACAGGAAGTGCGACGTGAATGCTGATCCATGCCGCCAACAAGTTTGGTGAGGTAAAATATTTAATTGGGCCAACTTCTGTTGGTGAGAGAGAGGAGTTTTCAAGCTTACACAGAGCTTTTCTTCATGTCTGGGAAAACTTGAAAGCTTGTCTCTCTTACCAACAGAAATTGGTCCAATAAAAGATATTACCTCATCCACCTTGTCGCTCTAATATGCAGGACCAACATGGCTATAACAACACTGCATACATGAATGCTTTTAGGAAAATGAAAAATAGGTCTGTTTTGAATGTTATGTAATGGAAACAATTTTGAAATTTGTTGTGAATATTTTTTTTTCATTTTCTGACCAGTTCTAGTGAATAATTTTATTGACTTCAGTGAGGCTCCCATTTTTTAAGGCAGGCATGTACATAAGTAACTTGCTTAATCAAGGTCTTCATCTGCTTCCTCTGCCTCACATCACTGACCTCCCGCTTGGTAAGGCAACTCCCATCTTTTCATGTGCTGTATATATACCTGCCTACAGTATTTTTCATTCTATGCATCTGATGAAGTGGGGTAGAGCTCAAGAAAGCTTATGCCCAAATAAATTTGTTAGTCTCTAAGGTGCCAGAAAGACTCCTCATTGTTTTTACATCACTATCCATTTGCCAGTTCTCTGCGTCTGTTTATTATTCATTTGGCTATTCTAGCTCTGTTCAAGGAGGAGGCAAGCAGACTGCCACTGTAGGGAAATCAGAAATGAGGAGGTAAACATTGAAAAGATTTAAAATCTAATTATTTTTCACTATTCTGCTGTTTGTTTATTTCTTGCATCTCTCTCACATTGTGTGATGGAAATAGATTGGTCATTTCCTACTTAATTTCACTTTTGGTTTCTGGTGCACTCAACACATTGTTGTAGTACTTGGACCCTGATTCAGCGAAAGAACTTACTTTGCCAAATCAGGACCACAAACAACACAAGGGTTTTTATTTGCTGAGAAATAACTTTTCTCTGTATTATGGATTCTTACTATTGTGCAACATTTTTAAAAGCTTTTTTAAACCTATTTTGACCCATCAACATTCTATAACTCAGGGTAATTAATCTTACATAACATTAATCTTTTTTCAGTGATTTGCTTGTTATGGTGGTTAGTTAACACATTTATCCAAAATTCTGAAAACAGCATTCCAATACAAATTACATATTTATAAATATCTTAACAAGCATTAACTAACAAATTCTGTGAAACAATATGGAATGGTTACTTTCCCTTCATACCCTTCTGTGATACTATGCAAAGAACTAAGGCTATGTCTACAGTGAAATTAAAAACCTGTGGCTGGCCCAGGCCGGCTGACTGAGGCTAAGGAGCTGTTTAATTGTGGTGAAGATGTTAGGACTTTGGGACCTACCCACCTTGCAGGGTCCTAGATCCGAGGATCCGGCCAGAGTCTGAATGTCTACACCACAGTTAAATAGACCCTTAGCCCAAGCCCTGCAAGCCCAAATCAACTGGCAATGGCCAGCTGCGGGTTTTAATTGCTGTGCAGATCTACTCTAAGTAGCATTTTCTGTTCTCTGTCCTATAGGTGGTGCAACCAATTTCTATATTTGCTTCAATTAGAATTACATTCAATTCTCCCTTTCTACCAATAGATGTCACTAGTAATTTCGGTACTGTGTTTATTGTTGTATAATAGTGACATAACAGAATTATTTTTGAGATTAAAGTAGAGTGCTGAGGAAACAAGACATATTTCTTAACTGAGAAGAAAATGGCAAAACCATATGATCTCTCAACTCTGCCTCACGTATTTGAATTGTTCTAGTTATAATACACTAAGTCAATTGATGAACCAGTTTAGAGATTGTGTAAAGCACAGTATGGGTCTGTAGTGTGGCTTTGCAGCAGTCCGTCCCTCATGGGGGCTGTGGGGTATGCCATTGCCTCGCTCTAGTTCTAGTTCTGCGGTCGTGGGGAATAACACACACTCAGTGAGGGGCTCAGGCCCTTGGAGCAGGGGCTGAGTCAATAGTCAAATGGCGGCCCAGGCCCTAGGTCAGGGCGGGGCAGCCAGCAAACAGTCAGAGCCTCAGGCCTGTAAGCAGGGACTGAGTTAATAGTTCAGATAGTAGCCCAGGCCCTAGGTCAGGGTGGGCAACAAGCAAACAGTCAGAGACTCAGGCCCTTAGGCAAGGGCTGAGTCAGCAGTTCAAGAGCAGCCCAGGCCCTAGGTCAGGGCGGGACAGCAAACAACCAGTCTAGGACTCAGGCCTTTAAACAGGGGCTGAGTCAATAGTTCTGTAGCCGAAGGTCTTAGCCTCTCTAAGCCAGGGAAAAGGGGGAGTCTGCCACCCAAGGAGTGGGTGACAGGGGGGACGCAGGCCCTCCCACTCCACTGCATCCCAGCCCGGGGCCCTAACAGCGGCAGAAACTTGCTGCTGTCAGTGGGGATCCTGGCCGCAACACACTGACATAGGCTCTGGCAGTGTTGCAGCCAGACTTGGGTCGGCTGCCCGTGGGCTACTTCCTCACTTCCTCTCGTAGGGTACCTGAGTGGTGGTAGTGATGCCAGTGGTCTCAAACACCATCAGTTCCTCTGGGTAAGTGGCAGGTGGTAGGCTCGGCTCCTCCTCAGGTAGCTGGCAAAAGGCAGGCTCGGCTCCTCCTCGGGGTAGCTGGCAAGAGACAGGCTCGGCTCCTCCTTGGGGTAGCTGGAGCGGGCTAGTCTCGGCCAGTCCTCCTCGGGGTAACGAGCGTGGGGTAGGCTCAGCCAGTCCTCCCCGGGGTAGTGAGCAAGGGGTAGGCTCGGCCAGCCCGGTGCGACCTCGGGCCGGCCGCGGCCTTCTGCCGTCTCCCCAGAGGGCACTCAGTCGCAGACGTCTGGTCTCTCCAGCGGCTGGTTCCCAACTGAGCTCTGCTGGTGAGCTTTCATACTTCTGGGTCTGCACCGTGACCTCTGAGGGGTGTGCGCAGGACCCAGTGACTCCGTTCACATGGGTGTTAGGGGAGGTCCGTCCCTCAGCGGGGCTGTGGGGTATCCCATGCCTCACTACAGGGTCTGATTAACTGTTGGTGTAAATGGGCATAACACTTGGCTTCAACTGAATTTTTCTGACTAAGCACAGTGGAAAATTTGAGCCTGGGTACATAGAACTATATTTTATTGTGTGTACCATGTTGCTATCTTTTAATGATACAGTATTTCACAATTATTCTGCAGAATGTTTTTTATGATTTTACACTGAGGTTAGAGTCTTATGTTAAGAATTGGTTTATGAATTCAGTACAGAATAAGTATGACAAGTTTGTCAATGCCAGTTCTCTTGAAGGAATCCAATCCTATCTATCTTAGATATATTTGGCTAAGGAAACTGAACGTGATTTTATTAGTGCAGCTCGTGAAACATAGTATGACTGAAATTAAATTTGTGCCCTGAAATATGTACCAAGAGACAGAATTTTCAGCATACAACTATTTATGTATATATATTTGCTAATGTAGTTTTTTATTGAAGTCACATCCACATGTCTTATACAAATCAGAATAATAGATCTTCCCAAGATATATGTAATTTGTGTATTACTCAAATGAAGGAGTGAGAATTAGAATTTATGAGCCAAATTCTCCAGCTCTTTGAAACCACTTAAAGTAACCTTAAAGTAGACAGAGAGTCAATATAAACCCGAATCCAATACCTTATTCACATTGATTTCAGTGGGATGCTTGAGGAGCAAGGAAATATTCAGTGTGAGTAAAAGGATTAGAATCTAGTCCATAGTGAATACAGATGAGTTTTAGATAGGCATCTTTGGCAGCATTATTATATTTACTTAGGCTGTGAGATATATAACAAAATATGGGTAGTCTTCCCAAGATTACGTAGTTATTTGAATACATGCTATCAAATAATGAGTGGATAATGTGTTTGTCTTTTAATTCAAGGTGGATTGTTCTGGAATACCTGAACCTTCTCAGATCAAAATCCCTTTGACATTCAATGAGATTTAAGCACATGATTAAGCATTTTCCTTAACAGAGATGCTTTCCTGCATCTGGTTCTTTGAAATGATTGGCTCTGGTTATTATTTTTGTCTAAGAGCTCTGTATAGCTTGAAAGTTTGTCTCTCTAACCAACAGAAGTTGGTCTAATACAAGATATTACCTCACCCGCCTGGTCTCTGTAATGTCCCAACAGCAGCACCTGTAATTATGTTCCCAGTTAAACACATTCTTCATTATGATTCGTTATGAAATGGGTGAAGGGAAACGTTACATTGAGAGTCTTACTATTAAAAATGCCTGAAGCTAGGTTGCAATTTTATTGAGGTAATTTGTGCTTGTAATTAAATGTGTGGACAAATTATGTATTGATTTTTTAAAGCCATCTTTGTGTCCCACCCCCCAAAACTGTGCTGAGAACAGCTTAGCTGCAGCCCGTAGCATACAACTTGGTTAAGAGATAGCAAATGGGGACATGGCAACGGTCTGCAGATATCTGATACTGATATAGGTAAACAGCAAGCAAGGAGAAGGATTTTTTAGGCAATCTCTCTCTTTCCCTCTCCCCTTTACCTCTTACTTTTAAGTTATTCCTTGAACATGAAGAATATAATGATCATTACACAGGGGCTGCAGAAAGACTAGTGCGGTTAAACTCGTTGAAGGGATCTTATAATTTTGCAATCAAAAACAGGAAATAATTGACAGTCAATGGGATCTGGGTGCCTAAGTCCTATTTGTACCTTTGAAAATCTCTGCATATCTCTAATTGAAATGGAAGCCATGTGGGGTTTGATTCTGGGAGATTCTAAGCACCCTGCACAACCACTGAAATCCACAGGAGTGATGACAGCTCTGTGTCTTTCAGGACAAAACCCAAAATGTGTTAGTGTGGTATGTTCTGTGTCATGTCTTATTCCTTAACTGATTATCACTGGATATAATTCATATTTCATAGAATCATGGATTCCAAGGTCAGAAGGGACCAATGTGATCATCTAGTTTGACCTGCTGTATAACACAGGTCACCGAACTCCCCGAAAATAATTCCTAGAGTGTAGCATTTAGAAAAAATTCCAGACTTGATTTAAAAATTGTCAGCAACAGAGAATCCACCAGGAGCCTGGGTAAATTGTAATATAGTTGGCTTTATCACAGAAAAATCATTTTGATTTATTTGACACATTGTATATCAGAAAGAGCTTGCATGAGGTTATTAATGTCTCTCTGAGACATTTCCTGCATCCTTGGAATATATTTCAGTATACATGGTACTACATATCATTATGGCTATTCGCCTGGAACTTTTTCTTTTCTTTTAATTTTAAAATAGTATTTTGGTCATACTTTTTGTTATCCTTTAATATAATAGTCTGACAATAGTTCTGGCATAGAGAACTGTATTATAAATACTGCAGACCTTTAGTTGGAACACAGCACTTGGAAATATAGACTGTAATATAAATTTAGATTATAACAATTCAATTTGTTACTAATTTATTATAGGCTATCAGGTTGTTAATTGTTCTCTTTGGCTCATAAACCTCAAGGTCTGCCTGTGATAGATCAAGTGGCTAGGCCATATTCTCTAAATAAATATAGCTGTGTTATATAAAAAGAAAAAATGTGTCTGAGGATTATGATATTTTCCCTTGTCTATTGCTAAATCTTCTGGAGTTATTGGGTGAGTGAGCCTGTCAGAATGTTTAAAAGGACAGAATTTAAAACATAATAATGTGGCCTTGAGATTAGATAATTTGATTCCAGAATGTGTAGCCTGGTGTAGTTTCTCTTAAAATGTAAGTCACTGTCTCAGAGCAAGCAAAGGTTATATAATTTGTGTGTTTTGCAGTCAAGGATCAGTAGCTTCACTTAAGTAGCCTGTAAAATTTAAGAGAACAGAAATACTTTTGCATTCCTAGGGTTGCATTCTCCTCTCGATGTCAACTTGTCTTGACTGAAGAGTTAACTAGTATCTCTTGGGGGTTGTCTCTAATCCAGCTTCCCTCCACACACAAACTTTCTGGCCTGAGTAGAGTGGTTTATTACACCCAGGCTAGCTGGCCTGTCTGTGACATAGGCTAAAGTGTGAGTGCTGCTTACACTGAAGTTGGTAACCCACCCATTTTGCAGTGTGGACACAAGCTAAATCACTTCAGTGCTGGTAGTCCTCCAATGCCTTGCCCCAGTTATCCCCATGAGCCCAGAAGTTCTCCACAATTTACAGGCAAGTTCTCCACAATTCATTGGGAAGAAACATAGAGTGGCTCAGCTTACTGCATCACAAAGAGCCATGGGGCATACCCCCCAGAAGTCCAAGTGCCAAACATGAGTGAATGGCTGCTCACACCAGAGCTAGGCGAACCAGGTGCTCAGCCCTGGGTGCCAATCACCCAGGTTGACTCTATATTGAAAACAGACCCTTAAGCTACTTCCACAGAAGTGAAACTTCCTGGATTCCAGTGGAATTATTTCTGATTTACACCAGTGTAAGTGAGAGGAGAAACATGACACTAGTATCTTAGGACACATCACCTCTGAGTAAAGCTGTCTGTAGAGCCCTGTGCGGATACAACATTACATCTGTTGATGTGGATATCCACAGATATAAATTGGATAGCCACGGAGCTGCAAGGCTCTATCGGGAACCACAGCAGTGAAAGCAGAAGCATGCCAAGCTGCCACTTACAGGAGCCAGTGCTCCACGCAGGCAGCTCCTCTGGCATGGCCGTACCGCCTCCAGCCACACCACTAGGGCAGGCACCTGGTTGCACTTATTTGTGCAAATGGCTTATACAGCCCCAGACAGGAGACTCAGACCACTACATGGAAGGGGCTCCTGTCCGGGAGCATGCAAACTGCTTGCACACATGAGCACAACCAGGGACAGCTGCCAGTGAGCACGGTGTCCGCCTTAGTGGGCGGGGCTGGGGGTGGTACATGCAGGGCGCTGGCTCCTGCAAGTGGCAGCCTAACATGTGTTGCTTTTGCTGCTATAGTTCCCGATACAGCCCTGCAGCTCCATGGCTGTCCAATTTATATCAGCGGATATTCGAATCCACAGATAAATTTTGTATCTGCCCAGGGCTCTAACTCTCTTCTATCAATTACCTGTAGCTAATTGAAATTTGTCAACATAGCAATATCGTAGAGAATGTTTCTGAATTTATTAGAGACAAACACCTGAAGTTTTTAACTCAGTCCATACCCAAGTAAAGCTCTCATTAAAGATTAGTGGGAGTTTTGCCTTAGTAAGGAATGAGTAAAACCACTGAAGATTAGTGTTCAGTTGGACAATAAATTTTATTCACTTTCTATTTGTTATATTTGACGAATTAGGTGTTGTTTGGAGACTGTTAAACAAGGCAATGTGACTGATATTGCTCCCAGTGACTTAAAAGTGAGCAGAATCAGGCTAAATATCTATGTATTGCTCAGGAAGGACAATGGAGGACTCCATAACTATGCAAATCATTACTCTTGATTAAAAAAGGAAAAGAAGCTACAACTAAATTACAACTAAATTGAAAGAATCTAACAAAAATAATAAAATCTCACATAATAAAAAAAACACATAACAAATACAGTTAAACTAATTTATATATATTAGAAGAATCAGTATTGACTAGTGGTTAGAGAACACATGACTGGGATCCGTGCATTCCCAAATTCTAAACACCACAGTTACCACAGGACATTCAGTGAGCCTCTGACAGTATGTTTACGCTGTGATAAAAAACCCACAGCACTGAGACTCAGAGACTCAGGCTCTGGGATTAAAAATTGCACTGTAAATGCTCAGGCTTGTGCTGGACCCCAGGCTTTGAGGCCCTCCCTCCTCATGGGTTCTCAGAATCCAGCCCAAACCTGAATGTTTACATTGCAATTTTACCTTCCCGCTCGCAGTCCGAGCCCCATCAGCCTAAGTTAATTGACTCAGGCCAGCTGTGTCCATGCTGTATGTCTTTCATAGCAGTATAGATGTACCTTTAGAATCTGATCCTGCAAGCTGAGACTCATCAAGTCCTGTTGGCTGTTTCTTCATCTCTGAATTGGAGACAATGATACTTTTTCCGCTATCCAAAGAAGTTTTTTTGATGATCAATTAATCCTTGTAAGGAACTCTGAAAATGGTAGCCACCAGGCTATTTTATTTATTTCTATTACTGATCTAGAATTATTATAGAAAACCTTTAAGGGTGATCTTTTTCCTTTAAAGAAACATTTGCCTATAATAACCAGCATAAACTGTATTAGCAAGATGTAGCAACATACTAAGCTAGAGTCTCAGACTTTATTCCCTTTTCTAAAGATAGGAGCTATGTTTTCCCTTATCCAGTGCTCTAGGACCTCACTATCTTTCATGAGTTCTCAAAGATAATTGTTGTTGGTTCTGAGATTGCTTCAGCTAGTTCCATAAGCACCCCAGGATGAATTTCATCAGACCCTGCTAACTTGAATATATCTAAATTTTCTAAAGATTCTTTAACTTGTTCTTTCACTATTCTGGCTTGTGTTCCTTCCCCTTGTTGTTAATATTAATTGAGTTTAGCATCTGGTCACAATTAACCTTTTGAGTGAAGACTGCGTCCATTTTAGCTCTCCTTCCCCACTAAGAAGTGGGCCTACACTTCCGTTCATTTTTTTCTTATTCCTAATATATTCATAGAATTTATTATTGCCTTTTATCTTTCTTGTTAGGTATAAGTCATTTTGGGCCTTAGGCTGTCTGATTTTATCGTTACATTCTTGCACTATTCTTTTGTACTCCTCCTCAGCAATTTGTTCATGTTTCCACTATTTGTAGGATTTCTTTTTGATGTTCAGGTCATTAAAGAGCTCCAGATACAGCCATATTGACCTCTTACTATTCTCCCTATCTTTCCTTCACTTCGAGATAGTTTGCTGTTGTGCCTTTAATATTATCTCTTTGAGAAACTGCCAGCTTTCCTGAACCACTTTCTCCTATAGTTCCTCTATCAGTCACATGGTTGATGTGTAATGAAAAAGCTGAATGCTGCCTATAGAGGGGAAAAAAAAAAACAGTGCTGCCGACAGAGTGAAATATCGGGACAAACTGTGTCCCGACAACCACCCAAATATTGGGACTGTCCTGATTTTATCAGGACTTCTGGTCACCCTACGTAAGACTTAGTATATAGGCTTAATGATGGCACTTTGCAAGTGGTGAATTTCAGTAAGTGATATTGTATCTTATTTTGCAAGTTTGCCAGTTATGTATAGATAAAACTATCTATGAACAATCTCCAAGTCATTTTTAATATCATGATGTAATAGCTATTATTGTAAATATTTAATATATCCATTTTAATTTATACTGGTTATTTCTTGTTTGTCTGACAAAGTTGTGCACAAATTAAAGAGAATGTTTCCATGGGAAAAATATATATAGAATCAACTTGGCATTAAGGAAAGTTTGGAAATATTTTTGAATCTCCTTATGGCAGTGCTGTAATCTTTAGCTATCTTCTCTTAAAATTATATCAATAAACTTGTAGAGGGAAGAGGGCTAGTTATCTTCACATGCTTAAAAAAAATCTAAGGATAAGGATTGGAATAACAATAAGCAGACATAAACCTAAACAATTAAATCACAACATAAAAATACAAGCCTCAGAATGATTGAATGGTCTGCCACTCTGCAGTAGACTTAGGGATACTTTTCCATTTCTAGGCAGATTGTAATGCAAGCTATCAAGCAGTCTTGGTCTAAATGGATCTTGCTTGATCTACCATAATAAGAATGCATATAGTATTGTTAGTCTCCCTGGTATACCTTGTGCTGATTCTGAATATTGATAGGAATGTGAGGCTTCTAACTGAGTAAACTCTTATTTAGCCTGACTTTTTGTTTCAACAAACACTGGGATTGCCACCTTTCTAGTCACACAAAATGGGACACCCCTGCCCCACCCCTTCTCTGAGACCACACCTATGCCATGCTCCTTCTCTGAGGCCCCACTTCCATTTGCTTCATCCCCTCTCCCTCCATTGCTTGCTCTTCCCGTCCCTATAATAATAATAGGAGATATACCTATATCCTAGAACTGGAAGGGACATTGAAAAGTCATTTAGTCCAGCCCACTGTTTTCACTAGCAGGTCCAAGTACTGATTTTTGTACCACATCCTGAAGTGGCCCTATCAAGCAGTGAACTTACAACCATAGGTTTAGCAGGCTAATGCTCAAACCACTGAACTAGCCCTCCCACTCCCCTTGCTTTCACTGGGATGGGGCAGAGGGTTGGGGTGTGGGAAGGGGCATGGGCTCTTGGCTGGAGGTGCAGGCTCTGGGGTGGGGCTGTGGATGACGGGTTTGGGGTGCAAGAGGGGACTCGGGATGGACCAGGGTGTTGGGGTGCAGGGGTGTGTGTGAGGGCTCCAACTGGGGGTGAGAGCTCTGGGGTGCAGCCGGGGATGAGTGTTTGGGGTACAGGAGGGGACTCCGGGCTGGGCCAGAAGGTTGGGGTGCTGGTGGGAGGGTGCGAGGTCCCAGTGGTGTTTACCGCAGCTCTGAGGAAATGGTTATCAGGTCCCTGCAGCCTCTAGGCACATGGGCGGCCAGGTGGCTTTGTGCAGTGTGCACTGCCTTTGTGCCAGCATGCACTGCTCCTTGCCGCTCCAATTGGTCAGGGTGCCTGGAGCCTCCCAGTCCCCAGCCATCCCAGTGCCTAGGGACCACAGAGACCTGGCGGCTGCTTACAGGAGTCGCACAGAGCTAGGGCAAGTAGGGAGCCTGCCTTAGCCCGGGCCCCAGCTGCACTGCCAACCGAACTTTGAATGGCCCAGTCAGCGGTGCCAATTGGAGCTGGTAGGGTCCCTTTTCAACCGAGCATTCAGGTTGAAAACCGGACACCTGGCAACCCTAACAAACACCTGTGCATGCCAACATTGTGTTTAGCAAAGAAAAACAGATAGACTACCTTCAGAAAATAGGCTTATTTCCCACCTACTGCCTTTCTAAAAAGACTATAACCTACTCCAATTACATGACTTTAAAACTCCAAAATTGCATATTATTATGATAGAGGCCCATAAATACTACATCACTGCAACTAGTGCTCTGTGAAAAACCTTTGGCTAGTAACAAATCAAGAGAAGATCCTGCAATCAAGATTTGCAGAAGAGAGAATCATTTTATATATATATAAAAATATAAACAAATACAATATCTACATAATTTATCAGCTTCAGTGATCTTGGTATATGAAAATTCTGTGTTGTACAGCAGAGAGTTGTGCAAGAGCTGGTGAACCATGATGTTTCAGCTATGCTCTGTATCACTGAAGGCTAACTGCAGAATCTCCTATCTATACCATGCCAGGCCCAAACAGGACAGTGTTATTCCCAGGTAATGGTTTGTGATGTGCCATTGGAAATGGGCCAGGTTATTGGATCTGTTATCTTTCATCTGATAGTTAGATTGTCAGTTCTTTGCATGTATAATGCCCAGCACAATGGGGCCCAAATTTCTGCTGAGGGCTATGATAGCAGTGTCAGCCTGGAAACACTGCACCCTCATGAGCTGCCCACTGGTTGGGTTTCAGAGTAGCAGCCGTTAGTCTGTATCCACAAAAAGAACAGAAGTACTTGTGACACCTTAGAGGTTAACAAATGTATTTGAGTGATAATCAAGATAGCCCATTTAAGACAGTTTGACATCTATTTATAAATAGATGTTTCCCCCATGTTAAGTATCCTCACAGCTTGTTGTCAGGCTGTCTTAAATGGATTATCATGATTATCACTGCAAAAGTTTTTTTTTCTCCTGCTGACAACAGTTCATCTTAATTAATTAGCCCCTTAGAGTTGGTTGGGCAAATCCCACCTTTTCATGTTCTCTGTATGTATATATATCTTCTCACTATATATTCCATTCTATGCGTCTAATGAAGTGGGCTGTAGACCATGAAAGCTTATGTTCAAATAAATTTGTTAGTCTCTAAGGTGCCACAAATACTCCTGTTCTTTCCACTGTTTGGGGCAATTCATGTTTATCATTTCTAGCCCATACTCAAAACTTAGCTACCCATGCTTTTTGCAGGGAGTGGGGAATTTAACTTCAGCCTCAGTCTAGTGGGAATCTGATTTCTCTTTGTTTAGAATTCAGTTATTACAGTGTCTTTTCCCTATTTATCATAAAAGTTTTCTGTCTTTTGATTCAGAAAGGAAACAGTTGCTCCAGTGTGGCATAATCCCTTAAGAGACTCAGACAGCTGGCTATTTTGGGGGCCAGGTCTGTTGTCCAGATCGGCAGGATACATTTACGTGCCAAAGTCAACAGAAACAGGATGTGTGAAATATCTGTAGCCTAACATGCTGTATTCCCACCAAACGTAAGCAGAAATAAGACAGAATAGAAAAAAACTGCAAGCATAAGACTGTCATTTTTCACATATGAATACTCACAAAGTGAAAATTTCTAGTTTCACACATCTCTAATTGCAAGAAGATTCAGGTTCAGAACTGAGGTCCCAGACCATAAAATGATAATTTAGCCCCAGCACAATATATTGCAGATGTAATGCACTTAGATGCTGAAAGTGAAGGACAGGTCACATCTAGGACCTCTCAGAAAAAAAGATCTAGGCATCATTATGGATCAGAGAATGAAGATATCTGTTTGGTATACAGTGACAGTCAAAAAGTAATAAGTGTGGGATAGAGAGCAATATGGAAAATAATATACTGCCATAATATCAATCAATGGTAAATCCTCGTATTGAATACTGTTTTCAGTTTTGGTCACCTCATCTCAAAAATGAAACTGCAGAAATAGAAAAGGTCCAGAGAAGGTGAACAGAAATGATTGTGTATGTGGGAGGGTTGAGATTCTATATAACTAGAGAGAAAAAAGCCTTGGACTGTTTAGTTTGGGAAGCAGAGAAAGATGACTAAATATGTTAAATATAAAGACTAGTCAGAGGCTCCAATATACTGTTTCCCATAATACAAGAACAAGAAGATACTCTGAGCCTTAAAAGGAACACATATGAAATGGATATTGTTATTGCAAGAGGTGATTAACCCATGGAATTAATTTCTGCAGAATATGGTAGATGATTCTGAAGTAAAATTAAAATAAAATACATCTTTTATAAGACTTATAAATAAGCATTAATTAGAAAACAATCAATCCTCATGCTTCAGGACATCAGCTGATCATCCACTGGAGGATCTGAGAGTTCTCATCCACTCAGGACAAGCAGAAGGCACCATCATTTTTCTGAAAGTGCTATTATCGTCTGAAAAGTGAATCTGAAAACATGACATAGTGTGTTTACTTGTTCATTGTCACTCAATGACTTTCAGATTAAATTTGAACATTTTATATGCTAATAGATTTTTTTTCTAACCACTACTGCTGCTGTCTCAGCCTGGAGTCTGAAAGTCAATTTGTATTCTCTCTGGATCATGCATCTGCAAGATTCTGTAAATGGAACACAGTCATTCACAAATTCTGTTGTTGATTTCTGGAACAGAATAAAATTCTGCTCAGTCTTGCAGTATAAAAAGTAATAAAGAATATGAGCTACATCATCCCTCTCTGAGTCTAGAAGAAGTGAGGACCCAGCTCAAGTTCATTTCCCTCAGCATGAAATGTAGGGAAGATGGATTAATAAGACAGTCCCTTCTCCTTCCAACTTGACTTCAAGGTGAGCAGGGAGGAAGAAGCTATGGCCTGGTCTACACTGGGGGAAGGGGGGAGATCAAACTAAGATATGCAACTTCAGCTACGAGAATAGCGTAGCTGAAGTCGACATATTTTAGATTGACTTACTTCGCATCCTCGAGGCATGGGATCTATGGCCGCTGCTACTCCGTCGACTCCACTTCCGCCTCTTGCCCTGGTTGAGTTCCGGAGTTGACGGTGAGCTTGTTCGGGGATTAATGTATCACGTCTAGACAAGACGCGATGCATCGATTCCAGATAGATCAATCACTATCCGCCGATCTGGCGGGTAGTGTAGACATACTTGATGGGGTCTGAGATAGAAGTATTCCTCTTTCCCTGGGAGTGAGACACCATGAACAATGACCCTGTGACATGTACAGTCATGTAGTGTAGTTACATTTCTAAATCCTAGCTTTTGTGTTCATATTACATCGTGGATGTTAAATTGTGGATTAAATTATTAAAAGGCATGAATTTGCCCGACAAAAATAGAAACTACTTAACAAAGGCAAGGCCTTGATAGTCACTTGAAATGGAAAATATAGTTCCTATATTTAGTATAGTTTACATTAGAGGAGAGCAAATTGTTTCTTCAAAGAATTTTACCTTTTTGTTTGTTTGTTTGTTTGTTTGTTTGCATCTAGTCTGAGATCAGAGGACCCAGGTTTTTAGATTTTGAAGATCTTAATTTCAGATCAGCATTTTTGTGTCAGAATAGAAACCCCTTTGTCTGAGCCTCACTTATATAAATTGACAAACTCAGCATATGTGTGGAGGACCCTAGGATATGACTGCACCCTCAGCCTGTCAGGCTACATACCCTTCTGGACATGTACTTCAGTCATACACCAAATTAGTACTGAAGTTAAGAGTCTAGCCTATCCTGCTGCTGTGAGAGTTACTAGGAAGAAGAAAATGTTCCCTGTGCCCTCTTTCCTTTCACATAAACAATATAGAGTATGGTATGGTCCTGAGTAAGGAAAAAAAAAAAGGGAATAAGAAGTGACTACCAGTAGAACTCCGTGTCTGTCACGGACGTCACAGAAGTCACAGATTCCATTATTTTCCACCACCTCTGTAACTTCTACAGAAGCTAGTGTGGCTGACCCCAGGGCTGCCCAAGCAGCTGGCTTGGGGGCCAACTGTTGAGGTGGTGCCAGGGACAGCCACATTGGCCGCTGCTGGAGTGGCTCTGCAGCCAGCTGCTCGGGTAGCTCTGCAGCCAGCCACAATGGCTGCTGTTCAGGCAGCCCCTGGCAGCTGTCCCAAGGGACTGCCCAAGCAGAGGCCGATGCAGCTGGCCCTGGGGACCACTCAAGCAGCAGTCACTGGGGCTGCCGGAGCAGCCGCTGCTCTGGCAGCTACTGGCAGCTGGTGCTGCTGGCCCCAGTCCCACCCAAGCAATAGTCCACCCCAGGAGGGGACCCCCATGATATGCCCCCCACAGCTGCAGCCCCCAGGGCACCCCCAGTAGCTGAAGCCCCCCCTCCCACAGCAGAGGCCACCCAAAGATTTAGTCAGGGGTATTTATGTCATGGATGGGTCACAGGCCATGAATTTTTGTTTATTGCCCATGACTTGTCCTTTACTTTTACTAAAAATACCCGTGACTAAATCATAGCCTTAAATATCATCATGAAGAAGGTTGCAAATTGCAATGGTATTCAGTCAGACGTCATGTTTGTGGAAAGTCCTGGTGAGTTATCTGTACAAAAATTGTTGTGTGATCCAGACACCAAACAGATGTTTCACATGTTGCTGAAGCAGGATAATATGTTTTAGGAAAGGTGCTTATGTTCTATGATTTAGACTAAACATACGAACAAAATAGCATCTACCAAACTACTGGTGCTCTACAAAGTTCTTTATACAGTTGCATGTGTGACAGAGTGCTAGGCAAAAAAGGCAGAGTCAGCACTCTGTTCACATCAGCTCGAATCAAGCAAGGCAGAATGGAGCTGATTAAGCAGAGCTGCGCCTAATCTATGGGTGGGACAGGTCAGAAAGGCTAATTAAGCCATTAGGCAGGGCCCACAAATAGACACAGGAAGGAAGTGGAAAGAGGGAAGCAGGTAGCAGCAGGAGAGAGAGATTGCTCTCCCATGTTTATGACAAGAGCTGCATATATTATGAAGGTGGTGGGAATCCATTTGTAAATAAACTGCACAAGGTGTTGGACCAACACAAAGGGCTCTGTTTAGTTTGTAGACTGGGACAGAAGCAGGAGCCAGGAGACCCTGTTACAGCATGTAAATAATAATCAGCAATAAAGAGAGATGTACTGGCAATATAAGGAAGCCATGATTAGATAACAATTATGAGGCAGTATAGGCTGCTACAGCTTGCCTTAGAATACCACTGACAAATGATGATGTCAGCTTTTCTGTTTGGAAACTTGAATAGTCAAAGTAAAAAATGTGATTTCTGACATGTAAGCACATTCCATCAGAGAGATTGGCCATGAGGTCCATAGTTTTTCTTACCTTTTCTCTGTCACTTGCTCAAATCTACATCACACCATAATGAATTAAAGTTGTTACTATCTGAAGGGTGCTTAGTAGCTTATGTACAATAAATTGATGGCCTCAGTGCAGATTCTAGCTGACTAATTAGAAACATCATACAAAAAATGTCTATTGCAATTGGCATTAATTGGTGTTAGATACACTTTTGGTTAGTTACAGATGTTTTAAAATTATCACTGTCATTCCTTCCAACTCACTCATTACTAGAGCAGAATGAATAATTCATTTTTTGGTTCAGAGACTGAACCAAAAAATCTGAAAAAAAGAAAAAAGGGTTAAATTCAAACCATAACCAATTCATTAATTAGCTTTGGTGAAATCAGAACAATGACAACATCATTTTGAGTAGTCTGAAACATTTCAGCTGAATCATTTTTATTTTTAGTTTTAGTTTTGATTCAGTTATTTTGTGGTTGTTTTATTTTATTATTTTTTTTTTATTTTACAGTTATGTGTGTTTTTCAGCTGGCCAAATTTTAAAATGGAATACCATTTTGAAAAAGTTGAAACAAAATATTTTAAAATTTTCATAATGAAATGTTTCAAAATGAAAAAGTTGAAATGAAACTTTTTGACTTTTCCAAAAAATTTCTCCCCCCCCAAAAAAAAACTATTTATCAAATTCACAAATAGTTTCGGAGCTCAGCAACATCATCCATTTCACCTCCTTCCCCATATTTTTCTACTTCCCTGAAAGCCCAGTCCTCCTACCATAATTCAGGGGATGGAATTCAATTTTAAGTAGAAAAAGGTTACTCAAAATCCAGTGAACAGTCACTGTGGATACTCCTGCTGCTTCTCTCCCACTTGAAGTGCTATAGGAACCTGCGCTCCGCTTCTGGTGTCCAAGAGTGTGCAGGGTCATGGCGATCCTAGATTTATGAGTCTTGTTATTTCATGTCCAGTCAGGTGGAGGAAGAGTGTAGTTTCTGAACAAGAATCACCCTTGTAACAATAACCCTGTCTACCAGCAAGACTACTGTCTGTGGATGTTGAAAAGGATGCAGCTCCCATGCATTTAGCTGGCAGTACCATTCAAACATTCCTCCAGAGCTGATACTACAAGCAACCCTGGATCAAGAAATCAATATCTGCATATTATCATAATGATAATGTTCTGTACCCTGTGTAGAAATTATCTCACCCTGGGGGTTAATACACATTATACAATATTGGCAATATCAGATAACAATAGAAAGACACAGCATATCAAAAACCTTTCTGATAGCACATGATTGTTAACAAACACTGGTAGCAAGTAACCACTTGCTACTTCTAAGTATGATCGGTGCTGCTGGAAGGCAATTCAAGATATCACTGTTACGTAGCAGCTGAAGCACACAAGCCATAGTCAGTTGTATCACAGCCCTATACTTTTCCCAATATGGAAGCTTCTGAACTCAAACTGCTTCCTAGAACATGTTTCTGGATTGTCCATTGGGTTGGGGGTGAGGCGTATCAATCCATGGCATTACTCATTCACTGGCTATGGGAGTCTATTCCAATTCCTAGGATTACCTTATCATGATGAATAACTGAGTGAAGATGTTACATCATTACTATTGACATATCAGTGTTGAACTCAGGATACGCAACACTTGATTATCATCTACATTATGGTATTTTAATTTCTCTGTTTTTAAAAGAATTTAATTAAATCCCTTACTAGCTGCCACAGTAGACACCCTCATTTCTTGACTTCTAACAGGTCAGTCTGGTACATGTGCTCCTGGTATTGGAAAATCCTGACTAGTCATGCCAAGACATTAAACAAATAATGCAAGTGCAGAATTTTTTTTGCCATATCTAAAGAAGCCCTCTAGATCATCAAAATATTTGATAGCTAGAAAAATGTATTATACAGAGATCTTTACTCACTGCTACAACTGCATGTTCAGAAATAGGCAGTAGTTTAGTAAAATATTAGATACAAAATGTTAAAATAATAGGGTAATTCTTCTCTTAAATACAGCCTAATGAGAATGTGGCAGTCTTGGCCATGGCACAAGTTGTGTGATGTATAAATTGCATATTAACCTTCATTTAATTTGTTTCCCAGGTGATTTTAACAGTACAGCTGATTAATGCCAGTAGCACTACAGCAAATTGAAAGTGGAATAGCTTCAAGTGGAAAATGTGGTTGCTTCGTTGTCCCATTTAGTTAAGTAATAAACTGAAAGCTAGTTGGTTAGAAAGGAATCTTGATTTATCCCATCAATGTGTTCTTTCTTGTTATTTAAGATGTGGCCATACTTGACCCCAGTGGATCAGATTAATCTCTCTTATATACATAAACATCATCATTTGCCATTATGACCATGTGCTGAAAATTTGCTTTTCAAAATTGGCATAAGATTATTATACACTAAGTCCAGGCACCAGTCAGATGTGGTTTAGTAGAGATTTATTGTATCAGTCTTCTTGTCCCACCAGCAGGAATTGCCTACCTGACCTTCCATGGTTAGAGTAGCCAACAATAGTTTAGCTTTCAGTTAGTATAACAGTACAACCACTACAATCTCTCTCTTTCAATATGTAAAACACAACAATGTGTTTATTGGATACGATGCTCAGGCAAACAAATATACGACAAACTGTAGTTACAGTTTCAGAGTTGACTGTCACAAATTTTCTCCCTGAAGTATAAAAAACCTGTCTCCTCTAGGAAGTTAATCTTTCACTAAAAAAATTTGCTCTGGCTCAGATTTATGTTAAATGTTTCTCTTTCAAAATTCTGCAATTTCTTCTAGTATGTTGGCATGATAATAGAGTGGATTGGAATTAGAGGGACTGGAACCAGGGTCTCCTAGCGAGAGTACCATAACCCTGGGCTATAGAATCACTTTCACTCTCAGTCTGTCTGTAGACCAAAGCATGTTTAATTTATGAATACACAATGGAACTGCTTTCACAGGAGAGTCCAAGAACTGCTTTAGCAGGAGAGATTGAGAGAGTGCTGCCTTAGTTTCTCTGAAAAATTGCTGATCTGGCTTAGGTGCCTAAATATATGAGAGGGTTCGTGGCTGTGAATCCCAAGTGGAAATAGATGTCTCCCTTTGAAGAGCAGGGCTTAAGCAACACCACCTCTCTTCAGCATTATCTATTGACATATTTGGGTGACTTTGCATGCAGTATGCCAGCTTTTGTGAATCATATTCTTATGCACCTAATTCTTCTCATGCATTGTATAGGGAGCCTGGAAGCCTAACTCAGGGTTGTGAATGCCACTAGGGATGTTGCAATGTTTAACATTGCAGTGCCTAAATCCCCTTGTGAAACACACTCTTATAAACTGTGGTCAACTCACTGCTTATGAAATGAACAGCAAAGGGCAATAATTGAGTGACTCATTGTCTCGTCTAGTCACAGCTTCTGGCAGTTAGAAGTTTAGGGACCCCAAAGTATGGGGTTGCATTGCCGACCATCTTGACTAATAGCCCTTGATGGATTTATCCTCCATGAACTTATATAATTCTTTTTTGAACCTAGTTATACTTTTGGCCTTCCACAACATCCCCTGGCACAAGTTCCACAGGTTAACTGTGCATTGTCTGAAGAAATACTTCCTTATGTTTCTTTTAAACCTGCTGCCTGTTAATTTCATTGGATGACCCTTTGCTCTTGTGTTATGTGAATGAGTAAATTACATGTCCCTATTCACCCATTTCATACTATTCATGGTTTTACAGATTTTTGTCATATTTCCCCTTAGTCATCTCTTCTCTAAACTGAATAGTCCCAGTCTTTTTAATCTCTCCTTTTATAGAAGCTGTTCTATACCCACTAATCATTTTTTGCCTTTCTCTGTAATATAACCTCTCTAACCTACTCAATATTTCCATTTATACATCCAGGGATCTGATTAGCAATTAAACAGCACCAAAGTGTATCTCATTTTGATATAACAATTTAAAAATAACATTCAAACAGATTCAACTAGTGAAAGGCTTCTAATAATTGATCAATGGTTTTGACTCCAGAACAAATGTTATTGGGCAGTTTGAAAGATATTCTACTCTCCATCCTCCCTTACTGATTATAACTATCTCATTATATGTATTTTCCCAAGCACAAAGAGAAATAATTATCAACCAACACACATAATCTGTTAATAAAATTTGCAATATAATCCCAGATTGCTAATGAAAATAATTATTAGAGATTAAAAGAACATAGTTATCAAAAAATGTTAAAATTATGTTATAGGAAAAAAATTAAAGGATGAATCATGTGCATTTCTTGACAAAGCACAAGAGTGGTTCAATCCATGTGATAATTAAAATTATTTTTAATTCTCTTGGAACTGCAGATCTTCAAGAACTCTGATCTGAATTTCCACTGATAGAATAAAACAAATAGTTAATGTGCACAGTGCTGTACTATAATAATCCAATTATTTCCCATAGTGTGGAACTAACATAGAATGTCCACACCTGTGACTTCAGAGAGATGTTATTTGCACAGTTTGGAACTGAATACATAGTGAAAATTTGCTCTGTCTCAGATTTATTTTAAATCTTTCTCTTTTAAAATTCTTCAATCACATATTCTCTTCTAGCATGTTGGCATCTCTTGCCTGGCAGGAAACCTATGCTGATTATCAACTTCCATACCCTTGTCCCTGAGTAGCCATGTCATAAAGGTGAAACCTGGAGTGAGGAGCTTCAGTTTTGGAGGGAGGAAAAGGGGGAGGGGGAACCTATGTTTCTCCTATAGCATTTCCTGGTGTCTATTTCAAAGTGTATTGTTGACAATAGCCTTCGGTGAGAGAGACTTCAGTTGTACAATGAGGGTTGGGGAGGGGGGCAATGTTGAGGCAGTGGGCAATTTGAGGGAGGTAGGATTTCGTGGCAGCTCCAATTCAGATGTTTAGGGACCTGAAATTTGAGAGAAGGAAATGTAATTTAATGGAATGATAATGCCATTCAAGCACTGACAAATTGATTAGGCTGGGGGGGACTTCTGTGGCTTTGCACAAGCCAATGTCTAACATTAAATGATTGTATTTTCAATGTTTTACATTTGCATTTACAACTAATTCCATATTCATGAACCTAGCATGTTACTGACATCTGCTCTACAGAGCAGATTCAGAGTCATCATTCCTGTTTTTGGATTCCCTGACAATGTCTTCTCCTGAGTCTGTATATAAAGATGCAGGCTGTTTGTGCAAAATACAGCACTGTCTTTTTATTATCATCAAAACAAGTAGGGATGTGTTGAACTAATGATTTATTTTTTTGCCTGTGACAAATGTGAAACTTCCAGCTCCACTGAGCAGAGCCATGACATCTTCTTTAAGAAGCCATTTTCTTTGAACTGCTGGCAAAGTACAACTCTCACTGGAATTTGGATCATTCCACAGCACACTGTGTTATGTGACCAACTGTAACCCAGCAAAGAACCATATGTACATGTGGCAGATATTGCATTTTCCTGCAATTTCCTGGACAAAACTTTATTAAATTAAGATTAAGTAGCTCTGGAGTTCACTGTATTTAAAATGAAAAGTTTATGTATTATTGTGGAATTGTACGTAATTCTCTAGAGAAGAGAAGTGACCACTTTAAACTCTGGGAAGTGTTATGAGTTTCTGAAGATCATTTGAAACAATGGGGCAGACAAGAATGACAAAGAAAGTTAAGTGGTTTCCCAGGAAATCTCTATGGAGAGGTGTATGCAAATGTCTCTCTGTGTCTGTGCCAGACCTCACCCTTTGGAAACGTCATCCTGAGGAAGGGACCTTTGTTCATCACGAGTTACTTGAGGAGAAGTTCAAAGGCCCAAACTGTATGAAGGAGTGACTCACAGATGCATGAAAGTGCTTGCTCTGAAATAAGGCTGTTAGGAACTTGCATAAACAGAAAAAAAAACATTGGTTGGCTTTGAAGGACTGAATCCTACTAGAGACCTAGCTGGAGTTGAGGGAGTCTCTGGTAGCATGCATGTAGATTCTTTTATTGTTTTTAATGTTTTCTCTGTAATGTTTTCAACCTAAGAATAAATGTGCTTGCTTAGAAAGTGTTGCCTTACAATTGTGGTCAGTTATGCTGCTTACAGCCTCTGGAGAGAAAACAACATGCAGAAACTGGCCCTGTAGGCCATCCGACTTGCTGGGGAACTCAGAGTGTAGGCAGGGAATTATGCAGCCTGGAAAAAATCGGAAGGGAGAGAGATGCAGCACAAGAAGTATGATGGTTGAAGAGCTGGGACCCTGGAATAGGTGACCATAGTGAAAATTAGGGTTGCCCTGAACTGTGAGAGTACATTTAGAACATCAAAATTAAAGCAATGCTAATGACTTTCTTTAGGAAATTAAAAGAAACAGAGAACAAACAAAATGTTTGTTAATATAAGGCATGTTTTTCTTTTGTCCAGAAGATTTCTGCTAGAGGCTGATGTGTCTCTGAGTAAGGATAAAAGGAGTAAAAAGCAAGAAGCATGTCATATAATGTCTACTGTTTACCACCTAACCAGGAAGAAGAGATTAAACAACTAAAAAAAATCATCCAAAACACAGGATTGGTGGTGATGGGAGACTTCAACTACTCAGACATCTGTTGGGTACAAAGCACAGATTATCCAACAAGTTTTAGAAATGCATTGGAGGCAATTTTTTTTATTTCAGAAGGTGAAGAAAAAAACTAGGGGAGAGGTTGTTCTAGATTTGATTTTGACAAACAGGGAGGAACTGGTTGACAATTTGACAGTGGAAGGCAGCATGGGTGAAAGTGATCATGAAATGATAGAGTTCATGATTCTAAGGAATAGTAGGAGGGAAAACAGCAGAATAGATAATGGATTTCAAGAAGGCATACATTAGCAAACTCGAGGAGTTAGTTGGTAGGTAAGATCACATAGAAAGCAAGTCTAATGGGGAAAAAACAGTTTGAAAGAGTTGGCAGTTTTTCAAAGAGACCTTATTAAGGGCACAAGAGAAAAATGTCCCACTCCATAGAGAATATAAGAAATATGGAAAGAGGCTTAACCAGGAGATCTTCAGTGATCTGAAACTCAAAAAAGAATCCTACAAAAAGTGTACACTAGGTTAAATTATGAAGGATGAATATAAAAAATAACACAACAGCACAAGGATGTAGGGACAAAATTAGAAAGGAAAAGGCACAAAATGAGAATAAACTAGATAGATACTTAACGGTAACAAGGAAATATTCTACAAATACATTAGAAGCAAGAGAAAGACTAAGGACTGGATAGGATCTTTACTCAATGAAAGGGGAAAGACAATAACGGAAAATGTGGAAATGGTGGAAGTGTTAAATGCCTTTTTTACTTCAGTTTTCACCAGAAAAGCTTTGTAGCTATCAGATGCCTAGCATAGTGAATGTCAATGAAAACAAGGCTGGACCTGAGGCTAAAATAGGGAAAGAACAAGTTAAAAATTATTTAGACAAGTTAAAGGTCTTCAGGTCACCAAGATCTGATGAAATACATTGCAGAATACTCAAGGAACTGAGTGAAGAGATATCTGAAGCATTAGGAATTATCTTCAATAGCTCATGGAAGATGGGAGAGATTCCAGAGGATTGGAAGAGGGCAAATATAGTGCCAATCTATAAAAGAAGGAATAAGGGCAACCCAGGAATTGCAGACCACTCAGCTGAACTTTAGTACCCAGAAAGTTAATGGAGAAAAATAATTAATTTCAGAACACCTAGAAGATAATAAGGTTATAAGTAACAGTCAACATGGATTTGTCAAGAACAAATCATGTCAAACCAACTTAATAGCTTTCTTTGACAGGGTAACAAGCCTAGTGGATAGGGGAAAGCAGTAGATTAGGTCTATCTTAACTTTAGAAAGTCTTTTGATACTGGCTTATATGACCATCTGATAAACAAACTAGGGAAATATAATTTAGATGGAGCTACTATAAATTGAGTGCATAACTGGTTGGAAAACTGTTATCAGTAGAGCAGTTATCAGTGGTTTGCAGTCAGGATGGAAGGAATGGAGTGGAGTCCCACAGGAATTGGTCCTGGATCTGGTTCTGTTCAACATCTTCTTATTTAGATGATGGAATAGAGAGTACACTTACCAACTGCACATAACAAACTGGGAGGAGTTTCAAGTGCTTTGGAGGATAGGATTAAAATTCAAAATTATCTGGATAAACTGGAGAAATGGTCTGAAGTAAATAGAATGAAATTCAATATGGAGAAATGCAAAGTTTGCCATTAGGATGGAATACTGTTGCAAAGAAAGCAAACATCATGCTGGAATGTATCAGCAGGAGTGTTGTAAGAAGACATGAGAAGTAATTCTTCTACTCTACTCCGTGCTGATAAGACCTCAACTGGAGAATTGTGTTCAGTTCTGGGTGCCACATTTCAGGAAAGGTGTAGACAAATTGGAGAAAATCCAGAGAAGAACAACAAAAATGATTTAAGGTGTAGAATACATGACCTGTGAGGAAAGATTTTAAAAGATTGCTTAAAAGCTGTAAGGACACCATGGAATGGCTGTCAGTGCAAGCTGCACAAGAGAATATGAATCCAGTGAGACCAGGCAGGTTTGGGAAGCCTATGCTGAAGCTCGCGCTACTAGGTCGTCCCTTCTGTTTTTTATTAAACTGACTAGATTAAATCTACTGTAGGTATGTTTACATGAGCTGCAGATCACATCTCTAGCTGCAGCGCAAATGTATCCTTAGAAAACAAGATTTTCAAAAAATTAAATTGTGCATATTTGCATGCCTACTTTTTATGCACAACTGTAATTACCATGGCTACATGCAGACATTATATATTTGAACAGGAAATGCCCAGCTTGTCTGCTAATTAACTTTGCGAATACATAGTCCCACTAGTCCCCTTCTTATATATAGGACTGCATCCCCATGGGACCTTCCCTCCCTCTCTCCACCAGGATTATTTCTCCCTCCTCAGGGCACTCCTACAATCCCTCCTCATGCACTCCTATTGGCACACTCCTTCACTCATACAACTACTCCCAACCAGCTGATATGCCTTCCTTTCCACACATATGCCATCCTCACCCTCAATTCTCTCTCCACAGACCCATCCTCACTTACTTAAGAAGTCTAGTAACATTCATCCTACCTCATTTTGTTTTCAGTGGTCTTCTCCCTTGCCTGTATTTTGATGGAGGGCATCTAGCATGAGCTACTACCCATTAGACTCCAAACAGTTTGTAAAAACTTTCAAACATATATTCCAGCAGTGGAAACAGTGCATAACCACACTCACTGCAGAGATGCAGCCTCAGAACCTTTGCATAGAGTTGCAAGGCAAACCACAGGGTTTTTCTAGCTGCCTTTCTTGGTCCTGGGCACTCCATCCATAAAAAGGGATCTGAATTTCTTTACTTTCACATAACATAGAGATATCTCAAGCCATCGGGAGTTAGAAGATACACTGTACAGTATATGATTTATTTAGACTTATGCAAATACTGAAAAAGGGTAGCTATCCATATGTTCTAAGTGCTTTTGACATAAGTTAAAAAATACACCACAATAATACATAAGGGCGGCAGTATAATTTAATATAAATCCCATCAGTAAGTCAGGCAACTTAAAAACTCAAATCTCCCTCTCCCTCCAACAGTTCAGAATTCCTTCAGCCCCCAGCCCTGATTTTCAAATGCATGAGAACAAAATGAGCTTTGCAATTTGCTCTGAAGATCTTCAGATCAAGGCTATTTCAGACCAGGGGAATGAATTCCAAAACCATGAATTCAAATAAAACACACTGACAACGCTTTCCTCAGACTTTTACGTTTGATGATTTCCACTGCAGTAGTATGACACAGGGAAAGGGGAGGTTTCTCCAGTAGGTAGATCTAGGATTGATTCTTATGGATCTTTTTACCTCATCAGTTATGTTAACCATCAGGTTATGGCTGTTACCTATCTTCATTTTATTTTGCTACTGATGGTCCTACTTTGCTGTAATGCTTAGAAATACAAAGTAGATTGGGCTAAGAGTGGTTGTTTATTAAAATGCTCTGATTAGTGTAATTTCCATGGTAATGAATACAGCTGCTTGGTGCTGTGCTAACACTGAGGAAACTCTGTAGCATGGGAGTTGTACCATAACACTGAAGGCACTTCAGAAACTAGGCCCTATAGGCCTTAACTCTTCATGGCTCCCAATAAACTCTCAGACACATGGGTAAGATAAAAGGATTGCCTTGAGTTGGCAGGAAGGAACAGTTGCAAATACTCAGGCTCAGTGGCTTGAGCAATTATACTTTGTGGTACAGTATAGCAATACCTTGCTTGGCTCCTCAGGGCAGTCGAACTGAAAATTAGGCATAGTAGCTGGTGTATACTTTCTAGTTCATTCCTCTGTTAGAAGCAGTTAGGTAACATCCTGCTTCAAAGTCTTCCTATCACAGCCTGGTTTGCGCTTGCTTCCTGTTCAGCTTCCTGCTTACATGTGGTTCCTCAGCTCTACTCTCCCACTCATCTTCTGGCTTGCCATGCAGCTTCTCAGATCCATCAGAGCTCACTTCCTGGATTGGAACCTTTCAAAGAATTTCCTGTTGTCTGGAAAGAGGAGTGAGTCTGCTCTTCCAGCCCCTGTAGCAACACCACAAGGAGAAAAAATATGAAAAACAAATCTAATGTGTCTGTAAAAATCAGTTAACTCCTCTGGGCCTGCAAACACAAAGATGTCTTTGGTTATTGCATGATGTCCCTATGGGCAGAGATAAGATTCGTTAGGTGCCTTCACTGCATTTCTTATTTTAACATATTTGGATTTTTAAAAATTTTCATCTTAATTCTACATTTTCTGGGTTTATCGTACTTGGTTTGGGGATAGTTACAACATTTCTGTAAAGCTTTTTTACTCTTAAATTACAGATGCATACTCTTAATATTAACTCCTTAGTTTACGATTTTGTTTGTGGATTATGTCTTAGTGTGCATACTCCTACTTTATTTGTGAATATATAGTATTTTAAGAGCTTTGGTTAAACAGTGGTCATATTCTTTGTGCTACATGACAGAAACACAATGAAAAAAGATTAATGTTCCTTATTAGCCTCTTTGGGTATGTCTACATGTTAATGTAAGCTCAGGCTCAGACTGAGGCTCAAGCCTAACCCCCTTCTATCCACACACAAATTGTGCTAAGCCAGGGCTTAGACCAAGAGTGGGGAATGCAGGGCCTGAGTCCAAGTCAAGCCGTGACCCTATTAATTTGCAGTATAGATGCAGGTCTCCTCCTCACACCCTAACTCAGATGCTGGGAGCCCTCCAAAATATATCTTACAATCCCCTGGGCCAACTTCATTTGTTCTCTCTATACCAAAAATCTCAAATCTACTCTATTAAAACCAGAAGCAATCCTCTTGCTGTACTGCAGCAGTTCAGTGACTCATCATTAACCCTTCCATTGTCTCCTGAATGCTGAGCTGCAAACACAATGTCAGAGAACCTTTTGTGTCTACAATGGACAGTGACCAGAACAAGCCTTTTGCTTCAAGGTCATGGGAGCACAGCCAGATTTTGGTAAATCTCTGGTGCAAGGCCAGTAAAAAAGCGGAGTTTAGTAAGAGCACCAGGAATGACCACGCATACTTGCAAATAGTGAAGAAGTTGGCAGCTTTGCAAATTTACTGGACCAATGATCAGTGCAGGGAGCAGGTTAAGAAGCTCAAGAGTGAATACCGGAAAACCAGGGGCCAGAACCGCATCTTGCTGACATTATGTCCATTTTATGAGGAGTTTGACCATGTGTTTGGCACAGAGCCAACTGAGGAGCATGATGACCTTGTCAGCTGAGAGTCATTAAGCCATCTTTTGCCAACGCCTCTGAAATCAGGGTATGGGTTCATAAGCCAAAGCAAAAGCAAGTATGCAAGGTCCCCCAGAATAACAGCGGGGACAGGAATTCCATTTATGACAGTGTCATTTGGTGGGAATAGTGTCCCAGTCTGTCCATAAACATAGACTCTCGATCTGCAAAAACCCTGGAATCATGTCTTTCCCGTGCAACTCACACTAATGTTCATAAGTTATCCTCTGTGATAGTGAGGGCCTGCATGAGTCCCAACTGCCCGGCACAGTTTGAAAACCCCCAAGCCAGCCATAACTTCAAGAATATCTTTTATGCCCACCACCTTTGGGTAAATCACACGCTTGATTGCCTCAGATACCTCCCTCATCCCTTTACTCACTGTCAACTTCTCAACGCCAAACTGGTTTGCAACTGACCTGTAGCAGTCTGAGATAGCCAGCTTGCAGCTAACACACTTCTGGACTGGCAAGAGTGGCTTCATGCGTGTGACTTTATGCTGGAGGATTGGGACAAGCTGCTCACAAAGGTCCAGAAAGGTGTCTTTGTTCATGCAAAACATCTGGAACCCACTGCTGGTCATACCAGGCTTGAATGACAATGTAAATTCCCCCAGAATCACTCGTCTACGTAGGGGGCATCAGTGGCTATAAAGAGTGTTTTCAGCAGGATCAGCCAATTCGAGTCTGCCATGCTTTGGTGTTTCTCCTCCTACTCCATCACAAGATGTGTCAGGTGCCTTTGGTGGGTCAGAAAACACCACTGAAATGTCCACCAGAGTCTTATGGAAGCTCTGTCCAATTTCTGACAGAGGAGTAAAAGCAAAGTTCTTCAAAAAATGCCTTCTCCATATTGTTGGCTCAAGTAGCTGGGAGCACACAGACCAAAATGACTGCTTGGTGGACTGTTCAAGCTTCCTGTAACATAAATGGTGAACAGTCACGTTTCTCCACAGTGCACAACACTCAAGGGGCAAGCACGGATGCATTTAAGGATGGCATTAGGGATTTGGGGGTATGGTTGGTTTGACTCCGGTCTGCGTGCTGTAGTGTAGAAGCTAGAGTCCCACATTCAAGCCTGGGTTAGAAAATTCTTACTGTAGGGTTAATAATCAGTGTAGACACTCAAGCCCAGGGTTCTCTGATCCAGATTCAGCTGACCCAAGTCCCACTAACCCTGGGTTTACATTGCATTGTAGACATACCCTCTGCCTCCACCAAAGGGGATTTCTGAATGTTAATTCTTAATGCAGTAATAATCAGTTACTCACTCTGGATGAGTATTTTATACCTCTCACATCTATACATCAAGCTAACAATTCCTTTATACTCTGTTACTTACCTTCTTCTCTATCCATATCACAAATTCTGGTAACCTAAGCCAACCTGGGCCACTGTGAGGAGGGATTTCCAAGCTACTCATGCTACTCATCCATGTGGGCACAAATGATACTGCGAGGTGTGACACTGAACAGACCAAGAGTGACTACAGGGTCTGGGAGTATGGGTTAAGGAGTTTGGAGCGCAGGTGGTATTATCTTCGATTCTTCCTGTTGAAGGCAGGGACCCGGGCAGAGACAGATGCATCGTGGAGGTGAATGCCTGGCTCAGAAGATAGTGTCGCCAGGAGGGCTTTGGCTTCTTCGACCACGGGATGCTATTCGAGGAAGGACTGCTAGGAACAGATGGCGTTCACCTTTCGAAGAGGGGAAAGGCCTTATTTGCGCACAGACTGGCTAACCTAGTAAGGAGGGCTTTAAACTAGGTTTGACGGGGACAGGTGAGCAAAGCCCACAGGTAAGTGGGGAACAAGACCTCGGAGATGGGTTGGAAACAGGAGGGAGCACGGGCTATAATGGCAGAGAGGAAGGAGGGTCAGGGCAAAGCTGGGAGGCAAGATCAAACCAGTATCTTAGATGCCTATATACAAATGCAAGAAGTATGGGTAATAAGCAGGAAGAACTGAAAGTGCTAATAAATAAATACAACTATGACATTATTGGCATTACTGAAACTTGGTGGGATAATACACACGACTGGAATGTCGGTGTGAATGGGTATAGTTTGCTCAGGAAGGATAGACAGTGGAAAAAGGGAGGAGGTGTTGCCTTATATATTAAAAATGTACACACTTGGACTGAGGTGGAGATGGACATAGGAGACGAAAGTGTGGAAAGTCTCTGGGTTAGGCTAAAAGGGGTAAAAAACACAGGTGATGTCATGCTGGGAGTCTACTACAGGCCACCTAATCAGGTGGAAGAGGTGGATGAGGCTTTTTTCAAACAACTAACAAAATCATCCAAAGCCCAAGATTTGATGGTGATGGGCAACTTGAACTATCCAGATATATGTTGGGAAAATAACACCGCGGGGCACAGACTATCTAATAAGTTCCTGGACTGCATTGCAGACAACTTTTTATTTCAGAAAGTTGAAAAAGCTACTGGGGGGAAGCTGTTCTAGACTTGATTTTAACAAATAGGGAGGAACTTGTTGAGAATTTGAAAGTAGAAGGAAGCTTGGGTGAAAGTGATCATGAAATCATAGAACTTGCAATTCTAAGGAAGGGTAGAAGGGAGTACAGCAGAATAGAGATAATGGATTTCAGGAAGGTGGATTTTGGTAAGCTCAGAGAGCTGATAGATAAGGTCCCATGGGAATTAAGACTGAGGGGAAAAACAACTGAAGAAAGTTGGCAGTTTTTCAAAGGGACACTATTAAGGGCCCAAAAGCAAGTTATTCCGATGGTTAGGTGTCATAAACAGATAGCTAAGGGTTAATGTCTCTTTCACCTAAAGCACCTGACCAGAGGACCAATCAGGAAACCGGATTTTTTCAAGTTTGGGTGGAGGGAATTGTGTGTCTGAGGTCTTTGTTTTCTGGCTGCCTGCTTTCTCTGAGCTTTGGAGAAGTAGTTCTGTTTTCTAATCTTCTGTTTTTAAGTGTAAGGACAAAGAGATCAGATAGTAAGTTATATGGTTTCTTTTCTTTGGTATTTGCATGAATATAAGTGCTGGAGTGCTTTGATTTGTATTCTTTTTGAATAAGGCTGTTTATTCAATATTCTTTTAAGCAATTGACCCTGTATTCATCATCTTAATACAGAGAGACCATTTGTATTTTTTCTTTCTTTTTTTTATAAAGCTTTCTTTTAAGACCTGTTGGAGTTTTTCTTTACTTCAGGGAAATTGAATCTGTACTCACCAGGGAATTGGTGGGAGGAAGAAATCAGGGGAGATCTGTGTGTGGGTTGTATTTGCTAGCCTGATTTTGCATTCCCTCTGGGGGAATAGGAAAGTTCTTTTTGTTTCCAGGATTGGGAACAGAGAGGGGGAGTCACTCTGTGTAGTTTCACAGAGCTTGTGTCTGTGTATCTCTCCAGGAGCACCTGGAGGGGGGGAGGGAAAAAGGATTATTTCCCTTTGTTGTGAGACTCAAGGGATTTGGGTCTTGGGGTCCCCAGGGAAGGTTTTTCAGGGGGACCAGAGTGCCCCAAAACACTCTAATTTTTTGGGTGGTGGCAGCAAGTACCAGGTCCAAGCTGGTAACTAAGCTTGGAGGTTTTCATGCTAAGCCCCATATTTTGGACGCTAAGGTCCAAATCTGGGACTAAGGTTATAACATGAGTGGCAGCGGGTGGGAGATAGACAGAATCCAGAAGCCAGTAGGAATATTATATTTTTCTTTTCTCTGCTAAGGGCTTTTTAGCACAGAGAAAAAGTTTGGTTTTAAAAGGGAACCAGAGAGAATTTTTTTTTCTGCTCTCTCTGGCAGTTTGTGGCTTGCATGTTAAGCAAGAAGCCATTACCAGACTGTTAAGAGTCTTTTGTCACACAATAGCACTCCCATTGAGAGTCATACCAGCACTATATAAATGCAAATAAAGTGGTTTTTCAGGTTTACTTAACATTGAAGATTAGCTAAAGGCACTGTTGCTAGGCAGACTTCAGGAGGCAACAGAGAGCCTGCAGTTCAGAAGAGAAACACCGGAGGGCACCCCAACACAAGAAAACAGGAACCATGTCTACCAAGGCAAAAATTGAGGCCGAAGACCAATTCAGAGAAGCTGAACACAGGCGACAACTGGAAATAAAACAAACAGAGATGGAAATAAGAGAGAGAGAAGGAGAGGCAGCCTACAAAAGAAAACTAGAAGAAGAAGAGGTAGCCTGCCAAAGAGAACAGGCAGCCAAAGAGGCGGACCACTGCCGAGAAATGGAAAAACAACAAAAAGAAATGGAAAAACAACAAAAAGAGAATGAAGAGAAGGAAAAACAGAGAAAACATGAACTGGAGTTGGCAAAAGCTGGGCTGCATGTGCCAGCCAGCCCTAACAACCCGGCGCCAATTATTGCTCCACAGCACAGGAAATTTCCCACCTACAAAGCAGATGATGACACCGAGGCCTTCTTGGAAAATTTTGAAAGAGCCTGTCTTGGGTACAGCATCCCCGAAGACCAGTACATGGTAGAATTAAGGCCACAACTCAGTGGACCTTTAGCAGAGGTGGCAGCTGAAATGCCTAAGCAGCAAATGAATAACTATAAACTTTTTCAAACCAAGGCCAGATACAGAATGGGGATAACCCCAGATCATGCCCGTCGGCGCTTCAGAACCCAAAACTGGAAACCAGAGGTGTCATTTCCCAAACACGCCTACTACATTGCAAAAACCTATGAAGCCTGGATAACAGGAAACAACATTCAAACCTTGGAAGAACTGAACCTCCTCATACAAATGGAGCAGTTCTTGGATGGTGTTCCTGAAGACATCACACGGTACATGCAAGATGGAAAACCCAAAGATCTCGCTGAGGCGGGGGAGATTGGAGCCAAATGGATGGAACTGGCAGAAAGCAAGAAAGCTACTGTCAAGGGGAACGATTACCACAGGGGGCACACAGACCATAAACCCTACAACCGAGGACCGCCAAAGACCCCACATACCACCCAAGTAAAGCCACAGACACCCTACCCTTCCACCTCACCAGTCTCCAGTAACTCACCTCGGCCCAGTGACCCATCAGATGGAAGATGCTTTAAGTGTAATGAACTGGGACATATCAAGGCCAACTGTTCCAAGAACACCATGCGAGTGCAATTCATTACACCACCATCACCCCAAAGATCCCCAGGCCCGGATGCCTCTCAAATACCCTTGGAGCGAAGGGAAAATTTGAGAGTGGGCGGAAAGAAGGTTACTGCGTGGAGAGACACGGGGGCACAAGTGTCAGCTATCCACCAATCCTTCGTTGATCCCAAATTCATCAACCCAAAGGCCAAAGTTACAATTTACCCCTTCATGTCACAAGCTGTAGACTTGCCTACAGCTCAACTGCCTGTCCAGTACAAAGGCTGGTCAGGAATGTGGACTTTTGCAGTCTATGACAATTATCCTATCCCCATGCTACTGGGGGAAGACTTGGCCAACCAGGTGAGGCGGGCCAAGAGAGTGGGAATGGTTACCCGTAGCCAAACCAGGCAAGCTTCCAGACCCATTCCTGTTCCTGAGCCGTCCACAGAGGCCCCGTCTGTGTTACCAGAGACCCAGACAGAGGTAGTTGACCCGGATTCCATGCCTACCACTGAAACAGCCACAGCATCTCCAGTCCCAGGCCCGGAACTGGAACAGCAACCAGCACCAGCAAGTGCAACCACATCTTCAACCTCAACGCCAGAGGGCGCCAGCGAGCCAGAACTGGCCGAAGCAAAAGACAGCCATACCCAAAAGGCTCAGCCAGAGCCTGAAATACCCTCAGGTGCACCAGCGGAGAGCAGTTCACCAGCAACGGAAACAACCCCATCACCTACATCGCTTCCAGAGGGACCAAGCCCAAGTCCACAGTCTGAGGAAGAACTGGTGACCCCAGCCTCAAGGGAACAGTTCCAGGCTGAGCAGGAAGCAGATGACAGCCTTCAGAAAGCATGGGCGGCGGCACGGAGCACCCCACCGCCTCTCAGCTCTTCTAATCGATCCCGGTTTGTTATAGACCAAGGACTTTTATACAAGGAAATTCTTTCTGGTGGACACCGGGAAGAATGGCAGCCGCAAAAACAGTTGGTGGTTCCAACTAAGTACCGGGGGAAGCCCTTAAGCTTAGCCCATGATCATCCCAGTGGCCATGCTGGGGTGAACAGAACCAAGGACCGGTTGGGGAAGTCCTTCCACTGGGAGGGGATGGGCAAGGATGTTGCCAAGTATGTCCGGTCTTGTGAGGTATGCCAAAGAGTGGGTAAGCCTCAAGACCAGGTCAAGGCCCCTCTCCAGCCACTCCCCATAATTGAGGTCCCATTTCAGCGAGTAGCTGTGGATATTCTGGGCCCTTTCCCAAAAAAGACGCCCAGAGGAAAGCAGTACGTACTGACTTTAGTGGACTTTGCTACCCGATGGCCAGAAGCAGTAGCTCTAGGCAACACCAGGGCTAACACTGTGCGCCTGGCCCTAACAGACATCTTTGCCAGGGTAGGTTGGCCCTCTGACATCCTTACAGATTCAGGGTCTAATTTCCTGGCAGGGACCATGGAAAAACTGTGGGAAACTCATGGGGTGAATCACTTGGTTGCCACCCCGTACCACCATCAAACCAATGGCCTGGTGGAAAGATTCAATGGAACTTTGGGGGCCATGATACGAAAATTCATCAACGAATTCTCCAATAATTGGGACCTAGTGTTGCAGCAGTTGCTGTTTGCCTACAGGGCTGTACCACATCCCAGTTTAGGGTTTTCACCATTTGAACTTGTGTATGGTCACGAGGTTAAGGGGCCATTACAGTTGGTGAAGCAGCATGGGAGGGGTTTATGCCTTCTCCAGGAACTAACATTCTGGACTTTGTAAGCAACCTACAAAGCACCCTCCAACACTCTTTAGCCCTTGCTAGAGAGAACCTAAAGGATGCTCAGGAAGAGCAAAAGGCCTGGTATGACAGGCATGCCAAAGAACGTTCTTTCAAGGTAGGAGACCAGGTTATGGTCTTGAAGGCGCAACAGGCCCATAAGATGGAAGCATCATGGGAAGGGCCATTCACGGTCCAAGAGCGCCTGGGAACTGTAAACTACCTCATAGCATTTCCCAATTCCTCACTAAAGCCTAAAGTGTACCATGTTAATTCTCTCAAGCCTTTCTATTCCAGAGACTTACAGGTTTGTCAGTTTACAGTCCAGGGAGATGAGGCTGAGTGGCCTGACGGTGTCTACTACGACGGAAAAAAAGACGGTGGCGTGGAAGAGGTGAACCTCTCAACCACCCTGGAACGTCTGCAGCGGCAACAAATCAAGGAGCTGTGCACTAGCTTCGCCCCATTGTTCTCAGCCACCCCAGGACGGACTGAACGGGCATACCACTCCATTGATACAGGTAATGCTCACCCAATCAGAACCCCACCCTACTGGGTGTCTCCTCATGCCCAAGCTGCTATAGAACGAGAAATCCAGAACATGCTACAGATGGGTATAATTCACCCATCTACCAGTGCATGGGCATCTCCAGTGGTTCTGGTACCCAAACCAGATGGGGAAATACGCTTTTGCGTGGACTACCGTAAGCTAAATGCTGTAACTCGTCCGGACAACTATCCAATGCCACGTACCGATGAGCTATTGGAGAAGTTGGGACATGCCCAGTTCATCTCTACAATAGATTTAATCAAGGGGTACTGGCAAGTACCGCTAGATGAACCTGCCAAGGAGAGGTCAGCATTCGTCACCCATGCGGGAGTGTATGAATTCAATGTCCTTCCTTTCGGCCTTCGAAATGCACCCGCCACCTTCCAGAGGCTGGTGGATGGTCTACTAGCTGGACTGGGAGAATTTGCAGTTGCCTACCTCGATGATGTAGCCATTTTTTCAGACTCCTGGCCCGAACACCTACTACACCTGGAAAAGGTCTTTGAGCGCATCAGGCAGGCAGGACTAACTGTTAAGGCCAAAAAGTGTCAAATAGGCCAAAACAGAGTGACTTACCTGGGGCACCAGGTGGGTCGAGGAACCATAAACCCCCTACAGGCCAAGGTGGATGCTATCCAAAAGTGGCCTGTCCCAAGGTCCAAGAAGCAGGTCCAATCCTTCTTAGGCTTGGCCGGATACTACAGGCGATTTGTACCACACTACAGCCAAATCGCTGCCCCACTGACCGACCTGACCAAAAAGACCCAGCCAAATGCAGTTAAGTGGACTGATGAGTGTCAAAAAGCCTTTACCCAGCTTAAGGCAACGCTCATGTCTGACCCTGTGCTCAGGGCCCCGGACTTTGACAAGCCATTCCTAGTAACCACGGATGCATCTGAGCGTGGTATAGGAGCAGTGCTCATGCAGGAAGCAACAAATCACAACTTCAGAAAAGATAGAAAATGTGGCAAAAGACCACCTTGGCTTAAACACGAGATCTTGCGTGACCTACAAAATAAAAAGGCGTCATATAAAAAATGGAAACTAGGTCAGATTACAAAGGATGAATATAGGCAAATAACACAGGAATGCAGAGGCAAGATTAGAAAAGCAAAGGCACAAAATGAACTCAAACTAGCTATGGGAATAAAGGGAAACAAGAAGATTTTTTATCAATACATTAGAAGCAAGAGGAAGACCAAGGACAGGGTAGGCCCACTGCTCAATGAGGAGGGGGAAACAGTAACTGGAGACTTGGAAATGGCAGAGATGCTTAATGACTTCTTTGTTTCAGTCTTCACTGAGAAGTCTGAAGGAATGTCTAGTATAGTGAATGCTTATGGGAAGAGGGTAGGTTTAGAAGATAAAATAAAAAAAGAGCAAGTAAAAAATCACTTAGAAAAGTTAGATGCCTGCAAGTCACCAGGGCCTGATGAAATGCATCCTAGAATACTCAAGGAATTAATAGAAGAGGTATCTGAGCCTCTAGCTATTATCTTTGGGGAATCATGGGAGATGGGGGAGATTCCAGAAGACTGGAAGGGGGCAAATATAGTGCCCATCTATAAAAAGGGAAATAAAAACAACCCAGGAAACTACAGACCAGTTAGTTTAACTTCTGTGCCAGGGAAGATAATGGAGCAGGTAATCAAAGAAATCATCTGCAAACACTTGGAAGGTGGTAAGGTGATAGGGAATAGCCAGCATGGATTTGTAAAGAACAAATCGTGTCAAACTAATCTGATAGCGTTCTTTGATAGGATAACGAGCCTTGTGGATAAGGGAGAAGCGGTGGATGTGATATAGCTAGACTTTAGTAAGGCATTTGATACAGTCTCGCATGATATTCTTATAGATAAACTAGGAAAGTACAATTTAGATGGGGCTACTATAAGGTGGGTGCATAACTGGCTGGATAACTGTACTCAGAGAGTAGTTGTTAATGGCTCCCAATCCTGCTGGAAAGGTATAACAAGTGGGGTTCCACATGGGTCTGTTTTGGGACCGGTTCTGTTCAATATCTTCATCGACGATTTAGATGTTGGCATAGAAAGTACGCTTATTAAGTTTGCGGACGATACCAAACTGGGAGGGATTGCAACTGCTTTGGAGGACAGGGTCAAAATTCAAAATGATCTGGACAAATTGGAGAAATGGTCTGAGGTAAACAGGATGAAGTTCAATAAAGATAAATGCAAAGTGCTCCATCTAGGAAGGAACAATCAGTTTCACACATACAGAATGGGAAGAGACTGTCTAGGAAGGAGTATGGCAGAAAGAGATCTAGGGGTCATAGTAGACCACAAGCTTTATATGAGTCAAAAAAAGCAAACGTGATTCTGGGATGCATTAACAGGTGTGTTGTAAACAAGACACAAGAAGTCATTCTTCCGCTTTACTCTGTGCTGGTTAGGCCTCAACTGGAGTATTGTGTCCAGTTCTGGGCACCGTATTTCAAGAAAGATGTGGAGAAATTGGAGAGGGTCCAGAGAAGAGCAACAAGACTGATTAAATGTCTTGAGAACATGACCTATGAAGGAAGGCTGAAGGAATTGGGTTTGTTTAGTTTGGAAAAGAGAAGACTGAGAGGGGACAGGATAGCAATTTTCAGGTATCTAAAAGGGTGTCATCAGGAGGAGGGAGAAAACTTGTTCACCTTAGCCTCCAATGATAGAACAAGAAGCAACGGGCTTAAACTGCAGCAAGGGAGATTTAGGTTGGACATTAGGAAAAAGTTCCTAACTGTCAGGGTAGTTAAACACTGGAATAGATTGCCTAGGGAAGTTGTGGAATGTCCATCTCTGGAGATATTTAAGAGCAGGTTAGATAAATGTCTATTAGGGATGGTCTAGACAGTATTTGGTCCTGCCATGAGGGCAGGGGACTGGACTCGATGACCTCTCGAGGTCCCTTCCAGTCCTAGAGTCTATGAGTCTATGAGAAGCAGCTGTTCAGGTACTGTAGGAAGTGGTGTGAATGAGTCAGCATGTTGTATTACTTTCTTTTGAGTTAGTACTTGCCAGATGGCCCAGTGTGGCACAGTACTGCTGGAGATGCTTCTTTTTAGGTGATAGGTGAGATTTTCTAAAGCACCTATGTAATTTAGGAGCACAAGACCCTTTGAAAGTCAATAGAAAGCCCTGAGTGACTTAGAGCCTTTTGACTATCCCATCTGACACGTTAAAGTGAAGTCCTGACCAACTGAGGTCATTACAGTTCCCACAGCCATTTTCATTAGTCCTGACCAAATTCTGAAGGTAGTACATTCTGCTTATTTAAATTCTGCTTGGAGGTTCAATTAGATATGATATTCTTATTCATGTCCTGTCCTACACAGTTGTTGCTGTGTGCTGTTAAACAGCTGCCACATTTCCTTCCAAAGGTGGTTGCATTTCAGCCACAGCTGAAGTGACCTCTGTTGCCTAGATATCCTAGTGGAGCAAATGGGTGAAGAAAACCTCTATCCTCTCTTGTGGCAGCAAAGCAGGATTCCAAGTATGGCTGCAAACCTCCAAGTGGATCCGTGCAGGTAGACCCCGGTGCCTGCACAGAGCCACATGGATTTCTCTGGGGCTTCAGAAGGCACAAGTATCCACCTCTATGGATCCACTTGCAAAATAGGGGCTCGGGTTTTGTAGCGAATGCAAGGGAGATAGACCACCATTTATTCTGCTTGCACAGTATGGTTCCAAAGAATATTGGTCAACATACCGTGGAGCATGACCACCTAGGTAGCAAGTGTTCTATTGATTGAAGTACACTGTAGATGGGGGTGCACATGGAACCCTTTCAAAGCCTTCCACTAAACCATCCACACAGCCCATTGAATCCTGTCGTAGCTGCAGAGTTTTGGAGGAGAGGATGCATTTAGCGATAGACCTGCTGACTAAGACAGGATTTTAAAATGTTTTGAGAACCTCGGGGATTAAAAATATTATATAGATGTAAGTTATTATTTATTGATTTAAAAATGCTATTTTTATTTTCAGTATATATTCAGTTTTTCAGTGATATATTGTTGATATGAATGTCAGCAAGGGTCCAAGCTGGAATGTAATCAGGACTCCAGGAGTTTGACTGTTCTTATGCTATTAAAATCTAATCATCATCATGAGAACAAACACCTACTGAGATATTTTAACTATAACCCCTGAAGGATCCTCACAAAGTTTGCATGCACACACATTCCAAGTCAAGGCTGAAGGCTAGTTAACATACCTAACACAATTCAGCTGTAAGACCACTGTTTCTTTCAGGAGTGATCTTACTCACAGCTCAGTGATTAAACCTGTGCAACCTCTTTACTTCTCTCATGGACTGAAGTCCCATCCTCCCTCAATTGCCAGGGTAATGCACAGACAAAAAAGTTTTAATTATCCGTGATATCAATAATAGTTTTAACTATTGAGTTTAAAAGCTGGTTATAGTATGTGTTGCTTTATCAACCTAGAGGCCATATACTGTTATCTCATTTTGCAAGGATATCACTTGGGAGCACAGAGAAGCACACACACATACACACATGGAAATAACAGGTTTTAACAATCAAGCACAGACTAGATTTAGGACAGCATCCAAGTAAAGAAAATACTTTTGCTCAGACATTGAGAAAATGATTTAAAAAATAAGTGTTCATCAGTCACATTAACATTAACCCTTAGAGGGCTGCTGAATATAACATACACTAGATCCAGTACAGCGGCATTGGCAAGGCCCTGGGACATCCTGCTATTTTGACCCTGTCATTAAATTCATGGAAATGTTCCAGGAGAAATGCCAGAGAGCATGACATTCTCAGTGTACGTAAACAGCATTTATATATATTTTAGTTCACATCTAGATAAATGTTCAGTGTTACAGTCCTTGTTTAAATCTCTCTAACAAGCTGTGATGATAAAAGAAACATGCCACTTGTTAAAAGAGATACAAAATCTAATGGTAGGTACTTTTCGGTTTTGTAGTTACGATGACAATGTTACCAGTTCTGTGAATTACAGAATTCCTGGGATGACTCCTTAGTGTATTCCTCTAAAGTCCTTCTGGCAGGTCATTTTGAAAAACAGCCAAACCATTTATTTTTAAGTTGCAATTCCTTGCCTTCTGTTATACACTTACCCGCACATGCTAACAGTAGTTGAATAGAGATAGTTATAATCTTGGGAGGAAAGATCAATATAAACAGCTAGTCCCTATACATTCTTCAGTCACAAGATTTCAATACCAAAAGTGGGTAAAAAGCCATAAAGATTTAAATGACAGGTCTTGCACTGAATAAATACTCCTAACTCCCTTCTTCACCAGTGTGGAGAGACCTGGATAGAGAATTTCATTGAGTAGAAGGTGCATAGTGGAACAGGACTCTATGGCCCAGATCCTCAAAGGTATTTGAAATCAGTAGGAATTAGGGCCCAAGTCCTCAAAGGTATTTAGACACCTAACTCCCATTGATTTGAATGAAAACTATGAGCTTAAATACCTTTGAGGATCTGGTCCCAAGACCCAGTATGCAAATGCAGAGATCTTCTGTTGTATCTCCTTAGAATCAGGTGCTATAATTCTGCATTTAGATTCAAGGTATTTGCTGCTGAGTCACACTGGCAGATGGATCAAATTAGCTTTAACCAGGATATAGAGGGAGTTGGGAGAGGCTTGGAAGGCATCTCTCTGAGTTGGAGGGAACTAGAAAAGAGAAGGTCCTAGAGGGAGGGAAAGCCTGGAAGTAGCAATCTTTGGGGGGAATATTTATCTTGAGATAAGTTCGGATATTGTTTTGAGGGTCAAACGCAAACCAAGAAGGGGGGGATTGGTGCATTAATTCAGGTTCTGTGTGTTTTGTTGAAGATGTGGCAGGGATTCAGTCTGTTCATGGCTAGCAGGAGGGGAGCCCATATAAGACTTTCTGTTTCCTGTTTGCTGTACAGCTCAACTCCATGGGACTCCTTCCATTCTAACAAATGAGGGATTTGGGGGACAGGCTGGAGTCAGGCCAGTTAATCTGTGCCTATATGGATCCACTGGCTGGACTCCTTATGGCCTAAGGAAAATAATTCTCCACCTCATAAACCCAAATGAGTTTCTTCTGTGTACTGCATACGAATGAGCATTTCGCCCTAAGGCTTGATAAATGATGCTACTGATTGGGGATGGGCAAACCAGTTCAGGCAAAAAAGGACTTATTACAGTCTTCATCTATCCTTCAGATTGTATCACAACCTCTTCCAGATTCATATTGTTACTGTAATTCCGCTGTATTCATTGGAACAGGCAGGCTGTTATCCTCCCACTCACCTGCACCTCCTTCTCCTACATCACTCACACTGAAGTAGGTGTGCCAGCATTTCTGCTGGGTCTTGCTGCTGTGCCTTTCACACTTCCTGGTGCTTTAAGGATCCCTCTTACCATCTTGCTTTGAAGCCCCAGAATCACTCAAATCTCAGGCTCTCTGGGGCTTCTCATGCACACCATATAATCTGAATCATGACTAAATGGTAGAAGCCTGGTATGCATTTATTAATTATCTCTTTATAGCACCAAAGATGTGCACAGAGCTGTACAGGCAAATTAAAGATGAGATCTCTTTCCTATGGAGCTTTAAGTCTAAGTTCTTGATACTGTGAAGTGCAAAGTTCTAGTAACTTCCACTGTTACTGTCCAAGAAAAAGGGAATATTGGATACTTATATGTTCTTGGGACCAGGTCCTAAATTAATGTAGAATACAAGTCTGATGAGGGAATCTTTATCTATAAGCATTTGTGTGCTTATCTGAACCAAACCTCTAAATCTTTTCAGTTCATTAATTGCTCTTGCTAAGGTGTGTGAATTCACAGAAAAACACTCAGAAGTCTGACTAGATTTTATGAGCAAGCTTGCTAACTTTGGAAAACAGACAGTTCTGATTAGGTATTGTTGCCCCTCTGCCAATCCATAGTAGATGTCCTTAACCTTGTGGGCTGGCTTGTCATTGGAGGAGAAATTAGTGTAATTGAGTTTGGGTATATTTTAAGTTCAATTTGCTTTATTTTCACACACATACCAGTCCTGAATCAGAGCTTGTCACAAACAACATGCAGGCAAACCTCTCTTTCACAGATATCTGCCAAAATCCCCAAATCTGGTTACCAAGGAGCCACTCTGCCCAAGAATTGACTCTGGAGATTAAGGCAGAGAGCACACTCTCTCTTGCTGCTGCCATAGCTCTCCTCCAAGAATACTGCATCAGAAAACTAACGATACAGTGTTTCTTCCAAGACTAATAATTTGCTTGTACACTAAGAAAAAAAAACTGGTAAAAACACCAGCTGGTGACCATGCCAAAACAGTATATGTCTTCCCTCTTTTGTTTTGTTACTAGTAATTTTTATAAGGGAAAGACTTCTGTTTATTAGAGATGGATGCAAGCCAAAACCCCAGGTCCAATTTTGCAGAAGTTTGGACTCAACTCTGGACATTGCAGCTTTGGTCTTTTTCTACTGTTTATTTATACTTAACATGGAAATCCCCCTCCATCTCATTTTCTTCCACTTGCTTTCCATTGCTAATCTCTGCTTCGATGATGCCCATTGCCACTACTGGCAGTGACAGATCAAGACAGTCATATATGTATATTTAGGCACAAAAATAAAAAAAAATTGCATCTCATTGATGATGGAAAAGTCAGAACATAACAGTCATTTTTCTATCCCACATCTTCATTCCCATGCATTTTATAGCTCATTCCTTCCGCAGCCACTAAGAGATGTCTTATCATGCGTTATTTCTCTAATAAGCAATCAGTGTGTGTCATTCCAATTAACATCAACAGGAATTCTACACCTAGAGAGCTTGCAGGATGATGCCTGTAATTTATTTTGACTACTTTGAACCTCTCAATCATCAATGAGTATTTAAACACATAGAACACCTTTAGTAAACTGATCCATCTTCCTCAAGATCCATCTCTTCCACACTGCTTATAAGAAACCAGAAACCAACCAAGGCTATGTTAAGAGGCAGACGGAGATAACTGGGTCTTAAAAAAAATCTCTATAATAATAAGTTTAAAATTACAAATGCATATTAAGATTGTTGTATATTTCTCCCCTTCTCATCACCACCTGTAGATGTCACTTACCATCTTATATTCCAAGCTGTTAGGAGCGGGGACTATATCTCCATATCTGATTGTACAGCATCTCGTACTATGGAGTTACCAGTCATGATTAGGGACTCTGGATTCTATGATTATAGAAATAATTTGTTCCACAGAAAGTGCAAAACCAAGATGCCTGCTAGGATTGCATACAGCACCTTTGTGACCCTATGAAATCTTGTGCTCGGCCCCACAACACTTGTAAAATGCTGGCACTCTACGTGTTCCCTATAGAAGTAGGCAGATGATTAAATAGTAAAGCTGTTTTTGCAGTTGGTAAATCAGTACTTCAGGAAGGACAGGGGGATTAGTCCCTTAGCAATTCAAACATGTGCAGTACCATATAAACAGCATACAGTAATTTGAAGATTTTGAATAGTCACATGTGAACTTCCTCAACATTATTAGGAGATGAAGGTTGTTGCATGCAACACTGGGAGGCTGATTTCCCCAAGATTTGTAATAAGGTCTCAGTAAGTAGAAAGGAACAATGTGCCAGATTGCTTGACTGAGCAGGAAGTTCCCATTATTATTATTTAAATTACACATTAAAGGCTGTTTTTTTTAAGGCTTCCTTACCTGGCCTCCTTTATTATACTGACAATTAATTGCAGGTGCAAAACTGAAGGCATAATTAATTGTGGATGCAAAACTGTGCCACGAAACAAAAGAAGCTAGCACTGAAAATCTGGCCCTAAGGGTCTTTCTTCTTGTGCCATTCAAATCAATGGCACAATTCCCATTGATTTGAATGGGAGCAGGATTGGGTCCAAATGGCAGCACACAGTTCAATCTCCTTCTGTGACTGAGATTCTTTTCTTTTAATGTATATTGACATGCCTTAGTCTGGCAAATGCTGCTCATTATGGGCACTAGGATTATTTTATGGCCTAGGGCAAGCCTGCCTCTAAACTGTTCTTGGCATTTTGCAAAATAATAACTTTAAACCTGTTTCCTCTCGTATTACATTTTGGGTTTTTAACTTGGCAGGCTGCTGTAAAACCAAACACAGAAACTCAAAGCTTTAGTAGGTAAGAACTGCACAGAATGTGTGAGATACACAGCAGCGAAATAATACTCTGCAACAAATGCATTTATAAGTCACTGCGTAAATGGAAACAGTAAGGGCTAAATTCTGGCTTCAGTTACATACGTGCTGCCTTTTGCTTCAGCGCCTGGATGGAACTGAGGGCAGAATTTGCCCCTAATTTCTGGTAAATGTTTGCTCCAAATATTTCTTCCATTCTTACTTCATAATTGCGAGGGTGCTTCTTATAAGTAGATTGGTTATGAGGCGGGTGTCTACCTTTCAGAGGTCATGTCACATCCTTTCAGTTCATCGGCTAGCTAAGGTGGGGAACATTTCAGAGCTGACGCTTCCAGTCTCTTAGATTGAGGAGACAAAATCTGCCTCATTTTCCAGTACTTCCAGAAGCTCACTCATGCAGTAGAATAGATGGTGTCTGTTCACTCAGCCCTCTCAGCTGCAGAAGAAGTGCACTGTACACAGCTGGCAATCCAGAAGGAGATTAGAGATCATAACAAGTGAAATGGCAGCCCAGAATAAATAGGTAGAGCAAGTTAGGTGACATTGGCATTCGCCTTTATGGAAGAGATAATAAATGAAGGTGATACAGCAACTGGATGCAGAGTGTCTTTCCATTAAAAATTCGCACTTAAAAAATATAGTGCTCACTGAGTTACAATTTCTTTGACTCTACATATGAGAAATGTTTGCCCAGTACTAAAACAAATAAATACTATAACTTCTGTAAGGAGAATTAACTTCTCAAAAGTAAGAGACTTTAATCAGCTGGCAAGGGGTAAAAAATCAATTCCTTTCCTAGACGAAAGGCTTTCCCCACCCCAATGTATGTAAAGGGGGCATTACTATTGTGTTGATGGGCTCCTTAGAAAAATGAATGACTATCATCTTTGAAAATTAAATGATATTTTTAGGTGTCAAGGAATCTGCATCAAAATTGGACTGTGACAACCATAAGGTATGAAGCAGGTTTGGGGATAATACCTGAATAGTATTATTTTTCATATTGTCATAGCAGAGAAATCAATTGTGGATTCCTTCCCCCCACCCTTCCTTAGTCACATATGAAGCTTTGACTTTGTTCATTCCATTTATTTGCTGCTGGCCTAATAATCCCCTGCATGCTGGGAAAAACCTTTGTTCTCTGACAGAAGTAATAAAGCTGTCTGTACTATTCCCTCTTGCTAGACATGGAGTGTTCCCATTTTATTTAATCTGCCGGTGTGCAGTCTTTTCAGAGTAAACACTTCACAGGGACTGAACGCAGAAAGACATGCGAGAGACTGGCACATATCAGAATCAAAATTAAAAACTAGCCTGTAAAGAAATAATGATGTGTCTTAAAATAAAAGAAAACCTGCATGAGAAACCCAGGTCAATCAGGCCTTGACTCTCATTTCTTCCGGAGTGTGTGTCCTTCAGATTTCCCCCTGTCTTCATTCACTCATTCCCGGTGAATAGAGAGCATAGAGAAAATGAAGAGATCTGAATGCCAGCAGGAGGCTGGCTGCTTTCTTCTAGGCATGTCCTGAGCCCAGTCACCCAGAACAACTTGTGATCCCTGGACAAAGCTATTCACAGCAGGTGGCCATATCAAGAAATTTTCCTCCTGGAATTAGATATTATCCCAGGAATCACTACTAAGTCAAACATAATGCCTCATCCTGCTGGGTCAAGTAGGATTTCATTTCAATTTCTTTACACAATGATGCATTTCATCTTGTCTGCATACAATGACAGTGCTCAGGCATGAAATAAATTGAAGTGCTTGAAAGGCAGAATTATCCCTTGAACCTGCAGCATTCCCGACCCCAAAAACATACATTGTCAAGTGAGTTCCAGATAAGCAGGATCTTCAGCGAGTGTTTGTGCTGCTTGGCTTCCTTTAATCATACTCTCTTTTGTAAAAGGGATTTTCGAGGGGAAAGATAAATCATTGCTAAGGAAAGAGGTCATTTTCAAAAGGCTTTAAGAGCTTCATTTTGTGTGGCTTTTCAAGGTGAAACAGGTAATTCAGTGCAATGAAAGTCTTTTGTATTCAACTTAATTCACACTTCACACTACCAAGAAAAAAGTCATGAATTTAAGCTTGAATAAAGTTCTTTATTAAAAGTGCTCCCCTACATGTGAGAGCTGCGTCCTGTTGTTTGCTAGCGCATAGGTCTGACTATTGAGAAAGACAGTCATGGATAGTGCTAAAGCTATTTATCCTGGCTTTAAACCTGCTGTGGATATGTCTACACGTACATTGCTACATTGGCAGTACTGCAGTTGTGCTGCCATAATGTTTCAGGTTAAACATTCACTATAGTGACTGGAGGGGTTCTCCCATCACTATAGTTAATCTACTTCCCCCCAGAGGTAGTAGCTAGAATTCTTCCATCGAGCTAGCACTGTCTACACCAGGGCTTAGGCTGGCATAGCTACATCTCTCAGTGGAATGGATTTTTCATACAACCTCAGAGACATAGCTATGATGATATATATTTCCAGTGTAGACCAGCCCTTAGTTGCCGAAATTGGAGCACTTTTCTTGCTTGTAGTTTAAGAAGCATTGAAGACTTCTTCCACTAGCCATTTCTCTAATCCTTGCACTGGTATCTGGACAGTCAAGTAGTTGTGAATTTAAAACAAATCCTCAAATCTGAGCTCAGTGCTGGAAAAGGGACCCATGGGCAACATCTGCTGTACAATAAGTGTGGGAAGAAGGGAATACAAGATGTTGGTGGTGGATAGTGAACCTCCTTTGTATTGACATATCATTCCTTTACCAAGGATTTGCCTATTAGTGTAGGCTGCATGATCATAGACCGTACATATGTCTTTGTAAAAAATATGCTTTATTGAACCTCAGGATATAGACTTGATACAAGACTCACTGGATGAAATCAATGGCCTGTGTAATGCAGGAGGTCAGACTAGATAATGGACCCTTCTAACCTTAAAATAGATGAATCTCTTGAATTATGCAAAATTTTTCAGAGTGCTGAATATCATCTGAATTTTTGTGCCCCCAGCATTGCTGCTTGAGAGATTAATCAATGCACTTGTTTACAAAGATAAATGTCAATGGGCTCACTGCCAATCAACTCATCAATTCTTAAATAATGGGTCTAAAATGAAAGCTAATCTTTTTTGGATAAGGCGGGACCCAATCATAGCAATAAATTCACATTCAGCAAAACTGATGAAAACTGCCTATTTCTCCATGATTCTCTCTTGCAGATCTGACAGCAAAAGAGAACATTTTGTTTACTGTAGTGTTCTCTAATTTTTTCAAATGGTAAGATGCTTCTTCAAAGACAACTTCTGATTGGTCACCTTCCCAATCTGGATCTAACGTCTTCTCTTCAGCAACAATATTGCTTGGGTCATTAACAAGTAATTTTAAGAGAGTAGTAAGGAGACAGCTATAAAAGTAAACTTGCATTAGTCTGATGGGTGCAGTAGCTTGATTATATCCTTCTTTTAATTGTTATTTTTGAAGGTAGCAAACAGGAGAAAGTATGACACTGCAAATATAGTAAAGAGTGCATGTGGAATATGGAAACTTCCTGACAGACAATGAAACAGTGACAATACTTTCATGCAGGAAAATATAATTTTCAAAGGAAAGTTAAGGTTAGCTTTGATTATTGCAAGAAACAAAAGAAGAACTGACCCTATCAGTCAGTATGAAAGAAACAAACTATGGGGTCTACAGACAAAAAAGCATATGCATGAAATGAGTGGCCACATATCATAGCAAAGTATTGTACATTTTTTTTTGTTTTCCAGGACAGTGTGTTTCTCCATAGCAATCTTGTATTGAACCAAATGCCCTTGGAGAGAAAGTGAGGGTTCTGCCGCTGTTGCAATCAAATGGAAATGAAAGACTGGATCCTATTTATTACAGGGACTGGCACTGTTCCAGAAAGGCAATTGACATGTTAATTTGCGTAGAGAATTCTAAGATCAATCTCACTTTGGAGCCAGTTTTGGCTGCTTCCCCAGGCCCTGTATAACACTCTGGTACCATAAAGAAGCCACCAGAGGCCTGGATAGAATTTCCCTTGTGCAGGAGCAATTAAGCGTAGTGCAAGAAGTCTGCCCTAAGTTTGAGCAGCTCGGGGGCTAAACCATTCCAAGGCTGTTCTAATGTAAAGCTACATTAGTATATACTGCGAACTACTTCAATCCCAGCAACAGCCCAGAATCCAGGCAGTAGAAAGAACAACCCTATCTAGTTCTCTACTCTAACATGAAACTCCAGGATTCAAGACCATTGATAGACTCTTAGCTAATGGAGCCAGATATATTAGACTCATTCATATAAGAATTTCAGACCAAAGTCTGCTAGTTGCATAGTAAGGCATGACCACTTGACTTGTTCAAAGGCCTCACGAGAGGCCTTTGAATATTATTTGATCTGTCTGAGCAGATAACATTTAGTAACCTATGATCCTTTCCTAATCTGAATTGAGCTGATTGGAAGTTTTTCAGTTACACATTTTTTCACTGTAAAATACTGATTTGTAGAAACAGAAACTTTTCACAGATCCAGGATGAATGTTCTGAAATATGTGAGACAGACACCCATGAATAACCAACAGTCCAGTGGTTGGGATGTGAGATATGAGGGACTAGGATGACCAGATGTCCCGATATTATTGGGACAGTCCTGATTTTAGGGGATTTGTCCCATGTCCTGACCTTGCATCAGTCGGGACACCCTTTGTCCCAATATTGGGGACCATCTGGACTGCAGCCATGGCACCGGAGCATTCACCACTTCCTGTGGCAGCTCCCGGCACCCGCCCACCGGCAGGAGCACGCTGCAGGGGCAGGGCTTGCAGGCGCTGGGAGCTGGCAGAGAGCCCTCCGCCCCCCATCCAACCCAACCTGACCCATGACCTTAGGAGCCAGAGGGATCAGCCTGCCAGATGTGTCCCAGGATGGGAGACACCCCAGGTGAGCACCACCAGGACTCCTCACCTCTCCCCCTGGCAGGTCCCTCTGGCTCTTAGGGTGCGGGCACTATGTGTGCTTCCGGCACCTGCAAGCCCCACTCCATGGTTCCGGCAGCTCCCATTGGTGCTTTTCCCAGACAATGGGAGCCACGGAGCTTACACTTGTGGCGGGCACAGAACGTAGAAAGTCTGGAGACTCCCCTCGCTGCTCTCACCCTAAGATCCAGATACCTCCTGGCAGGGCTGGTGAATGCAGCCAGGGAAGGAGTCAGGGTGTGATGGAGTGAATGTCTGGGAGATGTGTGGGGTGCTGGGCTGTGAGGGTGTGGAGGGTGTTGGGGAATGGGGGAGGTTTGTGTGTTTTGGGGTGCTAGATAGTGGGGGCCTGTTAGGGGGTGCTGGGCAGTGGGGAAGATTTGTGTGTGTCAGGGCACTGGGCAGTGGGGGTATTTGTGAGGCATTGTGTAGTTGTGATGGTGGGCCTGTGGGGAAGGGTACTGGGAGGGAGGAGGGAAGGGAGGGAGGAGAAATATGTATGTATTGAGAAACTAGTGAGTGGGGGTTTCTGTGTGGGCTGAGCAGCTGCGGTGAGGCTGTGGGCAGGGGGGGGTGCTGGGTGGGGTGTGTGTGCACAGCATTGTGCATTTGTGGTGGGAGGGTTGTAGGGGGGCTCTGAGCATAGTATATCCAGAGTGCGCTGGGCAGGGGAGCTGTGTAATGGAGCATGGGCCCACCCCCAACAGGAAGGGACATGCTGGCAGCACAGGGCCAGGCAGACCAGTGTGCATCTGGTTCTGGTCGGGGCTGTGCACCTGTGTCTGTCTGTCTCCCCTCGCTCACCCAATGTGTCCTGATATTCCACTCTTGCAATCTGGTCACCCTATAGGGGACCCAGCTAATTCTCTGCTTTGGGATATTGACTCTTCTTGTTTGGCTCGCTCTCTTTCTCTGACAAACGCCAAAAGGTCTCAGTTTTATCCTGATCCAGAACAGGAAAATATTTTGAAAATTTTCTTAGTGCAGGAAAACCATTTCCCCCCAGATCTAAATGTAAATATATTCTACTTGGTCACAGTGGACCAGATCAGGGAGAAATTGTAATAGGCTCAGTACAAGAATTTTGGATAAGATGTTTATATAACTATTGTTGACAGAAATTAATTTATTGGAAGCATGTTGCTTAGGATCTCCATATTTGCCCCATTCTGCCTGTCCTCTCTGGGTATCAGACTTTACGTTAATTTCTACCAGAACTCCATTCATTGCTTGTAACCTCCATAATTTGATTTCTCCAGGTCACTTGGCTATTTGACCTGGTCACCCTTCTTTCCCCTTTGATTTTTGGTATTTTCTCCAAATGTGATGTTGACCAAAATTAATACTAAAAGAGCCCATGAAGCAGCTGTCTATGGTGCAGAGAGGTGATTTTTCTTGTTTTGAGATTCTTTTAAGATTAATTGGCAAAAAAATCCTCCTCAAAATCCTTCAAAGTATCCAAAATCATATACAATTACCAGGAAACATCACTGCTTGAATTGACAATTGCCTCACTGACACAAAAAATGGCTCTTTGGACCCATCTGGAAGTGTTACACAGTCCCTCAGTAGTTCATACACCTAGGAAACTCCTACAAGCAAATGCTGAGAATTAATAGTGGTGATTTTAAGACCAGATGGGACTTTTATAATCATATAGTTTCACCCCTGCATTATTAAACATAGTGATATCTGCATCAAATCCAACAGCTTTTCATAGAAGTTGAACACATAATTTAGAAAGACACCTAATCTGAATTTAAAAGAGACAATTGTTAGAGAATGTGCCACATCCCTTGGTAATCTATTCTAATGGTTAGAGGTGGGAGCACCAAAGATCAAAGATCAGATCATTGTGGTCATTTTGGTCTTGATCTAAGTCTTGCCCACATGATTGATCACCAGTGCTCAGTGCCCCATTAACCATATGACTTAACAGAAGTAAGAGGCAGATAAGGCATTAAGTGCATTTATGCATTTTAAAATGCAGAAGAATAGGCAAGAATCACCAAAATGCAAGCAGATAATTAATTTGCTTGTTAATGAAAAATATATGGTTATGTTTTCATTTTATTTATCATTTCAAAATGATGTTACATTCCATTTACAATAAAAGTCATTCCAATACAAAGTACTCTTTTATGTAATAATGTAAACAAATCCTATGAATGTTTATCTGAGAAAAAAGTCCCCCAAATATCCCTTTCTTCGAAAAATAAAGTGTGCAATTTAGCAAATGTTACATCTGAATTGCAATTAAAACCTTTTCAGACATTTGAAATGAAAACTGGTAAATCTAAAACCTTTCGTTGTTATCCACTTCGGATAATAATGCTTCCATTCTTTTTTTTTTTTTTTGGTAATTCTCAGATTTCATATTCATATGAAAAATGCAGTGTACATAAAAAGCATTAATAAAAAAGAATACAAAATAGAAATATATGCAAAAAAAATGATGTGGAATACATAGTTAATTTGCTAATCAAAAATATATTAGACAAGTCTACCCCTATTTTATAGTAGTGGGTATAACTGTATTCCTTTAAAGTGAAATATGAGATAAAATGTATAAGATTACTTTCAACCATTGATTTTAAATATTTATTAGCAATTTCTGATAAAAATTTGTACTGGTAAACATATAGAACATGAAAATTTGATGCATTTAGAATGCCCACCATCTTCATACTATACAAATAGATGTTTTGGAAATATAGCTTTTATATTACTTCATAGAATAAAATATCAGGTTTGGAAGGGATCTTAGGGGTCATCTAGGCCAACCCCCTGCTCAAAGCAGGACTAATCCCCAATTATTTCCCCCTCCGATCCTTAAATGCCCCCAAGGATTGAACTCACAACCCTGGGTTTAGCAGGCTAAATGCTTAAACCATTGAGCTATCCCTTGTTTTGAGAAAGTCCTTTAAGAAAGTCATTTAAAACCAATCCAGAGAACTTATTTTATGAGAAATATCATTTTCATTCTTTGTTGGAATTAAATTTCTCAGCATTAGTTCATTAACTGAAACAAAAATACCTATCAGATATATTTCAAGATGAGAGAATTTCCATTATTGTCAGTGAATTTCCTAGGCTCCCAGTATTAATATGAATAAATATTTATTTTAAGAGGAGAATTTGCCATACTATTTCTCATACTTACGTTAGTGGTAGGCACACCCCTAAAAGCACAGTGGAGTCTTTTAGATGTCTGGATGCTTATCTGAATGTTAGCCAACAGTTATCTGACTCCCTTTGGTCCTGAAGGGGGTTTAGAAACACCATAAGAACAGTCATTGTTATGGTTTTTGATGAGTCTAGTCTTGAGTGAACCCAATAATTCCTAAATGCCAATTTTTTAAATAGCTAGAGCCAAGTTCTGTGTGTGCATATACAAATGTACAAAATAGGTTTCTATATTAGCAGATGCATATTGGTTAGTTGTGTGTAAAACAGCATTTGCACAAGTGTTTACATGCACGTGTATATCCCTACCAAGTAGTTTCCGTGGGCTGCCAAAGGAACCACTCTTCCCCCTTCACACTCGCTAGTCTAGGATCAGATGGATTTTTGTTTCATCCACTCGCAGAACTTGAAGGTATAATATGATGACCCATAGTGATGAGGTAGCAGAGAAATGATTAGTGAGCTCACTGATAAAGTAGATTTCATTTTAAAAATCTAGAATGATTTCAAAGTGACTGCTAGAAGTTAGAAAACTGTGACGTATTTAAATATCCAGCTTGTTAACTTTAATGCAGATTTCTTCATTAACAAATTTGTGCCAGTAGTCAGGATGTGTACACAACATTCATTGCCAACTCAGAGTCAGTAGCAATGACCAGTGAATTCCTCCAACTTCAGCAGTCTTTGCTAAATAAGATGACCTTCCACTGCAGTACAAAATTGATGGACAACCATTCTGCAAATTAACATTTTTGCTAGTGTTATAGGGATATTGAACTACACAGACTAACCATTGCATATTGGTATTAAAAGTATTACAAATAAGAATGACCTCTAATGATTTATTTAAATACCAGCTCTTTCTTAATTTGAGCAAATGGGGAGGATATAATTAATCTTATTGGTATGGGATTTGGTTTATTTGTCTTGCCTTTTTGTAGATCCTTATGTTTTGGAATCACAGTATAATTTTCAAATGTTTATTCAGTAGCCATACAATGCAATTTGTGGAATTTGGGTTGCTGCAGATGATTAGGTTGTTTCATTTTCTTAAGTCATTCTTTCCACTTTCCCCCTTCCTGTGTGTGAAGGTGTAAATAGGTGTGTGAGTGTTAGACATTCCTCAGATCAAATAAGCCAAGAGACAATCATTATTACTACTGTTTTATTGTCTGCCTCGAGGCTCCAGTTAGAGAGTGGGGCTTCATTATGTGAGATGCTCTACACATGTGTAATAAAAAAGGCAGACCCTGCCCCAAAGAACTTACACTCTTAGCATATGATGAGAGACAACAGGAGAATAAAATAAACAGGCAATGAGGAAAGGGTAACGGTGAAATAAAAATAATTAGTGCAAAAACAGTAGTCTCAGCATACCAATAGCAGTCTCAGTTTATTACTTCATACCCTAATATGGCTACAGGTTTAGTGTGAATGAAAGATGCACAAGTGTATATTCCTGGTACCAGTGGTCAGGGAAAATCTTATGGGAAATCCAAGAAAAAAACTAATAAATGTCTTTCAGTCATGCATATAAACTAATTGAACAAACGGCATGTTTTGATGTATAGTCCTACACTAATATTACATAAAAGAGACTTGATCTGTAAAGCTTCTCATTCTAAAGCTAGGATGAAAGATAAAGAAGAATAGAAGTTGTATTACTTGTCGACTGTCTTATGTGTAAGACTGACATAGAACAGAAAAATCCATTCATAGAGAGACATATTTTGGAAAACATTATGATTTCAATCACTAGAACTGATTCATTGTGTGCTTTACTCTGTCAATATTCTGTCAATTGAGCCACCCAGAATGTACAAGATCACAAACTCTGCTGATTAACCCTAAAAAAGTCCCATTCAATTCAGAATCTGTACTTAATAGACAAGTGAGTTAATGTGTATCAGTGCCACCTCTTCACTCTGTGCATCTGGTCATTTTTACCTGCTTTGTGGGAAAATCTTCCATCACATAAAAAGTATATTTAATGTTGATTTTCTTTATGTTTTGTATTCAAGTAGTAGCCGCAATCTACAAGGCATTGTCCACAAGTGCCTTGAAAACGGTGTGCCAAGTGTTCCGGATAAGATGAAAAATGGCATTTTTCATGTGCTGTTGTCATGTGTCAGAGCTGAAACTTTTGCTTATAATACAGACTTCTGCACTATATTGTATTTACTTCATCAAGAACATTTAAATGTGAATATATTGAGCCCAATCCTATAATTAATGGGAGTTTGATGCCTAAATACCTTTGAGGATTTGGACTTGAGAGCTTCCTGTGAAGTGCTCATTTCCCCTCCAGGGCCATTAGTAGAGCTGATGGCTCTCAATAGCATTTCTCTGGGGGTTCACACTACCTCAGAGGATCAGGACCAACATTATTTATTTCTTTGAAGTCATTTTGGGCTCAATCCTACTCTCTGTGAAATTGGGAGCTTTGCCATAAACTTCAATGGGAAGAGCACAGAGCCCTCAAGTCGATATTGCTCTGATAATTTTGAAACATTTTCTGCAAGTAATCATGACTTAATATCTATTGGTTTGCAAGATAAGCTACATCCTGTAGTTCACTGCAATTAAACCAGAGATAAATTTGGCCCAGTACCTCTACTAATGAAGTAACCACAGAAAAGAAAAATAGTGGATACAGAATAAGGCTCTGAAACAGAGTGTAAGAGAAAAGTCTACAAAACTAAAGAAAATAGGTGACTACCTACACAGCCCAGAGGTTGCTAAAATTACAAAATGCTTGGCAATTATAGAGAAAAAAAAGGAGGTGGAGCCAAACTTTGTATTGATCTGAGGCAAGTCTGATCAAGAATATTAATAATAAACATTTCTTCTTGCCCACAAGGAGTGAAGTATTTGCTGGCATGGCAGGAGAAAAGTTATTCAGCAAATCAGAGGCATTGGCAGATTTCTGGCTGATTCCCCTAGATAAAGCAAGCTCCAAGATTTGAATGTTAAATACACTTGCTTGGCAGAGGTTGCTTCTTGATTATTTCTGCCTTTCAGAATACATTAATTACCAGAAGTATTTCACTGCACAGTGTCCTCTATGCTTCAAGGAATTGCGAGATGGAATTGTCTGCTGATGACATTGTGATCTGGGCAGCACTAATTGTCAGAGCAGGAATCAGGCCTAGTGGTCAGAGCAGGAGTTGGTAGCTGGATGCCAGAGCCATGGGTCACAGCCAGAGTCAGGAAACAGGAGTCAGAACCCAGGGTCAGAACCAGAGTCTGGGGCCAGATGCTAGAACCATGGAAGAATTCATTTTGTATTATGGATTCTGGCATAAAAGAATGTTCCAGGATTTGAAGCATGTACTGATGTCAACACCAATGCTGCAATTGCTTGAACCACCGAAAGAGATCAGGCCATCCCATAAATGTTTCAAAAGAAGGACTGAGAGTTGATGCTACAAACATATGGGACTGAATGGCAGCCTTTAATGTATGTGGCCTGAGCCATGACAGTGCAGGTGCATATCAGAAAAGAAGCTATGCTGTACAAAATGTAATGATATTCTCTATAATCATAGCTTCAAAGCTAAAATTAACTACAAACACTGGCTGCAGTACACAAGAAAGGACCTTCAGAAGCACTGCCAAGGTTATAGTGATTATTTTTAAAGTTCAGAGGTATGATATTACCCTGGAGTTCCAGCTAGGACATCATCTACTAACTGCTGACAGGCAGTCAAGAGCATATGCTTCACTTGATGGCACACAAACAGATGATCTCATGTTAATTTCATTCCTGCCACAGATACATAATATTGATGAAATGGTAAGCAAGTGTGGAGCTAAACTATAATAGGCACAATCCCCTGCTCTGTTGAGCAGGGCCATCCCTAGGGTGGTGCTAGGCCTGGGGCAGAAGTAACGAATCCATCACTTCTGGGACTGACCGCACCAGCCAATCACACTGGCCTCTGGGACCCTCCCAAGTGTGGAGCCCAGAATGTTGTCCACCATTCGCTGTACCCAAGGGGTGGCTCTGCTGTTGAGTATACTGAAGCAGTGTAAGTTAGAGTATGCCTCCTGCTGTGCTAACTTTCACCAGGGCCAAGCAGCCTGGGATCGCGTAACTGCAGCTGAGATATAAGGGCAGATCGGGGCTGAAGAATAGATACATAGCAGAGCAGAAGCATCAGTATTAATTTTATAAATTATATCTTGTTAATTAAATAAATAGCTTACAATAAAATCTACCTGAGGCATCTATTCAGCAAGATTCTGAAGCACTTGTCTAACTTGATGTAGGAAAGCGGTCCCCTCAAAGTCAACAGAACTGCTTGCCTACTTAAAGGTAGAGTTGTACTTAAATATCTTGCTGAACTGGGGTCTGAAATACTACAGTGTAGTAAAATAGAAATGGGAGGACAGCCTAGTGATTTAATAGAGTGATGGGGACTTTAAAAAAAATGGATGCCTGCCTTTGGTGGCATAGCTTTCTAACAGATGTTGAGTGTAAGTAGAACCAGGTATATAGGCTCAGCTGGCAATAGTTACCTGCCTATCCAAGTCACAAAACTACCAGACACTTGGCAAACATCCACTCAGGAAAGACCTGAATCTTTCAAATCAGGGTTGAGAGCTGCAATGGTCAAGCTTGCTTAGTGCCTGCTCACTCACATTATGATTGATTTTAGCCAGCATTGTCATTCTTTCACATTCATAAGCACAAAGACATTTTTTTTTAAATTCTAAACTTAAAAATAATATGCACCATTAAGCTGAAACTTTGCCATTCTGGAGAAACAAGAACTGTCTGATTAATGAATATGCTGTGTCAGTGAAGCAGTACAGACCTTTATATGGCCTGTGATTCTCATGGAGGGGGAGAGCTATTTGTTGTTGGGTCAAACCATTCACTGACCATGAATAGAAACGATTTTGGTATAATGAAAGAACAAGCATAGAAACTCAAACAATAGTTGCTGGATCTTTAAAAAACCCACATATAATTTATTTCTTTTCCTTTATAGATTCTTATGCATTAAAGTGGCAATAATGTTATTAAACTGGTGCATTTAGAATAACATGAAAGAAAAATGAGATCATCATATCCAATCTGGCGGATAGCTGTCCTGAGAACAGCTAGTGCTTCTTTCATTGATCCATAAGATGCTGTGCCATGCCTCCAATTTTTCCTCATTTTAGTAAAAGCGTAAAATCATTGTCTGTGTTTACAGCAGCCTTCATTGTTTCTGAATGTTCTTCTATGCTTTGTAGTTGAGAACACAGACTGAAAAATATTTTAAGTGCACCATTTGCGGTGTTTTGTGTGGATGTACTTAACACAGGTATATATGTCCCCTATTAGAGTCTTTAAATTGTTTCTGTGCACATTTAGTGCAATTGATCAAATATAGGGTTTGTGATTAAATGAGCTGCTTTTCCTTGGCTATCACTGCTGTTACCGAGGCAGTTAAAGCCTAAACTAGGCCAAAATTGCTACATAATAAGGGTAATGAAATGCAACAATCTTGTCTATTTACTCTGTTGAGTGAACCAACTGATTTACTATCTCCTGGCTGAATTAAATATAAAGACATAAGGTGCCAAAGTTTCTTTCCCTATAGCATACAAAGAAATATCATTTCCAGTAGGCAAGCACACTAGAGAGGGAATGCAGTTTACACTGTAGGTATTAGAATGCCTTACCAAAGGATAATTAAACTGAAACAATCAACTTCTTAACAGAAGAAAAAGAACATTGAGTGTTCTGTGGGGCAAAGAGGTATTTTTGGCATCTAATTGCAACTGTTATACAAACTCGATATATAAAATAAGTGCTGGCTGAGGAGGTTTGGCCAGAAATAATAGTCCAATAATTCATTTTTTTTTATTATTATTTTTACAAGGTTCCTTGGTAAAATATCAAAGAATGGAATAGAGTAGAACAACAGGGACCCAGTCGCGCCTTGGTTCCCATGCCTACTTCAACCAATATCACAAGACTTTTGCATGCACACACACACACACACACACACACACACACACACACACACACACACACACACACACACGACTGCTACTACTTCCTGCGGTATTACTTCACTGGATATGATGCATTATGATGCAAAAGTGCAATGGTGCCATGACACTTGTGTTTGGTAAGTCTCACTGGGAATTCAGAAATGGCATATAAAAATTGTACAATATGCTGGTGAAAGTTTGCGAAGGGAAGACTGTGGATCATTGATGTTGGGCATGGAATTGCCTTCAGCTTCCAGCAGGAGAATGGCCAAGTATTATTCTAAATGAGAAAGGCCTTTCTCCTCATTGCTTATGTATTTAATCTTATCAGAGGAATGCAGTGTATCATATGGGAGATTTAAATGGCTCTCAATAGGGGAGATAAACCATAAACAGAAATTAAACAGGAAAAAAAAAGTTACTGGTACAGCTACATAGGAGTATAATTTAAACAAGAATAAACACTTTAGCTTGGCATTAAGCACACAAAATAGGTTCCAACTCATGATAATTTGCCAACATTGTTCCAGAAATTTACTGGATACCATACCCACTGTAGGATAAACTGAGCCAATTGTAAACTGACCTTTGAATACATAAAGGAGAAATACATAAATGGTTATATTTCTTCTATGGAGGAAATATATGCCAAATTTTAGAGCTCTTCCTCATCTGGAATGTGAGAGTGTAAAGATGTGGCGAAGTTCTGTTCAGCACTATGTTCATGCTGCTCACATGCATTACACACAAGAAAGGTTTTTCTATGCCTACTTAATGGTAAACAGTTCATGTTGACATTTGAACTGATCAAGATATATTTTTAAATGGTCTTTGAGCTTTTGCGAGGGCACCAGTAAAGCCAGAATGACATGATACTGCATTTCTGTAATTCAAATTGTTGCCAATGAGGCAAGAAAAAAAAAGTTCTTTGGTGCAATATTCATTTTTTTCTTTTTCTTTGGGGTGAGTTAAGCAGATTTACTCTTTAACAGTGGAGCTTCAGTGGATGATTATGACATCAAAGTGTGACAGACAGTGATTATGTACTGCAGGGGGAAAAGGCGGATAAAAACAGACATTTAATTCCCTTAGCTTAAAGGGACATTATCCCTAGCTAGGAAAAAAATACAGCAAAAACATTCCAGCTTTTTTTTTTTAAAATGAAGCCCTGATTTATTCAGCGCCCACCCCCACTCCCCATTTAAAAAATTTCTTTTAGAACTGTAGCTGAAATTTTCTTTCTCATCTCAACTATATTTTTAATTAGCCCCTTGAATCTGTTTTACTGACTTTGACACCCCTCGATGCTGGCATTGACCGTTTCCCATTCTCCAGAGCCCAGCCATAGCCTGTCTCAAGTCATGACCTTTTCACATGTTGTTTTACAGAAACAACTAGGGACTAAGGCTAAAATTTGCAATAAAGCCTAAATGCCTCAGTAACCTAAGCTTCACTGGATCTGATTTTTAGAGGTATTTAGGTGCCTAATTCCCAGTGCCTAATCAATAGGAGTTAGATACTTAAATACCTTTACAATTCTGGCTTGTAAGCATTTAACTGTGTCCTTGACTTTCAGTAAGACTTAGGCTATTTCCAAAGTCCCTTTGTGACTTAAGATCCTTGAGGGTATTTAGATGCTTAACTCTCACTGAAAAGGATCCAAAAAAGGATCTAGGAGCCTAACTGATCACTTTTTCAGGGAAATCTATAGCAGAGAATGAAAGGGACCAAGGACATGATTCAACTCCCATTGAAGCCATTGGAAAGACTCCTACTGATTTAGCAGGAGGTGGATCAGATCGCCAGTGTGGATCCACGCAGCAGCTTCATAATGAAGCTGTTTTATTTATTTTAGTGGAACATTTGGGCTCCATTTTAAGTTGCATGAAATATGCAGCAGTGCAGAACTGCTATCAACTCTGACAGGGAGTCACAGTCAGACATACCAAATGCTAAATTCAAAACATTTCTTTGGCTTTAACTCAGAAAATAATGTGGCCATTTTATTCTATTAAAGGTGGATGGGTTAAGTCAATGGGGGAAAAAAAAAACATCAGAGGAGTCCTCTTGATCAAGAGCCAGATACATACCATTGAGTGCAGGACTTCAAACACATACGGCTTTTTAATGAAGATTTCCTTTTATTCTTCTTTGGACCAAATAAAAGAAATAATTAGGAAAACAAAACAATAAAGCCCAGTAGATTAACTTCTTTTTAATGTTGAAGAGAAGCTAGTTTTTAAAGCTGTTTCTGTAAATTTATGCACTTTTAAAAATATTGTCTCAGTTTACAGGATAACAAATGGAATGGATGAAAAAGGTCTCTTTCTTTTGAACCTGCTCTTGCATACATTTTTATCAAGAGGAAAAGGGGCTGTACATAATCTTCTTTGGGGCAAGAGGAAGGCAAGTGATGTGAGAGTCACAGCTCAAGTTATGACAAGAAACCAGTTGTCTCCTTGTATTGTTGTTTTAGAAAGAAGCAACAGAAAAACAGTTTCTATTAAGATTAGTTAAGATCCCCTAGGTGAAATCCCAGCCACCATTGAATTGAGAACAATAGAGTCAAGATCTCACCCTATGACTTTTTCAGCTGTTGATGATCTGTCAGGACACATATGGTGCATTAGAGTAAAAAATGTTCCCTCAGGTGTATTTGTTTTCAGTTAAAAACCTATTGTTGACTAAAGACCTCTTTTCACATGCTGGAAAACACTTTCCTACCTTTTTGTTTTAGGCTCTCAGCCTGCAAAAGAGTTCTGTATAGTGGATCCCTGCAACTATGTGGTGCCATTTGCAGGGCTGGGCCTGTAAGGCTCAATCCTGCAAAAGCTCAGGTGTGCGTACTTACATGAGCAGTGACATGGACACCAATGGAATTATTCATATGAGAAAGGTTGCTCAGTGTGCATCATTACTTGCAGGATCAGGGCTTTAATTTGCAAATCCTGCATCGTATCTGACTAACAAATAAACATAAACCTTAGAAACAAGATCCAGATCAGTATATATACACCCATAAATGCAAAATCTAGTGATATTGCAAAAATGAGTTTGAGAAATCCTCACTTATAGGTCAGGATATAAATGATGTGAAGTGCTTATCCTATTAATTCTGCCCAGGCCTCCTTCTCATTTTCCCCATCCTCTGATCCCCCAGTCACTTTCTTCCTCTCTCCCAGTCTCCCACTACTGTTGTTTTGGGGCAGGCTACCCAATTCTTAGAGTTCAGCAGAGGCACATCAGCTGAGATTTTCCCAAATGGCTGCCTATTATTAGGCTTCTATGTCCTTATTTAAGTACTTGTATATGGACTTAGGACTCTAGCTTTTGACACCCTTTTTTGAAAAAAAATTGGCCAATCTGTAATTGCACATGATTATTTATTAGTGGTAGCAGGTAGAAGCTCAAGTTGAGATCAAGCCCATTGCCAGCCAGTGTATAAATACACTGTAAGCTCACAATCAAAATATACAGGACACACAAAGAGTAGTAGAAAGGAAGTACTGTTATCCTCATTTTACAAATTAGAAACTTAGGCACAGAATGATTGTTTTGCCCAAGGTCACATTGGAAGTGTGTTGCAGAATCTGAACTGAATTCATCTCCTGAGTCTCAGCCCAGTGTATTAGATACAGGACATCTAATTTTCTCCTGATGGGGGTACTGGTACCTTTACATGTGGAAAGATCAAGTGAACTAGTGTTAGAGTTTCTGAAACTATCCATTATGCTCACTGACATTAGGAAAAGCTTGGTTATAGCCATTGGTCTCTTAGCAGTGGGTGTGTAGTACTAAAACATCAGAACGGGTGTCAGAGAAAACCTTGGAAACATAATAATTGCAAAAGGGTGCCTTTGGAAAACTGAATGCTGTTATTGCATGTCTCAGCCATATTTTCATTTGCTCATGTGACAGACTCTTGTGCTTTATTGAAAATTAACTTACTTGTACAGTAAGAGAAAAGAAGAAACATCTCCAACACATTCTGAACCGTCTAGCATCCCTCCAACCGTGCTTTATATTATAACCCAGTGTGTAATCAAACCAAACCAAACCATCATACTACACTGGTGGAAGGGTAAGTTCTAAGGCCATTTAACACTAGAATTTTCTAATGCAGAGCAATTCCAGAAACATCTGTGGTACATGCTTTCTGCTGATGCCATGTGAACATCCAGTGGAGTGGGGTAGCCATCCTGATTTAACACCTCATGAAGAGCTTACTTTAACACTGACTTCAGACTACCCCTATATTGCTTTATTTCTGATTGAAAGGGAAGGAGGCGCTGTAAATAATGTAATTATAAGAGCACAAGAGCCAGGATATGAAGAAGGATAAACCTTAAAATATACTGAGTTAAGGGATCAAAGATAAAAAGGCTAATTTGAATCTGGCCATCATCTAACACACTGAAAAACAAGTGCAGACTGAACAAGCTAGACCTGAACATCCTGGACTATGACCTTCCCTTGGATGTCACCTAGTTCCTACATAGAGTATACCTGGGGCTCCATATATGTGTCTGGAGGAAGAATTTGGTGCTGTAGGCATAGATGCCTATAAGACTTCTGAAGACAAGCGTCAGATCATTGATCTGATTCTCTCTCCAAATTCTCTTCTGCAATCATTATGGCTTTAGGGAAGGATTTTTGCTAATGATTTTACAGACATGCAACCAAGTGAATATCTTTTTCTAAAAGATCATGACAGGAATAAATTTATCAAGGGGCACTGATGAGGCACGACAAAGGTAGTGAGGTACTGCATGCTAGTGCCAAGAGCACTGAATGCAGTAGATAAATGCATATGGAGGGACTCTTCTAAAGGTAAAAGATTCTCTCTGATTTATTTTAGCATAGCTCTCTTTAGTAAAAGTTCAGATTTCTTTGGGCACAGAAATCAGACACTGCGGGTTGTGTTATGTTTTCAGGCTGTCACATTTTTTCATTCTTAATTTTGTCCATTTTACCATTTCCTGTTCTATCTTCTAAAATGTTAAGAATTTTGACAGACTTGGTGCAATTGCAGTTTTAAGAAGACAAAACAGGAAGCCATCTGAAATGCTCCCATTTTATTCATCTTTGTGCTGACAGCACAATGCCTGTAAAATCCACCTGCTGGAAGTCTGGTGGTTTATGCAAAGGGATGTCATGGTAATTTGGAAACTGTTGAATACAGAGCAAAGGCTTTTCCTGCCCCCAACTCACCACACCAGTTTGCCTAGTTCATTACATGCCAAATTTTTTGATTGATGTGCTCTCTTCAGTCATGGGTTATTTTAACTCATATATTAAGTAGCTGTTGCTTCCATTCCATTATATTTCCTTGTATGAGGCAAATCAGAGCTCAGGCTTGGCCTGTATTGGGCTGACTTAAAAGCCAGAGTAAGCCTTTGTTTAGCTTGAGTAGGCGGTAAGCCAGTCTTTCAAACCTAGCTAACTTATGCAGTCTCAGCTTTTCTTAATTGTAGGGATCCCTGTGCTACTGAGATTTATATGGCTACAACCTAGCTTTTTATGAGCCCCGAAGAGGTAAGAAAAGTTGTTAAAGGCTTTCTAAATACCTATACATTCTTTTGAAATGGAGGAGATTTAAATGGATTAATAGCTGCAAAATCAATATAATCAACTACTGCCTTACTTTGTTTTTAATAGGAGATGTAGGTGAAATTCACCAGCATTGTGATCAATGAGCTCAAAGCCTTCCTTACTACTTAAAGTCCTATATTGGGGTTATGTGGGGAAAGGATGACAGGTACATCTACTGCATGCTGTGGGAAGGGCGTCCTTGCCCTTGGAAGCCCCATGGAAGGCAGCCAGTGCCAGGCTGAAGTGAAGACTTTTATTATTTATATTTATTTGTGGCAACAACTCTTGCAATGTACCCAAGAATTGGAGGAGTGGCTACAGGAAGGCGGAGCTGAAATTCTATTATCTGTGGATTTTACCTCAAGGCATCCGCAGAAAGCCCGGTGATCCATACAGAGCCCAATACTCTAACTTTTCACAAGGGAAGTGGATTCCAACATACTTGCATTTCATCAAAGTCTATTTGGGTAAAATATGTTCCCAGCTACACCAGTGAATCCAAAGAAATTCTGCCAAATTGAATGATGTAACTCAGTTTTACACTTGTGCAGCTGAGAGCAGAATGTGGCCCTTTGTCTTGCAATTTTTTTTAGGTCTTTTATATTGCCTTTATATATATATATATATATATATATATGCCAGGTTGGCTGCATGCTATACCGTTCTTCTGAATACAAAATAACAATTCATTAGCCTCTGATTAGTGCTTGCTTGATCATGTATTCAAATATATGTTTCAAATGTAATCATGTGGATTCTATTTTTTGACTGCAGTGGAGGGGGCCAATGTATAATAATACAGAAGATCTGAACCCAAGCAGAACCCTGGATCCAAGCACAGTCATTTTGAGGGGAAGGGGAGAAGTGTTTCAAAATTCAGATCTGCATTTTAATTTTGCAGATCAGTCTTCTTTCAAATGATAATGTAAAATGTTTGGGTCCAGCTCCACCCTCCTTGTTTATGAAGTACAGGATTGCATCCTGTATTTATATAGTGCCAATCTGACAAAGCACCTTAGGCACTGCATAAAACATCATTATTAAAGTACATTAAAACATGACATAGATGAACAGTTTTATAATCATTATGCTGTCAAAATACAAGCAATAAACTGTGTGCTGTACACTTTACATTTTCTTCATTTATAGACATTTCTATATTGCTCCTTATCAGAGTACTTGAACTTCACAATAATAATGTTTAAGCAGGGTACAGTGCTCTTGGGACTAATTGGAAATATGTAGTTAGACTGTCTCAATTTAATTTGCCTGGTCTATGCATCCCCAAATATAATACACAAAAAGGCAGTGCTTCTACAGCCTCGGTTGTCAAGCCCAAATTCACGTTTTTGGAAGAAGGGCTGAGGGGACACAGACTCTACAATTTCACTTGCCAAAATAAAGACACTTTAGATCAAATCCTCTTCATCCCTCTGTAAAATAGAAAAGAAAGTGCTCATACATTTGGGACAGAGTAGTAAATTCCAGATGCCCTGTATCCAGGGCCGGTGCAAGGATGTTTCTCGCCCTAGGCAAAACTTCCACCTTGTGCCCTCCATCCACACCCCTGCCCTGAGGCACCCTCCTACCCTGCGGCAGCTCCCCCCCTCTACCCTGAGGCACCCCCCTTGCAGCAGCTCCCCACCCTCCACCCTGAGGCCCCCCCCCCCAGCTCACCCCTGCTCTGCGCATGAGCAAGATCACCCCGAGCATGCCTTAAGCGCCACAAGCCTGGGAAGCAAGAGAAGTGAAGCGGCCACGGCGTGCTCGGGGAGGAGGCGGGGCAGGGAGTTCTCCTGCGTACTGCCCCCCCTTTACTTGCTGCAGGCAGCCCTCCCCACACTCCCCTGCCCCAGCTCCCTCCACCTAAATGCCGGCGGTGACTAGGGCGGCCGAAGATTCAGCCACCGCGGTTGCTGCCAAAGAAAATTGCGCCTCCCAAATGCCAGCACCCTAGGTGATCGCCTACGTTGCCTAAATGGTTGCACTGGTCCTGCCTGTATCACAGAAGTGCCAGGGGAGACACTTACAAAATAGGAAAGTGAAACAAGATCCTATTCTGCATTAACAAAACTAGAGTGAGGAGCTCTGCCATTGAAGGAGCTAGGAGACTTCTTGCAGTACCGACAATAAAGAAATGACTTGAAGAAGGGAATTTAGCTGACAATTTGAGATGTATATCTATGCTAATTGATCTGTCATGTCAGTCCTGCTGTAGACATGCTCCTGATATGTCTTATCCAATAGTTTCCCACAATCACTGATATCAAGCCACATACTTTTAAGCAATATTCTCCACTTATTTTGCTGTGAGAGTACTTCATCTGAATTTTGAATAAATAGTAAACAGATATCTAAGTATCTATTTGTCCTCTGCACACTGGTGCATGTACTTGATGCGTTCATTTTTCTATACAAGTGATTTCTCATGTATTTTGGAACCATTTCTCTAATTAAGAGGGATTTTTCCTTTTCAAGTGACAAGCTATCAATGGCCTAGCTGCTACTAACAGGGATTCATTCTTCATTGCTTTTATTGTGAGCATTTCTGCTAGGATGCCACACCAGGATTACTAATGGATCATTGGTAATGAATATCCAACAATCTGTAATAATTGGTTGTGAACTGCATCGCAGTATTCATTAGTAACACTGCTCTACAGCCAAAATGCTTCTGAAATAAATGTAGTCCAACTTCACTAATTCTGGGTCACAGAGAACGAAAATGATGCTTAAAATTGTTGATTGGCTCTAGTTTTCAAGATATACTATTGGGTCAGTATATACGACCCTTGACTTGCGAATGGCGGAGGATAAGTGAGTTATAAAGGGAAGGGATATCAATTTAAACCAGAAATGACTAAAATACATCTTTGACTGGATCTATGAATAAATCTATGACTGAGTTTGGACAGTACTTGCTTTTTAGGCAAAACAATGAATGATGCAATCTGAAGCTGGTATTGCGTCGTACATGAGATTAATTGCATCATGTTATTCCTAGAAGTCATGGATGATGCAATCATAATGAAGCTTACATCACTCTGCTGAATAAATTGCCCTCGATCAGCTCTAGAAATCATACAGTGTCGTGCTCTCTTATTTGTCAGTGTTTGATTTTGCAAAGGGACACATTTCTGTTTAGCCAAAGTGAGCAGAGATGCCTGGTACTTGTGTGAACAGTGCAGATAACTTCTGCTATGTTTGTGGTGAAGTGACTTTTGCATCACAAAAGCGCAGTATAACCACTATGGTTAAGAAAGCCTATCACCTTTATTTTGGCTACAAAATTGGAGATCAGGACAAGAGGGGGGCCCCACACATATGCTGCAGCACTTGTGCAACAAATCTTGGCCAGTGGTTGAACAGGCAAAGGAAATCTATGCCTTTTGCAGTGCCAATGATTTGGAGAGAGCCAACAGATCATAGCAGCAATTGTTACTTCTGCATGGTGCCTCCAGTTGGGAAAGGTGTGTCAAAGAAGAAAAAGTGGACTGTGCATTATCCAAACATTCCATCAGCTATACGCCCAGTACCCCACGGAGAAGGACTGCCGGTTCCTGATGCACCAGAATCATTCTCACTTGAGTCAGAGGAGGAAGAGGAAGAGGATGAAACTTCTGGTCCTCAACCATCAATTGTAGGTTAGATAAATGTCTATTAGGGATGGTCTAGACAGTATTTGGTCCTGCCATGAGGGCAGGGGACTAGACTCGATGATCTCTCGAGGTCCCTTCCAGTCCTAGAGTCTATGAGTCTATGAGTCACATTTTCTCCCATCCTCCTCCTCTGAACCACACCTCATAACACAAGGTGAACGGAATGACCTTGTCAGGAATTTGGAACTACCCAAGAGTAAGGCCGAGCTGTTGGGCTCCAGACTACAGCAGTGGAATCTCCTGGCAGGCTATCAGGGCAAATGGAGCCCATCAATGCTTGCAGACTATTGCTGGACAGTGACAAGAGATGCTCCATTTAATGAATACAAGAGACAAGCCAAGAAGCGCCAAGTAGACACTGAGTAGGACTAAACTATGTACATAATAGTTTTTTGCCTTTTGTTTCATAATAAATTTTATTTATATAACCCTTTTGCTGATTTTTAAAGTGTTACATAAACAGGACAGGTGAAATATTATCATGTAAAGCAACCATAAACACATGAAAAGACCTAGGTTTGCAATTTATGATTAAAACTCTACTATCTACACAACATACATAGACATAAAATGTAAAAACTTAAATATCTTAGAAACAGTAGCCAATCAGTTGTTTTAATTGTCACATTTGAATTCAGCACATCAAAATACATAATAAATATCACATTTTATCTCTGAAGCAGGCGACTTCTCAAAAATTGTAGACCAGTATAATTGGACACATCTATGTTAAAATCACTTTCTTCTTCTCAGTTTCTTGCTGACCTAAATACTTTTGAAGCAATATCTTAATTTTTGTATCACACTACAGATTCATAGATTTCTTAGATTCATAGATGTTAAGGCTAGAAAGAACCTTATGATCAAATAGTCTGACCTCCCATATAACACAGGCCAAACTTCACCTAATAGTTTCTTCATAAAGCCCATAACTGTGGTTTGAGCTATAGCATAGCTTTTAGAATGACATCCAGACTTGTCTTTAAAACTGCAAGTGACAGAGAATGCCCCATATCCCCAGGTAAGTTGTTTCAATGGTTAATTTCCCTTACAGTTAAATATGTTCACTTTATTTCTAGTCTGATTTTTCTCTACCTTCAGCTTCCAACCGTTGATTGTAATGATAATAATCCAAAATAATGAATAGTCTAGAAAGGTAGATCAGGAACTTCTGTTTTAGCTGTGTCATAACATGAAATTAAAAATTGGGAAATTAAAAAATAATAAAAGGAAATACTTTTCCCAACAATATGTAATTAGCCTCTGGTAGTCATTGTCACAGGAGTCACTGAGGCCAAGAAAATAAAAAGGTTCAAAAAAGGATTGGACATTGACATCAAGACTATCCAAAATGATCATAATGAATAACAAAAATATTAGAAGGGCTATTAAACCTCATGCTTTTGGCCTTAAACCAGTCTTTAACTATTGGAGACCAGGATGAGACCCAATGTGATGGGAAATTTATCCCACACCTGCGTACTGCAGGGTTCTTACACTTTCCTCTGCAGCACCTGATGCTGACCACAGTCAAAGACAGGGTGTTGGACTAGGTGAACCAGTAGTCTGATACAGTATGGCTATTCTTATGTTCATATGTATCAGTGTGAGCATTAAGGCTGTGTGTAGAGCTATAGATATAAGAAGTGTATTAATAAAGGCCCAGAGAACAAAAATGTTGCCAGTGCCTCATACATTACTAATAAGTTTCATCATGATAATAACAAAATTGTATGTAGTTCAGACACATACTTGCTTGCATCCATGGATTGAAGAAAATAAAAAAAAAATTGTAAAAAGAATATCTGTAATGTACTGCCTTCATTTTTTCCTGAACTCTTTTCTAGATATGTGGTATTTCCACCTAACAAGATTTTTGCAAAGTACACAAAACTCAGATGAGAGATTACTCGCTGACTGCACCGAGTGTGTTCAAAAGACTCACATCGTAAAAAGTAAATGCAACATTTTCGTTCCAATACTTTGCAAATAAAGAGTAGGCTAGGCATCATTACAAGGCTGCCTAGAACTCCTCAGACCTTTAAAAGTGTGGCAAAGTTTAAAACAAAAGATATATAAGCTATATCATTTTAAACAAGGAGAAAGTCTGGGGTGAAATTGCTTGAAAAAAGATCACCTTGGCGGATTTGCAAAATAACTTTAAAGGGCCCTAGCACTGACTTTTCTAGCCCCAGAAAATTCTTGCTCTAGGAAGAAACTGCTGCCATACAAAAAAACAAAGATCTGTTTCAACTCCTATTGAATTCAAAGGAAGGCTTTCCATTGGCTTTGCTAGGAGTTGGACTGCACCGTAAACCTTTATATCAGTGTCACAGAAATTATTTACAAGGTGAAAGTTATTTTTGAAATCTCTTTCTGAGAACAAAGGGTTTAAAAAAAAACAGTTTTAATTTCTCAATTAGTCTGAAGGTATTTTCTTTTCAACCTCCTCCTGCCCTTTCCCCCTGCATCCCACCTCCCCCCACACACCACATTTGCACATGAAAATAGAAAAAAAAAGAATTTAAAAAAACATATTTTGATACACGTTTAAAGCATTAGACAAACCCCATTTCATTGGTTTTCTAGACTTTGTAGTGCAGGCACGTCTTAGAGATTAATAGAAGTTATATAACGTTGGCCAGATCCTCAGCTGATATTCCCTAGTGGAGCTCCATTGAAATCAGTGGAAATGTGTCAATTTACAGCACATGACAATCTGGCACAAGTCTTTATGTACCAAACTAAAACTCTGCTTTGCTGTGAATCAGATTTAATATTCTCTCATCTCATCATCAGAAAATGTTGGCCTTGGAAAAATAACGCTCTTCAGGGTTAGCAAAGTATTTCTGTCTTGACAATTACTCAAGACTTCTCTCTGTGAGAAAGTTGCACTGGTTTAAGGGTACGTCCAGACTATATGCTGTATCGGTGGGTAGTGATCAATGTATTGCGGATCGATATATCGCTTCTCATTTAGATGTGATATATCGATCCCTGAATGCGCTCCTCGTCGACTCCGGAACTCCACCAGAGTGAGCGGTGGTAGCGGAGTCGACGAGGGAGCTGCAGCCATCGATCCCATGCCATGAGGATGGGAGGTAAGTTAAAATATGATATGATACGAAGTTGCGTATCTTATATCTCAGTGTAGACCAGGAGTAACTTAAGATGTGATTCTTAAACTGATTTAATGAAGCTCATGCAAAAAGATGTGAGAATACTCTTATTTTGGTTTAATAATTAGCTTTATTTATTTTTAGGCTAACTTGACTGGAAACAGCTTTAAGCCAAACTGAAATAAATCACTCTGAAAATGAGAAGAGTGTCATGTCAGGATTTGCATCAGTTTAAATAAATTAGATTAAAAATGCATTTAAGTTCAAACAGTGCCTCTCTGCTTGTAGACACGCCCTCCATCCAGTCTGAATCTCTGCTGCCAGAGGAACACTCACCACCACAATCTACAAATGTATTTTATTCATGCTCAGCCATCAACTTTCCTTCAGGGATAGCCTTCACATCTAAGCAAACGTGTGTCAGGCAATTTAGAAATATGCCTGAAAGAAATATGACTTCCCTTCTGAATCAATCAGTCCTTTGCTATTTATACTACCTATACCATTCTGATAAATGATGGCCTCCCAATTCTGTTGGGAGAACAAGTAAGTGAAATGTTAATATAGCTCTCAAAAGGGAGAAAGTATATGTTGGTTTCAACAGCTCTGGAATCATAAAGCTTCAAGTTCATATTCATATCCTTGAAATATTGGCCTCCATCAAGGAATGTAATGTGTACACTTTTTAAAGAAGGAAAAATAGAAACAAAACCTAAAAAAGGAAAAGTGGGGTCAGATCAATATGTCATTGTGTGAGAACCCATTTAATTCATTCACCACAATCAGAGCCTTCCTTGCAAAGGACTGAAAAACAAAGGGGAGGGATTGCTATTAACATGTTTCATTGTCCCTGAGCAAGTCTTCCTTTGATCTTTTCAGATGACAGGAGATGTGTCTTAGGAATTAAAATGTAATGCAGATGTCAGTTGTGATTGATAGAGGAGTATCAGAGCAGAGCGATAGGAAATACTTAACAGAGGCATGTGCTGGTGTTTTTTTAACTGCCTCTCCTCCTTGTTCTCCCCAGAAAGGAACCTCTCCACCTTGCCTTCAGTTTGTCATTTGTGAGTGTTTCACAGATCTTTTTTTTTTTCTTTTTTCAGCTGTGGACCTCTGGTGCTGTGTTCTGAGTCAGGTAGCCCTGTCTTGTGACCTATATTGGATTCCAGCTTTGCTTTTAATAGGAATGCAGAGTTCTTTTCAGAAGTTGATAGTCATTATTGCAGACATAGCCTGAAAGCAGCTTTTTAGTGTCAGTACCTTTCTTCACAAAGCCTTTATTTTTCTCTGATTAAACTTGGTGCAGAGACACAAAGACCGGTTCAGCAAATTTGTGCTAGGACACCACTTACTGGTCCAGATCCACAGCTGATGTAAAATGACATGTCTACATTGACTTCAAAGGAACTACATTGATTTACACTAGCAGAAAATATGATCCATCATTATAATTTAGTTTGAAAAGTGTCATAAAATCTTTTCATTAAAAATACATTAAAAAAAGTAAATGAATGTCACGGTAATGTCTCTCACCCTGTGGCCATTCTGCTGACAGCCATTTGCCTTTCTAGGGTATGGACATATTTACAGGATGGATAGGCCACACTTATAAGATGGGGGACTCGATCCCGGGAAGCAGTGAATCTGAAAAATATTTTTTTTATTGGTGGATAATCAGCTGAACATGAGAGCTCCCAGTGTGATGCAGTGGCCAAAATAATAATAAAAAAAGCTAATGCAATCCTGGGATGCATAAACGGAGGAATCTCAAGGAGATGTCAAGAAGTTATTTTACTTCTGTATTTGGCATTGGTGCAACTGCTGCAGGAATCCTGTGTCCAGTTCAGGTGCCCACGATTCAAGACGGATGGTGATAAATTGGAGAGGGTTCAGAGAAGACCCGCGAGAATGATTAAAAGATTTGAAAACTTGCCTTATAGTGATAGATTCAAGGAGCCTCAAACTATGTAAGGTTAAGAGGTGACATAATTGCAGTTTATAAGTACCTACATGAGGAATAAATATTTAATAATTGGATCTTCAATCTAGCAGAGAAAAGTGCAATGTGATCCAATGTCTAGAAGTTGAAACTAGGCAAATTCAGACTAAAAATAAGGGACAAATTTTAATGTAGAGTAGAGTAATTAACCACTGGAACAATTTACCAAGGGTTGTGGTGGTTTCTCCATCACTGACAATTTTTAAATCAAGATTGGATGTTTTTCTAAAAGTTCTGCTCTAGGAATTAATTGGGGAAGTTCTATGGCCTGTGTTAGGCAGGGGGTCAGACTAGGTGACCACAATGGTCCCTTCTGGCTTTAGCATCTATGACAGACTAAATGACAGTTTATCAGACAGAGCTATCAGTTCCTTGAAGAGAGTGGCTATTATAATTATGGTTCTGCAAAACCCTCATTTGACTGGTGTATAAAATAGAAAAATATGGAGAATTTCTGTTAAAATTACTGATACAATTAGTTTCAATAAGCTAGAGACCGATACCTACAGAACATATGAGGACTTAACTGATTTGAGACTCAGATTGTCTATAAACTCAGATTTTCTGTCCCCAGATCAGGTTGTACATCTTGTTGACAATGAAGTCTAACTAAAGGTCAATGCTCTACACTCTTTTCAGCAGCATGTAACCTGCATACGCTACATGCCCCCCAGAAAAAGTGTAAATAGCTGTGTAGATAGTTAGGCACTGCTTAGGAAAATAGAGTAAAGACCCTCCTGAACCTTGTATGTATGTACCTTACACGGCTCTCTACTCACTCAAGCAGTGCCTCCCATAGCTACATTACTATTTTAACAGTGTCCCACTGCTGAGCCCACTGCCAAGCCTTTTCCTGGTACCTCCCTACTGACAGATTTGCTCTCTGCTGCATGTAGCCATACGCTGCAGTGTGGATGCAGTGTATTTTTCACTGTGGAGTGTATCCTATATGATGCTGGAAGAGGAGTGCAGTGTAGTCGTAGCCTAAGAAGATGAACAATGTGTCAAGTAAATACTTGATCTGCATAAACCCAGCTCCAGTGTAAAATGTTACTTGTGAGAGGGGAATTCTAGAAGCAAAAATGGGAAGATTTTTGTGGTAATTTGCACATCACTTTCTAGAACAGGGATGGACAAACTTTTTGGCCTGAGGGCCACATCGGGGTATGGAAATTGCATGGCGGGCCATGAATGCTCACAAAATTAGGGGTGGTAGTGCAGGAGGGGGTGTGGGCTCTTGGGTGGGTTCAGAAATGAAGAGTTCAGGGTGCAGGAGGGCGCTCCGGGTTGAGGTGCGGAGGAGTGGGGATGGGGGCTCTCAGGGCGGCTGGGGATGAGGGGTTGTCATAAACAGAGAGCTAAGGGTTAATGTCTCTTTCACCTGGAAAGAAGTAACCTGAAACACCTGACCAGAGGACCAATCAGGAAACAAGACCTTTTTCAAATCAGGGTGGAGGGAAGTTTGTGTGTGAATCCTTTGTTCTGGTCTTGTGCCTGTCTCTCTCTCGGCTATGGGAGGATTTCTGTCTCTTGCTTTCTAATCTTCTGTTTCCCAATTGTAAGTACAAAAAAGATAAGACAGTGATTTATATGTTTTTTTATTTTTCTATTTACATGTGTGTAGTTGCTGGAATGTGTTAAATTGTATTCTTTTGAATAAGGCTGTTTATTCATATTTCTTTTAAGCAATTGACCCTGTATTTGTCACCTTAATACAGAGAGACCATTTTTATGTATTTTTTTTCTTTTTACATAAAGCTTTCTCTTTAAGACCTGTTGGAGTTTTTCTTTAGTGGGGAACTCCAGGGAATTGAGTCTGTGCTCACTAGGGAATTGGTGGGAGGAAGAAGTCAGGGGGAAATCTGTGTGTGTTAGATTTACTAGCCTGACTTTGCATACCCTCTGGGGGAAGAGGGAAGTACTTCTGTTTCCAGGACTGGAAATAGAGAGGGTGGAATCCCTCTGTTTAGATTCACGGAGCTTGCTTCTGTGTATCTCTCCAGGAACACCCGGAGGGGGGAAGGGAAAAGGTTTATTTCCCTTTGTTGTGAGACTCAAGGGATTTGGGTCTTGGGGTCCCCAGGGAAGGTTTTTGGGGGGACCAGAGTGCCCCAAAACATTCTAATTTTTTGGGTGGTGGCAGCTTTACCAGGTCCAAGCTGGTAACTAAGCTTGGAGGTTTTCATGCTAACCCCCATATTTTGGACGCTAAGGTCCAAATCTGGGAATAGGTTATGACAGGGGTTTGGAGTACAAGAGGGCGCTCTGGGCTGGAATTGAGGGGTTCAGATGGCTAGAGGGGGATCAGGGATGTGGCAGGGAGTTGGGGGGAGCTCAGGAGTGCAGGCTCTGGGCAGCATTTACCCCAAGCAGCTCCCAGAAGAATGTCTCCTCTCTAGCTCTGAAGCGTGTCCAGGCAGCTCTGCGCACTTCCCCGTCCGCAGGTGCCACCCCTGCAGCTCCCATTGGCCACAGTTCCCAGCCAATGGGAGCTGCAAGGGCAACTCCCGCGGATGGGGCTGCATGCAGAGCTGCCTGGCCATGTCTCCATGTACTACTTAGGAGCCGGAGTGGGGTCATGCCAGGTGCTTCCTGGGAGCCATGTGGAGCGGGGCAAGCCCCCTACCCCACACTCTGGAAGGAGCTGAGGGCCGGATTAAATGGTCTGATGGGTCGGTTGTGGCCTGTAGGCTGTAGTTTGCCCACCCCTGTGCTTGAATGCTCTTCTTCCAGAAGGTTTATTTCATAAGGATGGCCATCCAAGTTTTTTCAACAGACCAATTAGGGTTTACTGAGGCCCTGATTCATCAAAACACTCAAGTGCATGCTTGATATTCAGCACATGAGTAATCCTGTTCCTACTATACAAAGCACTAGAGCACATGCTTGTTTCCAACTGAAGTCAATGGGACCATTCAAGTGGTTAAATTTTTGCACATGCTTAAATGTTTTACTGAACGGGAGATGAAGTTTTTTTTGACAGTTTGAGCATGGAAGAGAATCTACTCTTCTACAGTAAGACTTCTAATCAATCTACATACCTCTTATAAAGTTCTGAAAAAAACATAGGTAGCAATGGTTAAGAAACAGAGGTTGGAAAGTAAAAGTAATGAAGAACAACGTAAATAAGATTGAAGAGTTGAGAGAGCTTTTAGGAGTTGCACATTGCTGCATCATCACAGCAGGACTACTAATTTGAGTAAAGTTACTCAGATATATGTGTTTCCTTGTGTTATGCTGGCAGACCAGGTGCCAGCTTATGCCAGTTTCCCATGTCTCAATTAAACATTGACAAATACATCTGTCTGGCTCACCTGTGTATCATTATTACTAAAATAGGTATTAGAATTATAAGAGTTTGTTTTAGAATTTATTGAATGCTTGTGAGTTGCTGCATGCATTAATCCCATTTATAATATCTCAAACACCAGGCAGGAGAGAGACATTAATTAGTGTGAAAGGCTGATCTTCAATGGGAGGTATTATTCCCTTCCAGAAAGGAAAGATCCATCAATACCAGGTGGACTATTGTGGGACACTGCAACTGGAAATTCCTTACACACCATCAACAAGAGGACAAAAGCCTTTGGTGTTCTGCCTTCCTCCTCTTGAAAATGAGTCATGCAAGTGAATTTCTCCTATCTGTTGAGCTGGCAGCTCAGACAATATGGCAGGAGGAGGATAAAACCACTAATAAGAACTTACTGATTATCTTTATGCTGCCAGGGGCAAGATTTTTCTAAGAATAAGCAAAAGATCCTCAGCTGCTTAGCCTGAGTAAATCTGCTGGTGTAAGGGACAATCCATCACAAAGATAAACTCACCTGGATGGTGAGATAGATTGGAGTACCCAAGGGGACCATCTATGATTCCATGTCAAACTCCTGGTATAGGAATTTATATTAGATTATTGGTTGGTGAAATCTAAGTACAGAATTCATAACCAATTTGGGGTTTGTGCCCTGCTTGCTTACAGTCTGCCCTGAGGTTGGTACTAACACTCTTGAGTCACTGCTTGAGTTGAGTGCTTCCTTGATGAGACCATCAGTAAGTAATTTTTATTAAGCTCATGGCAAACTTCAGCAGTACATTTCCCAGGTAGCACATTACAAATGTACACAGATGCCGTCTGCAAACAAAATATAGTAGGTTTATGGAAGTGCTAAAAGCCTTTAGAGTAAAGGCAGCAGGAACAAGATCTTTCATCTCAAAAGTTGTGCTTGAAACTATCTGCTCTACCCACCCAAGTACTCACCAAGGTTAGAGCATATATTCTGTAGCTAGTTAATTTGAAGCCATCGTGCAAAGAATGCTGTGGTAAGCAATTAGAGTTACTGTTTCTTTTCCTTCAATTCCCTTCAATTTTCCTTCAATTCAAACTGTAAGGACACTTTACCTTTTCCCTCAATTTACTCTGCTAGCCTCCTTTTCACAATAGAGAAAAAGCAGGAAGAATAATGTGTGAAAACCAGATCAGAGATGACAGTTGCCTCTGACTGCACCATAACTCTGAATTTATCTCCTTTGTTAAAAAAAATAAACAAATGGATACAGCCCACTCAGCTCCTCTCTGGTAAGAAGTCAACATCATTTGCTTTCCTAGCTTCTTTGGAGATTTTAGACAAAGTTTCATTTAAGTTGAATTCTTTCAGGGAATTGAATTTTTGACAGAAAAATATGCCCTTGACTGATTCTAATACTGTAGTTTGTGGACTATATAGACAGTAATGCATAGTCATAGTAATGAATAGGTAAAATATTACAATATATAATAGATATTATAACATTATAATATTATTTATTGATTTTTAAAACCTGACAATATGCTTGATGCTGTACAAGATTCAGGTATCAAGACAGTCTATTTCTGGGAGATATTAAACAGTAAGAGTCTATAAAAGAGAGGATTCTTGACAGGAGAAGACAGTCAAGGTATTGACCATTGTGGATTCGTGCAAGGATTGAAAGGTCCAGGCACTGCTCAAGTTAAGTCCTTTTGTTCTGAAGTCATAATTAGGATTTCAGCAGTGGATAGGCCTTGTTCCAGCCATCTGCACAAGAGGAAATTTATCCAAGATCAGGTCTACAGTGCAACTTTCCATCCTCATCATATTCAGGTACAGTTCCTTTAAGATGCAAGCCAGCAGATACTGAATTGGATGGTTCACAGACACTTAAGATACATCTACGTACTTTCAGCTTGGGTACACATACACATGCTAGCTTTAATCAAGCTAGCATGCTAAAAATAGCATTATAGCCACAGCAGCATGAGTAGTAGCTCAGGCTAGCCTCCCAACAGCAATCCTTTTTGACGCCCTAAATACCTCTTTGGGAGGCTAGACTACATCACCTGCTGCGCCACTGCAGCTATGCTGCTTTTTTTAGCATGCAAGCTCAACCAAAACTAGTGCGTAAACATCTACCTAAGCGAGCAATTACACCTCCAGCACCAGTGCACATATACCCTCAATCTACATTCAGTTTTAAGAAAATATCTGCTAGTAGCAAAAGAAAAGGAGTTCCCTCTTTTCAGTTGCCATTGTAGCACTTCAAATTGAGTGACCTAAATTTGCTTAGTTATGTTCAGAATTTAGCAGTAAAATATATTGTTATTAAATATATTCAAAGTATTCAAATATATCTACAGCGTTTTGGCAGCTCAGTAAGAGTTACTTTGCCTTTTGCACCATTACTGTTTTACTCTTTAGTTGCTATTACATTAATAGGAAGTTATCGTCCTCCGATCTTTAAAAGTATATCTTGTTCAAAGCTGATCCTGTGCACTGCATATCACCTCCAGCCATGCAGTGAATACCCTCAACTTCCATTGGGTTTAAAGGCAATTGAGGGTACTTACTGTTAAGAGCTTCATTTAATGAACTAAACAAAGGAAGCCATTTGCAACACACAACAACATTTGGTGATCCTACAAAAAGTTGGAACTATGCTATATATTCTTGAGCGCCACCTGCTGGCAATTTGTCTATTACTTATTTACTTATATACAGACAACTGTCTTTTATAGAACAGTTCTATAGCATTTGGCACCTCACAAGATGTGTTCAGTGCATTACAGACACTGGACGCATAACTACTGTGCTTAAAATATGAGTTTATTATTAGAATATTCATATTTCCTTAACATCTAATACATTATTTCCTTATTACTTGGTCTTTAAAGCTCATTGAATTGCCAATTAAAAACATTATGTTCATTCTTAGAACTGATTTGAATCTTGTTTTTTATATTCCGCTCTCATTTACATCTGTGTGTTGCATGGATGCTGCTCTTTTTTAAATCTGGGATTTCATGGGTGTAACTGAGGACAGAATTTGGAGTATTATGCTCCAGATATAATAATTTTCACTTGACTTTTTCTAATTTCTGCCAGTAAGATGGACATTTGATTAATCACTGAGATAAAATGTAAAAAGAAATTTCAGAGCGAGGAAAATGTGCAGTATTAAATGACTGGCAGCAGACTAAGCTTCCGTCTACTCTTATCTTACACAACTTGTAATTATTTGCTCAGGTTCATATGCAGAACTGGCCCTTAAAATGTCTCCCCATCCTGCATGGGTTTTCCTGCCCTGTGGGTTGAATTCCATTGGACAACACTGAATTCTTGTAAAAAGACAGTCTTACAGGTCAGATAGAATATTAAAGGCTACACATCTGCACGCTGTCATGCTGGGGAGCTGTAGCAACAGTCATTTTCCAGATGCAGCTGCCAATTGCAAATTACAAAGTGAAAAGATTACCATTTATCCCAACTCAGCATGGTCCTGTCCTATTCCATAGTCTTCACCCTTCTAACTATGGATGACTGGAGAAGAAAGCATACTTTTTTTGTAGCCAATTCTCACTTGTCCCTCGAGGAACATCAATCCTGAGCCTAAAACAGATATATTCTAGAGATCAATAGAAATATCATACAAACAGAAAACATGTATTTTATTAAGTGTGTTGCCGTTAGCCTGATTAGAGCTGGTCAAACAGTTTCAGTCAAAATGGTTTTTTAACAGAAATTTTTTTTTTTATTAAATCTTTCACATAAAAATTGTTTTTCATCAAACTTGTTTACAAGGAGGAAAATAGCCAAAACATTTTCCAACCAACTGTAGCCACATGCTTAACTTTATACAGTTGAGTACCCTAGCGAAATGCTGTGCAAACAATAAGCAATAAGACAAGGTTCCAAAGATCTCACAATCTAATTTTAAGACAAGACACAACAAATAAGTTTAAAACACAATGGAGGTTAGGTAACTGAAGGTAAGAGTCAAAACATTTCTCTCTTATATAGGCTAACAAATGTGCAACTCTATTGTTTCAGTTGAATTATAAAGTTTTGTGATTTTTTTAATGCACTTTTTTCTCAGTTCCAATTTTTATCTAGCTATTCATTTTAACCTCTTCCTTTCTCCAGGTTGTTACTGTAATTTTACCTTCACTTTTACACATTATGTTTTTTAGATATCTTCCTGTTTCTACTGCATGTTACTATTTATATCTGCTTTCTGGTTTTTTCAGTTCTATTTAAAAAACCTCTGCCTTTGCTTATTTCCGGTTTTATTTCTTTATTAAACCTCTACCTGAGATGACACTTGAAAAAACAACTGGAAACTAGCATAGCATTTGTATTAAACCACTGCTTTGATAGCTTCCAGTTGTTTATTTTTAAGCCTCATCCTATTTCCAATATTATTTTTTGTTATTGTAACAAGCCTCAGCTATTGTCTATTTCACAGCTTTTAAAATACTTTTAAACCTAAACATATTTTGTTTTCATTTCAAATCAAATCAGAATAACTCTCTTTCTCTCTTCTTCTTCACACAGTGCACAGTCAACTTGTGAAACTCCTTACCTGAGGAGGTTGTGAAGGCTGGGACTATAACAATGTTTAAAAAGGAACTGGATAAATTCATGGTGGCTAAGTCCATAAATGGCTATTAGCCAGGAAGGGTAAAGAATGGTGTCCCTAGCCTCTGTTCATCAGAGGATGGAGATGGATGGCAGGAGAGAGATCACTTGATCATTGCCTGTTAGCTTCACTCCCTCTGGGGCACCTGGCATTGGCCACTGTCAGTAGACAGATACTGGGCTAGATGGACCTTTGGTCTGACCCGGTACGGCCGTTCTTATGTTCTCTCTCTCTCTCTCTCACACACACACACAGTTTCCCAGATACCCCTTCTTTCTTCCAACTCTTCCCTTTCTATTGTCCAACTGCTGTTCTTGCCCCACATAAAAAGCCAAGTGCCCTTAAAAAAGCCAACTTTCATTTGGTGATGTCATTTGGGTTCCTGAGGTACTTCAAGTGCACTCCCTTCTGACGTGCTGCCTTTACTTCTTTCTAACGGCCCTTGACCAAAGCCCATGGCCTTCAGTGAACTTCAGATTAGGACCAGAGGAAACTGGAACTTGTTAACTGGCTGCTTCTTGAGAGGGTCGGGGAAAACACAAGACTCCTTGACTCTGAATCTAATGCCAAATCTTCCAGGCCCTACAGTCACAGTGCAACAAAATGTGATGAAATATCATGATTTAGGAAATTATCTGAGGTCATCAGAGGTTTTGCCTTTGACTTTGATGAAAGCAGGTTCAGGCCTAAAATGAATGAAAAATGTATGTGGGAGGGAATCTTCTTATAGCAATCCATAAACACAATCTTGAATATTGTTTCTGGAAAATGGGGGAGTGTTATGAAGCACGGAGTCATCTATGAGCTTTATAAATCATCTCCACTTTGACCCACAGTACTTTTAGAAACCTTGCCAGACCTCTAAATTTGAGTAAACATATTAAAGATGGATTGTGCTTATCATAATGGGAGCTGCAGAGATCTCTATAGGTAAGGTGCACAATGGTTTCCATTATAGCCCATTACAGTCACACCTGGTTTTTTGTAACTTACCAGGTTGGCTTCTAGCTGAACATGATTTGGAGAAGGGAATGGGGCTTGTTTATTTATTCATTCATTAACTTATTTATTACAGGAATATACACATTGATGTAGGGCTAGGAAAGTGGAAGAGGAATATACTTTTCTTAAAATGAAAAAAAAAAGTTGTAATCTTTTTTAAACTAATGGGCTTAAAAGCCTGACCTTTGCCATTGAGATGTGTTCACCAAGGAGAAGTGTCTTTGAGTATTACCATAAAAATTGGAGAGAAAATACAAGAGCAAATTATATAATATTATATCACATTATTTGGGAAACAGTATGTGATCATGCAATTAAAGGTCTTACTGTAACGCACACATACAGTAGCACGTTCAATACAGCAGGTTGAATACTTGATACAATTATTTGGGAATTACATCATCAAAAATTAATAATTTATTTGACCAACTATAGATTACATGATTCATCTAATTGTATGAGACAAGCTGTGGTATGCAACTTAACTTTGCTATTGAAGTGCTTAAGTGTAACCTTATCCGTATCTTAACATTATTTAAAAAAGAAATATAAACAAAGGGGAACAGCTATATATCTGATCATCTTCTCATTAACATGCTCTCAGTGAGTGGATTTTTAAATATCATAAAATGAAAGGATCATTTTCCCAATTCAGTTCTCAGTTTATCTTTCAAGTTTCCTCTGCCTTTAATTACCTTTGATGGAGTGGTAAGACTCTTTCCAGAGATCGGTTTATACACTTAGACTGATATATCATAAATGTGAAATCTGCTTGAAGCAGCATTTAAACTGTAAGGACACATCACATTGACATACACTCAATAATAACATTTTACAGCTTTTAACTGGTAAGTGCTTTCTTTCCCAAAGATAGCTGCCCCTTCCTGCTCATGTACTGTTTTTGCCAACAGACTGATGTCTTTATTTAGGGAGTTATAAAGAATTGCTTGGAGTCATGAGCTGTTTCAAAAACTAGCCATTGAAGGAGGGCAAAAACCTATTCAGAAGATGGATGACAGCTTCTCATTTGAGGATCGTACAGCAGGATACTTCCGTCTGTAAAAATAGATCCTGCAGTGTAGTTTGCTACCCATATTTCACAGGGAACCATCATTCTTTTTTTTTTAAATTACTATTGAAATGGAAAATTATGAGACCAATTCTGCAATCCTCCTTCATTCAAACTGGGATTTGTTTCTGATTGATTTATTCATTTATCTTTAATGCTACTGAGGAAAGCATACATGTAAAACTGGGCACTAGAAGATACAGATTTTTCTTGGAAAAACTTCCCTAAGCTACAATACAAGTATGTGTCAAATCAGCTCAGAAAATTGATGTTAATAAAGAAATAATTGAGAGAATCACATTCTCTACAATATCTCTTTGCAAACAAATGCTAGAGTTTGGGGCGAGGAAACAACAACAACAGTGTAATAGTTATTAAATAAGTTATTGTCTTATTCAGCTGAATGGAATGATTTAAATATCAGCCATAATAAGCTACTTGCAGTTTATTTTTAAAATGGAATCTATTAATTGAGTAATGTATGTCTTTAAGACAAAGCCTTCTGTAGGAGGTGTTGCAGAAACATTTTGCCCCAGCAGGAGCTCCAGGCAGCCAGTGTGTCATAAAATAGACACAATGGGCCAGATCCTCATCGAGGGCAGATCCAGCTCAATTTTTCCTTGATCACAAAGGGATTGTAATTACCGTGGCATCTTTCATCCAGGTAATACATGTACTCCCCTGAAGAGGACCCGTTCTGGCCACTCAGAGGGGAAGTTGCATGTTGCTGGATTTCTAACCCTGGCCAGTCAGGAGGGTGGCAGAAGCACAGACATCTTTGTGAGTCATGGTGGCATTGCATAGGAAGAGATCAGCAGCCAGTGGCCACAGCAGCAGCCATTGCAAGCAAACAAGACAGAAACAAGCAAGCCAACAGACAGTTTTTGAAGGTGTTGACCTGGCTGGCTCTTCCCCCTTGAAAAGCTTCTCAGGAGCTTCTGTGGGAATCAGAATGGGGCACTCCTCTTCTGAGGTCATTGGCATCAGCCACTGAGTCCAATTAGATCACCTTCAGGCAAATGAAGGACTTCTCTATTTTAGAAACTTTTGGGGCGGAAATTTTACAGATCCAAAAATAAACCCAGCCATTCAGCAGGTCTGTAGGTATTTTGAGACATCAGAGGTCATGGATCAGTCTACAGGCATTATCCGAACCATCTTAAAAAGTCCCACCTCCCAAACAGCTTTAAAAAATACAAAGCTAAGAAAAAGTTGGAACTGAAATCAGAGGAACACTCATATATTCACTTTAGCCATGCCCAGAGGGGGACAGTTCCTGTTTTCAAAGAGATGCTTATAAGGTCCCCTTTATACTTGGCTCAACTTTGAACAGCATTATTTTTATACAAAATCTGAAACAAAGATTAGACTTCTAACTCATTCAGAGTAAAAATTCTTTATTTCCTCAAATTACAATTCTGGGATTCAGTTTTTATATCCTGGCCTATCAGTCTCACATTGCAAAGACTTAATTCGTGCTTGACTTCTGCTTTGTATCACAACCAGGTGAAGGCTTGTTGGGGCTTTTATTTCTCTGCACATGCAAATAGGACTAGGGACAATATGGCCCTAAAAATTTAAGTCAAGATTTAGCAGTAGTAGATGGCCCTATATTCTATATTCTATAGAATATTCTGTATTCTATATTCTCAAGTCTTTTATTGACTGAACCCAGATTTCCTCAACTTCTAGACCAGTGGCAAAACCACAAAACCATCTTCCACTCTGTTTGATTCTTGCTAAAAGAGATATTTAAAATTTGAACAATTTACCCCTACATCCAACCACTTAAGGTTGGAGGCCTATTGGAAGTTGGGAAGAGAGAAATGGAAGACATGGGAAAGGAAACAAGAGCTGATTGGGTTAACAGAAGGAGAATGGGAGATAGAGGGAATGAAAAAAGGGGAAAAAGCAGAGAAACTTCAGGATATTTGAATAAGCTAAAAGATCCATCCAAATGTTTGAGGGCTGGAACTGGACCTAACCTTTCTGAACCTGTGAAACATTTTAGGTTTGCTCTTTAGAAATTGTGGCATAAACAGGCTTTAAAACTAGCTCTACTTGTTACCTGGTGCTCTCTCCATCTCCTATTTGAAGTTTAACATAATTTTTTTTTTATAAAGGAATAAAAAACATAAAATCAGGGATTGTAATTTACACATTTTTTTCTGATGAAAAGCAGATATAGCTCATATCAAAAAATGTTTTCTTAACTCGATACTATTGTGGTATGGAGAATTTGGTATGATTATTCCTAATGCTTTGCTTATCACAATGCAGTCTTCAGATAAATAAAATACAACTTGCCTCCCTTCATAACAAAGGATAAATACAGAGGTAACAATAACTGACGATTTAGAAATTGTGCTAAATTCATATGGTAATGAACAGCTGTGATGTTTTTGTGACTCACTTGCTAAAAAAGATACAGTCCTCAGGTTTTTGTATTTTCTTTGAACACTGACAAGACGTCCAACACTGATCACTGTAGGCAGACAACCTAAGATGATTTTAAGCAGTCTCCCAGTATGATACAGAGTACTTTGGGGCTCTATTCCAGCATGGTACAATGGAGAACTTCTAATATGTGGTCAAGTTTTCAGGTTTTTTAAGTCTTTAGTGACAATCTTCAAACAACAGTTCAGACATAAATCAACAAACCACCTTGCACAATGCTGTGGTTAGATTTTATTGTATTTGTTTGTTAATTTATTTTGCTGTTTGGTTGCTGAACTAGCACAGATTGAGCCATGAGCCATGTGCTAGGGAACTGTCTTCTGAATTGCTTGGTTTCCTTAAGTGAGCTCTGAGAATTTGGGAACCCTCTTTTTAAATTCAAATTGGTTGAGACGCTCAGCCACTGACTCTGGAGGCCTCTACCTTCCTCAGACATGGCCCAGCTCACCTTTTATTAAAGTCCATTTGATGACATCCATTGACTTCAGTGGGAGTTGGATTAGGCCAATAGAGAAGAAGCCACAGGGAAGGGAGCCCTTGAGTGTGAGTTATGGTGCTGGGTAAAGAGGAGGTTAGACAGCAGGTGACATAATGCACACATGCCCAATATGCACAGTTTGTGTCTCCACCGGCTGTCATGACTATACTTCTCACCTTTTCCACATGACTCAATTCCTCATCCCCGATGAGGAGAATGAATCACAAATGCTGTGAATTTAAACTTGCAGTTTCCCTTCCCCCCTTCTCCATGTTTTCCTGTGGAAGCGTGTGATTTGGCTCTTTGAGCTCTATATAAGAGAATAGTCCCTTGTTGAAATCAATGTTTACTTCCTCTGAAGTAGTCTTCATTAAAACTATGAAATGAAAGCAATAATTTGGTTTATTTTATTTATTTATTCTTTTCCACTAACCCCAGGAGAATGTGATGATCCTCACATTATTTTTCTGGTTGTAGTAATTTTGTCACAGGGCTCTAATAATGGGTAATGGATGATGATTTATCACAGCTGATGGTTAGTTCTCTCATTGTGAGATATGAAACACATTTCTGTAATCTTTTTGATCATTTGCTTGGTGATGTCTGTAAAATGAAGCTTTGATTATAGAGGAATCCATGTGGAAGGGGCATATTTTGGACCATTCAATTTTTTGGGACATTGGTCCTAATTGTTATTTTTATTATAGTGAATGTATATATGCTCAGAGCCTTGCTGGACACACTTTTATTGATGAGAAATAAATAGATTGGATTCTGCAAAATAAGGAAACCAACATGCCAGAAAAAGACCACAGGCATTGGTATCTGTGGAGGCAATATGAAGGGGATGGTTAATAAAAGGAATAAGGAGGCACATAACATTAATGCCCAAATAACTTGTTACAATCCTGCTATGCTGCCTTTATTCTCTACTCAGCTGTAACTCCCATTGAAGCTGATATGAGTTTTCATGCACAAGAGCTAACGATAATGCCCATTTTTAAATCAGCTCATATTATGCAAAAGGAAAGCTTAACTTTATTTGCAATGCATGGCATGATTTTTACCCCACCTCTTCCACTGTTTCCATCAATTCCTTTTTCTTTTTAATGCTAAAATTCACTGAGGCCAAGAACTTAACAAGATTCAAAAAGGGACTGGACATTTTTATGAGTATTTAAAATATACAAAGTTATAATTAATGACAACAAAATTTTGTGGAAGGGATATTGAAGCCTCATGCTTCAGGTCTTAAGTCAATTTCTAGCTGCTAGACACTAGGAGGAGACCTAATGACAGGAAAAGATTACTCCATATCTGCCTCCTGTAAAGTTCTTACATCTGCCTCTGAAACATCTGGTGCTGGCCACTGCTGGAGACAAAATACCAGACAAGGTAAACCTTGGGTCTGATCCAGTTTGGCAATTCCTATGTTCCTAACAGCTTTAAGAAATGCTGTTTTTATTACCTGGCACCCTGGCCAACCCATTAATCTCGTTTCTAACTCCCTAAAACTGTAAAATAGTTTGAATTGCTCTAAACATCTTTTAGAGGATTATATTTTTGTGACTATGTAATGAATATTTGATGATCTATGGAATTTGTATAATCCTGGAAAAATATAATCCTAAATAAGATGTTGAACAATCATTACAAGTGCCAAGGATTTGATTAACAGTGTTAGAGGATTAGAAATAAGAATTAAAGATGGCCAAGGATTGGGGGTAAATTCAAGACATGAATACACCTTAAAAAAACACCACATTTTTTAAAAGATAAAGAAAATTATTGGACCAGAAATTTTCCCCAGGAAACAATCTACCAAGAAGGTGTAAATCTATCAGAATGTATTCACCCAAAATGGCTATTTAAGTCCTTAAAAGGACAGGGCATAGCATAGGGACACAATCTCTGATACAACTTTGGAGTTAGTAGTAAATGTCTCTGAATTACTAGTGGAAAGACTATGCATTTTTGTCATATTTAATAGGAAAGAGGAGACACTGATACAGCCAGTAACTGCTTCTTCCAACAGAAGCAACATTCCTCAGTGATCTCTGTGGTATTCTGATCTCTAGTTAGAAAATATGACAGGCAGGGTCTCTGTATGATTTCCTGTGTGTAATGTTTACTTGGGAGTCAGAACAAATAATGACCAACTGCTTTGAAATCAAACCCTGCTGCTTTCCCTTTTTTTACATTTTGTTCCTATTCCCTATTTCCTCACAGAGTACACTAAAAGCGCTGTCCTGCCCTCTGATAGGTAAGTGTGGAACTGAATGAATAATCTGTAAAATCAACTGCTGCATCTTTGGTGAGGTATTAAAGGTACATATAGAAATTTGCAGCCACTTGATTTGACAATATAAGATACTGTGCACGTTTTTAATGTAATGTGAACATACCTTTAGTAATGAATGTCTCAAAGAAGCATGAGCTAAAGGAAGGCAGGTGGTTAGTATTGATTGACATTTGCCTTGGCACATTATTCTGTGAAGGAATTAGCCTGTCAATCAATATGAAATTAATTATGATTAATTTCAAGTGAACTCACCAATTGGCATTCTAAATTTTTGACAGAATTGAGAGTTACTGTACTTGTGATCATTGTCCAAGTGTCACTTTGATTGGAAAGTCTACACCCAAAAGACAAAGACAGTTCCTCCACTCTGTTCCAGTCAATTGCAAAAGGAAAACTGTGAAGTATAAAACAGAATGGTGTCAGAACATGGGATCCAGGTTACTAAGCACCACTAATTATGCCACACATGTACAAGACAGGAGTGACAGACTCATCATGAGTGGCAGCAAATACCAAAACTCCCCCTGGAAAGTAACAGTTTTAAATGATATCCAGGAGGCAGAAGTAGAAGTGGGACAGGAGCTATGATTTGAAATTATAATTCAGCAGAATCCTCTCTATCACCTAAGAAGCCTGAAGTTGCCTGCAACTAAAGAGAGGATGTACCGGGCACCCTGGCAGTACCTTTAGGCAACACCCAAGGCCTGTATTCTATATAAAACACTGTAACATCCATGAATAACTTATTTATTATTATTTATTATTCCATCTAGCACTACATTTTTGTGTGTGTGCATTAGTCTTGTAAATATTTGTCTTTTTGTGCATCATAACCCAGGCATGGTTATTTCTGGAATGCCTAATATGCCAAAAAATAGATGCTTTTTGTGGAACCTTTAAAACAATTCACTATAGTTTCATAAAGTAATTATCATAAAATTATTATATGTGTGAATTTCTATCTGTGTCTCCTATCAGAAGGCTTAATTTTGGCTGTACATATCCAGGAAGCATGCTGCTGTATCCCTTTTGAAATCAGTGATTATGCATGTGTAGTGACAGGTGCCTGCACATGGGAGATTACAACTGAGCTCTAATTTGTCTCTGTGTATTCTTTGCAATTGGGTAAATTTGTGAATTTGAATTATCTATCAACTAATGAGAGTCACACAAGTCATTTTAACTGGGAACTGCATTCTTCAAAGTTTTTAGACTTATAAACCAAAAACTGTTTCTTGCAAATGTTGGGCAGTGTAACTGAATCTGAAACAACCAGGCAAAAACCAAACAATCAGGCAATTTCACCTGAAAGTAACCTTTCTTCCAGGTGGTGAGTGGCAGCAAAAAGGGACAAGTTCTATGTATCTAGGGTCCCTCCTGACAAATAACCAAAATTTCCTCAAGTCCCCACCCAGAAATGTAAACTAAACACAACCTCCTTGGTTTCCCTTAATCAGCAGTGATAGGCTGAAACTGTGTACAAACAGGAGAATTGTTACTAGAAGAAAGGGAGCACGGTTATGGACTTGGGGAAACACAGCAACAGAATATATATTCCAATAAAGAGTAAAATACTTCTCCTCCCCCAGTAACTCTGGCACTTGTCCATCATTCTCCCTTCACACCTGCTAGTATTTCCTAACTTTTCAATGCTAGACTTTGCATCTTTAATAAAGTTCTTTTTGCCTAGGCTTCTTTTTTGCAAGTAATACATATTTATATTGTATTTAGGCATCTACACTGCTTTGTTTGACTCAGGGGAGGGATGAATATTAACATCACAATGTAGCTTTTATATTGAAATGTTCAAATAGATAGGGATGCAGCAAATTAAATTGAAATTACACAGATTGCTGCTGCCATATTATTTCTGATAACACAATTTTCAGAGAAGGTAATTCTGGGAAAGAGGATCTCTTTGATAGCAATACACACCACTTTGGATTAAATTGGGTAAGCAAAGTAACTGACCTACAGCCCCATGAAAATCAGCAAGTTTAGAGGAAATTCAAAGCCTCTTGGCTTATGTATACTACCTTAAAAATGCTACAATGCTGGGGTTGACATAACCTTATTCCCAGATTCTGGACCTTAGCGTCCAAAATTTGGGGGTTAGCATGAAAACCTCCAAGCTTAGTTACCAGCTTGGACCTGGTACTGCTGCCACCACCCAAAAAATTAGAGTGTTTTGGGGCACTCTGGTCCCCCTGAAAAACCTTCCCTGGGGACCACAAGACCCAAATCCCTTGAGTCTCACAACAAAGGGAAATAATCCTGATTCCCTTCCCCCCTCCAGGTGCTCCTGGAGAGATACACAGACACAAGCTCTGTGAAACTACGCAGAGTGAGTCCCCCTCTCCGTTCCCAATCCTGGAACAAAAGCACTTTCCTCTTCACCCAGAGGAAATGCAAAATCAGGCTAGCAATCCAACACACAGCTCTCCCCTTGATTTCTTCCTCCCACCAATTCCCTGGTGAGTACAGACTTAATTTCCCTGAAGTAAAGAAAAACTCCAACAGGTCTTAAAAGAAAACTTTATATAAAAAAGAAAGAAAAAATACAAATGTTCTCTCTGTATTAAGATGATACAACACAGGGTCAATTGCTTAAAAGAATATTGAATAAACAGCCTTATTCAAAAAGAATACAAATCAAAGCATTTCCAGCACTTATATTCATGCAAATACCAAAGAAAAGAAACCATAGAACTTACTATCTGATCTCTTTGTCCTTACACTTAGAAACAGAAGACTAGAAAATAGAACTACTTCTCCAAAGCTCAGAGGAAACAGGCAGACAGACAAAAGACTCAGAGACACACTTCCCTCCACCCAAGGTTGAAAAAATCCGGTTTCCTGATTGGTTCTCTGGTCAGGTGTTTCAGGTGAAAGAGACATTAACCCTTAGCTATCTGTTTATGACACGCCCCCCAAATTGCAGACAGTGGGGAAGCTCACTGGCGGCAATTTCCTTCTAGAACTTGAAAATAAACAGATTAATACAACACATGCACCTTTACATATACTACTAAGTATATAACTAACAGACTTTTACATTTTAAGAACACTTTTTAACTACTGGATTCTGGGAAACTCTCACGGGAGAGTGCATCAGCAACTTTGTTAGAAGCTCCTGTGATGTGTTGAATTTCAAAATCAAAATCTTGGAGAGCTAAACTCCACCGAAGAAGTTTCTTGTTGTTCCCCTTGGCAGTATGAAGCCACTTTAGTGCAGCATGGTCAGTTTGTAGTTGGAACCGCCGTCCCCAAACATATGGGCGTAGCTTTTCCAGGGCGTACACAATGGCATAGCATTCCTTTTCACTGACTGACCAGTGACTTTCCCTCTCAGACAGTTTCTTGCTGAGGAACACGACAGGATGGAAGTTGTGATCTGTTGCTTCCTGCATGAGTACTGCTCCTATACCACGCTCAGATGCATCCGTGGTTACTAGGAATGGCTTGTCAAAGTCCGGGGCCCTGAGTACAGGGTCAGACATGAGCGTTGCCTTAAGCTGGGTAAAGGCTTTTTGACACTCATTAGTCCACTTAACGGCATTTGGCTGGGTCTTTTTGGTTAGGTCGGTCAATGGGGCAGCGATTTGGCTGTAGTGTGGTACAAATCGCCTGTAGTATCCGGCCAAGCCTAAGAAGGATTGGACCTGTTTTTTTGACCTTGGGACAGGCCACTTTTGGATAGCATCCACCTTGGCCTGTAGGGGGTTTATGGTTCCTCGACCCACCTGGTGCCCCAGGTAAGTCACTCTGTTTTGGCCTATTTGACACTTTTTGGCCTTAACAGTTAGTCCTGCCTGCCTGATGCGCTCAAAGACCTTTTCCAGGTGTAGTAGGTGTTCTGGCCAGGAGTCTGAAAAAATGGCCACATCATCGAGGTAGGCAACTGCGAATTCTCCCAGTCCAGCTACCAGCCTCTGGAAGGTGGCGGGCGCATTTCGAAGGCCAAAAGGAAGGACATTGAATTCATACACCCCCGCATGGGTGACGAATGCTGACCTCTCCTTGGCGGGTTCATCTAGCGGTACTTGCCAGTACCCCTTGGTTAAGTCTATTGTAGAGATGAACTGGGCACGTCCCAACTTTTCCAATAGCTCATCAGTGCGTGGCATTGGATAGTTGTCCGGACGAGTTACCGCATTTAGCTTACGGTAGTCCACGCAAAAGCGTATTTCCCCATCTGGTTTGGGTACCAGAACCACTGGAGATGCCCATGCACTGGTAGATGAGCGGATTATACCCATCTGTAGCATGTTCTGGATCTCCCGTTCTATAGCAGCTTGGGCATGAGGAGACACCCGGTAGGGTGGGGTTCTGATTGGGTGAGCATTACCTGTATCAATGGAGTGGTATGCCCGTTCAGTCCGTCCTGGGGTGGCTGAGAACAATGGGGCGAAGCTAGTGCACAGCTCCTTGATTTGTTGCCGCTGCAGACGTTCCAGGGTGGTTGAGAGGTTCACCTCTTCCACGCCACCGTCTTTTTTCCCGTCGTAGTAGACACCGTCAGGCCACTCAGCATCATCTCCCTGGACTGTAAACTGACAAACCTGTAAGTCTCTGGAATAGAAAGGCTTGAGAGAATTAACATGGTACACTTTAGGCTTTAGTGAGGAATTGGGAAATGCTATGAGGTAGTTTACAGCTCCCTGGCGCTCTTGGACCGTGAATGGCCCTTCCCATGATGCTTCCATCTTATGGGCCTGTTGCGCCTTCAAGACCATAACCTGGTCTCCTACCTTGAAGGAACGTTCTCTGGCATGTCTGTCATACCAGGCCTTTTGCTCTTCTTGAGCATCCTTTAGGTTCTCTCTAGCAAGGGCTAAAGAGTGTCGGAGGGTGCTTTGTAGGTTGCTTACAAAGTCCAGAATGTTAGTTCCTGGAGAAGGCGTAAACCCCTCCCATTGCTGCTTCACCAACTGTAATGGCCCCTTAACCTCGTGACCATACACAAGTGCAAATGGTGAAAACCCTAAACTGGGATGTGGTACAGCCCTGTAGGCAAACAGCAACTGCTGCAACACTAGGTCCCAATTATTGGAGAATTCGTTGATGAATTTTCTTATCATGGCCCCCAAAGTTCCATTGAACCTTTCCACCAGGCCATTGGTTTGATGGTGGTACGGGGTGGCAACCAAGTGATTCACCCCATGAGTTTCCCACAGTTTTTCCATGGTCCCTGCCAGGAAATTAGACCCTGAATCTGTAAGGATGTCAGAGGGCCAACCTACCCTGGCAAAGATGTCTGTTAGGGCCAGGCACACAGTGTTAGCCCTGGTGTTGCCTAGAGCTACTGCTTCTGGCCATCGGGTAGCAAAGTCCACTAAAGTCAGTACATACTGCTTTCCTCTGGGCGTCTTTTTTGGGAAAGTGCCCAGAATATCCACAGCTACTCGCTGAAATGGGACCTCAATTATGGGGAGTGGCTGGAGAGGGGCCTTGACCTGGTCTTGAGGCTTACCTACTCTTTGGCATACCTCACAAGACCGGACATACTTGGCAACATCCTTGCCCATCCCCTCCCAGTGGAAGGACTTCCCCAACCGGTCCTTGGTTCTGTTCACCCCAGCATGGCCACTGGGATGATCATGGGCTAAGCTTAAGAGCTTCTCCCGGTACTTAGTTGGGACCACCAACTGTTTGTGCGGCTGCCATTCTTCCCGGTGTCCACCAGAAAGAATTTCCTTGTATAAAAGTCCTTGGTCTATAACAAACCGGGATCGATTAGAAGAGCTGAGAGGCGGTGGGGTGCTCCGTGCCGCCGCCCACGCTTTCTGAAGGCTGTCATCTGCTTCCTGCTCAGCCTGGAACTGTTCCCTTGAGGCTGGGGTCACCAGTTCTTCCTCAGACTGTGGACTTGGGCTTGGTCCCTCTGGAAGCGATGTAGGTGATGGGGTTGGTTCCGTTGCTGGTGAACCGCTCTCCGCTGGTGCACCTGAGGGTATTTCAGGCTCTGGCTGAGCCTTTTGGGTATGGCTGTCGTGTGCTTCTGCCAGTTCTGGCTCGCTGGCGCCCTCTGGCGTTGAGTTTGAAGATGTGGTTGCACTTGCTGGTGCTGGTTGCTGTTCCAGTTCCGGGCCTGGGACTGGAGATGCTGTGGCTGTTTCAGTGGTAGGCATGGAATCCGGGTCCACTACCTCTGTCTGGGTCTCTGGTAACACAGACGGGGCTTCTGTGGACGGCTCAGGAACAGGAATGGGTCTGGAAGCTTGCCTGGTTTGGCTACGGGTAACCATTCCCACTCTCTTGGCCCGCCTCACCTGGTTGGCCAAGTCTTCCCCCAGTAGCATGGGGATAGGATAATTGTCATAGACTGCAAAAGTCCACATTCCTGACCAGCCTTTGTACTGGACAGGCAGTTGAGCTGTAGGCAAGTCTACAGCTTGTGACATGAAGGGGTAAATTGTAACTTTGGCCTTTGGGTTGATGAATTTGGGGTCAACGAAGGATTGGTGGATAGCTCACACTTGTGCCCCCGTGTCTCTCCACGCAGTAACCTTCTTTCCGCCCACTCTCAAATTTTCCCTTCGCTCCAAGGGTATTTGAGAGGCATCCGGGCCTGGGGATCTTTGGTGTGATGGTGGTGTAATGAATTGCACTCGCATGGTGTTCTTGGGACAGTTGGCCTTGATATGTCCCGGTTCATTACACTTAAAGCATCTTCCATCTGATGGTTCACTGGGCCGAGGTGAGTTACTGGAGACTGGTGAGGTTGAAGAGTAGGGTATCTGTGGCTTTACTTGGGTGGTATGGAGGGTCTTTGGCTGTCCTCGGTTGTAGGGTTTATGGTCTGTGTGCCCCCTGGGGTAATCGTTCCCCTTGACAGTAGCTTTTTTGCTTTCTGCCAGTTCCATCCATTTGGCTCCAATCTCCCCCGCCTCAGCGATAGTTTTGGGATTTCTATCTTGTATGTACCGTGTGATGTCTTCAGGAACACCATCCAAGAACTGCTCCATTTGTATGAGGAGGTTCACTTCTTCCAAGGTTTGAATGTTGTTTCCTGTTAACCAGGCCTCATAGTTTTTTGCAATGTAGTAGGCGTGTTTGGGAAATGACACCTCTGGTTTCCATTTTTGGGTTCTGAAGCGCCGACGGGCATGATCTGGGGTTATCCCCATCCTGTATCTGGCCTTGGTTTGAAAAAGTTTATAGTCATTCATTTGCGGCTTGGGCATTTCAGCTGCCACCTCTGCTAAAGGTCCACTGAGGTGTGGCCTTAATTCTACCATGTACTGGTCTTCGGGGATGCTGTACCCAAGACAGGCTCTTTCAAAATTTTCCAAGAAGGCCTCGGTGTCATCACCTGCCTTGTAGGTGGGAAATTTCCTGTGCTGGGGAGCAATAATTGGCGCCGGGTTGTTAGGGTTGGCTGGCACATGCAGCCCAGCTTTTGCCATCTCCAGTTCATGTTTTCTCTGTTTTTCCTTCTCTTCATTCTCTTTTTGTTGTTTTTCCATTTCTTTTTGTTGTTTTTCCATTTCTTTTTGGTGCTTTTCCATTTCTTTTTGGTGCTTTTCCATTTCTTTTTGGTGCTTTTCCATTTCTCGGCGGTGGGCTGCCTCATCTTCTGCTTGTTTCCTTCGGTAGGCCACCTCTTCTTCTTCTAGTTTTCTTTTGTGTGCTGCCTCTTGGGCTGCCTGTTCTCTTTGGAAGGCTGCCAGTTTGAGGCTTTCTTCCTTTTCTTTCATCTCCATCTGTCGCCTGTGTTCAGCGTCTTTGATTTGTTCTTCGGCGTCAATCCTTGCCTTAGAAGTCATGGTTCCTGTTTTCTTGTGTTGGAGTGCCCTCCGATGTTTATCTTCTGAACTGCAGGCTCTCTGTTGCCTCCTGAAGTCTGCCTAGCAACAGTGCTTTTTTCCTTTTCTCTCTCTAGCTAATGTTCAATGAAGGGAAACCAGAAAAACCACTTTATTTGCATGCATATAGAGTGCTGGTATGACTCTCAATGGGAGTGCTATTGTGTGACAATAGACTGTCAATAGTCTGCTAATGGCTTCTCGCTTAACATGCAAACCACAAACTGCTAGAGAGAGCAGAAAAAAAAAAAATTCTCTCTGGTTCCCTTTTAAAACCAAACTGTTTCTCTCTGCTAAAAAACCCTTAGCAGAGAAAAGAAAAATATAATATTCCTACTGGCTTCTGGATTCTGTCTATCTCCCGCCACTGCCACCATGACATAACCTTATTCCCAGATTCTGGACCTTAGCGTCCAAAATTTGGGGGTTAGCATGAAAACCTCCAAGCTTAGTTACCAGCTTGGACCTGGTACTGCTGCCACCACCCAAAAAATTAGAGTGTTTTGGGGCACTCTGGTCCCCCTGAAAAACCTTCCCTGGGGACCACAAGACCCAAATCCCTTGAGTCTCACAACAAAGGGAAATAATCCTGATTCCCTTCCCCCCTCCAGGTGCTCCTGGAGAGATACACAGACACAAGCTCTGTGAAACTACGCAGAGTGAGTCCCCCTCTCCGTTCCCAATCCTGGAACAAAAGCACTTTCCTCTTCACCCAGAGGAAATGCAAAATCAGGCTAGCAATCCAACACACAGCTCTCCCCTTGATTTCTTCCTCCCACCAATTCCCTGGTGAGTACAGACTTAATTTCCCTGAAGTAAAGAAAAACTCCAACAGGTCTTAAAAGAAAACTTTTTATAAAAAAGAAAGAAAAAATACAAATGTTCTCTCTGTATTAAGATGATACAACACAGGGTCAATTGCTTAAAAGAATATTGAATAAACAGCCTTATTCAAAAAGAATACAAATCAAAGCATTTCCAGCACTTATATTCATGCAAATACCAAAGAAAAGAAACCATAGAACTTACTATCTGATCTCTTTGTCCTTACACTTAGAAACAGAAGACTAGAAAATAGAACTACTTCTCCAAAGCTCAGAGGAAACAGGCAGACAGACAAAAGACTCAGAGACACACTTCCCTCCACCCAAGGTTGAAAAAATCCGGTTTCCTGATTGGTTCTCTGGTCAGGTGTTTCAGGTGAAAGAGACATTAACCCTTAGCTATCTGTTTATGACAGGGGTAAAAAGCCAGACATCAGTCAGGAAATGTCTACTCCAGATATTAGAAGTGTAAACAGCTATATTGAAAGTAACAGAAGGCTATTCCATGGTGTAGAGCTTTATTAGCTTGGATCTTTTTTAAAAGTTATTTCCTTTTCAGTCCACATGTGGAGAGTTGTTTTAGAACAAGTATAGACCGATATTAAATGGAAGTTTATGCATAAGTGGGAAGAAAGAATTCAGGATTCTAAGCCTAACTTTTGAAAAGACACTAATGATTTTGAGCACCTTAAAGAGGCCTGATTTTCAGTGACCAGTTGCTCACAATCACTAATTGTGTTTGAAATTATGGGCTCTAATGTTTTGAGTTTAAATAATGTTTGTCAGTCAAAACGCAATACCTTTTTACTATTTCTATAGCAAAGGATCTATCAGAGAACAGGATGGCAAAAGGAAAATAAGTTTTATTGTTCAACAAGTATTCACTCTTCCAGTTACTTTCTAGAGAAAACCTGGACTCCATTTGTGGAAGTATAGCTAACCAGACATTTATCACCTGATCAGAACTTCTGACTAGCCACTGAGCCCTGGGTTCAACAGACTGAAACTCTCAAAAAGGCCAAGACTTGGTTATGGCTAAGTTTCTTGTAAGGAAATGAAAACACTCCTTGAAACTGGCAAAACAAAACAAAAAATTGGGCTATGGGGCTGTTTCCTTGCTATGTAAACTTTCAGGCTCAGGTTGGAGCCAGGGCTCTGGGATTTCATACTGTGAGAAGTTGGGCAAATGGACTTGAACTTACCGAAGCTAGAAAGGGATGTGGTCTGGTGTCCTATTTCCATACACAAATTGCAAAAGTAAAGTCTCCACATGGTTTTTATTTATTTCAATTTTTAAACATGCTAAAAAAGACTCCCACCAATATGCTGTAGTACCCTTAACATAACTTAAAAATACAAGTGCTAAAGTTAAGAAAATCCACTATAAATTCTCATTCTTTTATAAAACATTCTCCTTGCATAATTCCACTTTTCCAGTTACAATCACTGTCCATTTTTTTAATGTCTGGTGGGGAAAAAAAGAAGTTCTGCAGTGAACTCAAGAGAGCACAGCATCTCCTCTGAAATAAACAGCTGCATCTCTGCAATCAGGCAGAGCCCTCAGACATAGGCACAAGAACTGGGGATGCAGGAGGTGCTGCAGCATGCCCAGATTTTAAGAAGGGCTCTGCTCCTTGCTCCACACCTGGGGTCCCGGCTGCCAGCCCTATGCTGGGGGCTCTATGCCTGACCCCAGCTGTGGCCACTCTCTTGGACCCCTTACCCTTATCTGTGTCCCCCTGCTCCAGAGCCATGGCCCTGCTCCTGGCTCCAGCTCTGGAGGGCAGGGAGACAGAGGGGAAAAGGGATGTGAGGTAAAAAGGGGGCTTTGCAGTTTCATTGGCTTTCAGCAGTCCCACTATAAAATGTGTTCCAGTGCCACTGCCCTCAGAAATGTAAAGTACACTCAAAATAAAACATCATAGTTACACACAGGACAGTCTGGGGCAATCTTTTCTTTATTGTTCTCCTAAACTATATTGTGATAGTTGAGATCACTGGGCTTGTGCACTGTTGTTGGGAAGAGCAAAGGGTGGGGCCTTCTCCTTCAAGGTGCCATGACTCTGCAATGCTTTATCATCAAGGCTCATCAGGATACACCTAAGGCATCCATCTTTCAGGACAAGGCCAAAGAGCTTGGAGCAGATTCTCAGGCGATGTAAATCTGCATAATTCCATTTAAGTCAATGCAGTGATACTGATTTACGAAAGCTCAGATTCTGGCCTCTTAGCTTTTTCATTTTTTGTTTTCTCCTTACAAGTTTGTGGTGTCTGTTGTTTAAAAATGTGTGTGTGTGGTGGTGGGGGGGGGCAACTGTGTTTAGAAAAAAATCTAAAGCTTTTAAAGCCATAATGTACTTTGCATAAGAACCTAAAATGTATTTTTCCTTAATATTTAAATATTAATGAAAAGGGACACAAAAATATCATTTAACATCCTCTGAAAAGCATTCTATATCAGAATGGTCAGAGAATTGGGGGTAATTTGGTAGGGAAATATGCTGTCATGGATTTGACAGGATGTCATGTGTCAACACAACTGATCAAGTTGTTTGACATGATACATTCCTTCCCTAGAATTCTTCCAGTTATTTGTCAGAATGTATTTCCTCAGCAGAAGTCAAACCGCTAACTATATTTTACCTTTTAACAAGAACTATCCACATTGCTGCAGAAAAACTAAAACTCCAACATGGAAACAACAGCAGGGGACATTAAACACAATTTTACACTCTGGTTATTGCTGGACATAACTGTGATTAGTGGTGACCATCAGTGCAGATTACCTTGCTACCTGAAGTACTACTGTTTCATGCAGTCATGTACAGAAAAAAAAAACTATGCCTCCTTCTGGGAAAAAATATTGCATCATATTAAATCTGTATCCCCGATCGAAGTGAGGCAAAATGCAAAGAAAAGGCACAGTCCCCACAGTGCCATTGAAAGGTTTTTATTAGCTTGAAATATCTACTCCTACCATGCTATGAGTTTTGTCCTCAAGAATGTGATGAAGCTTAAGTGTCTAAGTAAAAAACACATTCTCTTCTGCCATTTTCCCACTCTTTGCATCACTGCATATTCATGACACATACTCATAGTCACAAAGAGATTCCTAGTCTGTCCTGCTTCAAACCAAGTGCCAAGATATCAGTTAAAATAAATGACATGTTGAACCCATTAGAGTTGCTTTTCTTTCATCCAGGTAAGCAGATACATTGCTATTTCCTGCTGGTGCAGGCCTCAGCTGGTTTGACCAGGAGGATCTTTTTGGCTCATTTGGTAGTGCTACGAAGATGGTCCTGGTCTGAGCTACATGCAGCAAGCCAGTGCTCCCACTAATTGGTTCAGTCCATTATATTTTATGGCAGGTCTGTGGCAGACATAATCATGTTATCTTCAAAAGCAGTAATCGGATTTTTTTTTATTTACTTTGACATGGTCCAACCCAGATTTCAGGTCTCAATCTCTGCATACAGTGTACTGAACGAAAATATTTTTCCTGGCATTTCCATGCATCAGTGAGCAGATCACTTCAACTCTTTATTTTCAAAAGATTAGTTACTTATATTTATGTACTAATTTATCTGCTTCCCAATTGTGCTTCCCTGGACCACATTGAATAGTATCTTATCACCTAAGTAAACTCATTTAAATCAACACGAGCAGTGGCAGAAAGGAGACACCCCTTTAGTAAAGCTCTATGTTATTGTGAATGTTTTATATGTAATTATTAATATGTATTTATAGTACCTATACATTATTGCATATTATTATTTTAGTATTAATATTTAATTATTACTTATTAATAATAAACCTGATCATTGGGGCTCTAAGGCACTATTAGATGTATAGCTTTACTACTACTACTAAAATAGCATTACTTGAGCTAGACAAAACTATCATGGTGCCAAATTCTGCCTTCAGACAAGTGCACACATGCAATTCCCATTAACTTCATTGGGGATTCAGCACACACATGGGAGAGCAGTATTTGGCCTATAATTATAGTGCCCTAGAACATTCAGAGTATATCTTTCCTAACAAAACACTTCCCTTTCCACCTCCTTTAGTTTCTCTCTATCACTCGCACTTTCATCACATAGAACTCATTTTTATAAAGTCCTACCACCAAATTCAAGTGAGGTACAGTACTACTAGCAATTCTAGTTCCCTATTATTTATTCAATCATTACACTTCACTCTGAATACATGTAAATACATTTACAGATGCTAGTTATAATTTCTCTTGTATAGGCTTACACTAATTAAAGATTTTCTAACTCCTGGGCCCTGATTTTTTTTTTTTAAATTGAAAGACCTTTGTTGCTCTAATACTATGAGACAAGTGGAAGCAGCTAATGTTTATATTATTGATTAATCAGCCAGTAAAGGGATTAGGTTTTAAGATTGTTTAGCACACAAAAATCCATACTTATTGTGTTAAAACAGATTTGGAGACCTTGTTTATCAGCTATATCCAATATCTGCCCTCTGGGATTTATGCAAGCTAAAATGTCTATATTTGAACATAAACCAATCTGTTAAGAAGAATATCTAATGATGTGACACAAAGGCACATAGTTTTAGCAAATGATGGATCAGTAACTGAAAAAAGACCACTTATACAAACACTTGTAAAATTAGAAAGTGCTCAAACATTAAATAAATTGAGTAAATAAAGATGAAAATTGGAATGGTTTCTTTACTTAGTGGATTCAATGTTTTCTTTACTTAGTGGATTTCCTATGATGTATTTATTACATAATTTTTGGGGATAAAGAATTTCATTTGCTTGACCAGTAAATTCTACATACATGCACATACAGAGAAATATTCCTTGTGGCTGTTCGGTATGGAATATCCTGGCTACAGTGAGTATTGCCAGGAACGAACAGAGACATTTTGCTGGCTAGGGCAGCAAATGATTTTGGATACACACACACACACACACACACACACACACACACACACACACACACACACACACACACACACACACACACACACACACACACACAAAGACCTGTCAAAAGACCTTGTGTGCACACCTCTGGTGGAAATAGTTATGCAAATATGTTTGAATGAGTATTCATACTACATTTGCTTTCTGTGCCTTTCTTGTTACGATGTTTTCATTTTCATGAATATTTGCACAAAAGAGTTAAAAATGGGGGAAATGAATATTGTTATTATTTGCAAGAATATTTGAGGCTACCTTTTTTTCCTGTATTCTCCTAGATTCAAATACTGCAGTTAACAGAGTTTATTATTTACCACAACTATGTTTAGGAACTCTATATTCTGTTTTATATCCCTGCTGATGAAGTCTATGTGACGTGGTCTAAGTTCTTATCTCCATATTAAAGTTTTGCCAGTTATACCAATATAGTTATATGGGCTGCTCCTGAGGGCATTCTGCACCAAAAAAAAAAATCTATGCGTGGGGAGCTTAGTGTGGGGTCCAGATGCCAGGGAAGTGGGGCTCAGTGTGGTGGGGATCCAGGTGCAGCTGGTTGGGTCTTGGTAGGGTGGGGATCCGGGTGCAGGTGGCTCAGTGGGGTAGTTCAGGTGCAGGGAGAGCGGTGCTTATTGGGGGGAGGGTTGGGTGCAGGGGTAGTTAGGCTCAGCGAGGACATGAGGGGGTCTGGATGCATGGAGGTTGGGTGAATGGGGGAGCAGCTCCCTGTACAGTGATTGCTTCCCCTGCAGCTAAGGAGCGATGGGTGCAGGAAGTGGGGAGAGGGAGTTTGCAGAGCTTCCTGCAGCCAGGGGAGAAATCTTTGGGTGAGTCTGACACAGCCCTGGATGCAGTGCACGGGAAGAGAAAGTCCCACCCTCCCCAGCCCAGACAGGACTAGCAGCTGAGCTCAGCACAGGATATGAACCACCAGGCGGGTCTTCCGCAGTTCCGCCCTCTACCCGACACCTCTCTGCTGGCTGCTCTGGGCACCCAAAACATCCTGCTGGGGAGGGTCACATGGCCACTCTTGTGACTTCCCTTTGCTCCCTTGTCATTTTTCTGAGGGGAAGCAAAGAAATCTGTAGGATATATAAATTCTGCATGTGTGCATTTGTGCAAAATTCCTCCAGGAGTAAAGGGTATAGTTATATCAGTATATGTCCTCAAGTAGATACTCTTTGTTTTGCATAAGAGAGTGCCTTTCTTTCAGTTTAGCTTAAACATCTTCCCAAGTGACTAAACAAAAAAAAAGGCACCGTTATATCAAAATAAGTGTGTCTGCATGGAGGACTATGCCAGTAAGTATACTGGTTCAAATTCACATTTGAGGTTATACAGAAAAAAACCTTTCCTGCGTAGATAAGGCCTAAACTGTAAATATACCTGGCAACTTTTGAGTTTATGATGCCAGAACAGTGTTGCAAATAGATCACACCTTTCTAAAGGACCAGATTAGAGAGCTGACCTCTTAAGAAAAGCTGTATTATTGCTAGGACTGTACCAAATTCACAGCCATGAAAAACGCATCACACACCATGAAATCTGGTCTTTTGTGTACTTTTACCCTGGTCTTTTGTGTACTTTTACCCTATACTATACAGATTTCATGGTGGAAAGTCCAGTGTTTCTCAAATTGGGGGTCTTGACACAAAAGGGAGTTGAAGAGGGGTGCCCAGTGTTGTCAGATGCTACCAGTGTGGTGCTCTGCTCTGTTCAATGTCGATATCAATCGGCTGCGTGTGTGTATTCCCTCTGTGTGCTGCCCCAGCTCTGGGCAGATAGCTGACACAGCAGATCCCGAGAGTACCCCCAATGATCACAGAGTCTAGTAAGGTACGAAGGCACTTCGGCCAGGTTTATTGTCAAATGAAGCACAATGATAGTTCCCTCTAGATTTTACTCTACAGGACATTCTACGAGTATGTGCCCCCTGGCAATGGCCTCAGCTCAGTCAGTGGCGGGACTTTCCACTGCCCCCTAGGCTGGACAAAGACATTGCTCCAGGGATGCATTCTTATACACAGGTACAAACAAGTTACACATCACTCCTGACTTACTGAGGTGCAACTCTTCTACGTAGCAAGGTACAACCCCTCTAAGCAGTAAGGTGCCGCCTCTCACCTTGTACATGTTGGTTTGAACAGAACAGCTCTATCCATCATATTACTCTTTTGGCCCTGTCATTGGGATGGGTCAGCTTGTTCCTTTTTATCTGTATGGAGTGTACAAGTATGCAAATGTTCTGATATCTGGTGTCCAGTACCTTTTAGGTATGTCTCTTTTTTTGCAGCATCAGCCCTTTCTTTGCCAGCTTCTGTGAGCAGGGCCTGCCTCTGGCTCACAGCTTAACTTTGCTTTATGTTAGCAAAGTTTTGACCATTACCTTAGTTCAGGCCTTAGGCCTCAAACTGGGCCTCTGATACCAAGGTTTATGTCTCAGGGTCTCCTCTTACTACATCCAGGTTATTTTAGGGTTGTCACAGTATTGCCACCCTTACTTCTGCACTACCTTCAGAGCTGATGGCTGGACAATGGTGGCTTCTAACTGAGGGCCAAGCTCTGCAAGCAGCAGCACAGAAGTAAGGGTGGCAATAATATATCATGCCATCCTTACTTCTGCACTGCTGCCTTCAGAGCTGAGCTGCTGGCCAGCAGTCACTGCTCTCCAACTGCTCAGCTCTGAAGGCAGCGCTGCCACGAACAGCAGTGCAGAACTAAGGGTAACAGTACCACAACTCCCCCACAATAACTTTGTGACACCCCCCCAGCTCCTTTTTGAGTCATAATCTCTACAATTAAAACATCATGAAATTTCAGATTTAAATAGCATGAAATTTACAATTTTTAAAATCCTATGACTGTGAAATTGACCAAAATGGACCATAAATTTGAGATGACCCTAATTACTACCTCTAAATAATTTCCTGCTAGTGTCTAGATAGGTGTATATAGGAAATACAGTGTGAACGCCACCAATTGCAAATGGTCTACTAGTTGTGGTCCAGAGAATGCATTTGAATTTGAGAAACTACACTATCCATCTTTAAGATGCACATGACTCATGTAGAAAATAAATATATGAGATCATAAATAGCTGTAACTGTAATTGTGTCAATTTATTCTGTTTTTTTCTAAACATGTCTGCTTCTAAATTACATTGTTCTCTAAATTATATTCTAAGATTACATTACTCCATGGTCTTAACATGTACCATAGTTTCCCTTTCTTTATCTTGTTGTTTAATTCTAATAGAAATATTGCCAAAAGAGATTTTCTTTGGTAAGGCTTCACACATGTAACTCCATTTCAAATCCAAATTTTAAATACTATACAATGTCATTTTGTGAATAATTGTTTTTTCAATCCCATGTAACTATTGTGACAAATATCAGAGGGGTAGCTGTGTTAGTCTGGATCTGTAAAAGCAGCAAAGAATCCTGTGGCACCTTATAGACTAACAGACGTTTTGGAACATGAGCTTTCGTGGGTGAATACCCACTTCGTCAGATGCATGTGGTGGAAATTTCCAGCGGCAGGTATATATATGCAGGCATAGAGATAATTAGGTCAGTTCAATCAGGGAGGATGAGGCCCTGTTCTAGCAGTTGAGATGTGAAAACCAAGGGAGGAGAAACTGGTTTTGTAATTGGCAAGCCATTCACAGTCTTTGTTTAATCCTGAGCTGATGGTGTCAAATTTGCAGATGAGCTGAAGCTCAGCAGTTTCTCTTTGAAGTCTGGTCCTGAAGTTTTTTTGCTGCAGGATGGCCACCTTAAGGTCTGCTATAGTGTGGCCAGGGAGGTTGAAGTGTTCTTCTACAGGTTTTTGTATATTGCCATTCCTAATATCTAATTTGTGTCTGTTTATCCTTTTCCGTAGCGACTGTCCAGTTTGGCCGATGTACATAGCAGAGGGGCATTGCTGGCATATGATGGCGTATATTACATTGGTGGACATGCAGGTGAATGAACTGGTGATGGTGTGGCTGATCTGGTTAGGTCCTGTGATGGTGTCGCTGGTGTAGATATGTGGGCAGAGTTGGCATCGAGGTTTGTTGCATGGATTGGTTCCTGAACTAGAGTTACTATAGTGTGGTGTGCAGTTACTGGTGAGAATATGTTTCAGGTTGGCAGGTTGCCTGTGGGTGAGAACAGAGCCTCATCCTCCCTGACTGAACTACCTCGTTATCTCTAGCTTGCCTGCATATATATACCTGCCCCTGGAAATTTCCACCACATGCATCTGACGAAGTGGGTATTCATCCACGAAAGCTCATGTTCCAAAACATCTGTTAGTCTATAAGGTGCCACAGAATTCTTTGCTGCTTTTATTGTGACAAAGTTCCTCCTCTACCTTGGTGGATCCTGCATTTATTGGCAGATTTGTTTATCTCAGTGATCTTCCCCACAGTCTGAATCAACTCCTCCTGTGTCTGATCAGGAGTTGGGAGGTTTGGGGGGAACCCAGGCTCGCCCTCTACTCTGGGTTCCAGCCCAGGGCCCTGTTGATTGCAGCTGTCTATAGTACCTCCTGTAATAGCTGCATGACTACCTGGGCTACTTCCCCATGACCTCCTCCAAGCACCTTCTTTATCCTCACCACAGGACCTTCCTCCTGGTGTCTGATAACACTTATACTCTTCAGTCCTCCAGCAACTCTCACTCTCAGCTCCTTGCACCTCTTGCTCCCAGCTCCTCACACGCACTTCCTCTCCTCTGGCTCGCCCCCACCTGACTGGAGTGAGCTCCTTTTTAAACCCAGATGCCCTGATTAGCCTGCCTTGATTGGCTGCAAGTGTTCTAATCAGCCTGTCTGCCTTAACTGGTTCTAGTAGGTTCCTGATTACTCTAGTGTAGCCCCTGCTCTGGTCACTCAGGAAACAGAAAACTGTTCATCCAGTGACCAGTATATTTGCTCTCTACCAGACTCCTGTATTCCACTGGTTTGGGTCTGTCACACTATGCATTTAACATATAAAAATGTAGTGAAATATTATAAAACCTATTATAAAAGACTCCATAAAATACCCATTAGTGGAAGCTAAAAAGCTAAAAACTTTGGATTTGTGTAATCTAATAGTCATATAATCAGTAGGAATCACGATAATTTTAAAATTTTAAAAGGATTTTTTTTCAGATTCCGAATTATTTCTAATTATTTTCTCCCTTTTAACATTTCTTGAACTCCTACTATAAAAGTGCACTAAGTGATAACTTCTTACATTTTACACATTTTAATATTGTAATTATTGGGGCTGCTCATTACACCAAACCCCTAGGGTGCCAGGAGCTGGGTGTATTGCAACTCAGAGGCAAGCATATAAGTGATTCAGCATCTAGCCCTTGTAGGTTCTGGTGGGTCTCCAGTAACTACTCAGTCACATGATTAAGGGAGAGATTATTTTACTAGGGCTGGCAGGAAAGGGAAAGGTTTCAAATAACCTAGGTACAGTTGCTTATTAAACAGTCGTAATTCAAAGTGATCAATAAAGGTTCTTGTTTGAAACACTGGGGCAGTCCAAGTGAGAGTCAGGGCTCTTCAGGACTTATTCCTGGATTATCCGCTCTGGTTTGATCTTTATTCCAAACAAATAGGTGCTTGTAGGTTTCCTGGTCAGGCTCATTTAGTGTCTTTCACTGGGGCCCCTCTGCAATGGTTCCTTGCTTAGCTGCCACTGTTCCCACACAGACCCGCATCTAGCTGTAATGCCCTACAGTGATAGCCTATTCCACATGTGTCTCTGCATATGGTTTCTAGGGAATCTTTTCTGCCCGTAGCTTCCCTGCAACTTCTGGCTAGTGATACAGCCTTGACATCCATCTTCCCTCCAGCTCTAGCTAGCCATGTGGCTGCTGCTTCCCAAACAGAGTGCAGTCACTTCCTGGTCCAGGACCTTTCCACTTATCTGTCCAGGAGAAGGAGAATATACAGTGGGAAGGGAGTCGATGGAAGTTATAATCTCCTGATTATAAACTAGTAGACTTTAAGGTCAGAAGGGACTGTCATGATCATCTAATCTGACCTCCTTCACATTGCAGGCCACAGAACTTCACCCACCCAATCCTCTGATTGAGTTACTGAAGTCCTCAAATCATGGTTCAAAGACTTCAAGTTACAGAGTATTCACCATTTACACTAGTTTAAACCTGCAAGTGACCTGTGCCCCATACTGCAGAGGAAAGCAAAAAATGCCCAAGATGTCTGCCAATCTGACTGTGTGAAAATTCCTTCCCGACCCAAAATCTGTCAATCAGTTAGACCCTGAGCATGTGGCAAGACCCACCAGGCAGAGGAAAGAATTCTCTGTAGTAACTCAGAGCCCTCCCCATCTAGTGCCAGTCTCTGACCCTTGTGGATTTTTGCTGCAGGCAGTAGCTAATGGGCCATATGCTATTGTAAGCAACTTCATTATACCATCCTCTCCAAAAATTTATCAAGCTCAGTCTTGAAGTCAGTTAGGTTTTTTGCTCCCACTGCTCCCCTTGTAAGGCTGTTCCACAACTTCACTCCTCTAATGGTTAGAAACCTTCATCTAATTTAAAGTCTAAACTTCCTAGTGTCCAGTTTATATCCATTTGTTCCTATGTCCACATTGGCACTTAACTTAAATAACTCCTCTCTCTCACTAGTATTTACCCTTCAGATGTATTTATGGAGAGCAATTACATCTCCCCTCAAATTTCTTTTGGTTAGGCTAAGCAAGCCAAGCTCTTTGAGTCTCCTTTCATAAATTAGGTTTTCTATTCCTTGGATCATCCTAGTAGCCCTTCTCTGCATCTCTTCCACTTTGAATTCATCTTTCCTAAACATGGGAGACCAGAATTGCACACAGTATTTCAAATGAGATCTCACCAGTGCCTTGTGTAATTATACTAACACTCTATCTCTACTGGAAATACCTCACCTCATGCATCCTAGGACTGTGTTAGCCTTTTTTCATGGACACTTTACACTGACAGCTCAGAGTCATCCTATGAACAACCAATACACCCAGATCCAATATCTTCGCATTTCAGGAATGATATTGCATTACATTGTCCTTAGCAAGGGTCAGCTTCACCTACTGTGCAATTGTGACAATATTGCTGCTCTTGTATGACTGAGCCTAGAAGTAGCATCTTCCTGTCTGGCTCAGTAAGACCTTCTTGGATCCTGGATAAGGTCTGCCACAGAGCACAGCTGCTTCTTTTTGGATGTTGTCCCCTCAGAAAAGTGGGCCAAGAGAAGGTAGAGTTGGGAGATGAGTTAGTGGGCCTTGAATTACATTCCTCCCCTTATTCATTGAGTGAAATTCTGGAATTGCTGTCCAGAGGCAAGAGCAAAAGTAAACGGCACCCTCTCAAAGCCTGCAGCAAGTTACTTCCCCCCACAGACATACAGGAAGAGAGTATCAGGGGAGGAACTGTGGCTTCTTTGAGTCACTAACTCAGGATCTGGCCCACTTTTCCTGTATCCTGCTCTATTTGGGTCACACTGAACTTAGATCGAGCACTCAAAAGTAGCCAAAGATAAATAGCAACATGAGAAATGACCACATTTTTTTCTGATTCATATCAGAAAAAAAACAAAAAACAAACCCACAACCATTTGTTTCCTTTTGGGAGCTAACAGATTTGTGGGATGTCAAAACTGGGCACAATTGTCTTCTAACAGATTATGAATACCATGTGTGACAGAACAGAAGAAAACAGAAAATGTTTATACAAAGTGTCAGAGATGGCTAAACTACTTTGTGGCATATGGAATGCATGTTGTCGAACTGAAAAGTTCATCACACTCCTGCTGTTTGGCTGTGGCATATATCACCCAATAGCTCTCACTGGCATATCACAGCTGAAATGTAAACTTATAAAAAGCTTTTTGCTTCAACAAAACACATGCCACTTGCCAAACAATAACACTACAGTCCCTGCTGCTTTCTTTTTGTATCAGTAAGTCTTTATTACAGTTATACAACTACAGTGTAACAAATAAATTGGGCTGAGTGGTCCAAAATCTGCATTTATGGTCTTTTACGGAATCTTTTCGTACCAATAAATTTCCCAAACCAATGACTCCAGCTTTTTCTCTATCAACTTCAACTCTTTCCTGTAAATATAAAAGAGAAGTGGCAAAGGGAGGGAAAATAGCATAAAAGTATAACTTGGAAGGAATCTTCTTGTTCATACCAAATTGCAAGTGGCTTTCCGACCATATCACACATGTGAGATGACATTCTGCAATTTATTCCAGTTAATCCCTTAGTTCTGTACATCAGCATTCCTGTGCATACAGTCCATTAATGGCCCCCAGATGTTATCAAATAAATCACCTTTGCCCTGCAGCCTGTATGTTGTTGTTTTTTCTCTCTCATATGATGCCATTTGGGTCAGATTTGCTGCCCATCTGTTGTGCATTTCCTTCTACTTTCTCAGGCTAACTCACTTTTGCAGCCATTAAATTGATGATTTAGTCTTATTTTTCAGTAAACAGACCCAAGAGCTGAAATATCATATAACGGAATTTAAACTTAGTTCATATAATGTTTGTGGAATCTAGTATTACTTACGGACTATTTTGAAATGTTTTAACTTGTGAATATTCATTGATTTCTTATTATAATCTGTTCCATTCTATTTTTCAATACAAGCCCACAGTACTTTTTTTCTCTACAATATTGTCCCAGTAAAGTTTAAGGATGATTAGGCATAAATATCTATTAGGATCATATAACATATAGGTGTTTGGTGTTAATTGTATTGTATTCTCTTTAAGAGTGGGTTCTGATCCCGATCTTCTGCAATGAATTCCCCAACAAATTAATCATGCACATTTTTAACTGAAGGCATTGTCCTAGTTCATATCTGACTAGGGATGTTCATTTTCTAAACTACTAGCCACCCCCTTATAAATCAATTATACTCAGGATGATTTTTTGCATGCAGGGTGACCAAAAGTGTCTGAGATCATCTAATTTAATACATAGATTGCTCAAAATATATGCCAGCTCATAGCTGTCATCCTACTGGGAATCATTAACGAAACATATACGGAGTTTTTGAAATGTATGGGTCAATCCCCCTGGAGTCTCTGTTCAGACAGATCCCACAGAGCTGTAAGAAACTATTGTGTTTTAGTTTGCATAGTTCCACCAAAAGGAAGCTAATGAGCTGATAGTCACTAGGATTTGGAGGGTTCATTAGAATTCAAAATCTTCAAACTAATTCTGACAAAATTCATCAATTTCCTAATGACATCAGCAAGTTTTCCCCCAAAGATCAGCCTTCATACCTCTACCTCCCTACTTACTGAAAGGCTTCGGGGGGGGGATGGACCCTCCCTACCCTCTCCTGGACTCCTGTGCAACAGCCAGCTGTCCTGCTCCTCACATCTTGACTCTTGGAAGGGCATGGGGTGGAATGGGAGCGTTTTCTGGCAAGTAGGCCACCTGTCATCCCCAAATCTGTAGGGACTTGGAAATCTCTTTAGGGCTTCAGGTTCCCCACTTGAGCCTCCATTCAGGAGTAAGACAGCAAAAAGTTGTGCTTTCATGCTTCCAATACTCCATTGAATCTGGCCATAGTCCAGAGCCTGAGACTCTCCACTCTGAACGCAGTAATGGACAGGGTTTTGCTCACACTAAACAGCATATTCTGCATACTCTCCAGGCCAGACATTTGCTCACAAACTTAAGCTAACTGATTAAGTACCCTTAGAATGCTTTAAGACAGCTGGGATAGAGGGTAAAGGACACAAGGCTCTCACCCCAGAAGATACTAATTATTGAATTAGAGGATCCAGGTGTTGGCAGAAGATTGTGTTGTGGGAGGCACCTTACACAGTTCGAGCTGACCATATCATCCTTGTGCAGCATGTAAATATTTCAGCTATCTCCACAAATGTAAGAACTTAGGGCAAACTTCCAATCTTTTTACTATCACTTGACTTTGGTGTCTAGATGTGAAATGTTTGTAGAGTTGTACTGCAAATTATAAGGAAACAACAAAAAGAGGTTAAAGAGTTTGCTATCTGGAGTGTGAATACAAATATCACTAAAGGCAAGAGCAAAATGAAGTTTTCAAACCTTTGAAGTTGAATTAAAAAAGTTTTGCTGAAAGTTAAATATAATATTTTAAATATATGGAGATATACCTGTCTCATAGAACTAGAAGGGACCCTGAAAGGTCATTGAGTCCAGCCCCCTGCCTTCACTAGCAGGACCAAATACTGATTTGGCCCCAGATTCTTAAGAGGCATCCTCAAGGTCTGAATTCTCAACCCTGGATATAGCAGGCCAATGCTCAAACCCCTGAGCTACCCCTGCTTCCCCAAAGTTACCTCCTTGTATGATACCAAAAGAGGAACATAAGTAGAGATGTGTGATTAATGGATGTTTTTGATTCACTGGTAATTCTGAAAAATAAAAATGAAAATATATTTTAAAAAGTTTTGATTCAATCCAAAGTTTTGTTTTGTTTTTTCAATGAATCAGGTTGATTAAAAACTCATTTCAGGTCAAATGAAATGTTTTGTTCAATCCAAAGTAAAACACTTTGTTTAGATTTTGAACCTATTTTAACTTTATGAAAAATGAAAGGAAATTTCTAAACGAAAAGCCATTTTGGATTGAAAAACCAAAGCATTTTGTTTCCAAAATGTTGAAACAAAATGTTTCAATTTTTCAGTATTTTTTTCTTAAAATGGACAATTCTCTTTGTAATTAACAATAATGTGTGAAACATTGTGGTGTAGCTAAATGTGCTTTTTTTTTTTACCAAAAATTTTTTCCATTGAAAAATTTCTTTCAGATCTAAAGTAAATACCGATGGCTTGAGAATTTAATTAGAACAGAATTTAGATGTTTAGAAAAGGAGACTGTCATTGGTTCCTTTGAATGCTGAGGAATTGAAGCTATAGATTTCATTGTTTTCTCTGTCAGCCAATGACCTCACAATGAAAATAAACATACATCTCATTTGGCTGTCCTTAGTGAGTGCATGCCCATTTTATGTGATATTTTTTAAGCAAAATTTTAAAATTTGGTTTGTAGAGTCATAAACATTGTCAACAATTAGAAATGATATATAGTCCCTTATAGTACTTTATATTGTTAATCTGACACTGAGTGTAAATCTCTGAAGACATGGATGTGTAGTGTCTTACAGCAAATACTGTACACTTTTCTCTTGTTTGCATATCTCCCATTTTATTAAGTACATTTTTGAACAATTATGTATTTGTTTCCTCTTTGGGATCTTACACGCCATTTTGCGTAAATCTTTGCAGTTCACCTTTTCAGAGTCATCATAACATCGTATCAGAGCCTTCTAAAGTGTTACTTCAGATTATTACAAAGAGTTAGCATGAAGGAGGTCATGCTGAGAGCCAAGATAAAGAAACAGAGCATAACCAGGGTGAAGTGTTCTATTAGTTATTATTTATACTGCAAGAGCACTCAAAAGGTCCAAATCAAGACAGAGGCCCCATCGTCCTAGGTGCTAGGTACAAACACAGAACAGAAAGACAATCCCTGCCTTGTAATCTAAGAGATCAAATGTGATAGTTCCATGCATTTTGTTAATCTTTCAAAAGCAAAACTGGTTAGAATGCTAGGAGACAAGTGGCTGCAGTGGTTGGAAAGGATGGAATGAAGAGGACCAAATCCCAAGGGCAATGTTACAAATGGGGCAAAATAATCCAAAATCCAAATTTCACAGCTGAGAGAATAATACTTGCAGTCTCATGTGAAGTCTCATTCAACTCTTGTTGTTTTGCTTCCTATGGACAGGGAAAGAGGGAATTGCTGAGTGATCCCTCTGTAGACAGTATTCGTGGGGAAGGGACAGATTGGAAGGTCCTAACTTGCCTCCTTCACCTTCGTCTGTAACTTATGGTGGCTGCTGGGCAAAGAAGCCCAAGAGACAGGGAAGTTCCATAGTCTACCCTTTTCAGTTGCTTTTATTAAAGAAGGAACATTGCTTGGCATGGTCTCCTGGTTGGTCTGGGTTGAGGAGAAGAGGGCCTTGGCTTGCCCCTGCTGCTTTCATTGTACCTGGCTACTTTTGGGAAGGAGTAATAAAAGTCGCTGCCTTAAATACATACAAAGAGTGTGTTTACTACTGTACCTTTAAACACAGGCTGTCAGTTTAGATGACAGCACATAGGGATTTGACTGAAAGCGAACAAAATACATATTCATGTACCCAAGTATAAAAAGCATTTTTTAAAAAAACAGACCATTATAAATACGATACCAAATGGTTTGGGAGGCAACAACAATGGGCTTGTTTGAGAAGCAATTAGATTCTTTCTGGCCAAAATAGTTTATTAGGAGATTAATCTCCACGGGGTGGATAACCTTTTAAAAATTTGGTTTCTTCTGTTCTCATGTGTGAATTTACAATCTGCTAGTCTTAAAATATATCTGCAAACCCACAGGCCCACCTTCCTGACAGCTGCTCGAACAACAGAGCGGAGGAGAATAGAAAAAAACTCAGTATTGTCGCCCGCCCAGCAATTCTGAAGGCTTGATAAGTTACTCACACAATCCCGAAACGCCAGTCAAGGGAGGGGAGAGAGAGCGGCAGCTCTTAAAGTGCAACATTTGTAGCACATGCTCAAAAACTAAAGGGGATAATTAGTATAATAGATTTGAAATCATTTCAGCACAGTCCTAAAGACAAAAGAAAAAATGTCCTTCAGAAAAGGAGACTTTATTGTTCTGATGAGTGTTAGAGATGAACAATGAATTCTATCACATTTGGAGGCAACATTCCTTCTCCTTCATATCGGACCATACATTATTAATGAGCACTATTTTTGAGTGTGAAAGGACTGTTTGAAAAGCATGAACATAGCCTTTTGGATGTGATTGACACTGTCATCCCTTTCATTTTGCTGTTGGCAAGAGGCATCCCTGTAGATTTATGTGCATCTGGACATTACTAATATTCTCCTTGTTATGCACTCTGGGCAGCTGTGATATGGAAATTTTCAGCACTTTTTGTTAAAGTTGGGGTTTTTTTGCAGAAAAAGAAGAAAAATTGTAGTTTTTTTCTTTGTGAATATATCAATAAAATATTAATATAGGATGCATACTATGTCTAATCTGCTTTAGATAAATGCAGACATTTAAAAAATATATTTTATTAAGATTCTCTGGATCCCCAGATATTTCCAGTGACTGTTTTCCAGCCAGGCTGCTGAGTTTCTGAGACCCATCCTGCTTCTTTTTTAACCTCCGATCCTCAAAGTTGATTGCCTTTTTAATTGGTTTGGTGCATCAAGGACCGCAGCTACAGTCTGCCTGCTGCTTAGCAGCACCAAGCTACTTCCTGACTTGCCCATAGAATGGCTTCTAAAAAGCACAATTAAGATTAGAGGAATCAAGGATTATTAAATGATGCATCCAAAATACATATACCAGAAATAACCAAAGTAAAGCAAAAAACTCCCACAATGTTTAATATTTTATTCAAATGAATTTTATTTATTTTGCTTTTGATTGATAAGGTAGGTATGTTTGCTATTCCTGGACTCTTATAACAAACATTTTCTTCACTGTACCTATGGTTATTGCTAGCTCTAGCAAAGAAAAGAGGGCCGGCCTACACAAGAAGGTGCAGGCTGATACTAATATAAGTGCCAGAGTGCTAGACCTGTTTACTCAGCTTACTCTATTTTCTTTGAGAAGAAGTATTGATGTGGGAAGTTGGTGTTTGGTTTTTTTGTGGGTTTGTGAGTTTTTGCAACTATCTTTTTTTGATGTGGTCTTTAATTACCTTTTAGCTTATTAGTTTTAGAGCTGTTTTTACACTGTCTACTTTGTACACTTTGATTGTCTTTGGAGAGCATGTTAAAATAAAATAAAATAAAATAAAATAAAAAAGAAAGGAAAGATATGAAAAGGACATGACCAGCAATTGGGTGTTATGTGTGTATGTGTGTGATGGTATTTCACCCAAATAGAAGTTATTTTGAATGTACATGTGTGTGTATAAAACCTGAGAATGATGTAATGGTCAGGTCATGAGTTTTGAAGAGTTTCCATATTAACAGCACTCCTTCTTGGGACACATTTCTGCCCAGCAGTTTGCCAACCCAAACTGTTCAAAATAGTTTATCTTTATATTCGCAGAGTGTCTCCCATCCTCCCTTTCTCCATTACATTTAGCATTTAGGCCTTATGTTAGTAGGACTTTGCATCCAGCTATTAGAGGCACAAGAGCAGCTGCTTTCTACCCATAGTCAGCAGGTCAGCACTTTGAGTGACATGTCCACCACCTTCCTCAGAGGTCAAGCCCATCTTCTCCATGGCAAGCCCATTGTTGGCCAGCCCAGGCAGTGAGAGTTCAGAACTCAGGTCTCTCCTGCTTGGCAGCACAAGGAACTGCTGCCGCTCCACTAGACAGCCTAATTACACCAATCAATCATGCAAAATAATTCTCACGGCTAAAAGTGGAAAGGTTACAGCTCATGAAGATACTAGCCAACCAAAGAGATGGTGGGGGGCAGAGAGTGAGAGAGCACCTATGAAGTCAATGTATAATTTAAAATAAATAAAAAGAAACTCACAAATGGCACCAAACAAAGTTTGCTTGAGTCTCTCTCTTTTTTGGTCAGTGATATTTGTAGAAGCAAAATAAGATGAAATTTACAAGTCCGTTAATCTTTATTATAACTTTATTTTGATATGTTTTTATCTTTAGCGTGTTTGGTTTCACAATATCACTGTACTTTAGTGGTTACTTCCCACTGAATATTACTGTATTGCTGTTATAATATGTACAAAATACAGGAGCTACACAAAATACTTACTCTCATTTTTTTTTATAAAAATACTGAAATTCTCATGTAGCTTTCCCCTTTTGAATACTATAATACTTGTTTAAAAGATAAATATCAATAAGTAATTAGGTATTATGGACCAAATAACACTCTCATCTGGCAAATCCCATGGAAGAAGCCCAGGTAGAGGAAAACTCCATCTGGTCTCCACCACAGAATTTCTTCCTAATTCTGTCATTAGGTGGGCAATGTTGTCTCACCCCTTAGCAGAAGAATCAGTGAGGCCCAAAGCTCTGCAGATGGCAGGCAATCCACCAGATGCCAGGTTCATTGGCATGGGCAGTCTGTACTATATCCAGTGCTCCCAATGGCCATCCCCCATTCCTGGGAAGCGTGGGTCCCTTGGTCTTTAGTTGGTACTTCTCACAACAGTATAGGTCATGATCACTATTTAACATCTGACTATCAAAACAAGTGATTCTACTTATTTCCTACGTAATCACTTCCACAAATAATTTGCCATCTGATTATCCACTTATGTTAATGCTAGCCCTATGAAATCCAAATTAAATATCACACTAAATCACAATTAGGAATGGGGAAACCTAAATGTATAAAAGAATGGACACAAATCTTCACCTTGAACATCTGCCCTGGAAAGCTCTCATACACATTATGTCTAGAGTACCAACTGAACAGCCTCCAATGGAAAAAAAAGTTTTAACCAAAGATGTCAAAGTCTACACTGACCTTATTCTTGCAGCAATTCCAGCATCTGTCAGTCAACTTCAGCAAATTAAAGATGAAGAACTAAAATATTAGACTTGCCAGAAACTGACTCCTAGTGACAGAGGATGTGGAAAAAGCTAATGAACTCAATGATTTTTTCACCTCTGTTTTCATGAACAAGGTCAGCTCCCAGACTACTGCACTGGGCAGCAGAGTATGGGGAAAAGGTGATCAGCCCTCTGTGGAGAAAGAAGTGGTTCTGGACTATTTAGAAAAGCTAGACGAGCACAAGTCCATGGGGCAGGATGCACACTGTATCTGAGGGTGCTAAAGGAGTTGATGGATGTGATTGCTGAGACACTGGCCATTATTTTTGAAAACTCCTGGAGATTAGGTGAGGTCCTGAATGACTGGAAAAAGGATAATGTAGCGCCCATCTTTAAAAAAGGGAAGAAGGAGGATCTGGGGAACTACAGGCCAGTCAGCCTCACCTCAGTCTCTGGAAAAATCATGGAGCAGGTCTTCAAGGAATCAATTTTGAAGCACTTTAAAGAGAGGAAAGTGATCAGGAACAGTCAATATGGATTCACAAAGGGCGAGTTATACCTGACTAACCTAATTGCCTTCTGTGATGACATAAATGGCTCTGTGGCTGAGGGGAAAGCAGTGGACATGTTATTCTTTGACTTTAGCAAAGCTTTTGATAAGGTCTTCCACAGTATTCTTGCCAGCAAGTTTAAGAAGTATGGGCTGGATGAATGGACTATAAGGTGACTAGAAAGCTGTCTAGATCGTCGGGCTCAACAGGTAGTGATCAATGTCTCTATGTCTAGTTGGCAGTCGGTATCAAGCGGAGTGCCCCAAGGGTCGGTCCTGGGGCTGGTTTTGTTCAATATCTTCATTAATGATGTGGAGGATAGCGTGGATGGCACCCTCAGCAAGTTTGCAGATGACACTAAACTGGGAGGAGTGGTAGATATGCTGGAGAGAAGGGATAGGATACACAGGGACCTAGACAAATTAGAGGATTGGGCCAAAAGAAATCTGATGAAGTTTCAACAAGAACAAATGTAGAGTCCTGCACTTAGGAAGAAAGAATCCCATGCACTGCTACAGACTAGGGACTGATTGGCTAACCCTCAGTTCTGCAGAAAAAGACATAGGGGTTACAGTGGACGATAATCTGAATATGAGTCAAAAGTGTGCTCTTGTTGCCAAGAAAGCTAATGACATTTGGGGCTGTATAAGTAGGATCATTGCCAGCAGATTGAGGGACGTGAGCATTCCCCTCTATCTGGCATTGGTGAAGCCTCATCTGGAGTACTGTGTCCAGTTTAGGGCCCCACACTACAAGGAGGATGTGGAAAAACTGGAGAGTCCAGCAGAGAGCAACAAAAATGATTAGGGGTCTGGAGTATATGACTTAAGAGGAGGGGCTGAGGGAACTGGGATTATTTAGTCTGCAGAAAAGGAGAACGAAAGGGGATTTGATAGCTACTTTCAACTACTTGAAAGGGGGTTCCAAAGAGGATGGATCTAGACTGTTCTCAGTGGTACTAGATGATAGAATAAGGAGCAATGGTCTCAAGTTGCAGTGGGGGTGGGTTAAGTTGGATATTAGGAAAAACTTTTCACTAGGAGGGTGGTGAAGCACTGAAATGGGTTTTTAAGGTCAGGTTTGATTTAACTGGGGATTGGTCCTGCTTTGAGCAGGGGGCTGGACTAGATGACCTCCTGAGGTCTCTTCCAACCCTGATATTCTATGATTATATGATTCTATCTAGCTAGAAAGATACAAACATAACATAGCACATGTTTTGCAAGACATATAAATGATTAGCCAGTGGGACATAAATGGAGATAAATCAATTTACACCAATTGGAGGTCTGGCCCAAAGTATTAATTATTTGGGGATTGGTCCTGCTTTGAGCTGTGGGTTGGACTAGATGACCTCCTGAGGTCCCTTCCAACCCTGATATTCTATGATTCTATGGAATTGAAGGAATCTGCTTCCAAGAAATCTACTACTGCATTGGCAGGACCAAAATGACCTTCACATGGCTGGTGGCCTATTTCTGAAAGGATGGTGCATTCTCATCTCTACATTACAACAAAGCTCTCCAGAATCTCTGTGGGACACCAAGGTATAAAAAAGTGCAGGGTATTACTATAAACATCCATATGGTGGCCCAGTCTAAGTAGACAAATTAAGTCCTTAGTAGATAGTTGTGAAATAAATAACAAGAAAAAAATAATTGCCAGAACCATTACTTGCTATTAAGCTCCTTGACAGACCTTGGTAGCGGGTAGTCACAGATTTGTTTTTCTGGAAAGGACGCACATGTTGCTGTCATCAATTACTTCTCCAGATATATCCCAGAACCCAGGTGAAAGCTAAAGGTTACAGCAGCATGGGGGAAGCAGAACCACCTCATCCTCTGACCATTTCATGAATGGCCAAAACTGTTCATATGAAATTCATGAATAGTTTCAGGTTGATTGAATCTGCATTTTTCAGTGAATAAACTATTTGTTTATTCTGCCATAGCCTTTAGCCTTCACCTGGGTTCTGGGAGACCAAGGTTTGAGTCCACACTCTGGAACAGACTTGAAACTGACTTTTTTGATTCACCAAAAATTCTCAAAAAAATTGAATTAATTTTGTCCTAAACCAACTTTTTGCTGATTTTTCAGAGATACCACCCAACAAAAAAAATAGTTATTTGCCCATCTCTATTGTCCACATCTCATAACACAAGAACTAGAGGTCACCAAATGAAATTAATAGGCAGCAAATATAAAACAAACAAATTGAAGTATTTTTTCACACAATGCATAGTCAACCTTTGCAACGCCTTGCCAGAGGATGTTGTGAAGGCCAAGACTATAATAGGGTACAAAAAAGAACTAGATAAGTTTATGGAGGATAGGTCCATCAATGGCTATTAGCCAGGATGGACAGGAATGGTGTCCCTAGCCTCTGTTTGCCAGAAGCTGGGTTGGGCAACACGGGATGGATTACTTGATGATTACCTGTTCTGTTCATTCCCTCTGGGGGGCACCTGGCATTGGCCACTGTCGGAAGACAGGATACTGGGCTAGATGGACCTTTGATCTGACCCACTATGGCCATTTTTATTTCTTATGTTCTTATGTTGTCAAAAAAATTGCCTGGTGTATGGGCTACAAAAAGTTAAAACAATCTAAAAAATTAGCTGTTGGAAAGAAAGTTTGTAAAGAAATCAGCCACCCACTGAGTACAAATTTTAATAAGATAGGGCTAGAGTGTGGCCAGCTGTAACATGGCCAGGCTAGGAAGCAGTTTGGGAGTTAGCAGCACTCCCCGTGTGACGGTTTTAGATTGGCCTGAATCATGACCTGGGCAGAAAATCTGGGGCTGCCTGCCTACAACTTCCTTCCAGAAAGTGGATGGAATGGGGTAGAGCCATGAATCTGCTTCTCTTACCCCATTGCATCAGCATTGCAGTGGGCTGGCTGGACATGAGTTGGTGCTGTGCCCTGTAAAGAATTGTAGCAGATTACTCCAATCCCAGTGCAAGGAGAGGTGAACCAGAGCAATTAAGGAACAATATTTCTGGGTCACAATGCCTCCTGAGGTTATTCATGGGATGGGGTAGTTTATGTATTGCCCCAAGCTCAGGGCGCTGTGTGAAGATACAATTTAATTCTTAGAAACTGGTGTTCAAGTTGAAAACTACTCTTTATCATAAGAATGTAGGGTGGGAAGGAAACTCAAGAGGTCATCAAGTCCAGGTACCCTCATTAATGCAGGACCAAGTACATCAAGACCATCCATGACAGCTATTTCTCTAACCTGTTCTTAAAAAACCAGTGATAAGGTTTCCACAACTTTCAAGTTTCCAGCTGGAAACTTACTCCAGAACTTAACTATCCTTATAGTTAGAAAGTTTTTCCTCTCTAACCAAAATCTCCCTTGCTGCAGGTTAAGACCATTACTTCTTGTCCTACCTTCAAGGGACACAGGGAACAAATGATCACTGTCCTCTTTTTAACAGCCCTTAACATATTTGAAGACTATTATCAGATCCCCCTCAATCTTCCTTTCTCAAGACTAAACATACCAGGTTTTTTTTTAACTTTTCCTCATAGGTCAGGTTTTCCGTTATCATTTTTGTTGCTGTCCTCTGAACTCAGGGCTGGTGCAACCATTTAGGCAACCTAGGCGGTCGCCTAGGGCACTAGCATTTGGGGGGCACAATTTTCTTCGGCAGCAACCGCGGTGGCTGGATCTTCGGCCGCCCTGGTCACCACCAGCATTTAGGCGGAGGGAGCTGGGGCAGGAGAGCGTAAGGAGGGCCGCATGCAGCAGATAAAGGGGGGGGCACGCAGGGGAACTCCCTGCCCTAGCTCATCCCTGCCCCGCTTCCTCCCCGAGCACGCCATGGACGCTTCATTTCTCCCGCCTCCCAGGCTTGCGGCGCCTAAGCTGATTGGCGCTCAAGCCTGGGAGGTGGGAGAAATGAAGCAGTGACAGTGTGCTCGGGGTGATCTTACTCATGCACAGAACAGGGTGTGGGGGGGTTCCTCAGGGCAGAGGGTAGGGGGTGGGGAGCTGCAGAAAGGGGGGTGCCTCAGGGCAGTGGGGGGGAGCTGCCGCAGGGTAGGAGGATGCCTGAGGGCAAGGGTGTAGGGGGAGGGCGCAAGGTGGAAGTTTTGCCTAGGGTGCGAAATGTCCTTGCACCGGCCCTGTCTGAACTCTAATTTGTCCTAAAGCATGGCACCCAGAAATGGACACAATATTCCAGCTGAAGCCTCTCCAGTGCCAGATAGAGCAGGACAATTACCTTCCATGTCTACATATGATACTCTTGTTAATACATCACAGAATTATATTTATATAAAATCATATATTTCTGAAGTTTAATTTTCAGCTAAAAGATATTGTTTGTTTACATTTTTAAAAGTTTATTTCTTATTTTCATTCTTCCTGCTCATCTGGTCACTTTTTTAGAATGAAACTTTCTTGAAGTCTACTGCCTGGCAAAGTGGTGGATATTTGCAGCAGATTTTAGGGCTTTAATGTGTATCTCCTGAAAGCTCACTATGAAGCAGTAAATAAGGCATTCCAGTAAGGTATCTCTGTGCTACTCGCCTTATTTCGCTGCATGGTTAGTCTTTCTGATGTCTTTAATCGATATGGCATGGCTGACAATTTGGATTGAAGTGGAATGAGAAAAGGATATTTCTCTCAAGAGCCGCCAGAGTAAGTAATGTGTGAAGGAGTATAAGGTGTACAGAGTGATTTCAGTCATATGCCTCAGGAAATTCAGGGATGGAAGATATTGTAGCACAGTATTCCAATTACTGTGAAATATTTTAAAGAAAAGTGGTTAAAATAAAATATGTAGGTCATATGATATAGTACGGTTTCTATCATTCGTTGGGCTCCATGCCCATTGGTTCTTTTAATATTTCTGTTTTGTAGCTGTGCAGTCTCTTTTCCCTTTGGTCCGTGAACTACACAGAGAAGGGAGAAAAAAAGCAGAAATCCATCGCGTTGTCTTGTGTGATTAAATCAATGCTTTACAGGTTATATGAGCAGAACACAAAATCTGCTATACACATTCAGGGTTACGCCCTCCCTCCCCCTTCTGAACCCCCACAACCTTGAATGTGTGATCAGAGTTGTGATGTTTGGCAACAAACACATTGACGTCGTTCTAGATAGTTTCTTTTTTACCGTCCAAAACACCACAAACTAGAAAGAAGCCAGTTTAGAGCGGCTACTCAGAAACAGAATATTTTTTCTTCAATGTATTTAATCTTTTTCCCTCTTAATTTTGTTCTTTACTTGAAATCAAATAATGATTACATTATGTCTTACAGGTTGTTTGTGAACTATTTGCTCAGACTATTTTTTAGGTTATACACTGTTCATTGTTTGTGATTAGTTAAATATCTTCTAGGAGACTCCAACTTTTCTTGAATATTCTTGGGAATAAAAATCATCACAGTTGTCCATGCAAAACACATAAAGAAAGCCAGATCAGTGAAGCAAGTGTCTGTGAATCTTTTCCTGTTGTATTTGCCCAGTATCAGCTGTACTCAGAAACAAACCAAATTTTGCAATGAAATAACTAGCTATGAATTTAAGAATTGCAAGTAAAAGTCATTGTTGTAACAACAAAAAATCAAAGAAAACATTCAGTGTGTGACTGATTACTTAAATAAAATTTAGTTTCAAATGTTTCATAGACTTCCAGCTCCCCTGCCAATCAATCTACAAATCAATCTGCTTGTTGATGTACGACAGTCTGCTTGTTGATGTAGGCCCTATTTAGCTCCCATTGCAAATAATAGGAGTTTTGCCACTCACTTTAATGGAAACATGATCAGGTTTAATTTATTATTTTCAAAAATTAAATCTTTCATGAAAAGAAATTGAAAGAGTAAGTGTAGGTGTGAGGAATCAATGGGCCAAACATTGCTCAGAGGTCCCACAAAGAATGTGTCAGTTCTATTATAACTCATTTCACACAGCTGTCATTTTTTTCCTTTCATCTTTCCTTTCTACTTCTTTTTTCCTATTTCTTTTTTTTCTCCATAAGTTTCTTCCGTTAGCATACTTCTGTCATGGGAGGGGAAGGGGGAACCCAGTGATATGCAAAACTCTAAAATTTGGGGTATTCTGATCACATGATAATGGTAGTAATAAATATTTAGTACTTATATAACATCATTCATCCAAAGATGTCCAAGTGCTGTACACATGCTAATTAATTTTCAGCACCCCTGTGGTCTAGTTACTATTACATTAGAATCTTTTAAATTGTGAAACCACCTTGGACAAGTTAATTACTTGATTAAGCACCCAATTAACAGTACAGCCTACCCCCGCAAACCAAAATTCAAAAGACTTAGAATAAAATGTTGTATTGAAGAAATATAAAGGATTTTTTTTTCAGTGTGCTTCATCTGTATTGCTTCCTTTTTTAATGTTTATGTTGTGTCTTTGGAAATAAAATAGTGTTTGCTGGCTTCAATGAGAGTAGTACTGGGCCCTTGTTAAGCACAATTTAATTCATTGACACCAGTCAAATGTGTTCTCTTTAAGCAGAATTCTTGCTAATACTGTCCTGATTATTTATTGGCTATTATTAAGTTAAATCAGTTCACTGGAACACCACATAAGGAAGCTGATATCATGGTCAATGCCCCAATTCAGCAAGATATATAAGCATGTGCTTAGGTGCATTGTTGAATCAAGGCCAAAGCCCAGATCCTCAAAGTTATATAGGCATCTAACTCCTCTTGAAATCAATGAATGTTAGACTCCAAAGCTCTAAGGTACTTAGGTGCCTAAGTCCCTTAGGAACTAGGGCCTGATTTTGCTCTCTTTGAACTCAAAGGCAAAATTTGCACTGACTTCATTAGAGCAAAATCAAGCCCTAAATCCTGCTCACCTTACTACTGAATGTGTATATGTTATAGTGTGCACTTGCCACCAGAGCATCCCCTCGTGCTCGGACATAGAACTGCAGGGACTCTCCCTCTCTAGCACCCCCTTGTGTCATGGATCCACAATGGTCTGCTGCATCCATATTTCTAGCCCTCTGGCCAGGTCAGATCACAGTCCAGAAACAGTCCTCTTCCAGAGTTAATAGAAAGCAAATTAAATTTTAACTCAACATAGCGACCTGTGTTTTAAAGTCCATAATATAAACACTAGTCCTTCATAGAGATTCCAGGCCAGTGGTGGGCAACCTGTGGTTCGTGGGCCACACACGGCCCATGACGGTAATCCACTGGTGCGCTGCCTGACAGTTTGCTTTCACTTACATAGCCAGCCACAGCTCCCAGTGGCCACGGTTCACTGTTCCCAGCCAATGGGAGCTGCAGGAAGCAGCAGCCAGTATGTCCCTGTGGCCTGAGCCACTTTCTGCAACTCCCATTGGCCAGAAACAGTGAATCACAGTCATTGGGAGCTTCCGGCAGCAGTGAAAATGTAAATCATAGAATCATAGACTTTATAGTCAGAAGGGACCATTATGATCATCTAGTCTGACCTCCTGTACAATGCAGGCCACAGAATCTCACCCATCCACTCCTGTATCAAACCTGTGTCTGAGCCACTTAAGTCCTCAAATCATGATTTAAAGACTTCAAGGCCCCACACTGCAGAGGAAGGCAAAACCCCCCAGGGCTTCTGCCAATCTGCCCTGGAGGAAAATTCCTTCCTGACCCCAAATATGGCAATCAGCTAAACCCTGAGCTAAACCTTGAGCATGTGGGCAAGACTCACCAGCCACACACCCAGGAAAGAATTCTCTGTAGTAATTCAGATCTCACCCCATCTAACATCTCATCACAAGCCATTGGGCATATTTACCACTAGTAGTCAAAGACTAATTAATTGCCAAGAATAGGCTATCCCATTATACCATCCCCTCCATAAACTTAACAAGCTTAGTCTTGAAGCCAGATATGTCTTTTGCCTCCACTACTCCCCTTGGAAGGCTCTTCCAGAACTTCACTCCTCTGATGGTTAGACACCTCCATCTAATTTCAAGTCTAAACTTCATGATAGCCAGTTTATAACCATTTGTTCTTTTGTCCACATTGGTACTGAGCTTAAATAATTCCTATCCCTCCCTAGTATTTATCCCTCTGATATATTTATAGAGAGCAATCATATCTCCCCTCAGCCTTCTTTTGGTTAGGCTAAACAAACCAAGCTCTTTGAGTCTCCTTTCATATGACAGGTTTTCCATTCCTCGGATCATCCTAATAGCCCTTCTCTGTACCTGTTCCAGTTTCAATTCACCCTTCTTAAACATGAGACCAGAACTGCACACAGTATTCCAGATGAGGTCTCACCAGTGCCTGTTATAATGGTACTAACACCTCATTATCTGTACTGGAAATACCTCGCCTAATGCATCTCAAGACCATATTAGCTTTTTTCACAGCCAAATCACATTGGCGGCTCATAGTCATCCTGTGATCAACCAATACTCTGAGGTCCTTCTCCTCTGCTGTTAATTCCAACTGATGCCTCCCCAGCTTATAACAATAGTTCTTGTTATTAATCCCTAAATGCATGACCTTGCACTTTTCACTATTAAATTTCATCCTATTACTATTACTCCAGTTTACAAGGTCATCCAGATCTTCCTGTATGATATTCCGGTCCTTCTCTGTATTGGCAATGCCTCCCAGATATGTGTCATCCACAAACTTTATTAGCACATTACCACTTTTTGTGCCAAGGTCAGTAATTGAAAAGATTAAATAAGATTGGTCCCAAAACCGATCCTGAGTAACCTTCCTCCGGCCTGACAATTCACCTTTCAGTATGACCTGTTGTAGTCTCCCCTTTAACTAGTTCCTTATCCACCTTTCAATTTTCATATTGATCCCCATCTTTTCCAATTTTACGGTATCAGATGCCTTATTGAAATAGAGGTAAATTAGATCCACTGCATTTCCTTTGTCTAAAGAATCTGTTACCTTTTCAAAGAAGGAGATCAGGTTGGTTTGGCACAATCTACCTTTTGTAAAACCACGTTGCATTTTGTCCCAATTACCATTAACCTCAATGTCCTTGACTACTTTTTCCTTCACATTTTTTTCCAAGACCTTGCATACAACAGATGTTAAACTGACAGGCCTGTAGTTGCCCGGATCACTTTTTCCCCCACCTTTCTTAAAGATAGGAACTATTTTAGCAATTCTCCAGTTATACAGTACAACCCCAGAGTTTACAGATTCATTAAAAATTCTTGCTAATGGGCTTGCAATGTCATGTGCTAGTTCCTTTAATATTCTTGGATGAAGATTATCTGGGCCCTCTAATTGCGTCCCATTAAGCTGTTTGAGTTTTTACCTCGGATATGGTAATATCTACCTCCATATTCTCATTCCTATTTGTCATCCTACCATTATACCTAAGCTCCTCATTAGCCTCATTAAAGACTGAGGCAAAGTATTTGTTTAGATATTGGGCTATGCCTAGATTATCCTTAACCTCCACTCCATCCTCAGTGTTTAGCGGTCCCACTTCTTCTTTCTTTGTTTTCTTCCTATTCATATGGCTATAGAACCTTTTACTATTGGTTTTAATTCCCTTTGCAAGGTCCAACTCTACATGGCTTTTGGCCTTTCTCACTTTATTCCTACATGTTCTGACCTCAATAAGGTAGCTTTCCTTGCTGATCACTCCCATCTTGCATTCCTTGTAGGCTTTCTGCTTTTTCTTAATCACCTCTCTGAGATGCTTGCTCATCCAGCTTGGTCTACAACTCCTGCCTATGAATTTTTCTCCCTTCATGGGATGCAGGCTTCTTATAGTTTGTGCAACTTTGACTTGAAGTAATTCCAGGCTTCCTCCACCTTTAGATCCCCAAGTTCTTCAGTCCAACCCACTTCCCTAACTAATTTCCTTAATTCTTTAAAGTTAGCCCTTTTGAAATAAAAAACCATAGTCATAGACCTATTTTTGTTTATCCTTCCATTTAGTTTAAACTGAATTAGCTCATCAATCACTCAAACCAAGGTTGTCCCCTACAATCATTTCTTCTTTGAGGTCCTCACTACTCATCAAAACCAAATCTAAAATTGCATCCCTTCTTGCTGGTTCAGCAACTACTTGGTGAAGAAATTCATCAGCTATTGCATCTAGGAAAATCTGAGCCCTATTATTATTGCTAGCACTTGTCTTCCAGTCTATATCTGAGAAGTTAAAGTCTCCCATGATCACACAATTCCCATTAGTGTTTACTTCATTAAAAACATTTTAAAAGTCTCTATCCATATCCAAATGAGATCCCGGCAGTCTATAGCACACCCCAAGCACTATCTCAGGGGAGGCTCTAGTAGCTTTTTTCCCCAGTGTGATTTTTGCACAGACAGACTCTGTCTTATCCATTCCATCCCTTCTTATTTCTTTACAGTTTACCTCATCATTGATATATAATGCTACTCCACCACCTTTGCCTTTATTTCTGTCTTTCCTAAACAGCACATACCCTTCTATACCTGTACTCCAGTCATGACTACTATTCCACCATGTTTCTGTTATCCCTATAATATCCGGTTTCACTTCCGGTACCAGTAATTCTAGTTCTTCCATTTTGTTACCTAGGCTCCTCGCATTGATGTACAAACATCTTAATTCTTGCTGTTTGGCTTCACTCACATTCTTTATCCAATTAGGCCTAGACATTCTACCGTCAGTTTCACCTATTAGAATTGTATGTACAGTACCCTTCCTCCATATGTCCATTCTCCTACCCATGACAGTATCCTTTCTTGCTTCATTTTCTTCCCACTCAATGTTAAAATATGGCATGATTACCTGTACATCTCCAACCATCTCCCCCCAATTCCTAGTTTAAAGCTCTCTTAATCAGTTGTGTCAGCCTCCATCGTTGAAGTCTATTTCTCTCCCTACTCAGGTGAAGTCCATCCTGAGAGAACAGTCCTCTGTCCATGAATGCCTCCCAGTGGCCATACATCCCAAAGCCATCCTTATAGCACCACTGCCTGAGCCATCTGTTGATTACCATAATCTTGTCACACCTTTATTGCCCTTCTCTAAGAACAGGCAGAATCCCATTGAAGATCACCCGAGCCTTGATTTCCTTAAGTGTCTTCCCCAGCCTGGCATACTCTCCCTTGATATGTTCCAGTGAAAATCTAGCCATATCATTTGTTACCACATGAAGGACAATCAGCAGATTCTTTCCCACTCCTGTTAGGATCCTCTTCAGCCTCAGGCCACATCCCGTATCTTAGCACTAGGCACACCTGCTGTGCCCCTTCTTCATTTTCCAACTCCACAGACCTGTTCCTGAGCTCTGTTACTCCTTCACTAGCCCATCTTTTCCTCAGCCTGGTTAGCTTAGTCATATGCTTCCACCATCCACTTTCCTCACCCAGCAGTCTCCCCTCAGAGTTCTTTGGTCCTGCTTCCATCTGCAAGTCTGAGCTTTTCCCTTCAGCCTCATCATGTCTTTGCTCCATCATCCACTAGAATCCCCTTCTAAACTCAACCAGAGTTTCCACTTGCATCTCCAATCCTCGGATCTTTTCTTCCACCAGCTCTATCAGGCTGCACCTCATGCAGACAGAACTCTTTTCAGGTACCCCCTTCAGGATCATGTACATGCCGCAGCTTCCACATACAGTCATCTTCATTGTGTCTTCCACAGCTTGGATTACTACAACTGCTGCCTCTGTATCTGTCATAGGCTTCCCACCTAAATCCTGTAAATCTGGGAAATACAAATCAACTCAAAACACCACCACTCACAGCAAAACAAACCCCCAGCAAGCACCAAGACACTGCTAGAACACTGCGCACTCCCTTCAGTAACCTGTGTGTTCTTCTGCCTGCTTCTCTTAGTCTTCCCCCAAACTCCCTCTGTAAACTCCCATTCAAACTCCCCTGTTTACAGCTCTGTTTGCTGGCTCCCCGTGTCGCAGCAGCTGTCTACGCCACTGCCTGACTGGCTGGCTACCTTTATAAGACCCCCTAGTCAGAGAAGCTCCACCCCTCAAGGTTCAACTTCTCTCCCAGCACACTGCCTCTACCATCCTCCACACATACAAATACAACTACAACTACAAATAGCTACAAATACCTTCTCCTCCAAAAGAAGTCCCACTCAAACTCCCTTGTTTACCACTTTGTTTGCTGGCTTCCGTGCTGCTGCAGCTGTCTATGCCACTGCAAACTCTCTGGTGGCCGACCAGTGGATTACGGGCCACAGGTTGCCCTCCATTGCTCCAGGCCAATGCTGTAAAGGTTAGGCCCTGACTGAGCCAGGTGTCTTGAGTAAGGGCAAGGACAGCCTTCCTTCCCTGTCCTGGCTTCACCCAAAACTAGCCCCTAATAAAATCTACCTGCCCTTTCTATCTCATCTGCTGGGCTCTGACTGGCTTCTGCATACTCCTGACAATTCTAAGTACTGATTTCTTGTCATGTAATCTATTGACTATATTTTGCTGTCTGTTACATTAGCATAAATCCAGAGTCATTTCTTTGACTTCATCGATTTTACTCCAGATGCATATTGATGATGTACCTGAGAGAAGATTTTGGCTGTAAGATATTTTCTCCTTCATATTTATTAATATTAAAAACTTTCCAGCTTCTTCCATTCCACTTCCATCCTTCAGGAAAAGCCTCTTAAGCCTCAAGACAGCCCTAGAAACAAGCTAATGTGGTTTTGGTAAAAATGATGCTTGACTTATTCCATAATGGGAGCATGCTACTTGCAGATAAGGAAGCATGAGTTATAAATTTCCTGCCAACAACTCTTGATGAACTTGGGAGTTTATATTCACACACTGTAGCCAAAACCAGGCCTTCTTTAGACTGCAAAAAGGAAAATAAATCTTGTTCCCTATTAAAGGATATTCAATTGGGCTGCCAGCAAGAACTATTAAGAAGGAATCTGAGTTCAAATCTTAGACCTGATCTCTTATCATCTTCCCATAATGCAGACTCTTTGTGTGGATTAATTGGTCCAGACAGGTTTTAATTGAGTTATTATTAATAAGACTTTAAAAGATAATAAATCAGGGCTTTTTTGAATGGAATAATGATGACTGTGGGGAAAGATTCAGGATTTGCCTTGGAGAGGAGGGATTGGTTGCTGAACTGAGGAGAGGGAAAGCTTGTCCTAATATATAGTAAGAGTAGCTATATAAAGGGAAGTATAAAGCCATCATAAAGGTCACCATGCACTTTCATCTTATATCTTGCACAGATCACAACCTGTATATAAGTACTTGAATAGGTTTCCCCACAGGTAAATTCCCTTTCTTTTGGAGGTGGTAGTGGTAGGGTGGCGAAGGGAGAGGAGGAGAGTGAGAGATTGTCAGACAAAGTACCAGGAATTGTACAAGAGAACATTATTTTTGCAGTCATATTTCTTTATATTTTCTGCTGTAAAAGGCATTCAGACAAATTTTCAGAGGCATTCACTAATTCTGTTTACCTCGATAGTGAGCCTTTGTGCTTAATTTTCAGAGGTGTGGGCCCTTAGTAAGAACTACAAATCCTTAGCCCCTCAGAAAACTGGCCACCAAGTGCCTCAGTTTAGACGCTCAAAACTGAAATAGTATAAAGCAACAAAGAGTCCTGTGACACCTTATAGACTAACAAATGTATTGGAGCACAAGCTTTCATGGGTGAATACCCACTGACGAAGTGGGTATTCACCTACAAAAGTTTATACTCCAATACATTTGTTAGTCTGTAAGGTGCCACAGGACTCTGTTGCTTTTTACAGATCCAGACTAACACGGCTACCCCTCTGATACTTGAAATAGTATAGAAAGGGTTCAACTAAAATATTGCATCTAGCTAAGAGGTTCTCAAACTGGGGGTCGGGACCCCTCAGGGGGTTGCAGGGTTATTACATGGGGGGTCATGAGCTGTCAGCCTCCCTCCCCCGAGTACTTTTTCAAAACAACATGTGCATCCTCTTTATAGGAATTTCATCTAGATCCCATTTCTCTACTTTGCTTATGAGACTATTGTGTTAGACAATGTCAGAAGCTTTACTAAAATCAAATTATATTTCCTGTTCTACTCTCCCCACCCCCATGTAGGATAACTGGATGGACAGCTGAGGCTGAAGCAGGGTGCATGATGGGGCAGTCTGTCAGAATTACCAGGCTGCTGAGAATTCTTCGGGGAAGGTAGTGACATTGAGCAAAGTGGAGTGGCTTCTTCCATTAGGAACCCATATACCTTCCTTGGGGTTACCAAGTTAGGCAGTTGCTTGTGCATTGTCTTGGCCCTGGTTGACTGGCATGGGCCTATTCTAGGACTCACAGGAAATTGCCTCATATGACTCACCAGTTCAGGCTAAGGGATGACTCATCACCAGGGCCGGTACAACTATTTAGGCGACCTAAGCGGTCGCCTAGGGCACTGGGATTTGGGGGGTGCCATTTTCTTTGGCAGCGACCGTGGTGACTGGATCTTCGGCTGCCCCGGTCCTTGCCGGCATTTAGGTGGATGGAGCTGGGGCAGGAGAGCGAGGGATGGGTCTCCTGCAGCAAGTGGGGGGGTGGCACGCAGGGGAACTCCCCACCCCAGCTCACCCCTGCTCCGCCTCCTCCCCGAGCACGCTGTCGCTGCTTCACTTCTCCTGCCTCCCAGGCTTGCGGCACCTAAACTGATCGGTGCCACAAGTCTGGGATGTGGGAGAAGTGAAGCAGCCACGGCATGCTCGGGGTGCTCATGCACGGAACAGGGTGAGCTGGGGGGGAGGGAGTGTGGGGGAGTGGGGAGCTGCCACAAGGGGGGCACACGCGCCTCAGGGTGGGGGCGCAGGGGAGAGAGCGCAAGGTGGAAGTTTTGCCTATGGCGCGAAACATCCTTGACCCAGCCCTGCTCATCACAGACTAGTCTATAATTCACTGGGTCCTCTTTGTCCCCCTTTTTAAAGATAGAATGCTATTTTGCCCTTGTGTAGTCTTCTGAGACCTCTCCCAGCCTCTGAATTCTCTGACATAATTGCTAACAGTTCTTAGATTGCTTCAGCTAGTTTCTTAAGTATCTTTGGCTGAATTTCATCTGCTCCGATGATGTATATCTGGCATCTAAATATTCTTTAACCTGTTCTTTTTTTAATTCTGGCTTGTGTTCTTTCTCTTTAGTTGTTAATATTGTGTTAAGCATCTGGTCTCAACTAACATTGTTAGAAAAGACTGAAGCAAACTCAGCATTAAACAACTTAGCCTTCTTGGTGTCATCCATTATTAGCTTTTCTTACCTGGTAATTAGTGGACCTATACTTTCTTCCATCCTTCTCTTGCACCTCTTCATATTGCCTTTTATGTCCCTTGCTAAAAATACATAATTCGTTTTGTGTCTGCACCTTTCTGAATTTGTTCCTACATGCTTGTGCTATTCTTTTGTCTTCTTTAGCAATTTGTCCATGCTTCTACTTTTTGTAATTGAATTTAAAGTAATTAAAAACTCCTGAAGCAGTCATACTGGCCTCTTACTATTCTTCCTATCTTTCGTTCGCATTGGGATAGTTTTCTGTGTGTGTTTAATATTGTCTCTTTGAGAAACTGCCAATTTTCCCTGAACTTCTTTTTCCCTTAGATTTTTTTCCCATAGAACCTTATCCACCAGTTCTCTGACTTTACTAATGTATGCTTTTTGAAGTCCATTGTCCTTATGATGCTGCTCTCACTACTTCCTTTCCTTAGAATGATGAAATCAGTCATTTAATTATACTTTAACCACATTTCCTTTCATTTTCAGATTCACAACTAATTCCTCTCTGTTAATCAGAATCAAGTCTAAACTAGTTGTCACCCAGCTTACTTCATCCACCTTCTGAAAGAAGAAATTGTCCCCAACACACTCCAACATGTTATTTATTTAAATATATGCCAAATAAATAAATAAAAATGGCATTTATTCAAGGTTAGGCACTAACAAAAACATGAGACTGATGAGCAGCAAATTACTTCCCCCTCCAGGCTGTCTTAGCTCTGCCTACCTGCTTATTGGAGGGGTGTTAGAGCTTCCGTCCTGAGAACCCAAGCGACTACTGCAGCAAAAGCGGAGTCTTTGGTAGCATAGCTCCTATGGAACTCTTTGGGATCTGTGAAGAAGCAAGGTTGCAAGAGGACAGAACAGGTATAATGTGTACTAATTTATCAAGTGGAGATTAAACATTGGAATGTATAGCCCCAAAGAAACTAGTTTAGCAGAATATGCAACAAGCATAGAAAGTGGAACTCAAGGAACTACAGCATGTGCTGCTGCACATTTTGCTCCATCTATCTGTGCAATCCAAACTGTGCAGCAATTGTTTACTACAGCATGAGGTAAATTCAGGAGGTAGATGAAATTTTGCTATAGGGCTTTACTGGCTATGATCAAATACAGCTCTTCAGGCCTTAGCAAAATATTATTTACTTCTTACAGGAAAATTTGCCAGCTAGGCAGTTTCCTTAAATAACAGTAACAACAAAGACTCCTTTCTTTTATTATTCTATAATTGGACTGGCCAGATAAAGGCAGACATATAATTAAGTTAACAATGAGTTTCTAAGATAGGCGAGAAAATTTACTAAGGTATGCATGTATTTTCCTTTCTTTATGTCATTGTGGGAACATGAAGAAGGCACCTCTATCACTATCCTGGTCATATGAGAACTGATCCAAAGCTCACTGAAGTCAGTGGGAAGTTTCCAATGGACTACAGCTAGTTGGAAAATTTTTATCAAAGGTTTTCCATTGGAAACTATTTCTACTAAACTTTTTTTTTTAAAAAATCATACCAATGTTGATTAAATGAAAACTTTAAAAAAAAACAATCTTTATGTTTTGTTTTGCGAAAATAAATCTTTTTGTTTTTCAAAATGAAATTTTAATTTAGAATTTTTGATGTTTATATTTTAATTAATTTTACTTGGTTATGAAACAACATGTCATATCATGCCATATTATACTACAATATGGCATGATATGACATATTGTTTCATAACAATGTACATATTCTAAATATTATATTATCTTATTGTATTAAACATTGTATTTTATTGTATTATAAGCAACTGTTGCTAAGTATTATTTTCTAGATGAAATCGTCTCCTCTTTGTGTTGTAATGAAGAGTTTGACAATTTATCTTATTTGCTTCTTGAAAGTGTCAAAGTATCAAACTGTTTCATTACAACAAAAACAGGAGTCTCTAGAAAATAAGATGTGTCAATTTGTACTAAGTAACAGCTGCCCTTATATATATATATATATATATATATATATATATTATATATATATATATATATATATATATATATATATATATATATTATAATATTATATATATATATATATATATTATAATATTATAAATTAAAATTAAAAATCACAGTGAAATAAATTTCAAAATAAAAACTTCCTTTTGCAAAAAAATACAAAAATATTTCAAAATGATTTTGGGGGGCATTTTCATTTCACAGGACATGTTAAAATATTTGTTTTCATTTCAATTCTCAAACCAAAAACAAATTTCAAAATGGCAAAATTTCCCATGGAATAGAAATTCCAAGTTTTGAGCAGCTCTGCCACTGACTTTAGAGAGTTTTGATCAGGTCCGGGTAGAGGAGACAAAGCAGTAAGTCCCGATGCCTTTCACACTTTCCATTCTTGGCATTGTCAGGAAGCTGAGGTGGATCTGGAAGATCAAATATCACCTGGTCTTTTGGGCATGCAGGAGGTGTGCAGTAGAGTGCTTTGCCAGTTCTATCCAATTCTAGACTCTTACAGCGTTAGATCCTGGGTCTGCTGAAGTCAGGGCAGGCATTTGGGGTCCCCAGTGAGCATTTACCAGAGAAGTGTGCTTCAAGCAAGTATGAATGTGAAGGTCAAGCATATTCTCCAGACAGTGCTATACAGAATCCTGAATGGCTCTGTGACATTCAGGGGTTTAGCTTCAGCCTTGAAATGTCACAAAACAAATGATATGCAACACTCAGGCTTTAGCACATCTCCCACATCAATCCATCTTAAAATACTTCTGGGAATTATGTAGAGTTTTGAATAATTTGTACAGGATCGTTTATGACTCCCATAGAATTTTTTGTGTGAAATAAATGCTTTTCCAAAGCATTGCCTGAATAAGGAATTAGGCTGATTTTAATCATCCACTTTCTGCTGCTTAAAAGAATTAAAACCTTCTGCAGAAGTGCTTAAATCATGTTGGCTCCTGAATTGTTGCATGTAACTTGCCATATTTCAAAGCTAAAAGTAAATGTGTGAAATCCAAATAGATGTAGCAGGACTAGGAATGTATATTGCTTAGTGTCTGTAAGCTCTGCCATGTATTTGTAATGTGAATACAAAAATCATCAGTCATGATTGTACTGATCGCAGAAAGAAGTTAATTGAATTGGCTTCTGATGAAAAGGGAATCAAGAGAAATTTGTGACCCAAATAGACAGAGAAGCTTCAATTTCCATGGCATCCCAGTTAAATAGTTAAAAGATCCTCTTAATGTATGTATAATCACTTCAGATATGTTTAGGGTCAATGCAATACAGTAGCCCATCTGTCCTTTCACTTTAACAGTATTCGTCCTGTACATGGTTGATTATAAAAAGTATTTTGATACACTGAAGCAATCTATTTGATGTTTGTTCTGTAGTTTCACAAAACATACATGGAATAAGAATATATGAAATATGACTCTTCTGAAGCCACTTCGATGTGATCAGCCTCAGACGAGTACCTAAGTCATTAGCCGTTATGCAGTATGTTATATAAAGGATGGGACCTTCAGGTTATTGGAATAGAGTTGACAGCTGAACTTAATTGTGACATATCCATAATGAATTTCATCCCCTCTTCTAGAGAAAGGAAAAATGCTTTCCACTCTGTTGGCCTCACGCATACACACATGCTGGAATGGAGGGACATTTCAACAGAGGGGGTCAGATATATTTTGATATAAATATCTGAAGAAAGCACATAGTAATATATGTGTGTCTGCTATTATTCAATCAATCTTTACTTGCTTTGGGGAATTTGAGTAAATGATTGATATGACAAGGTTAATAGTATAATACATATTCCCTATAGAGAAAAAGGAAACAAGTCCTAACTTGCAAAGAAAATTTAATTTTCACAGAGAATGTAAAAGCATACAGAACTCCATTCTTATTAACGTTAATGCCAACAACACTAAATGCCAGAAATGGATGATACTGTACTATATTTCATTGTGAAGAATTTAGATGATTAAAGTTAGCATTATTAAAATTGTCTGAATGTAGCATTCCTGAAAGGTACTAGATTGCTAGATCTGGAGAATTAAGTCTCCTGTTTAAAAGGCAGCATAGGTGTAAATTGTTCCACCACTATGCAGCAACTCAGATCTGTAGGGGGAGTCTCCAGGTACGAGAGTCTATATGTCTATTCAATCTTTGGCCTAGGCTGATGGATGGTCGATCAGCCCACACAGGGAGGAGGGTTAATATGTGATGTACACACAAGAAGTCAGCCTAGATGATCACAAGGTCTCTTCTGGCCTTATAATTTCTGAGTTCACGGACTGTCTACTGGAACTGGACTGAAATCACAATCCCATTTCACACAGGATACCAAACACCCATCAGACAGCAATCTCTGGCAACCTCATCTTCATTTGAATGAAATGAACTGGTAACATAGAGGTGAAAGGCTCTCACATTAGCAATCCTCATCTCACAATGTGCAGGTGGGAGAAGGGGTGCATACTTCCCCAATAGATTGAAAGTCAGGGAGGCTAAGAAATATTCAGGCAGCCCACAGAGAAAGCTGAGAGCTGACAGCTGTGAAAAGCTCTCAGCCTGGACGTTGGTACTTATGTCCGTCAAGCCCAAAATAACCCCTCTCAATACCCTGGCAATTGGAAGCAGTGCCCTGTGACTCACCAACTGTGAAAATGTTTCTGAATCTATTCTTGTTGCTCTGTCCCAGCTATCCCTGCTGGGGAAGAGTGGGGTAGCTATTATAAAGAAGGATTTCAGGGCACAATGAGTCAGGAGGCCCAGTCAGAATATGCATTGGGATTTTCTACTGAAAAGGAAAGCCAGGAGAGACAGTGAGAAACCACAGAAGTGGAACAAGCCCATGCAGTGAGCTTTCATAATTGGGCTGGAACCAAATCTCCAGGGAGAAAGTCCTGATAGGCTTTGCTCACTACCAGAAGCACTCTGAGAAGCCAAGAAAGGGGTTGGGGAGCAGAGCCTAGAGATAGTCCAAAATAGGATGAAGTCCAAGGAAGCAGCAAAAGCTGTGAAGGAGCAGACCTTGGTTGCTCACTACATGGTCCTTGGACTGAAACCCAGAGTAGAGGGAGAGTGTGGGATCCCTTACTGGCCACCAAGAAAAGTGGTGTAAAATCTCCTGATTCATGGTGTAAGGCCTACTGAAAGTCCTGAGATAAGGGGTATAAAAACCACTGGGACCCATAGTCAGAGAGCTGACACAAGGTCATTGAATTATTAGCTGGCAAAACTTTCTGTTATCATGGGAGGGACTATAGGTGACCTGGCCAGAGGGCTGGGTCACAAGAAGAACCAGACCCCCAAGGGCTGGAAAGGCTGTCATCAGTGAGTGCCAAAGAAGAGCCTGCTATGCCATAATCACCCACAAGGTGATACACTGGTCAGTGACTCACTCTTCAACAGCCTCATTCCAGCCAATTTAGGTTAATCTGTGATACTGTTTGCAAGTGAAAAAGAATATCATGATTTTCTGGTACTCAGCACATTCAACAATGTGTATTTATAGCTAAAAATGTGAGCTTCTTCATGCCCATATGGGTTTCCCACAGATATCTGTGCATTTGCTAGAATTTGGCCAAATCCAAAATCCTATGGCTGAAGGTGGATAAATCAGAAGAACAGTTTTCTGGCCCTCTCCTGTGCACTGGGAAATGAGAGACTTTTTATCATCACCATGCTGGCACATGAAGACAATGTTCCCTGTCACTGATATTTGTTTCTGACACATTTGTGGCTTACAAAAATGCAGTGTTTTATGCACTGGGAACAGAGAGAGGAAGACACTGCATGGCCTTAAAGTGCAAAATGAAAATAAAACACAGCTCTAAAACTGGTGAAATCCATTTTCTGTAGCTATAAGAGAAAAAGTCAAATTCTTTGGTGGTGTCTCTCAGCCATTATATCTGTCCACTTCCTTCTGTTGTATCCCCAGTAGTATCCAATGTAAACAGACAATGAGTGATGGTGATAGTGAAACTGTACAAGTAAAGACAACAGAAATTGCCATTTACATTAGGAATGACATGACATAGGACTGATTCCTGCAAGAGCTTATGTATGTGAGCAAATGGGTCTATTCACATAAGTAAATTTACTCAAGTATGTGTGCAAAAATGGGCTCTTAGATTGTAAGGACCTGGGAGCAGTAAGTATGTATGTTTGTTTGTTTTCATTTATTTATATGATTTATATGACACTTGTCTAATACAGGAGGGAAAAATCCTACAAAAAATCAAACAATAATTAATTCAAAGGTTAAAAATTCATGAACATGCTTATAGAAAGCACTGCCCAGTGCAAATTAGCCAATTAATCACAGATGAGCCAGATTCTACCAGATTCTTATGTGGGATCACCTGACAGAGAGGTGTAAAGAGCCTTCAACTTATTGTGCAGCACCTGTAGAGGCCAGCCAATACAATAGTCCCTGCATTCTAGGGAGCACTGGTTCTGCTGTGTACCTAATTCAAGGCAGAGCACAACATCTCAAAGGGAGATGGGAGGGGTGCCAGGAGGTGTAGCATGGCTTCATACACCTCTTTACACTGGCCAATGGAGCTGATGAGCCATATTGAGGCTATATGGCACCATGCACACTTTTGAATGCTCAGTCATCAAATAATCAGTAAAATAAAAACAAGTAATAATGACAAAAATAATTCGCTGTTAAGATATACATACCTATATCTTTTGGTTTTTTCAAAGAGCTCACAAAGAACTAACAATCTCCTTTCACACTACGCATACAGTGTATATTCTTAAAACACTGCTAATAATCCTGTAGCTGGTTAATAATTGAATCGTGGTTTTTGCTTAGATGAAAAATCACCCCCGCCCTTAGTCTCAAATAATGTCAAAATATTTATCCAGCAATCTTCTGAAGCCCAGTACTATTCCTAACAGGGGCTGATACTAGTTCAGTTATAAATAGCAGACACAGGTTTTCATTAGAAATAGGACATATTATAGTATTCTTTGAAGGCTTCTGAAACAGAATGCATTTTTAAACTGTCCTCTGTCTCTCCCCCCACCCATTTCTTTAGATATTCAGCCTTGATCACTTGAAAAGGTAATTGTAAAGATCTCAGGAGTCTCAAAAATAACAGTAATTAGATATTCAAAGACTGATTCAAACAAAAAGAATACTCATTTCCCAAAGAATAATAATAGCGTGAACATCTTGATTTTTGTCTCACTGCATTGATCATTCTAATTACAATCTATAGAAAGTAAATAGAATCCCACTGCTTGTGGTTTTTGAACATGGGGAGCCTTCAGGATGAAATACGTTGAAAAATGTCCAGCCAGCAAATATGTTCAAATTCAGACTTCTGATATCATGAGAAAGCGGGGATCATCTTGAATAAAATGTGGCTAACTGTGGTTTGGAAAAACTTGAATCTCTTGAGACTATTGAATTTTGATTATTTTTAATCTTTGTTGCCTGGGTGTATTTCAGTTTTCCTTTGGGTACCTATTGGAACATATGGGCAGACTAAGATAAAAGGTTTGTGAGGGGGTATGAGCTCTCAGCTGGGGGTGCAGACTCCAGGGTGAGGCCAGAAAAGAGGGTTTCAGATTGCAGGAGCGGGCTTTCGACTAGAGGGCAGGGGGTCCAGGTGCAGGAAGGGGGTGAGGGCTCTGGCTGGGGGTGCAGGTTGTGGAGTGGGGCCAGGGATGAGGGATTTGGGGCATGGGATGGGGTTTGGGTTGGGGCCAAGGGGTTCAGAGGAGGGGGATCAGGACTTTGGCAGGGAGGTTGGGTGTGGAAGGGGCTGTGGGATCCAGGAGGGTGTTTGCAAGCAGGATGGGACTCAGGGCTGGGGCAGGGGTTGGATGTGGGATGGGGTTTGGAAGCTCTGGGCAGTGCTTTACCTCAGGCATTTCCCGGAAGTGGCAACATTTCCCTCTGGCTCCTAGGCACAGAGGTGGCCTGGTGTCTCCGCATGCTGCCCTTGCCTGCAGGCACTGCCCCCACAGATCCCATTAGCCATGGTTCCTGGCCCCAGGGAGCTGCAGAGCCAGCACTTGGGGTTTGGGGGGACAGTGTGCAGAGCCTCCAGGGCCGCTCCTGTGCCCAGGAGCCAGAGAGAGATGCTGGCAGCTTCCTGGGAGCCACACAGACCTGGGAAGACACCGTAAATGCCCCGCTGTGGGGAGCCAACCAGACTCTTAATGTCCTAGTGAGTGGTGCTGACCAGAGCCATCAGGGTCCCTTTTCGATTGGGCATTCTGGTCAAAAACTGGATGCTTGAGAACTCTAGGCCAAGCACCACTTAATTCTCTCTTTGGACCTCCTTTGTGGGACTCAAGTGATGACTAGGCTTCATGTTAGCTCTCTGCATAGGGATGAATTTCACCCTTTGCATAGGCTTGGATTAGGATAAAAGGTATTTTTCCAATGTGTTGTCTAACATTTTAACCAGAATTTTTTACAAGTCTAGTGTACACAGGGGAAGTCATATTTTAACACGTTAACTTTCCAAGGTGGATTCCTCTTGACAGCCTTGACCAGCTATACATGTTAAAATACCACTTGCCCCCTTCTGCACCCGGATCCCCTGCCCCAGCCCAGATCCCCCTCCTGCACCCTGAACCGCTCATTTCTGGCCCCTGGAGCCTGCACCATCAGCCCAGAGCCTGTACCTCCTCCCACATGCCAACCCCCTGCCTCAACGCAGAACCCCTCCCACACTCCAAACCCCTTGACCCCACCCCCAAGCCTGGAGTGCCTTCCTGCACCCCAAACCCCTCATCCCTGGGCCCTCCCCAGAGCCTGCACCCCCAGGCAGAGCCCTCACCTCCTCCCACACACCAACCCCCCTGCCCCACCCCTCTGACAATGAGTGAGTGAGCGAGGATGGGGGGAGAGCAAGTGACAGAGGGAGGGAGAATGGAGTGGGTGGGGGAATTGGCATCAGAGAAGGGTGGGGCAAGAGCAGGGCCTTAGAGAAGGAGTGAGGCTGGGAGCAGGGAAAGGGTGTTTCATTTTCTTGCAGTCAGAAAGTTGGCAACCCTAGCCTAGCCATTGTTCTGGTTTTCTGCACAGGGTGAATTTTACTTATAATACACAGAGACAAGAAGTTGGTAAGCATGGCGTGCATAAAGCTCTCCCCTTATGCTTCCCTAAAATTGCATACCTTTCACTATGCACTGCTAGTTCCACCTGTCATAAGATGCTGAACAGCTAGCCCAGGTTTGATATAGCACTGTGCCATTCTGACCATGCTCCTTGCAGGGTAACCACACCCAACTTCCAGGGGGATACGTGTCATACAAATCCTTATATCAACTGTACCTCACTGTTGGGATTCCCGTGGCCACTCAGAAGATTTCTGCAGCCAAGACACATTGTGCTGGACACTGCAGGCAGAAAGAGAAGACCCCAAAAATGTGATTTAACTGGGTTGCAACTTTGTTAACTAACACATTTGGGAACTATCCAGCAATAACTTGTCCAGGGCAATAATCCTTTGTAACCCATTCCACCCGTCAGTCCCCCATCCCATTATCCACCACACTGCAAAGCTCCAAATCTGGTCCTACTTTAATCCCAAGAAGTGGGAGGGTCGAGTTTTTCTACCCAGAGCATAAAAGTGCCCTGTGGGGGGGAGGGTTATAAGCCCTCCCTTTGAGTGCATTGGATCCAATAGGGAGACACTGTTCTGTGCAGGCAAACAGTCAGAATCCCACTCTTCTCCTCCTTAAAGCCAAAGGGTGGAGGAGAGGTGCAATCCTTAAAAGGGCTGTGGGGTTTCTTTCCCCTTCTGGTTTAGACAAAGCCTCCCCACCTCCGAAGCTACTGTGGGAGGGGAGGAGGAAGGGAGACACTTAGTGGTGCTGAGCAAAGTGTGAGCAACACACACAGATCTATTTACTCCCACAGACAGTGAAGAAAATAAGACTATTTGTAAAGTACAACCTGAGGTGTGTGGAGGTGTCAGAATCTGGCCCTGAGGAACTACTGCATGTGTATTTTACCCCTACATACAAAGCAGACAGGTAGCTTATGTTTCTTGGAATTGTTACCAGCAAAATCATAAACCAGTCACCAAAGAGGAAAAATATTCTAGTCACAAGGGGTGTTTGGCTGTGCACAGACTCTGCTCAGTAATTCTTTTCTTATCCGTTCTGTTTTCCTTATATGGGACAAAGTTACACTCTCTGAGATAAGTTAATCTCTACATATTTCCATATTAGTTTTATTCCTTGTATGATGTGGAAATGAATAAATCATGCCTGCTTTCTCTCAGAGCACTGAAAGGATTGAGACAGCTCAGGGAGTCTCTTCCCTATCTTAGTTCACCTCCAGCTACAGAGAGGTGCATGGTTGTGCTCATGGTACGCAAAAGCAGAGGACAGCTAGTGCCATTGACAAAAATGACATGGGCAGGGGCATGCCTACGTTCATGGGAAACTGTGTCTCCAGACACTAGTCTGCAACTGTGAAACAGTGCTGTGGGAGTACAGCCTACACCTGTTATGCAATGTACAATAACTGAAGCTGCTCAGCATACTGCATGAAGCCCCCTCTGAAGCATTATCTAGCCTGGTTCACTAACATGCCACAAATATCTCCATGTAAATTTTAGGTCCAGTTTTGCCAGTGAGTAGACAGGGCCTTGGGTATAATGCTTAATGTTTTGGTTAAGTCCATATGGGTGGAGGGGTGTATGAGGTTTGCCTATTGTGACATGGGCTGCAGTATTGCTCTATGTATATGTCTATTTTGCCTTGTCAAGTTAGTATGATGAATTATCAGCCAAGGATGAAATCTGCTCTTCCAATCCTTTTCCATGATGAAGGCTGATAATGAAATAAACCTAATGATATTTTACTTATTTTTCAAAACAACTACTCATCCTCACCCCACTCCAGTGGGCAAGAAGGATTTTACAATACTCATAAATATATAACTTTCTAGCTACTTTACTGCTACAGTGAAATCCTGACTCTGCTGAATTCGGTTAACAAATTCCCATTGACTTCAGTGGGATCAACATTTCACCCTTAATCTTTAAATGCTCCCTTTTATGTACTGCTTTTACATTTGCTCTACTGTAGATTTATTTTCACTGTTTTCAATGTATGTAAAAGTATCTGAGACATATGTTCATGATATTGTTTTAATATGTTAAATTCTTCAATTTCTAACATATTTTCAACTTGTCTTTTCCAATGCTTAGAATTAAGACCTTCATATATTCTTGTTAGTTCACAGAATTTGCTTATTGCTTTCCTCATTTAAGTTGTCCTAGATCTACAACTTTACTGTAGGGGAAAAGGCTTATTAATACCAAATTTGTCATGCAATATTTTTAGTAGCACCTCTTACTTGTAAGCTTATTTTAATATGTTTACTGTAATTCTGAGCAGTGAAGAAAATGAAAAAAAGATTCTGTCTTTAAAATCATATTAGCCTGGAGAAAAATGTTTTCTGTATCCAATATGGGATTATATTAAAAAATACATTTTGACCATTTTATTATATGATTTTTGGTTATTTCAATATATATTATACTCTCATCATTTTGCCTATCTTGTCACCTACTGAAATGCAAACTGTTTACAATGATGATAAATATATATATTCAGAGTTGCTGTTTGTTTTTATTTGTTTTTTGTAATTTGAAATTAAGATGTCAACAGAATGGAGTCAATATTATAATTTCTTTTCTTTGTATAGTCAATATTTTAAGGATTTATTTTTTAATGATAAGATCACAGTTGGGATACTGAGGCAATATTTTAAATACATACAATTCATATATATGTACATACAATCAATCTATCTATATAAAAATAATTTCACATCACTACCTCTTAATATGTGTTTTGCTTCAAATATTATCTCCTCTGTTACCATGCTATTTTTCATCTTCCTATATGGTGTCTTAAATTAAGTAACAAATAAATGACAAACAATTTTGTAATTTCTTTTTTTTTAACCCAATTAGGGAGCTTATTTTTCCTCAGATTGAGGATAATACATTTTGAATCCTTGTTCAGAGCTTAAAAAACCTTTGGATGGCATTTTGAATTTAACACAGCTATGTGAGGTGAAAGGCAACAACGTTCTTCTTTCAACCAAAATGTTGAGATTTCTTTCTTAACAACCTATGATGATCCTGAGCAATTTAATGTCAATAGACTTTTCTGTTTTCACACATGGATGGATAACAGTTGCCTCTGAGGGGCAAATGTGATGAACTGCTGCCCATAAGAGGCAAAGCCAAAAGGAGTCCAAAAAGTTGTAATATATGCCACAAATATTGGGCTAAATTGTTATCTACTGTTAAAAGGTATTGAACTTTGCAAATAATGTAAACTTTACAGGCACTGTGATCTTTTCTGTAGACTGGGGAACTAAAAGGAGACATAAAGGTAATTATTGGCAACCAACTGCACTGAACTGCAGAACAAAAGCCATTTCTTTTTATGATGATAATTGAACAGACTGCTAGGCTTAGTAGGATAAAATGATTTCAAGCCTCTTTACATTGTGTTGTTAGGAGATTCAAGATGTGATGTCTTCATAAAAGAGAAATGTACAATCCTAAAAATATTGTGCTTCCCTTACATTTCTTCCACCCCCATACCATATGTCTGAACTTTATCACTTTGTCTTTCTTACAACCTCGGTTCTTCTGCATATCAAAGCACCACCACTGTAGGTTATTTTTTACTGGACCTTCATAATTACTCAACATGACTTCAGTAACCTTCAGTCGTGGTGTTTGTGAATTAGATCACGTATGCATGCCTCACTCCCCATCCCTCAATGAATCACAGAAGAGTAGGTCTAGTGCTGGGTATTCAAACTGAAATTATTTTCACTGGACTAGAAGTCAGAACTCTTGGGCTCTATTCTCGATTCTGCCATTGACTCACAGGATAGACTTGTCACAAATTCTTTACCCTCTGTGACTCAGTCTCCTCAACTGTAAAAGAGTCCAGTATCCAGCTTTGATTTGGGAGACCTGAGTTTCTATTCCCCGCTCTTTTATAGGCTTCCTGAGTGACTTAGTCACTCAGCCTTTCTGAGTCTGAGGGCCACATCTGTAAAATGGAGTAGCACAGGGGTGTTATGAAGCTAAATACCTTAAAGATTGTGAGAAGCATTACTATGGTAATGGAGATCAGATAGATACATAACCATCAAAGGTGTTGTATGTCTTAAACTAATTTAAAGTTTCTAAAATTCGTTGATGATGAAAAACCTTGTATAAATACTGAAGGAGTGGGGAGAATCCTGGCCCTATCAAAGTCAATGGAAGTTTCGCCACTGACTTCACTGTGGCCAGGATTTCAGAAATAGAAAACTTTACTGAAAAAGTAGAATATATTTGCTAGTCGTGATGCAATGTATATCACTGCCCCATATATATATATATATATATTTTAAAAGCTTATCTGGCAGCTGCTGGTGTCTAGCTGCCAATGTACAGTGCACATAATAACAGGGAGATCAGGTCAAACATATATTTAAAAAAAGCTATATAGCCTTTTGTTTCTTCTGCTTTGTTTTGGTTCTTATCTTTCTATTTCGTACTGAGATGCCCATAGGCAATGCTTTGGAGAATTGGCTTGAGAGACTCTTCCTTCTTAGGGGATTTCTGACCCAGATCCCATTTCATTCCTCTTTAAAAGCTACTTGCATGTGAGATGTGGAACACCAACGTCATGCAGGATCCAATTGCACAGATGTTGATTGGTGATAATGATACACCACACAGCCTACAATAGTCACAGTTAAAATGAGTATGTTTTTCTTCTCACAGTAGAGATGGCCCTCTGCTTGTTCACACTGCTGGAAGCATGATTCTTTACAATCTTGTCATGAAAGTCTAAAATCCTTTATGAACTGGATACTAATTCTAGCTGTCATACTGAATAAGGAGCAAATCCCCTTCCTCACCTAAAAGTAGGCATGCAAGGCACAAAATGCAACAGAACATAGAGCAGACAGTGGAAAGGTGATGCACAGAGTCTCTCCATCCATCTATATGAGTTGGTGGAAAGACCATTTGGGGCTCTGCGACACCAGTGGGTTGCACCGTGTCAGAAACTTGGTGCTTTTACCTCATGGCTGCCATGGTGTCCTTCAAATCCAATCTTTCAACAAACAAACAAAAACAAACAAACAAAGTCTCAAGCCCTTTTGGTGGCAAATAAAATGTCCAAATATGAATTAGACTTAACTGATGCAGTAATGTCTCATTAAGGCTATGTCTATATTTAAAACGCTATAGCGGCATGGCTGCAGCTGCACTGCTGTGGCACTTCAGCGTAGATACTTACTACAGCAATAGGAAGGGGTCTCCCATTGCTGTAGCTATCCACCTCCCCAAGAGGCAGCAGCTAGGTCGACAGAAGAATGTTCCCTCAACCTAGGGCTAGACCAGCGATTAGGTTGGCATAGTTACATCTCTCAGGGGTGAGGATCTTTCATCCCTTGAGAGATGTAGCTATATACATATAAATTTTCAGTGTAGACTAGCCCTTACTCTATTGCCTGCAATTACAGCTCAGAGAGGTGTGAACTGCCTTTTTATCTAAATTATGCTAAAGCATAATTAAGGATATTAAAATGTTAGAGGTGTTAGCTGCTCTGTGTTGAGGACTGTTTAGAATTACAAACTATCTCTTAAAGAGTGGAGAGAAGAGAGGTTCTCTGCTACGGCTTGCAGGCTAGGGGGCTCTGTAGGGAAGCATGTGATCATCTAAATCAGGTTACAGACAGACAGCCTACAGTACTGCGGGTAGAATTTTGCCTCTTTGTTTTAGGGAGAAGTCTTGGGTTTTTTTGATTTGTTTTGTTTCTCTCCCTCTCTCTCTCTTTGTTTCTAGGTTCTTATGTGTTATTGTTCTGAATTCAAAGAAATAAAGTAGTGTTACATTACAACCTTCCAGTAAGTGCACTTACGGTTTATTCTAATTTTGCTGTGTGTATGCTGTAAGCACAATATTAACTACTTCAGTGCTGACTAAACATGCAGGAGAGAAAAGGAAAGATCCCCTCCTGATAATCTACACAATCTATTGTGAGTGGTATAGCATTCTGGAATTATGAGTGGGTGGAACATGGGTTGTGAGGGAACTTGGGACAGCACCATCACATATATCTTGATAATTGACCTTTACGTGACACAGGGATGAGGCAAAAATGGTGGAGGAAAAGGGGAAATAGAAGGGGCATACACAGAATGGATCCACTGGCCTCAAAACCTGGAAGATAGGAAGCAGTGGGGAACATCTGCTACTCATCTTTTCCTAACAGTTGATACTTTTGTCCAACCATGCAGGCCCTTGTTTATTGGTGCAATTCCTACTGAATGTAATGGGAGTTAGACTTACGTGTCTAAGGGCAGAATTAGACCAGCATAGATTTTTGATGGTTTTTTTTTCCTTTCCTTCAGTGAGTAATGTCATGAAAGTCTGATGCCATCAATCATTCACAGCCTCAAAGAGAGTCATCAGGGGAAACTTGCTCCCATTCCCCACATCAGAATATTGCTGAAGCAAATATACAACCAGTCTTAGATGCCAGAAGTCCCTAAAAATGCTGTGCTAGTGGCAGTAGAACATCAGCAAAGCACTGTAGAAATTCTTCTAGCTTCTGTTAAAAGAAGAAACTGATTTAGTTCAAAGGAAACAAGTTTTGTCAGGCAGTCCAACAAAATCTATTTATATGCCGGAAATAATGGGAATAAAACATATGCCTAGAGATTCTTGTTCCTCGTGGCCCTAGAAAGGAGGACAAGAGAGACTCCACATCTAAATCTATAATTTAATACACCCACTGTTGCAATACAAATGTTGAATTAGAGGAAATGTCCAAGAGGAGGATACAGTTTGGGATTAGTTCTTACATATAGTACTGGATTTCTGGAGCAATTTTATTGTACAGCTAGGAGAAATGAACGCCTGTGCACAGTACAGTACTTTGTTTATATTAAACTGTTGAAAATAGATCCACTGCTGACAGTTTTTGGTTGGCATAAGCATCCTATTCCCCTGCTCTGACCCAGCTCCTGACTTATGGAGCTCAGAAGAAGTCTATCTTTCAGAATGATAATAGCCTCCTTGAAACAAAGCCATTTAATGGGATAGGATCAGAGAAGCTTCAAGTCAAATGTCATTTCTATTTAAAATAGAGAAATGTTTAACCAGAAGATGTTGGAAACAGACAGCTGAAGTCTCACACTCAGCTCTTCTCATTTTGTATTGTTCAGGCAGTGCAAAAAGAATGGAAAGCATGGGGCAGTGCAGTGCAAAGGAAAATTCCCCCTCCACAGGGAGCTCCATGTGTATTTTAAAAAGGTCTGGTTCTTCTAAGCTTCTAGAGTGAGCTATGATGTGTCCAGTCTTGAGTTAACTAGTTTAAGTTGAGCTAGGGATTCTTCAGTTCTCTGGATAATAAATCCTTATTGACACTTTGGGATAGATCCACATTTGGTATGAAAATCATTAACTGCTCCATTAACTTCAATGAAGCTATACTTTTTTACTCCAGCAGAGCATCTGACCCTAAATATCCTGTAATACAGGGATAGGCAAACTTTTTGGCCCAAGGGCCACATCGGGGTTTGGAAATTATATGGCAGGCCATGAATGCTCATGAAATTGGAGGTAGGGGTGCAGGAGGGGGTGAGGGCTCTGACTGGGACTGCAGGCTCTGGGGTGGGGTCAGAAATGAGGAGTTCAGGGTGTGGGAGGGGGCTCTGAGTTGGGGTGGGGGGGTGAGGGCTCTGGGGGGGCTGGAGATGAGGGGTTTGGAGTACAAGATGGGGCTCTGGGCTGGGATTGAGGAGTTCAGAGGGTGGGGGGCTGTGGAAGGGAATTGGGGCATGTGGGGGGCTCAGGGGTGCAGGCTCTGGGTATCATTTACTGCAAGCAGCTCATTGAAGCATGTCACCTCTACAGCTCCAAGGCGTGGACAGGAGGCTCTGTGCACTGCCCTGTCCACAGGTGCCGCCCCTGCAGCTCCCATTGGTCAGGAACCGTGGCCAATAGGAGCTGTGGCAGTGGTGCTTGTGGATGGGGCAGCACTCAGAGCCGCTTGGCAACTCCTTCGTGTACTGTGTAGGAGCCAGAGGGGGGTCATGGACATATTAAATGGTCTGAAGGGCCGGATGTGGCCTGTGGGCCATAGTTTGCCCAGCTTTGCTGTAATAGGATATCAGATTTTAGGACTTCGCATGAACTTGTAGAGCTATTCAGCACCCTGAATCAGCAAGATGAAAAGGCTGAGTGCCTCTTTGATGTGAGAGTGAGACAGGAAAACCTGCAAGGAAAAGCCCTTAGAATAACCACTCAGGAATGAGCTGGGGGCTGAGTTTTATGATGAACTATTTGTAAGTAACAAAGAATCCTGTGGCACCTTATAGACTAACAGAGGTTTTGGAGCATGAGCTTTCGTGGGTGAATACCCACTTCTTCAGATGCATGCATCTGAAGAAGTGGGTATTCACCCACGAAAGCTCATGCTCCAAAACCTCTGTTAGTCTATAAGGTGCCACAGGATTCTTTGCTGCTTTTACAGATCCAGACTAACACGGCTACCCTCTGATATTTGTAAGTAAGGATCTGAACCAATATTCAATAGTAGAATGATGCCAATACTTTCGCTATTTAATGTGCCCACAAATCAATTTTCTTCTGTAACCAACGGCCACAGAAAAATGCATGTGTATGCATATGACAAGTAGGGTGAAGTATTAAGACATCTATAAATGTCTTTTCTCTCTCTCTCTCTCTCTCTCTCTCGCTCTTCCCCTCCTCCCCCTCCAATGCCTTTCCTGCAATATTTATATATTGTTCCTGAAAAAAACTTACTGGTTATTATATTGATAGCATAGCACAGCACAGCATCCATAACGTGCTGTGATGATTGTGTTGGCGAAGACAGAATAGTGATGGTAGAGGGTATCCTCCTCTATGAATTATTTTAAACTCCCTAACAATTACTGGAATTCCAAAGGGAAACATATTTCTTTTCAGAAGTATTTTTATGAGCCTGCATAATTCTGATCATAATCACTGGGGATATTAATTGATTGCAGTCTGACTCTAATGCCTTTTAATTGTCTTGTGTTTGCCATCCATCTCCTTTAACAACTTGTATGAGGACCAATGGGTAACAATTTTAGCCTTTAGTGAGGCAAGCTAGAGATCTCTCACATGCATCTCAACAGGCTGAAGAACATTTGCCTGTGTAGTTTAGCATGCTTCTCCTTATACTCCATAAACGTAATTTAAAATTATTTTGTCTCCATAGGTGAAATCCTACTTTCATTGGCTCCAAGGGAGTTTTACCATTAGCTTCAATGAGCCTAGGATTTCACCCCATATTTCTCCACTAAACAGTATCCATCCAAACCCATTTCCTTTAAATAGGGAACCAGTTAGTGACCAGTATAATTCTGAAACATACTCTGAAAGTGATGCCAAATGTGATAACTGCATAACTCTAACCAAGCTGTCAATTGGAAGTCATGGGTCCCACAGTATGAGAACCAACCTGCAAGTCCCACACACATGGTTTTCAGGAGTGTGCCTAACATAGGTAATTTCCTTGAGAGTATCCTGTGAGATTTCAATGAAACATTTTCCCTTGGTATAGAGCTGCTCTTTATAACTTTTTCAAGGATATATACCAATCATCCAAAGGCCAGTTTCCTTGCAAAGAAACCGGTAACCAATTTATTTATAATAATAATGATGGGTGTAAAAGGTTTCCCTATGTTATTGCATATGTTGCATTCACCTAAAAAAGGCAAAAGACAAAGACTTATTAATAAGTCTGATATTATCCTAAACATGATGGTTTCATGATCATACGACCCTCCCTTGCCTGTCTGTTTCTTGCATTAAACTATTCTCTCTCACCATAGAATCATAGAATACTATGGTTGGAAGAGACCTCAGGAGGTCATCTAGTCCAATCCCCTGCTCAAAGCAGGACCAACACCAAGTAAAGTATCCCAGCCAGGGCTTTGTCAAGCTGGGCCTTAAAAACCTCTAAGGATGGAGATTCCACCATCTCCATCCTCTAAGGATGGAGATTCCACCACCATTCCAGTGCTTCATCCCCACCCCCTAGTGAAATAGTGTTTCCTAATATCCAACCTAGACCTCTCCCACTGCAACTTGAGACCATATGCTTACCTTGCCAGCACCTTGGGGTAGAATCCATCTTTTCATTATATGTGTGTACAGTGCATGGAACAAAGGGTCCCCTATTTCTGATAGAGGCCTCCAGGAAGTACTGCGATATAAATAATAACAATAACCTGCTTGAACACAAATTGTAATCACAGACAAGACTATAACATTTGATGAAACACATTCTTGTCCATACATGGTATTCACAAATAGTAAAATACTTCCATTTACTGGTTGAAGGACTCCACCAAACTCTGTTTAAACTAATCAAGTATTTCACGACTTTGTTGTTTGTACATTTCTATATTTTAGTGAGTCTGCTCCTTCTAGGCCACTAGATATTTGCAGAACAAGAACATCAGGTACAACAGCTGTGCAAGCTTCCAACCACAGCCCTACCAATATGCCTCAGCCCTCTTTTTGAATGGTATGCCCATAATGAATGTTGACTCAGTGTTCTATGGCTCAAGCTGATGGGCTTTAAAATTGCATGTAGGAATATGGGCTTGGGTAGGATACCAAGGGGAGGGGATCCCAGAGTTCAGACTCTAGCCCAAACAGATGTCTACTCTGTGAGCCTGAATCAGCTGAGAGTGTTATATTTCAGTGTGGACATTCCTATGGATTCCTCTAGTGAAGCAAAGTGCAATTTTTGGCCTCTCTTTAGAAAGGATGTAAATTGTGATTGTGGGGGAGACACCTGTATATTAAGCATTGGACTGCTAGTACAAGTTCATTTTACACGACTCACCAAAGATCCATCCAAAGAAAGCAACTGCTTTTATTGAAGTCCATGGTAACTGTATCAGGCCCTTCATTGGATGGGTTTGTACTTGCAACCTACAGATGAAAGGCTTCATGACCTATTAACACTCCTTGAGGAGTCTCTGAAGGAATCAACATTTAGTGGACTTAACCAGCCTTTGTTGAAACAAAGTAATGTTCACAATATATACAACATTTGATAGAAAAAAAATTTAATCCCTTTGAAAATCTTGAACGTACTCTGAATAAGGCCAAGGTGAACTGGATTTGCTTGGTGTGCAACTTCTGATAATTTTGCACAGCTTGTATGTCCTCCCACTTATGCAGTTTGGAAAATGAAGAATATGTTAATTTTCAGAACAGAACTGTGTCTGAAAGACGGCATTAAAAATAGCGTTCTGGGCTTAATAATACTCAGATCAAGTTTGCTCAGTTTCCAAAGCAAAAATCTAAACTTCTAATCTTGCAGATGTAAAGTGGGATCTGAAACGTAACCTGGGATCATTCCTTCACTCACATCATCTCCAATAATAACAATTCTGCAGGTCAGTTTATGATCTCCCTGAGACGTCTGTAACCCCACTGTCATCAGTTTATACCCAGTTGTACCTCGGAAACATGATTGTCTTGAATGGGAGCTGTTTGCATAGAGTGCTTGCAAGATTGGGCCCTTGATCTCAGCTATGGATGACACAGAGGGTGGTAATTCTTCTTTTTTGCTTTTATTGATGCTGACTACTGAATTTGACCAGCACATGTTCCTTTATCTTTAAAGACTTTTTAGTATTGACAAGGTGTGTAAGAATTAAAAGTATTTGTGTGTTTGTACAGTGCCTAGGTACTATCACGTTATAAAATTATTAATAATAATTAATACCTGTAAACATAATGAGCTGCACCAAATCAGAAATATTGCTATAGACTCTGATCTCACTATTAATTCTTTTATAAAACAATTTTGAAAGACTAGGGTTTGACTTCATTTTATTTTGCTACCCAAATTCTAGTCATGTAAACATTCAAGATGGGAAAAGGAAGAGAATGCAATTTTATGGCATCTCTGATCTGACAATTAGAAAACAAGAGGCTTCCCAAACTACCAAACTCCTTGAATTTATATACATTCCTTCCCCTTTTCTTTATTACAACAGTTGGCCAATTTGGGAATCTGCAGAGTAATACTGCTCCCCACTGCCCCCAACTGCCCCAAGCAGGTAAAGGCACATGGATCAGTGTCCAGATGTAATCAAGCCTTTCCTGGTATAGCTGTGATACCTTTATTAAGCAATGAAAGCTCCTCTGGGTAGGCAGGGTAGGCTTTGCCTACCTTATTTTGAGTCAGATAGAGAATGATCTTTACCTGCTTCAGTAAATTGGCTCTGAGCATTACAGCACCTTGATGTGTCCATTTTTGCTCACCCACTTTTCAAGGTCATTATATTGCACCACAGCTAAATACAGTAGTGTTTGGATGTTGAGAAACCCACCTACTGAGCTATAGCTGAGTATCAGGCAATCTCTACAAAGAGCTCCTCCCTTACCTAGCATATTGAGACAAGGAGAAGGGCTACCATAAAGTTAAAATCCATGACACAACAAGTAACATCAGAAGCCAAAGTGTAATAGTGAGTGCTCCAGACTTTTTGTTCTAACCTTTTTGAATCATCATATTAGCATCTTTTACATTTATTTGATGGAAACCTTTGCATTTATTTTACCCAGAGGACATTGCAGTCATTTTGCTAACACAGGAATGATTAAAATTCTGCTCATATATGCTCATGGATGCAGATCATTTTTATTTTGAATAGGACTACATTAAGCCCCCAAAATAAGAATTTTGGTAGTTAATTGCTATACAAGCCTGTTGTTCTCAATTGTTCTTTCGTTTATTGTTGAAAATTGTATTCTGATTTGAAATTCACAGTCTCAGAGAACCAATTGTTACTCTTGCTGATTATAGCTGTTTTTTTCCTGCTTCCCCAAAACCTCCAGTCATTGCTGGCATTCAAAGTACACGAGGCATAAGACATGAGGTGCTGCAGTGTCAAGATATTAGAAATTACTGCAAGGTCTTCTCATTTGAGCCCACGTTAGCATGCCCACTCCTGGACCTCTTGATATTTATAAATAATAAAGAGGAGAATTACTAGTTTTGCTCTCAAATACTCAGCAAATTACTAAGCGCTGCTCTCACTCATGTAAAATTAATTCACAGGCTTGGTGCCTGGCATTACTTTTCTATAAGAAATTGCATTGTGTCTCACATGCATTGAATATGGAGCTTAAGGACAAAAAAAATCAATAAAAGAAATTAAATATAGCCAGACTCCCTCAAACAATAAAAATCAATGCTCTGTTAGCAGGTACCTAAGCAGCAGGTTTATTTTCAACATTAATCTGGATACTAGTTTCATAGTAATTGATTTTTTTGATATTTAAGCTGTCACAAACTATAAAAAGCAATGACTACTTATTATTTTCCAAATTCCTAAAAGGACTGATTCTGTGGAGACTGTCCTATTTCTTTCCCTTCTTTCTCTAGTACTGAGCTACCGTAATCACTGAAACGATTGTTCATAATTTATATAGTGATGACAAAATATGGATGTGATGGAAAATAAATATTCACCAGGTCTGCAGTGGAACTACTTTACAAATGAAATGAATTTCTGCTTGGGCTGCTTGCAACAACTAAAGCCTTGTTATTTTGATTAGTAAACATTTCTATATCTGTTGTCTATGGCTGAATATTAAATGTTAATGGTTCGTCGGATACAAAGGGATAATATTCAAAGTTAATATGTTCCTATAAAATAGTTAATCCAAAAATAGATTTTGGATTTACAATTTACAGCTTAAAAAGAAAACTGTGATGCAACTATCCATTGCACATTGTGTGACACAATGCAGAAAAAATCTTATTCTTGTTTGAATTTTCTACTGGAGATGAAATTAAAATTCAAAATTCCCCAAAATGTTTTAATTCCAGGAGAAAAGATGAGCTCAAGAATAAATTTTACTCTCAGTCAATTTCCAAAATAAAAAAAACAAACAAAACAACAACATCAAAGCAATAAAAAACATTGCTAATATATGTCAAGTGTTCTGAAAAGGAAAATATTGTATAAATTAAAAGATTGTTGGGAAACAAATGTAATTGTATTATCTTCTTGTTGGCATGGCTTTTTTTTTCCTTTTGTCAGAGTTTCAGCAGTAAATAATATAGGAAATGCAAAAAAATCTGATAGGTATTCTCAGGCATATGATACCAATATGATCCTTATACAATCATACCAAATGCTAAGCGGATGGGAAATAATTTGGAGGATAGCTAAAAATAGTCCCTTAATGTTATTTTGATTACTAAATCTAATTCTGAAAATCTAGATGGAAAATGCCTATCTTTCTTCCAAGACAAATCAGGGCAGTGATAACCATATGTACTCCAGACAAGCTTTAAATGCACAAGAAGTTTTTTTTAACACAAAATTATTTCCCACAAACAATTGTGGCTGCTGGGATGGCAACCAAAATCAAGCTAGCTAAATTAACATAACAGAGAGGCACACACCCGTTCAACACATCAGGATTGGCAACGTTATGCATGGTATCTACCCATATATCATGAAAGAGGCATGGCAGTAGACTCCCTGGAAGATGATGTGTCATTAATAAGATGATGTGCTGATCTGCTCAAAAAGGCAAATGGCACAGAAAGACCCTTGTAAATATCTGTTTGTTTGTTTTTATGCTCCATGATTAGCAGCGCTGCATCCTATTGTATATTATTAGAGAATAATAGCAGTTAGCTCTGTAAGAGACCTATTATCTCATCTACTCCACCTTCCACCCAGTGTAGTTTTATTCTCCATTGCACATTTTTGCAGGGTTTTGTCCAATCTAGATTTAAATTGCTCAAGCACTGGCATTTCCAACACTTTTTCTTGGGAGATTATTCCAGAGTCAAATACATCTCATTGTCAGGGTTTTCCCCTAGATGTTCTACCTACATTTTCCCTTCCTTAATTTCAGCCCTAATGATGCCTAGTACTCCCTCTTTTATGTTAGTAACAGCCTTCATAACAGAGCTGATCAAAACATGGCAAGCCACTTTCATGGACATTTTTTGAAATCTTCTGTGAAGAAAATTTTGTTAATTTCTTGAAAATTTGGGGGGGAAAAGTGACCACCTATATTTTAAATGATCGTTTTCCTCCTTAGCTATTGTATATTTAGCTTTTAATTTTTTTTCCTAATAATAATACACTTTAATCTCTCTCCCTCCCCAGATTATTTTTGTTGCTTTTCAAGGAACTCATGACAATTTGTCAATATTTGACTGGCAAAGAGGTGCCAAAAACTGAAATTGATATTCCAAGTGAAGTTAGAGGGGGGCTATATTAATAAAACATAAGAATATTTTCATCTAAAATTCACACATTAAAAAGTTGCTTTAAGCCACATCAGAACTTAAATAACATGCATACTTTATGAACACAGTTTGGAATGAGCTTCAGTCTTCATTAGCCATAAACTGTCCTGAATATGTTTGTTTGTATATGTGTGTATGTTGATGTGCAGCGGATTATATTTAGATATTTTATTAGAAATTAATAGCAGCCATGATTGCTCATTGGATTAATTTTGGATTGCTCTTTGGATTGTTAGTTTCTGGAATATTTTTTTTTAATTTGAGAGTGTATCCTGCTATATATACTTCTGCATTAGGAATTGTTGTTATTACTCTATTGTGTATTAGGCTCTCATTATTAATACTGTTACTATGATAGTTACAGTACAAATGTTACATATTTTCATGGTGTCATTTTACATGGTACAATATACTAAACTGCATGTGTAGAACAGAATGCCACTTATAAAGAAGAATGATGCTTCTCAAAAGAGTGAACATAAAATGGGGAATAGTTCTTGAGAGGAAGGCATAAAATATCTGTTGTAGAAAACTGAGTTCTCTTTAACCATATAACTGCTTGCAAACTATAGAAAATACATAGATTAAAGGACTGCAGAAGTGCTGCAACTATCAACATTCCAAAATGAATCTACCAATCAGCCATGCTATGTTAATATTTGTGACCTATAAAAATTCCAGGCAAGCCATGTTTCTAGAAATGTACATGTATTATTATTAGTAGAAGTATTATTAGTATTACAATGGCATCTTGAGAGTCCCCAACTAAATCAGGAACCCATTGTGCAGGGCACTGTACAAACACATGGTAAGAGACATCACTGCCCTGAAGAGCTCATAATCTAAATGCTATGTAGTGCTATCTTCTAAGGTGTTGTATCTAGCAAGGATAACATGAACTATAAGTTCCTCCCCTCTTTACCTTTGGCAGATAAGAATATAGAAATCAACATGATTATTCATACGGATGACAGGTACTCAAACCTGTACCTGCGTCATCTTTTTCTCTAATTTAGATTTCCCATTGCTAAAGGACTGTAGTAAATTAGGCACAAACTAATGATCAATTCCCAATACAGAAAAAAAAATATCAAATATATTGAATACATTTTTAAAATACTTTCAATTCTGCAAGGTTAAGTATCTAATTCTGAATCCTTTTTTTCTGGGTGAGCTCTGTGACTGTCCTTAATGATAGGATTAAATATGGTGTCTAGCTACAAACAGTTTCTTTTCATGCCCTGTTGGTTACTCTCTATATTTTGTGCTTTTCACAAATAGAGAGGAAATAACTTTCTGGGTCTTTGTGGGTCTTTTCAAATGCACACACTTTGGGGAAATCATATTTTTTTGAAGGAAATGAGGCATGACCAATCACACAAAACGTGAGAAAATCCCTTGATAGGTGACCTTTGCCATGTGTAAAAGAAGTTGTTCAGTGGCTGAGGTTTCATGGATTTCATGCATGAAAATCAGATTTTCTGGCCACCAGTGCTCCTCAGTAAATAAATAATCCATCATTGTGTCAAACAGTGGAAACATAGAGATATAGCCATTGCTAACTGAATAGAGGTTTCTAGTTAGCATCTTATGTAAATGCTTCCCACTGCTTCTTCAGGAATTTTGTGTGCCTTTTTTCAGTTTTCATTATTTGAAATAAGTTACATGGGTTTAGGTAGGTAAGATTGACAACTGTAATAACGGTAACAGCACTGATTTTACTGGTCCTAGTTGTACATCTTAGAATATGTATGTATTTATATGGGAGTTATAAAAAGTAACAGGTGATGCTACTCTATAAAACATGATAGATGTGCTTTTTTAGATCATTTCAATGGAATTGCAAGAAAAAATATCTCCTCCATTGTAATGTATTTTTAAGAAGATACAGTGTTACATGCTTTTCTAACCTATCTTGTAAACACAAAGGATCACATATCCAGTTAACATAAATTGGTTTAGCAGCATGTTGACATCAGAGGTGTCATGCTAATTTGCACCAGATAGGGAGCCGGCAAAATATCTTTTTTTCATTGCATATATTCTGTGGTTTCCTGGTCAGCAATGATACTTCATTGACAAATGTTATTCTCAAAGTTATTTAGGACTCCTTAACTGGCCAAACCTGCCAGTGACTTTAATAAGAGCTTTTGCTGAGTAAGAAGTGAAAGATTAGGTACTTGGTTTGAAAAAAAGGCTCTTTACCTTCTGAGTGCACAAAGGATTTTAAAATTCCCTTGTAACTTTTTTCCTGCGCTGCAAGTTTTCAAACTTTTATTTTTCTTTGACTCAGTCAACTTTATTTTGTTGTATATTTTAATTTTCAATTATTATTTTAGCATTTATGGAATACAGGTGTTTCAGCTGAGCTGCCACCAGGAAAAAAAAAATGTCAGTAAATACAAAAATAAACAAATCCACGTAACCCTTCAGAATTCATCCCAGAAATAAACAACTCTAGTTTTTTCTGTCCACCTTTTGATTTCCTGAACTAAGAATGTCATGCAAATGATCTGTTACTGACATTTATTGGTTGGTTTTCAGCTACCCACCATTTCCACCACTGATATTTAAAACACTTTTTTGATATCCTTTCCCACCTCCAGCCACAACAAACAGCTCTGCTCCTTCACTATTGGTATCTCCTAGGTCTTGCAAAAAGCAACTAATTATCTGGTTTACATCCTCTTACCACTTACAGAACACAACCTCAGTTGGATTACAGTAGGCCTCTATTTGTTTTAATATGCTGTAACATGCACTCAGTGCACTTTATTAAAAATCTCAAGCATGCCCTTTCATTCCAGGAGACTGCAGTAATAAAAAGATGCCAAAGACTGGATACAAAACAAAAAGAATGACTTTTTTTAATTGCAAAAAGACATAAAGAATGAAAATAAATAAGAAAGTGGTGGGGTTCTTTTGTTCTGTTTTCCTCAACATGCAGTAAAAGTAAAATGTTAATTTGATTAAAATATTTGTTTTTAATTACCACTTGAATATGAAAAGTTTCAGTTAAATCAATCCTCTCTTTTAAAACCCCTATACTATGTAGGTTTTACTGTGACTGCCATATTTCTGGGAAAATACATTATAGATAAAGTCTTTGGGAAACCTCTCCTGAAAGAAAAAATCCTTCTGGTTGATTCACCTTCCATAATCTCTTATAGCTAATAACCATTCCTCTGTAGGGTGGTAAATTACTTACAGATTTATAGTTGGCAAATTACACCCAGCCTCTCAAATATTTTTTCACTCTTTTGTACAATATGGGCCTCATTGACTTTCATGGACATTGGACCAGGTCTGTAAACAGTAAAGATGCTATTCCCAGCTAATATTACACACAAACACACATATATTATGCTTGTCATGTTCTTGTTAGTGGGGGAGTCAGAACAAAGGAGCTCCTGTTGTTGCTAGTCTAATAAATCATATTATTTAATTACAGTTGAAGTGATTTCTACTTCATGAGTTTGTGAGTAAAACCAAGAGCGGCTGAACTGATTACAAAGGCCCAGTCACCCCTTTCTGTAGAAATCTCCATGAGGAAACTTCCCAAATTGTCTGGTTGTGGAGAAAAGGCAGCAAAAAGATCATTCCCTCACTTGGCTAATCCCTGTGGATCCATAGGATACCAAACTTATCTGTGGGGGAGCCTGTGTCTTCACTCTGGCTGTTACCCCAATGATCTTTCCCCAGCTTTCTGGAAGTGTAGCTCCAATAGGATTGTGTGAATGTGACCTTTCCCTAGTCATTCCTGGGACCATATGGTGGGGGCTCCATGGGGGGAAATAATATAGTCACAAGCTCTAATATTGTTTAGAGTAATTTTCCAAAGGTCTGAGAGGAAGATGATGTGCATCACCTTGCAAACCCACTTCTTCCACTGCCCAACCAGTCTACTCCTTCCTCCAAGGCAGGCCCTGGACAGCATAGAGAGGTCTTCAGAAGGGCCGAAGGTGCGTACCACAGTATTACAAAGGTGGCTGAATCATTCTTAAGCACATGTGTAGATCTTGGAGGAATAATCTGGACCATGCTGAGCTGTTTCTCTTTCTTCATGTAGCTGCTTCCTTTGCAATAAGGAGACATGCTGCTGTATATGAAAGTGAAAACTAAGTTTTCAAGGGCATACTACACAGCCAGATCTAATCACATGTTTTATATGTGCAGTAGCTTTACGATAACAATGGTATTTTTTACAATAAGCTGAATGTTTGGAAGGAATTTAGGATTTCCTGTTCCTGCATGGCTGGCTCATTTAGCTGCATATTCAAACATGTTTAATCATCAGAAGTCTTTGTCTTATTTCCTGAACATAATGTAAGATGGGTGTGTTGTGAAATGAAGGAAAAACTCCACAAAATCATCTGGACATCTTATACATTAATGACTTTCATTGTCTTTATCTGGCATTACCAGAATAACATTCAGCAGTAAAAGGTATTGCACATGGGCATCTGCAGTTGTAGAAAAATGCAAATACTGTATTGTATAAAACAAAGCATGTGCACATGGATAACAGTTAAGGTTGTATATATAATGTTTAATCTGGCATGTCTTGATTTTGAGTGCTTAAAAGTACAGCCCTAACATTCCTTGAATGTAATTTTCTACAGAATAGGAAAAATAATATAGAATCAGACAGTTTACAGTTTAGATAATGAGGCCACATTATTTATATTCATGGATCAACTGATTAGACAGGTAAGATTTATTTCACACTAAATAGCTTGTTCTTCCCTCATCTACAGTATAAGCAGGGCTCAGTTTCTCTTCTTAAATTGTTCATCTAATGCCTCATAAGAAATGCTGCCTAGAGGAATGGCTTTTTCCCCATTCACTCCAGATGGCTTGGGTATCAAATTTCAGAAGGTTTCTCAGACATTTTTCTGTCTTCAGGGAAAGAATTTTGAACTCAGCATGATGGCCTCTGTTTGCAAGGCCTAGTAGAGTCATTTAGGTCCAAACTGAGGATCAAACAGCTGGATGTACTTGGTCACCTTCACCCCTGCTACAGTCAGCCAGTAGCACTATGGTGTACATTTATACCATTCATTTTACATTCACTGAGAAATGCAGTGAAAGTGTGTGTGTCTATGTAGCAGTATACAAAATATAATCCAATATTTCTCTTTGAGCCCTATGCCTCCCCCTCAAATAAAGATCATCATGTGCCCCTACTTATGCTACCCTAGGTAAGGACCCTGTGCTTCCACTTTGCCAACCCATGCCGGAAGTCCTGTGCCTCCCATATTCCCTTATGTCAGAGGCCTCTGATCCCTCTTGCTTCATTTGTCCAGTGTCACCATCACTGCCAATACCAGGGGCTCACTTTGTCTCCTCAGTAAAGGTTGGGAAGTTTCTATCTGTTCATCTCTTTCTCATTCATTCCCTCCCGTATGCTATGGGAGTGTGGGGAGGTAGCATGTTGGAATTTCTGGTTCACCTTCTGTCTCCTCCTGCCTACTGTTCACTCTGCAGTTGGTAGGAAGCTCTCAGTGCAGGAGGATGGAGTGCTGAAGGCTTGGTGCTGACAGCAGCACTACTACGTTGGAGACTTGCCACCCTGCACTTAAGCAGGGAGGAGTTTGTCTGGCTGGCTGGGAGAAGAAGGCAATGTTTTCTGGCTTGGGGGAGGAGGGAAGATGTAACTCTCCTGGAAAGAGCAGTCATGGTAAATGACTCATCACAAAGGAATGTGGGGTTTAAAAGGTCATTTGGGACTGGCCCCTCCCTCTTTACTCAGAACAGGCTGGGCAGCACCCACTGTCCCTCCATAATTAGGTCACAAATATGCCAGGTGTTTAGCTATATCTGCTGAGGGCATTACACTAGCCATCCGCTAAAAGGGGCTGGGAAGGAATTTTTCCCTTACCACCATATTGGCCAGGTGCAGTGTGGTTTTTTTCACTTTCCTTGCAGCAGGTTCAGGTGGGCTCTGTTCATGCACAGCATGACAGGTGGTAGGTCATATGTCACAACGCTTTATTTAAGCGTATAATGGATGTTCAGTGCAGGTACTCCATAAATTAAGGCACAAAAGAATGAAAAAATGGCTTGGAAAAGGAATTAAGGAGAGGTGCTTGGTAACTGACCATCTGGGGGCAGTTGGGGACTCCTATGACTGGTAGAGCAGGAAGCCAACCCCACACCTCATCATTATAGTGCACCTTAACCCCCTCCTACTAGGGGGTGTGGTTGGTAAAGTTCTTGCCACCCTGCACTTAAGCAGGGAGGAGTTTGTCTGGCTGGCTGGGAGAAGAAGGCAATGTTTTCTGGCTTGAGGGAGGAGGGAAGATGTAAGGGACTTGCCGGAGGGACCTGGACGAAAAGGGTGGGGAGGGGGGCTGGTGAAAGCTCCCCTCCCTACCTCCCCAAATTGGCTGGAATTGGTAAGGTCCCAGCAGTAAATCTGCTGGAGAGACATACATTTTGCACCTGCACTGTACACATTTTTATCCATCGTATTAGTCCAAGACATCTGTCAATAATAAAGTTGCGGCCTGATTAAACCCATATCTAATGTCTCCTGTCATTCTTTCAGCATAGCCAGAAAATGACACCTCCTCACTTCCTTGAAACCAGGCTGAAATTGAATGCAGAAGGGAGACAAGTGCTATTATCTTCTCTCCACTCCCTAGCAAAAGGTTGCGGGTCATGTCTTCCTTTCCCCCCCTTTTATTACACCTATAGTGTGAGCTTTCTTTTCTCCATTCCCTCATCCACTCATATGACTCAAACAAAAACTCATCAGAACATTTTTATTTTTATCAAAAAGGTTTTTTCCCAGGTAGGGGGGCGCAAGAGACAGCTCTTTCACTAATTTGAAATTTTTAATGGAAATTTTTTGTTCTGGTCAACATTTTTTGATTTTGAAACTAAACTTAACTTTTTATTTAGTTTCATTTAAATGTAATATTTTCATTTCATCTTGGTTTTTGAATCTTAAAATGTGAGACCAGAGTCCGACCTCTTATTCCTTTCTCTAAGACTAGGGAGATATTGTGGACCTAATTCCACTCTCACTTAAACAAGTTTCACACCAGTGTTGAAATGTAAATTTTACCATTAATACCTCTATCATACAGCGGATGGTGAGGGATTTAACCTTTTCCAAATGTAAGTTTAAAACCTTAGCTTTCCTACTGTTGCTAATGATTGCCTTCCTAGTGGGAAGGAGAGAACATCTGTTAGTGACTACAGAGCCTTCCATGTTACTTGTATTGTAAATCAGAAAGTAAATTCTACTTACCTCTGCCAGCATCCAGTGGAGATAGAGTTATCTTGCCTTGGATACAACAGGTGGATACAACCAGAGGGAGCAAAGAGTCCTGTGGCACCTTATAGACTAACAGACGTTTTGGAATATGAGCTTTTGTGGGTGAATACCCACTTCGTCCAATGTATGTCCGATGAATAACACAACTACCCCTCTGATACTTAAACCAGAGAGTTTTTTTATAATCTAAAAATATAAAAATCTAAAGTCTGATCTTACAGCTAGAAATGAAAACTGGTCACCTTTGGGAAGCTGGGGATCCCCTTTCCAAAGCCACAATATAACACTCCTGGTTCCAGCCCTCCTGAGATGTGTGATATTAAACTTTAAAGTCATGACATTTTTAGTCCAGAAAAGTTGTGATTTGTCCAAGAGTGAATCTTGCCTATTCTGAACCTTGGGCTAGGGCAATTTTAAGAGGAAAATTCCACATTTGGAGGGAAAAATAAACTTTTCAGTGTCAGGTTAATTTATAGAGATGGTTGTTTGAAGCTGCTGGGGAAATCCTAAAGTTAGTTCGAGAGAGAGAGATTTATTTGCAGATGATATGGTGATAGCTACTGTATCTGTGCCCTTTATCTCAAGTCCCCTCAATTTACCACTTGAATATGACCAGTACATACACTAATTATACACATAGCTAGACAGAGTAAACTACCACTCTGGAAATAGAATTATCATTTTTTTATAAACCGTCTGTTGATTAAAGTTACAACTTCAATTGGAGAATACTACACATGTTGGTTTTAAATTAAAACCAGTGGCGGTACCATGTCTTTTTAAGAGAGGGGTGTGTGTGCATGGGGGGTGTGTGAATGACTCAAGCTGACAGTTTACCTCAGTGACTGACAAAATGTTCATTTTATACTCTAAGTGGGATCCAAAACCCAGAGATGTGTGATGATTTAATACCCCCAAACAGGGGAGCAATCCCCAAATGAAAAGTCACGCATATCCCCCAGTACCCTTAAGAGTTAGGGACAGTGGATTGATATGCAAGAAGAAAACATTATGAAATGAATCCAATGTCACATTATTGAAAACTTTAGCTGAAAAGATTAACTTTTTTTTTTACTCTGCAATGGTTTACAAAGCTTCATACTCGCACAAATACTAAGCCAGGCCATTTAAAGAATCTAAATAAGCTTGCACAGTTTTAAGCTTTCTGACTTTGAATATTAGCTTTGAAGTTGTGCCAAAAATTCACTGCAGCAGAGCTGCTTTTAAACTGAATTCATGACACTGGAATTAGTGTTGGGTGTGTGGCATGCCTAATGATACTCTTGACCACGCTTACCAGAGGCAACCATTGCATATGGTGCATTTGAGTCAATAATTCTCCAAAGATAAGATGTGAAGCATCCTGGCTCTTTTCATCTTTCCAACCTGGCAATTTGGACAGTGTCCACTCTGCAAGACAACTTACTTAATGACACATGGCATTTTTCCACAAGATAGAAAGATTGCCTGCAAATTCCCTTGGTTAGTCAGTCCATCCAGGAAATGTACAGCAAGAGTCCAAGCAAAACATCACAACTGAGTGTCCTTTCATTTACCTCAAATAAAGATTACTGCAACCATTAAGTCTGTTTTTAAGCTCCACAGATTTGCAAGTCTGTGCTGGCAGCAAGGTTTTAATTAAAGAAATTCTTAATATTTATTTCAATACACATATGTGGCTGTTACTTAAAATAGATAGAAAAGCATTCATAACCAGCTCTGTTTTCAACATCAGAGTCCTATATTTTAATACATGCTCTAGTCTCTGAATAAAGAGGACATGGGACAAGGAATACACTATATAACTTTTGGAACTTTGTATCTAGCATGGTAATTTTAGAGATAAAAGAGAATTCACATGATGATCTCTCTCTCTCTCTCTCTCTCTCTCTCTCTCTCACACACACACACACACGCACACACACGCAGCAACCTCTCTCTAGTGGCTTGGTCCAGCACACATTCTCATTCACTTCAACGGTGCAGAATCAGGCTATAGGTTCCCAAGGCAGACATTTCTGTATCTCTCAAAAATTCACTGCTAAGAAAAAACAGATAATTCATCTGAAATATTGAACTTTAAAAATGCATTCCTTTTCCTGACTAGATGATTTCATTTTATGTTTTATTACATGCTTAATCAGTTTATTGTGATGCAACACAATGTAACCGAACACATCAGGCATTTAAGATAAGAGTTGTTTTGCAGTTACAGATGTCAATGTTGATTCTGAAAGTACATTTCTGACTTGAATGCATGACTAGCACATAAAAGTAATGCAAATACCAAAACATGCTGACTTTATACCCTCAAACCTGGATTTCCACTTTTGTGCAATTTAGTGAATCTGAAATGATAATTCAAGTGCTGCTTCTAGAAATGAAGGAGTAAGAGGAGGAATGAAAATATTAAGCCTGTTGGAGTATTTAAAGCTTTCAAGATTTTTAGCAATTATGTTTTTAAGATTCACTGAATATGATGAACTGATAAATTCTGGGCCTGATTGTCTGCTACATTGCATCTTATGCAGATATTTATATCTGTGCAAGCCAAATGTTAAATGTTGAGTAAAAGGCTACCAAATCAAAATGTTTTACACTCATTTTGCACAGAAATAAATATCTACAAGGAGCAAGACAGTGAAAAATAAGGCCCTCTATTTGGAAGGTTCAATATATTGCATTGCACCATTATTTTGAGTTTTATTTGTACCAATTTGTATAATTTTCTGGGATTTCTCTGGTATTCAACTATTATTTCTTTTACATATCTATTTCAGGCAATGAAACAAAACAAAACATAATCCTATATTAATGTCAGGTTAAGATTGCAAAGTGAAACACTCAAAACCAGGAAATAAAATAGTTCAGGTTGCACGAGAAAGTTCAACTCTGCTCCTTTTTTGTACATGAATAGCAACACATGGCTTAATTCCATGCTCAGTTATACTTCTGTAAATTCATAATATTTCTACTAACCAGTGGAGTTTAGACACAAATATCTTGGGAAGCATACTTCATTTTCCATGTAGAATTAATGTCTATATTTTTGTTAAGATTTCTAGAAAAATATATTTAAGGGGATGTAGAAAATGAAATAATTGTATTCCCTACTGAACTTATTTTCAAATTGCCCTATGCAGTGATTGTAAAATTCTTACCTCTATCGCTTTTCTAAGTACTTTCTTAAAAATGCTATTTCTTTGAAGTTGTACAATTTGTTATTATTAAACTTAATAATTGTTATTTATTTATTTATTTATTAACCCAATCAGGGTCCTATTGTGCTAGGCATGCTACAAATAATAGTAAATCACTGTCTCTGCCTAAGATGTAGATGAGAGTCTTGAAATGTATAGTAAAATATAGTCCTAACTTCACAAGTGAAATTCAGCCCACTTGTTTCATTGAGTGACAAATAAATTGTGTGTTTCCTCATGGGTAAGCAATTTAATTGTCTTAAATAGCAAGGTTATATTTTCAATAACTCCCTTAATGAAGCATAACAGCTAGAATTATAAACATTGAAAGATGTCATGATCTTCAAGGGTAAATCTGTTTACAATAACATTTTAATATGATCCCTTTTTAGAGAATTATACCTCATCTATAGCATTTGATTTAGTTTTGCTTCACTTTGACTTGTTAAATGATCTGGCTTTCATTAACTCTCTTTGTACATACTAGTTCAGGATGGGACATATATAATTATTGTTGTGGAAAAAAATTGGATTGAGAGACTTAGTTAAGATGAAATACTCATCTTGAGACCTTCCAGGATTGCAAATATCTACTCATAGGGTGGAGATTATCAAGATATGTTGAATGTCTGTAAAATAAGCGATGAAACTAAAAAGGTTGGTAGGTTAATTCTGGATAAGATGCTCGTGAAAACTCAGCCAAATTACATAAATCTCTTGAATATGCAAAATCGGTTACATTATCTTGCAAAAAAAAATTGTTTCTTTTTGTTCCCCCCCCCAACAAGATTTCTTATACGTCTGTTCCTCTTCAGACAAAAAATATCAGGAAAATAGCATTTCTTGCAATATTTTCATGCTTCTAGATATGCCTTGAACCAGGAGGGCCGGAAGCAAAAATAAAACCAAATTTTACAAATTATTTTCTAAACTTTTTTCAGCTGCAAACAAGGTATTCATTTATGGAGGCCAGTGTGGCTTCCCTAGTCTCATGAATGTTTAATGAGGCTCTAGGAGTCAAGGCTAGTAAAACACATTGGCAGAGGCTCCTGAGTTCAGCTTGCTAATTAGCTATGTAGGTACTCATTATGATCTCTATTATTTAAGCACATCTCTCTTCTCAGTCCCATATGCCTTTACAAATACTTCTCTTGTGAAATATTTTTTTCTGAATATAAGCCAATATGATCTAGTGGGGAACTAAGTTTTTCCTTGTGAAAATTTTTATCATGAGGATCGATCTCACAATATATACTTTCTAAGAAACAAGAGGACTCATCTTCTTATGCCAGTAACACCTGTGTAACTCTATTGGTTTCTACTGAGTTACTGGTAGAGTGAAATTCTAGCTCCATTTAAATTAATGGCTAAACTTCCATTAGTATCATTAGGACCAGGATTTTACCCCTGACTTATACCATGTGAGATGAGAATCAGGCTCTAGAATTTGCTCTGAAAATTTGACAAAACAAAACTGAACAGCTTCACTCAGGCCTAACTACAAGCAGAACTTTTCATTTATCTGAGCCATAAATTGTTATTCCAAATGTCAGTTCCCTAGAATGTTGCCATTTGAAGAAGCTGCCATGGCCTGTTTCAAAAAATTGGCCTACTGAAAGCTGAACATGTGCACTGTGAGTGAACCCAGCATGTTCCTTGGTGAGAGATACAGTAATGAACTCCTGTTATCTTTCTACATGTGACATAAGGGAAAGCAAGAGTCCAAATTAAAGGCATCAGTGATCAAATCTATGGGGGAAAGGGCCAGGTCCTCAGCTGGAATGAACTAACTTCACCGGCTCAGGATCTGGCCCAAACTTTCAACAGTATTAAAATTGGTGGAAAAGATAATATTTTGGTGTTTTGCAGAAAAGCAAAACATTTTTCATTTTCACCTCAGAATGTCTTGATACGAAAAGGCAGACTTTTCAGTCAGAAAACTTGCATTTTGTTGCAAAAATATGTCCCCTCACCCCCATTTGAAATTGTGAAATATTTTCTGTTAGAAATGTCACATTTTTATCTTGGCTAAATGCAAGAAAATTCATTTTTGCTAAGAAGATGGATTTTTACCATTTTCCATAAAAGCAGATGTATCTGCTAGCTGCAGAAATGGTGATGCTTTTCTCCAGATTGGATTTGTTTGGCTTATTTAGTAGAATCCCAAATGGGTCCATTACCCGACCAAATCGCCACCCCCCCCCACCTGTTGGGTACTGCCCCTTTGTCATGTTTATTACACTGTGCAGAATTTCTGCTCCCACTTGTAAAAAGGCATTTTACCATGCCAATTATTTGGAGGGCAAGCCTTTAGTGCCCTAACGTTAAGCTTTGAAATGTTTAGAGTTCCTGGAACCATAGTTCTGAATTTCAGAATTCTTCGGCTTATCCTTCTTAGGTGGCTATTTGGGACAGAGACAATCTCTTTGTTTTATGTTTGTACAGTGCTTAGAACAATGGGGTCCTGGTTTCTAGGTGCTAACTGCCATACACATAGTAAATAGTAATTTATAAGAAGCTGAGCTCTAATGTGTATGGGTCTTCCAAATAAGACTTTAAAAATGTATGTTCCCACAGAGCATTTGGGACATTAAAGATCTAAGGACACTTTTTGAAAGTGTAGGTGTTCACATCATGTCCTTGCAAATAAATCTTCTCCACCTACCCTACTGTGCTGTGCCCTGGCTGCCTCTCTCTCTCTCTCCAAAGCATGTATAACCTGATCCTGCAAACATCAGTTACTAGGCATAGTACTGTATTACAGGCATAGCCCTTTGGATACAAAGGGACTGCACATGGTAGTGCTTGCAGGGCCCTTAGTTTGCAAAATGTTTTGGGATTCTTTTGGATTAAAATTACTCTCTGAATGTAAAATATTATTTTTTTGGTCTGTAGCCATGGCAATCTCTGATAATGACACTTTGGGGCTCTTATTTTTTCTTTACAAGGTATTGTAATCTCTTTGGCACTTTCCTAATGCTTTATAGTGTCAGAGACCTTTATGACACTACACACTATACATAATTAATAATAATCTTCACTTACAGCCACGTCCTAAATACTTAAGTTTAATAGTGTTAAAAAACCTTGAAAATTTAAAGTTCAGAAGCAATTTTCATTTGTAATTCAGACAGATAATTTTCCTGTTAGCAGTATTGCCAACTCTTACAGTATTATTATGAATCTCACAATATTTGAGGTTAGTCTTAAATCCCTAGCTACTATAGTCCTGTGATTAAATGAATATCTCAGATTTAAGTTTTTTAAAAATAAGTTTCTAGCCATTGAGTTTGCAAAGGAAAAAATAAAAATTGTAAATGCTAAAAGCTACCCTGCCCCTCCCAAAAAAACCCCAAGGCTAATTAAGAGAAACCCATATTTATCATTTTTAAAAATGTTTTAATATTTAAATAAATCTCATGAGTGGGGAGGAGGATTTACATAATTTTTAAATGTCTGGAGTTGTCAATTCTATACCCGGTTACTTCAGAGGGAGTAAAATCGGGGGAAAGAAACACTTTCTCTTTTAAACTTCCACTCAGAGAAATTACCTGAATCTCAAACTTTTTAATGCTTTTCACAAGCTTTGAAGTGACAAGGTTAATCAGACTTCAAGTGCTAATCTTTACCTTCCCAGAGATACAAACCTATGAAAAACTTAGGTTTGTTTGGGACCCAAGAGCCATCTGTACTACGAATGACTCCCATCCCTGTATTATTAGCTGTGCAGACAGACAAAGGATTTCTATCAAAGCCCACAAAAAGTAACTAATCTGCTTTCAAGTTTTGGACTAAATCCCCCGGAGAGTCTATATCTCTTGAAAGTTTTTTTTTAATAGTATGTTTAAAACTAATGTATATATTTAATTTGAAAAGAACAAAGCACTTTTTAGTTCTCTTTTAACGTGTTTGTTTAATTGATTTTTTTTTTTTGCAAATGGTGGTTTTTTTTTCACTCGACAACAGCTGCTATATTTTTAATAGAGTCTGCTAAGCATCTATGTTCCAAAAGAGTTTGAGTCTCAGGAGACAGAGGAATGGAATCAGAAAGAGCATTGTGTCTCTTTTGTCACAATTCTATTAGCAGACTCAAGTTAACGTATGCCTGCCTCTTGGGCAAAAAAGGCTCTACAACTTGTCCTTGTTTGAAATGAGACTACATCACTGGCTCAATTTCATTAAAATCAGTCTGCTCAGCTGTGACAACAGGCATGTTTTTCTGTTGTGCAATATATACCATGAGTTATCACCATACGGCCCATACTTGGATGATGGGTTTTTAAATGTCAGGAAATAAATGAAAATATCAACAGTTTGGCAACAGGAAGATTTCTTTTTAATGCGAACTCGACTTTCTGAGAGTCTTTTAGTAAGTTTCTGTCTAATACCTAATCAGTGCAGATTAATTTGAAATCTAATAATTAAAATATAACTCAGTATGCATGTTTGTGGTATGTATATTATGGAGATACAAATAGCAGCGAATGCTTCTTTAAGGCTGTGGTAAGAGTTGTTCTTAAAACAGGATTAAATTCCCCCTCTTTCAAAATTTAACAACTTAATGTAGTTATTTGGCACTATACCTGTCTTTAGGACTGACTATAACAAATTTGTCTCTATAATTCTCATTGGACAATTATAGGACAATATTCTAAATAGTTTTTCGTATTGATATATTTACTAACATTTGCCAAATAAACATTTAAAAATGCTTCCTTTTTTGAAATCTTGCCCTGTTTTCCTCTGGATTCTTCTAGGTGCGTAATCTCAGGTCCCACACACTCCAACTACACACACATACACCTCTCCCTCGATATAATGCTGTCCTTGGGAGCCAAAAAATCTTACTGTGTTATAGGTGAAACCGTGTTATATTGAACTTGCTTTGATCCACTGGAGTGCACAGCCCAACCCCCTTGGAGCACTGCTTTACCACATTATATACAAATTCATGTTATATCGGGTGGCATTATATTGAGGTAGCAGTGTATATTACACTGCTCTACAGCCAAAATGCTTCTAAAATAAATGTAGTCCAACATTACTAATTCTGGGTCACTGAGAACGAAAATGATGCTTAAAATTGTTGATTGGCTCTAGTTTTCAAGATATGCTATTGGGTCAGAATATACGACCCTTGACTTGGGAATGGCAGAGGATAAGTGAGTTATAAAGGGAAGGGATCTCAATTTAAACCAGATATGACTAAAATACATCTTTGACTAGCTCTATGAATAAATCTATGACTGGGTTTGGACAGTACTTGCTTTTTAGGCAAAACAATGAATGATGCAATCTGAAGCTGGTATTGCATCATACATGATACAAATTGCATCATTTTATTCCTAGAAGTCATGGATGATGCAATCATAACAAAGCTTACATCACTCTGCTGAACAAATTGCCCTAGATCAGCTCTAGAAATCATACAGTGTCGTGCTCTCTTATTTGTCACTGTTTGATTTTGCAAAGGGACACATTTCTGTTTAGCCAAAGTGCGCAGAGATGCCTCGTACTTGCGTGGACAGTGCAGATAACTTCTGCTATGTTTGTGGTGAAGTGACTTTCACATCACAAAAGTGCATTATAACCACTATGGTTAAGAAAGCCTATCACCTTTATTTTGCTGCAAAATTGGAGATCGGGACAAGAGGTGGGCCCCACACGTATGCCGCAACACTTGTGCAACAAATCTTGGCCAGTGGTTGAACAGGAAAAGGAAATCAATGCCTTTTGCAGTGCCAATGATTTGGAGAGAGCCAACAGATCACAGCAACAATTGTTACTTCTGCATGGTGCCTCAAGTTGGGAAAGGTGTGTCAAAGAAGAAAAAGTGGACTGTGCATTATCCAAACATTCCATCAGCTATACGCCCAGTACCCCACGGAGAAGGACTGCCAGTTCCTGATGAACCAGAATCATTCTCACTTGAGTCAGACGAGGAAGAGGAAGAGGATGAAACTTCTGGTCCTGAACCATCAATGTCATAGGACCCACATTTTCTCCCATTCTCCTCCTCTGAACCACACCTCATAACACAAGGTGAACTGAATGACCTTGTCAGGGATTTGGAACTACCCAAGAGTAAGGCAGAGCTGTTGGGCTCCAGACTACAGCAGTGGAATCTCCTGGCAGGCTATCAGGGCAAATGGAGCCCATCAATGCTTGCAGACTATTGCTGGACAGTGACAAGAGATGCTCCATTTAATGAATACAAGAGACAAGACAAGAAGCACCGAGTAGACACTGAATAGGACTAAACTATGTACCTAATAGTTTTTTGCCTTTTGTTTCATAATCCATTTTATTTATATAACCCTTTTGCTGATTTTTAAAGTGTTACATAAACAGGACAGGTGAAATATTATCATGGAAAGCAACCATTAACACATGAAAAGACCTAGGTTTACAATTTATGATTAAAACTCTGCTATCTACACAATATACATAGACATAAAATGTAAAAACTTAAATATCTTAGAAACAGTAGCCAATTAGTTGTTTTAATTGTTATATTTGAATTCAGCACATCAAAATACATAATAAATATCACATTTTATCTCTGAAGCAGACGATTTCTCAAAAATTGTAGATCAGTGTTATTACAATATGGCAGACTTTGGAAAAGTTAAGATTAAACACATTGTTCCCCTTGTTCATCCTAATTACACTGCGTTTAGCTAAGCCTATTTGATGCTGCTCAAATCCATCATTTACTTCTGTTTTCTAACTTTGCCAATTTGACACCCTAACTAGAGGCAAAATGTCAATTAAACCAAACATTTTTGCTTCCATTCTTCAAAATCATTTTTTAATTTAAATTCTATGATTACCTCTACCCCTGATCTCTACTGCTTTCTGCATGTAGCCCTTGTGTGTCAGGCAGGGAGGCTGAGGAGGAGTGGGTCTAGAGCAGAGATAGCACTGTGGAAGAATATGGGGATTAAGCAAGGATGTATGTTGTGTGGGGGGAGGTGAGCAAGGACTTGGGGAGTCAGACAGAGGGCAGGGCTTGGCAGGGCCGTCCAGAGGATTCAGGGGGCTGGGGTCTTCGGAGGCAGGGACCCCCGCTTCTGCAGTAATTCAGCGTCGGGGGCTCCTTCCGCTCCGGGACCCACTGCCGAAGTGCCCCGAAGACACGTGGTGGGGGCCCTCTGCTGCCAAATTACCACCAAAGACCTGGCACTTCAGCGGTGGGTCCCAGTTTGGCGGTAATTCGGCAGCGGGGGGTCCTCCGGGTCCTTCGCTGGACCACCCCGCCACCGGTGACCTGGAATGGAAGAAGCTCTGGGGGCCCAAGCCCTGTGAGAGTTTTCCAGGGCCCACAGAGTGAGTGAAGGACCCTGCTCCATGTGCCCTGAAAAACTCTTGTGGGGGCCCCTGCGGGGCCTAGGGCAAATTGCCCCACTTGCCCTCCCCCCACCCCGAGCAACCCTGGGGCTTGGTGGTGGTGGTGGGGAGACCATGACAGGCTTTGAGAAAATAAAAGAATAGTAACAATGTGTGTGGGAGAAGGAATGGATGGAGTGTAGGCTTAAGGTGAGAGGAGTAGATGTTCAGAGACCTTGATGTGAAAGGGAGCCCAGTGTATCTGCACTGAGGCACTAGTCCTTTGGTTCTGCTTCTGTTCCTATTGAAGTCAATTCCAAATTCCTATCGACTTCAATGAGAACAGCATTTAAGCATTACCATGACACTGCTGCCTCAGCTTCTCAGGATGAGACTGGAGATGTAGGCTGTGGGGGATGGAATGGAGGTTGTTGGGCCAACATCAAGACCATATTGGAATGTAATAAAACCAGCAATTTCCATATTAATTGTTCATTTTGAAATCCAAAATAAATCCGTTATAATCTTCCCTTAAATCAGCAGCATTCTCACTCCATTTTAGTGAAGGTTAAATTCTGATAGAATTTCAATGTGTTTTTAAAAGATTACAACTTGACAATGAACACCATATGAAAGGTTTTCCATCAAACAATATGTTAGGTTCACTGATTCAGCTTAAAACATAAGCCCACATCATAAAGGTCATCACTAAAGTTGCTTTTTGCTGCTGCATGTCTAATTTTATATAAGTTGAATTACATTCCATTTCCACCCCCACTCCTCCCTCACATAACACCAAGTGAAGGTGAGACACCACCAAGGAAGGACATGACCTTATTCACTTCTGATTCAGACACCAGCAGTACCAGTTTTTTACAGGTCAGGAGTCACAATCTTGAGTGAAAGGTAATTAGTTGAAGATATGCCAGTATTCAAAAGTCTGTGAAGAAGGGCTGCAAGGTTGAGCCTTTAGTACCTTAGAAAAAAAATTGTCCTCTGGGCCAGGATATGCACATAGACCTAGGCCAATGGGAGAGAAGATGCAATGTTTTCTCTACATGTGCCTCGCTCAAAACAGCTTCAATTATTTGAATGTCTTGTATAGATCCTGGATTCCTAGTTTCACTCAGACCTACTGAGGAAAAGCCAAGTGGAGGACAGAGGGAAGTGATGAACCTTCGTATGTTTGTGAGGAAAATCCATAGTATAATTTGCTCTAGGTCTGGCTTCATGGAACATCCTGAGCTGGCAGGAATTCTGGAATTTGTGAGGAGAACCAAGTAAATGTTAAAAATGGAGTGCTTACATAATTAGATTTAAAAACAAATAAACCAATTAACTCCAAAAAAAATACAACTAGCACAGTAACACCTGTTTATTTTATTTTATTTTATTTTAGAATAACAAATAGACTGTAGAATTGACTGCAGAATGAACAAATAATCTACATTTGTTTTTATTTTTTTCCTGGCTAATTCCCACCTCCTGAAGAAGACTGCAACTCTCAACACCTCCACAGCAAACTGTAAACTCAGTTCTTTAATTTAACCTACTCACCATAAGACAAAAACATCCATCCAAAGTCTAGTCCTTGAAAGCTAAAAGGAAGATGGACAAAGAACTATACATTAGTGCAGTGGCTCTCAAAACTTTTTTACTGGTGACCCCTTTCACATAGCAAGACTCTGAGTGTGATCCCCCTTTATAAAATAAAAACAGTTTTTAAATATATTTAACAGCATTATAAATGCTGGAGGCAAAGCGGGATTTGGGGTGCAGGTTGACAGCTCGCGACCCCCCCATGTAATAATCTTGTGACCCCTAAGGGGTCCCAACCCCCAGTTTGAGACCCCTGCATTAGTGAATATAATTAATAATTTTGAAAGGGTATAGACAAGGGCTCATATACTCCAGAATAAATTGAACCTAAATACTGTGTCAAAGTATCTGTATTCTGTGGCAGTCTGGTAGAAGTTCTGCAGTGCCTTCAGATAAATTTTAATATTGTTTTATTGCATTAATTAGAACAAATAAATAACAATGACAATACAGGACCTTTTTATTATTTATTTTAGGAATTTGAGATAAGGAAGTTAGCTGTATATTGTTTACAATATTGACAACAAGGTTGTCATCATTAAGATTCAGAATCAACAACCAATTGATATGGATGGGCTAGTTCACATTGTTGTTCCAAGCTGTCATCTCAGTTCCTGTTTTCAAGGTTATCTTCACAACCATGGGGGCTAGATATCTACACACAGATATTATATATATATTAAATCAAAACCTAATGCTGAATCAATGCTGCAGCAAAAGATGACTTATGTGGCAAATTCTACCTCCGGCGAATCATGGAACGTACAGGGTGGATCCTTTCCAGTTGCCTGGCTGATATGTCTTGCTCACTAGTTTTTGGATTGGGAAGGAATTTTCTCCTAGGTAAGATTAATAGGGAGCTTGATGGGTTTTTTTAAATCTCTCCTTTACACTGGGGTGTGATCTGCCTGAAAGAATCGTCTTTCATCTGGGCATATCTAACTTGACAAATCCCTTGCCATTGCAGGGATGTCAGACATTGCTGGTGCCTTGGACTCTTTTGTTCTCTCTCTATGACACAGTTTAGTCTCCTGAGGAAAGAAATGCTTTAGTGTTACTAAAGTCTTTGGGCTTAATAGGGATTTCTGAGTGAAATGGGTGAAATTTAATGGCTTGTAATATACAGGAGATTAGATAATCTAATGGTCCCTTCTGGCCTAAGATCATCGTTCTAAGGAACTATGGATCAGATGTCAGGGTGATGGATGTGATAAGATCTTAGATAGACGAAAGTGTTCCGTTCTTTCTCAGGACCATGACTGAGTCAGCAGTTCTTGCTATGAGATATTTTCCTGATTCTTTGGCAGGAATAACAACCATATTAAAATATAGTTGCCTCTCATGTTGGTGTCAATATGAAAGCAAGCTGGGATGAGCACCTGGCCTAGCCTGGATGCATTTCACACTGTCTGGCTTTTTATGATCCAAACTTGTGTGGAAGGCTCAAACCAACCATTTGTGATAAAGCCTCTTGCCCTTCCTCTGACAATGGAGCTGGTTAATCTTTCATTGAGAAGCCACTAAAATGTGTATGCTCTGCTTAAATAATCATTTTTTATTGTGAGCACCTTTGCAAACATTCTTTTCTATATAGATTCTTATACCACGCTCCTCACCATAGTATCTGAATGCCTAACCACCCTTGGTTCTTTGCTTCTCCCTAAAAACATAAGAACGGCCATAATGGGTCAGACCAATGGCCCACCTATACCAGTATCCTGTTTTCCAAAAGTGGCCAGTGTCAGATACTTCTGAGTGAATGAAGAAAAAAAAACAGGGGAACTGTTGAGTGATCCATCTCCTGTTGTCCAGTCCCAACATCTGACAGTCAGAGTATGGGGTTGCATCCCGGACTATCTTGGCTATTAGCCATTGGTAGACCTATCCTCCATGAATGTATCTAATTCTTTTTTGAACCCAGTTATTTTTTGGCCTTCACAACATCTTCTGGCAATAAGTTCCATGAGTTGACTGTGTGTTGTGGGAAATATGTCCTTATGTTTGTTTTAAATTTACTGCCAATTAATTTTATTGGGTGATCCCTGGTTTGTGTGTTATGTGAAAGGGTAAATAACACTGCTTCTTCAATTTCACCATACCATTCATATCCTCTATCACATACCCTCTTAGTGGTCTCTTCTCTAAGCTGAACTCTCCCAGTCTTTTTAATATCTTCTCATATGGAGGTTGCTCCATATCCCAATCATCTCTGTTGCTCTTCTCAATATAATTTTTTCAATGCTAATATATCTTTTTTCAGCTGTAACAAGCAGAATTGCACACAATATTCAAGGTGTAAACATACCATGGATTTATACTGTGGCATTATGATATTTTCTGTCTTATTAGCTATCCCTTTTCTAATGGTTCCTAACATTCTATTAGCTTTTTAAAGTGCTGCTGAAAACTGAGTGGATGTTTTTAGAGAACTATCAACAATAACTACAAGATTTCTTTCTTGAGTTGTAACAGCTAATTTAGATGCCATCATTGTACATAAAAACATAAGAAAGGCCATACTGGGTCATATCAAAAGTCCATCTGGCCCAATATTCTGTCTTCTGACTGTGGCCAATACCAGGTGCCCTAGAGGGAATGAACAGAACAGGTAATCATCAAGTGATCCATCCCCTGTTGCCCATTCCCAGCTTCTAGCAAACAGAGGCTAGGGACACCATCCCTGCCCATCATGGCTAATAGCCATTGATGGACCTATCCTCCGTCAATATACCTTGTTCTTTTTTGAACCCTGTTATAGTCTGGGCCTTCACAACATCCTATGACAAGGAATTCCACAGGTTGAATGTGTGCTGTGTGAAAAAAAAATCCTTTTTTTTTAAATCTGCTACCTATTAATTTCATATGGTGACCCCTAGTTTTTGTGTTATGAGAAGGAGTAAATAACACTTCCTTATTTACTTTCTCCACACCAGTCATGATTTTATAGACCTCTATCATATCCCCCTTAGTCGTATCTTTTCCAAGCTGATGAGTCCCAGTCTTACTAATCTCTCCTCATATGGAAGGCTTCCATACTCCTAATTGTTGTTGCCCTTTTCTGAACCTTTTCCAATTCCAATATATCTTTTTGAGATGGGGTGACCACATCTGCACACAGTATTCAAGATGTGGGCGCACCATGGATTTATATAAAGCAGAGATCGGCAAACTGTGGCACGTGCCAAAGGCAGCACGCGGGCTGATTTTTAGTTGCAGGCTGCTGCCAGCCGGGGTCCCTGCTGCCAGCTTCACTGAGCCCACTGCCATCGTGGATTACAGAACCCCAGACCGGCAGCAGAATGATCCACTCATCCCACTGTCAGTCTGGGGTCTCGATCACCAGTCCCTTGCCTGCCGGGGTCCAGGACTCCGTCCCCTCAGCCTGCCACCAGCCTGGATGGATGGAACCCAGGCCAGCAGCAGGCTGAGCGGGGCCGGCAGCCAGGATCCTGGCTGGCAGGGACTGGTGGACAGAACCCCTGAGCAGCAGAGGAATGACAGTTTTATATATGTCTGTGGCAGAAAATAGACAAACACAAAAAATAATGTTTAAAGAAAACAAGTGCAAAAGTTGTTCGGTCTGTTGTTTTCTGTTTTTGTTTTTTTAAAAGCTCAGAAGTTTAAAAATTCCAGGAAAACCCAATGATCACTTAGGAAATTTGGTGTGTCTTAAGTCTGGACAAAGATTCAAGTTTGTTTAGAAAGCGATGTAATGTTACGGGAACTATATTAAACAGTAATTTGATCTGTCAAAAGTAACAGTGTCCGCAAATACGTAGGAGAAGTGCATAGTGACTCAATCACTCTCCTACATTTTTTATTTTGTTAGTGCAGAGCTTGAAAAGTTTATCAGGCATCTAAAGAACTATGAGACAAGCGTATCAACCAAATGCAAACATAACCAATGGGGGGGGGTACCCCAACTGTGAGACAGACAGACACAGACACACCATTAGTGGGGAATAGGACTGGGAGTTCTAGCCAGCTAGTGTTCATGGATTCTGTTCAATTACAAGGTTTCTGTTTAGCAGGGGAATAGATTATTTTTGAAGTTCCACAAACCTCCAGCACCCCAGGCTGTAAGGAGCTCCCTCAGATACTGTCAGGGTGAAAGACTGATTATGCTAGTTTCAGCTTCCCAACCTCCATTCTTTGTTTTGGTTCTTAGTCCAAGAAGAGATCCAGTCCCAACCCCAAGGCCATTCCTAACTTTCCCAAGTGGCAGAAACATCAAGCTGAACAGATCCTTAAAGGGTTTGTCTACAATTGGAAATTCACTGAAATAGCTATAACAGAATAGTTATTTTAGTATAAGCTCTGGGGTGAAGACTCTTTTTTTCCAGAATCAGAGGGGTAGCTGTGTTAGTCTGGATCTGTAAAAGCAGCAAAGGGTCCTGTGGCACCTTACTAACAGACGTATTGATGCATGAGCTTTCGTGGGTGAATACCCACTTCGAGTGGGTATTCACCCACAAAAGCATATACGTATGTTAGTCTATAAGGTGCCACAGGACCCTTATAGGCTTTTTTTCCAGAGTAAGAGTATTTTTTCCTGATTTAGCTTCATGAACTTCTAGAATAACAATCCACACATGGGGTTTATACTGAAGTAACTATTTCAGAATAGCTGTTTTGGTAAATGTCCAAAAGTAGACAAAACCTTAGTTTTCTCTACTACACACAAAGTTTTGAATAATAGCAGTTTAACTGACAAGTATTACACTTCCCACAGGAATTTATGTGATTTTTTTTTCTAGGCCACTGTTAATGGCTATTGTTGGCTCTCAGTTACACAGTTTAAATATACAAATCCTCAAATGGTAGGCAATATTTTGGCAGGTAACTTATGAATACTGAAATCTGCAGTTTTTAAACTGAAATAGCCAGTTATGGGAAAAAAACCTAAGTATAAAACATGAAAAAACTATATTACTAATCTGATTTAATGTAAATGACGTTTCAAAGCTCTCATGATATGGAAAAAAAAAATCTCATTCCACCACAGAAAGAGTGAACAGTTTCTTGGATGAACATTTTCTCTCCTGACATAGCCTTCACTACACGAAACAAACAAACAAACCAAAAACTCCTCATTTGCCCCCCCAAAAGCAGTTTACTGCAGCTGGATTATGTTAACCCTTTTTCAGAGTACTAACCATTTACAGAGGTTAAGCAGTTTTCATAGGGCTGGGGAACCATACTGGTTTTGGTCATGCAGTTTGACAGGACCTACTTTAAAAGCACTTAATGTCACATTTCTGTGAGCATCATACTTAGTTACTTTTAATAGCCAAAATTACTGTCACTGAAAGAACTTAGCAAACAATAGAAGTTTTTTTTTTAGTTCAGTTTTTTTTTGATACATTTAACAGCAGTAAACACATATCAAATCCCACTCTTTCATGTGTTTCTCTGTAGCAAAAAAGATGCTTAAGCAGATGATCAGAAAAAGATGGTTTTTAAATGTATTTTTAAATTTCATGATCTACTAATTTAAGGGTATCATTGAAACCTGGAAATGTTTAAAATTAGTCAATTTCAGATTGATAACATCTTTATAAAATCTACTGTCATTGATCAATAGATATACACAGTTATTATATTTGTATAAATGCAGGACTGATAACTTATACTTCTGAACATAAACTGACCATCAACTTGGGTGAGAATCCCCACATAGAAAGTCATGTTCAAGTGACCAAATACATTATGAAGATCTGTAGTGGGGCAAGATGCACATGCTAGTCTTCCTTTAAAGAGACAGGGCATGGACATATGACCTAGAGATTTATTTCTATATAGCAAACCTATTTTTTTAAAAAATGAATACATTCTTCTGTCACTTCCTTCCAGAGATTACAAATATTGAACTTCTCATATGAAAACAGGCACAACAGAATAATGAGACTCATATGGTCACATTCTTTACATTCTGTCACTTGCTTTTATTTTTCCATTTATGTCGCTATTATTAACCCAAATCATGCCAGCCTATGTCGTACTGCAGGTACAATACCTAAAATATCTATTGTTGGTACCTAAAAACCCAGCATATTTGTGTAACTGACTCTGAACTTTACCCAAAGAATAATACAATCCCAGTTAGATAATTCCTTTGACCACATGCTTATGGATGAAAATTGCAAAATACTCTAATGTTTTTGCTTGTAGTCTATCTAAAAATACTCACTTTGTGCTTTATTGTAACCCTAAAAATATGTGCAATATGAATTTTAGATTATTATATGGAACTCACAAATTGCACAATTTTTTATTTAAAAATGTTTTAAGTACTCCTTCTAGGGCTACTATTTGAGTGATACCTTCTTATGAGATTGTGATTTATGGCATCTATAAACAGCAAAATCTCAGGATGAGTATCCAACATGAAGAAAGATGTGATTGAGAACAGAGGAGCATTAGCATAGCAAGGAATGGATTCACAGAATACAGCAGTACTGGAACTAGAAACAGTACCATGCAATAGGAAGAATTGAAATCTATATTCATAGAAGAAGAGACAACATAAAGAGGCATCATAAATAAGGCTCAGACCACAATTCCTCAGAAAGATATAACAAAGAACCAAAAGAAACAACACATTTTAACACAGGACTACTCAGCAGTTTGGAGATTAAAAAAACAACAATTTTTCTTTCAAACAAAACAAAGAAAAGGCACCAAAAATGGACATATAGAATCAACTGGCATTTGCTGAGGAAGTGTGAAGAACAATTAAAAAAAAATAAAAAAAAAATGGAATGAGCTAATGCTAGCCAGCCTGATTACAGGGAATAAGAAGTGTTTAAAAATATACCCGAGAAAAGAGTTGTGTTAGCAACTAGACTACTAATAAAGTAGAAGAAATAAATGATATTTTTTAAACTAAGAACAATAAAGAGATGGATAATAAGAAAATAGACTTCACACAAATAATTGATTACAAAAACAACTTAGGCAAGAGCTGGAGGCCCTGCACTGCCTGGCACACAACTTCATTCCCGTGGAATGAAGCATCATATTTTAAATGAGATAAAGAGAATGGGGCAAGAAGATGAGCTATTGCACAGGAGAGCTGAGTGAATAAATACTAACAACCTCAATCAGGAAGGAGATACCTATGAATTTGATAATAAAAAGGCGCATCTAATTTTTGAGATTGGCAGACCCTTAACAAAAATTGCTGTTTTAAAAATACATGTAAGTGATGTAAATGAAAATCACCTTAGAAGATGTACACCCTAGAATACCTGGACTTTGAAGACCACTCAGAAGCTTCAGCTAATGTTCAGTTTTGCCACTCACCTTCTGAATAGGGTAAGTTACAAAGAGTATATAAACACTCGTGCTTTACATGCTGTTTTAGATTCCAATTTTTTCATGGATTAAATTCAAGGTACTTGTTACTTGACAAAATCTTAAACTGAATAAAATCCAGTTATCTCTGTAGCCAGCTATCTCCTATGCATTAGTATGTCATCTATTTTTATCAAAATGCTTTGTCTGGTCCAAAGATGATGTGCACTGATGGGTAACATTCTCAACTGCAGGCCATTGCCTCTGAAATTAGGTGCTGTTGGATATGTAACCCTTCTGCCAGTCAAAGTTGAAGCAAGAAGGGTCAGGTTCCATATCTAGGGGTTCCTTTCCAACAATACAACACAAAACCAGATTGAGCCCCCACCAGTAATTTTCCTGGGTCAATTACACCCCACCCCCTGGGCACCTCTAAGAGGCAAAACTTCTCTCACAAGCACAGAGTCTGAGTGTAGCAAAATCTTCTAATAAAAAGAGAGAAATAACTCAGCATTAATTTGGGAAAACACCACAACTAGGGTTCATAAACATAAATCGTGAGCAAATGACTCACCCTGAAGTAAGTTGGGCAGTGTCCTTTTCCCCACAGGTTCTTAAGTCCAGCAACCCCAAAGTCCCTTTAACACGTCTGTCCCTTCTCTGCACCCAATTCACAGTTGCTGTCCTTGGTCAGTGCAGACCCAGAGTTCAAAGGTTCATCTGCAGAGTTCCCCTCCCACCCCTAGGTCAAAGGAGGACCTTACACACTATGCCGCTCAGGCATGACAACTGCCCTACTGGCTGCTCCTCTCCACCAGCCACCCTGTTAGCTGCACCTCTCCACCAGCTACCTGGCTGGCCACTGACTGCTTCTCTGCTAGCCAACCAGCTGGCCACTCATCAAGATGTCTTCAGAGCCCACAACTTAACACAGCTTTTAGTGATTTTAGCTTTTAGTGGGGGAGCCTCACTGCTGGTGCACACTGGGAAGTCTTTTGCATCACAGACACTGTCCCAAAGTAGATCTAATATTTAGACCTAGATATCAGTGATTTCAACTCTGCAAAGTATAACAAGACACTCAACTGAGTCTAAATTAGCTCTTTTATGATACTGTAGAAGAACAAATGGTGTCTAGGACCCTTAAACAAGGCCCACACCACCAGGTACAAATGCCTGTCCCCACCTTCTCTCAACTCATTGGGCTTTGGAACCCATGTCCCCTGCGTAGCAAATGCTATTCAATGAGGGTGAGTCCCTCCATCGGGGTATGCCAGGTACAGTTCTGCTGCCTTCGATTCACATAACAAGGATAACAACTCTTATTACTCCTGCCCCACTAACAAGGAGCCTGGGGATCCAACACCAGCCACAAGTGATCATTTGGGCAAGCAGCCCCATCATGCTGAGCACCTAGGCAGGGTGAATGTGCCCATGCAAATGAGATCAGGTCCCGAAGTCCTTTTCCACAGCTGACCACTAGATGTTAGGGGAGAACTCATTCACACTGCTTACAGATGTATGTCCAAGTCCACTCCCGGTTGCCTTTACCACCCAATATGAGATTTGCCTTTTTGTATAAGTTTTCCCAACCAGGTTCTGGAACCTCTTGGCACTGAGCCTACAGCTAGGCTACTTTGCATTTATCAACACTAAATTTCATCAGCCATTTTGTTGTCCAGTTACCCAGTTCAATGAGATCCCTTTGTAGCCTTTCACAGTTTGCTTTGGACTTAATTATCTTGAGTAATTCTGTATTGTCTGCAAACTTTGCCATCTTACTGTTTACCCCTTTTTTCCATGAATATACTGAAAATCACTGGTCTCAATACAGATCCTTTGAGGATCCCTCTATTTACCTCTCTCCACTGTGAAAACTTTGGCAGGGTAGCTCCAATACTGTCTGTTTTGGCTGGTTTTTCTGTTTTGTTTCTATTTTGTTTAAATCGTTCATATTTCATTAAGAATGTTTACAGCATTAAGATAGCTTTGAGCTACTCTGGTGGACAGTTGTTAGATGTTGAGAAATATCTTTCTTTAACAAATCTTGTTTAAGAAAAGATAATTGGGAAGGTCATAGTCAGGAAATTCTGTCCATGTCTGGAATTTTCAGATTTCAAAGATCACTATCATTCTCATTTTATATTTGAGTATTGAAAGGACACTAGCTGTGATGATTCCTGGGGAGAGACAGGATTGTAACACACTTCACTACCTTCCCATATCATGAGGAAGACATATCTATCCCTGCTGGGGGCCAGTTTCCCAACTCCACTGACTTTGGACAAAACAAGCATTCTCCTCTAGGCCCCACTGTCTCTCTACAGATTAGCAATCAGTAGATCCCAATCCCTAAGACCTTTGAGCATCTCCGTGAAGTGTCCAGCCCCTGTTCCACGGGATATTTTCAGTATTAACAGATTTGCTGCTTCCAAAGAATCAGTACACCCCCAACAGTTCCACCTCAAATCACCACTTCACTTAACACATTTCACTTAGATATGTTTATAGTGAAATCAGGTATAAGTTTATTTAACAAAGAACAGAGATTCAAGCAATAGCAAACAGAAGTATTGGAAACAAATAGTTATATATGAAATAAAATCATAAGATGAACTCTAAAACCTAGACTTAATTAACAAGATACTGTCTTGTCTTGTAGAGTAATGCTCACCCAAGGTCCTTGCAGAGTTTTACAGGCAAGCGTGAGTGAGACTAACAAACTGTCAGCTTGTCGCCTTGGTGAAGGATCCTGTGTGTTTCTTTATGCCACCAGATATTCCCCAGCCATCCTTTGTCTTAAGTCATAACCAGAAAGCCTTCTAGTGTTTGTTTCCTCCTGTGAATGTCCTCTCTTGAAGATTTCACAATCTTTTTTTCCCCCTGTGGATCACTATGGAAATAGGCCTCCATTGTGAGGCAGACAATACACAATACACACATAACTTGAGAGGGAGATAAGTGTATACTACCTCTTGCCTGAAAGGAACATGTCCACGGCAGGTCACCCACGAAGGCCTTAAGGGCATAATTTTTAGTATAGCTACATAACTTCTTGAATATTATTCACACATACATTTTGAAATGATTATCATGACCAGTGGGCTACTGGCTTTTGGTAAGACTTCATATGACACCCTTTGGTGAACTATCATACATATAAATGACCTAAATGATCCTTGTAAAACCTATGAATCCTTGTGCTCTCTGCCAGGTGTCACCAAAGGGCCTCTTGGGCCACATTAATGTCTAGATCTCTTTTTGTAGATGGATGAAGATTAAAGGTGAAGTCAATGAGAGTTTTACTATTCACTTCAATGAAGCCAGAATTTCATCTCAAGTGTTTGCGTTGTTTCTTCAGCTGCTTTTGACAACATTGTTCATAAGCTGTTGATGTGATTAAGGAACCTATCAGAGGTAGATAAGGCTGCTTTTGAATAGCTCCATTCTTTTGGTCCCAGAAGGTAGTTGTAGACAACTGCTCATTTCTTCAAGGACTATCTCTATTACGTCATTCTGCATTTATGCTTTGAGCGAGGCTGTGCTCTGTAGCAACCTTTTCATCATAATGTATGGTGCACCAAATGACTCAAGAGCTCTCATTCACTTCTTGCACTCCACATCTGGAGCCAGATCCTCAGGCTGTGTAAATAAGCATAGTGCCACTGATGGCAATGAAGCTATGTCCATTTACACCAAATGAGGGTCTGGCCATTTGGTATATAAATTACTTTGTTTCACTCTGTTTATTGGGTATACACAGCAGAAGATGCTATGTATCTGTATCTAAGTTTGTATCTAAGTTTGTAAGGAAAAATTGGATATTTGATCAAATTAACTGGAAATAGTGCATAGATTTGTAATTAAAGATTGTATTCTAAAGTGCACAATTAATAAAGGGGCAGAGTTAAAGTTATGGGTACAACCTCATCTTTTCAATTTCCTAAAATAATGTTGTTTTGACACATTTTTTAATTTGTTTTTTGACAAAACAGAAATTCACATAAAATTGATCACAGGAATACACATTACATACTGTAGTTCAAGTCATGATTGTTTGTAATTAATTTAAACAGTTTAATAATATAATTAAATACATTCTACATGTTAGGAAGATAAAATATACATTTCTTTCTATATAGTAGGACTATCCCAAACATCATCTGCCAGTAGAAAATCAATAAAAAGACCAGAGCTCAGATACTTTACTATAACATTCAAAGCATAATAAGAAATAGATTAACGTTAATTGTTCTGTCAAAACACAATTTTTTTTGGTGTGTGTACAATGCTGAAAACTGCAGAAAAGAGCTGTTTAAAGTATGAACACATCTCTTAAAAGCTTTCCCACTTACCATTGCAGAAAACATAAATTATATACTTTGCAACCAGCTGTGATGGCAGTACAGGCAGCTGCTCCCAATTTGCTGGATAGTGCCATTGCACATATTGTTTGCTTCAGAAATTGCTTGCAATTTCCAAATGTGCATCTTTGCACTTTGTGGCATTCCAAGAATTTGAAAAGTTGCAGCCATTTAGCAGGACCAATTCTACAAGATCATTATTGTTGTAGAGGTGATTTGAATTCTTTTCTGTTTTACAATAATCTTTACTTAATACGGTTCCAGGAACAGTAAAGAGGTTAAAAAAATTGATGCTTTACAATTATTTCTGGAAATAGTTTAGCAGTCAATTCTTTTAGTAGAATCCATACCCCCTTCATGTGAATATCCTCGCTATTTCAGGCAACTTTCCTGGCCATGTGTGTATTTACTCAGTAGGTGCAGAAGCAGTGCCTTTTGTTATTGTAGTCACTAATAGGAAGAGCTACCTGAAATAAAATGGCTCTAGGGTGATTGGAAATGATAACTTATCAGAGAAAGCTTGATCTTACAAAAGCATAAAATGAAAAAGGTGAGGATAAGAAATGAGAGACGAGACAACAGAGGTAAAGGGAGAAAATAGAAAACAATAAGGAGAGAGGTGAAAAGGAGAAAATGTTAAAAAAAGAGAAAAGATAAGCAAATGTCTGGAAGAACGTTGTTTAAGGGAAATTAAATTTTTTTTTCCCTAAATTACACAAAGTTTCCAGTAAGTTAAACCATGGACTTTCTATAGAAGTTCAGTGAGACAGAATCTTATAAGAATCTATCCTCTATTACAGCATCCTTTTGCAAATCATTTCTTGACTAGAAAAATGAAAGAATGTGAGGGCTTGATATTTAACAGCTTGCAGCAGCTAGTAGCCCCAGCAGCAGTGCTACAAAGATATACGACTGATGCTGTACAAAAACATGTTTCTGATGAACATTCTTGATATGGACTGGAAAAGCAACTTGATATGTATCCAGCTGATAAGTTACTTTAGCTCCAGACAACTAGGGGCCTGATGTCACAGCCAGGAATGAAGTCAAAGAGACAAATCCTACCGTCAAAATTACAGCTTGTAAGTAGAGCTGGGTGAAATTTTTCAGGGAAAATTACAGATTCAGTGACACCAAAGCATTTTGTGAATTCATGTCCGTTTAAATTAATTGTTTTGGCTAAAAAAAAAAAAACCCTTTAAAAAATCTGAAAAATTCAAAACACTCTGTTATCACATTTTCAAAACCAAACACTTTAATTGTTCACAGTGAGAGATCTTTTTGTTTCAAAATTTCCTTTGATTCTATTGAAAACAACAATAAAAAATATTTTAAAAATCTCAAAATCTCAAAAAAATTGGATTTGAAACAAAATATTTGACTAGAAATTAGTTTTAATTTTTATTCTTTGATTCACTGATTTTTTAAAATGTATTTTCTGTTTTACCTGAAACAAAATATGTTTTCAATTTTTCAGAATTGCTAGCAAACTGAAAAAAAATCTGTTATTCACATAGCTCTATATGTAAGCACTACTTACAACTAGAGTTGCCAACTTTCCAATTTCTTAAAATTGGACACTACACCCCCCCACCTCCCACTTGCTCCTTCCCTTCAGGACTCACCTGCAACCTGCAGAGCTGGGCTGGGAGCTGAAGCAGAGCCTATCCATAAGATGCAAGTAGGAGTCAGCTCTGACTGAGAAGGGGCTGGCGCAGTCCTCAAGTCCCCAAGCTCAGGGCTAGGCTGGTGGTGGCATTTGCAGGCAGCAATCGTGGGGTGGGAGGGCAGGGGATGTTATCAGTCTGTCTGGGCGAGGTAGGCCAGGCTGGAGAAAATGCCCTTCCTTCCCTGCACTGTATGTGCAAGCGGAGGCCAGTGTCCGCAATGAGTTGCATTCCTTGGGCTTTAAGGTAGCTGCTGGTCTGGGCCGGGCCCTTATCCAAGTGTCAAAGGGAGGGAGGCAAAGTAGAAGCTTGTGCTGCAGTCACATCCGACCTGGGGAGAAGTGGCCACCCCTCATGGGATTTCTGGTTAAGGTTCTGGCTCTGGTGCCAGTCACATGCGTCTTGTAGCCACTTCCCACAGAGATGGGGTGTTTCTGCAATGGATGAGGGGGAAGGGCAGATCTGGGGAGCAGAGAAGAAGGTGGAAAATAGGATGTAATCCAAACACAATCCCATGCTGTGGATTGGCACCCACCTGGTTCGCAGCCATGCTGCCCCCAGTTCTCTGCAAGTGCCCTGCTGTGGTCACTCTGCTGCAATGGGTGCTGCCTTAGCCCCCCACTTTCCAGCGCCCCTGCAGGCACTAACCAGACTTTTGGTGTCCAGTCAGTACTTCTGACTGGACACTCTACAGGTTCCCTTTTGACTGAATTTTCCTGTTGAAAACTGGACACCTAGCAACCATACCTACAGAAGCCGGCGCAGAAGTATACCGCTCCAGCAGACGCACCTGGAAACATTGTATTCAGTCAATCTCAGAGACAGCAAGGAAAACAGAGTCAACATATATGTCCCTGTTCTGACTGATTTCTGCTGGTTATTACTCCATCCTTATTTTCCCCTTCCTCATTTATTTTAGGAAGGCTGGGATTGAAATTAGCCCCTGTGAAGAATTATGTGCGTGTGTGTGTGTGTATGTGCACTCGCCTTTCTTCTCTCTCTGGAATGTCCATACAAGGCTACTCACAAGTTAGGCCTCAACTACTAATGCAATCCTTACTTGAACCAAACTTCCACTGGCTTCATCAGGATTGAAGCACATTGCAGAGTATTGCCTCACCAATCACCCATACTAGTCTGTAAATAGAGGATTTTAGGATGGGTTTTAAAAAGATCCTAAGTGGCTGGAGAACATAAGTTGCACTCACTTTCAATGAGACTTGAGCTGCTAAGTCATTCAGCACTTTTCAAAATTCCACTCTTCAGATATATCTACACTGGAATCATAGGATGACTGAGCAGTGAAGCCATGGCAGCATGGCAGTGCAGGCTAGCCATCTGAGTAATTACTTAGAGATTGGGGCAGGCCTATAAAGCTGGAACGGAAGTGCACGCTGCCATGGCTTCACTGCTTCAAACTCAGGCTATCTACATTAAAGCTGGATCAGTATGTCTATATGAGCTGCAATCACACCATATGCAGTATCAACATACGCTTAGTCTCCAGGATTTTCAGTGCAGTTTATTTCACAAACACTAAATATATTTACAAAAACCATAAATTACAACAGAAATAAGTGTTAAATGTTGCTGTTAGGACAGATAGAAGAATGAAAAAATGGCAACGTAAAAGAAAGGTCACCCAGTTTTAGTCTGAGGGCCATATGCAGCCTTCCAGCCTTTCCAAGATGATACGGTCCAGTATTCAGCGCTTCTATAGATATTTTAAAATGTATTTGTTGTAGCAAAGGTATCTGTACAAATGACATGCCAGTGCTACATATTTGTTCCCTGTCAATGATTTGCATATCAGATTTGTTCAGTTCTCAAGTCAAACCAAGATTGTTCTAACTGCTGTACACTTAGGGTTTTTTTTTCAAATCTAGATATTTCCTCTCTGCTTCATGCATCATCCCCAACAATAACAAATCTGAAAGAAATACTTAGTTAGTAATTTTGTTGATGATTCATGTGGTAGAATAGAACACTGTAGTTTTTCAGCTAGGCTAGAAAGGCAATTTGCTATTGATAAAAGCACAACCATAAAAATGATTTCTTACTTCTGCAAAGAGATGTACAAATGTCTACTAAAATGCCAGAAATATTGGCATCCAAGCAGAATTGGTGAAAACTAAAACAAGTGTCAACTACTCTATGAGTACAAATATTGTAAAGAGGTGTTGGTGATTAAAAATATGGGAGTGTAATTTTGGAGGAGCTACCATTGTGATGACAAAACTTATGTCCTTTCTGTTGTGGTCATTAAAGATTCCATGTATAATACTTTTCACAAGATTAGATAGCACCGCAGTCTTGACTGTATTCTATTTTGGGTTATTGTATCCTGTCTACCTAAATTCCATTTGCAGATGGGTATAGTCTTCTTTTTTTCCTATCTTAACCTGCTGTGTAGAGAGAACTTTTATTATTAAACTTTCACCATGTTCCACCTGTGAAGGGGCAATTTAGGTGGTGTCTTAGTGGCTCCTGTATATATAGGATCTGATTCTCCACTATCTTGCAGATTATTTAGTTATTTACATTAGTGCAAAGTGAAAGCACAGCATGTATAAAATGCTACCATTCTGATTTGGCAATGTTCTAAACACAATTATTTTGCACAGGTGGAAATTACTGTATAAGAGACAAGTTAGTGTAAAATCAAGCCAATAGATTGTAAAGTACCTCACAGTGCCAGATGCTATATAAATTAAAGATATAAATAGGGCAGTTCATGATGCTGGTATGCCTTTATTTTCTATGAACTGCACCTCTTCAATTTCTAAGAGGCTGCCAACCACTGAAAGCAGCTGCCATTTTGTACTCAGTTTAGATGCAGCCTGTTGGAGAGAAGACATTCTCAGTGCTGTCTTTATTTTTATTTCTGTTTTTATTTCTTATTGTGCTTAATGACATCTAATCTTAATCAAAGTAAAAGTCATTCATACTGAGTTTACCTGCCTGCTTTATTTGTATGGAAACCACAAAAAGTAGTATCATTCTAAAGAAACTTCTTTCTTGCTGAATGCTAACATAGAAGTTGTTTAGTCCTTTAAATATCCAATTTATCAGCTGATACTCCAAGATCGTTTGCATAATATTTTGAAGTACTGTATCCCATAAATGCCAAAAAGAATTAGTAAAAGAATAAAAAACACTAAATTCATAGATATATTTGAAATCTAATTGTGAAGAAAATGCCACTGTTCTTTTATGACTGAGCTAATTATCAGGGGGTGACACGGGAGATGACAAGATGTAGAAAGATATATCTGACAAGTCAGTGTCACAGCACATTGCTTCATTGCTTTGCTAAGCTAAAGCCCATTTTGATGGTGCAGTAAACATTAGCAGATCTTTAAAAAATTCCAAAGTACGAGAAAGGTTCTGGTAATTAATATCATACACTCATTTGTTCAGCTTCAGTCTTCAGATGCTCTTTGTAAAAAGTAGATTACTCTGGCAATTAAAAGTACAAGTACTGCAGTTAGAATACAGAAACAAAAATGAATCTTCACACCGACATGCAAGGTATTTGATATGGGAGTTCTGTTGGAACTACATAACAGCTGTGTTAGATTGGTGAAGCTGAAAAATTATATTCAGTAGAGAATGTTTACACTTTAGAAATTATGGATAATTGCATTTTTGCAGCATTTTTATTTGTTGTTTTGTGCCAAAAACTAACAGTCCTTATGCTTTCCTAAGATCTACCTTAGACTTCTGGCCCATAAGCCAATATACTGAAATACTTCCTGCAAAGACTCCCACCTAAAACTGTGACAGACATGTCTATTTTCAGCTGCCCATATGGCCTCTACTGACTGCCCAACACTTGTGCCCTCTACCATTAGTAAAAATATATTTTTTCTGTGGATAAACCCTCTAACCCTGTCCATGAATCTCTTAAGGTGTCCACTGGCAGTTCTACAAACATATTACTGGTGGAAATTCCTTCTTACCCCAAAAAGGGAATTCTGGGACACCTGGCATTGGCCACTGTTGGAAGATATGATACTGAGCAAGATGGACCTTTGGTCTGACCCAGTATTTCTGTTCTTATGTCCTTATGTTCAAATGCAGCAGCCTCAATAGCATGCCATCAAGAATCACTATGCATTGCTCATTCCTACCTATAATCCCAAACTCTACCAACCCTAATCATTCTAAGCCAGTTAGGGCTCACTGCCATAGCCATATTTTTCAAATGTGGCCAATAAATTATGTGGAATGAACTGTTTGCTCAGCTCTGCTATTAATGGTATTGACACGTATAATTTGCAGTTCACAGGAACTGTTGGTAAATGGACTAGACAGACTTTACCCTTTGGACAGCACAAATATCTAATGGGAGCACAAGATATTTTGGTCCCTTACTTGCAGTGGCTATTAGTACTGTGGATGTACATAAATGTATGATATATATCCACATATACATATATGTCAGGTTGCACCTGATTTCTAAGATTATAATAGGGTGTGAGTTTTGGACTTTGGAAATGAAATCCTGGCCCCACTGAAGTCAATGGAATTTTAGCCATTGTTATCAATCTGTGCAGAATTAGGCCCATACTGAATGCTTTTGAAAAATCCCAACAATATTGTATGAGGGAAAAAAGAATTCTGCTGTCCTTCACTTTTAAAATAGAATAGCTAACATAAAGCTAATTGCAAAAAGATTTAAGATTAAGAAGAAAAAATTATCAGTGGTTATTAGAATTTGTCACGTAAAAGGAAAAAAATCTACTATATTTCTAGAAAGCAAACTACATTTGCATTGTTCTTTACGTTGATGTGCTAGAGAGGTTTACTAAGGGATGAAAGCAACAGTAGAATATTATATTTAAATTAACTTCTCCAGCTAATGGTTGGTTCTCTCAGAAATGTACCAGCTGCTGAGGCTGGCAGAATTCTTACAATTTATGCCTGCAATTCAAAAATAATTTGTTTTTGTGAATAATCTAGAGTATGACAGTTTGTCTACAAATATGTCACTCTTTGTTTACCTCTCTGTGTGTCAATTGGATTAGCCCCTTATTCAGATGAAAGGAACTGAATCAGCCTTTACGGATATCCTGCTGCTTGGCCTACCTCAGCAGCCTCCTCCCAAGGAATTCCTATTGCTACTAAGAACAGCAGGGAATGCAAAGCCACCCACTGGGCAATAGTGTGGGTTTAGCAAGACTAGGCTAGTTAGCAAATTAAGAGAACTGGGTTTTTATAAAGAAGCTGGTTAGCTGCATGCACAGAGATAAGGTCTCTTCTGTACAACAGTATGATTAAGTCAAGGAGGAGCCTTAATAGACCATCAATTACTAGAAGCCTTTTAGAGTCAAGTGTTGGGCTGAATGATTATGGAGTTCTGCTTGTTGTTGGTTTGGTTTGGTTTAATCTGAAGTCAGCTTCCTCCTCTCCAAACAGCTGATGCTTGCATTAAGCTAAGATCAAATAAAAAACTTATTCAGCATTTCAGGGAGACCCGGAGAGGGAAAATAGTATCAGAAGCCAAGCTTTCTTATGCCTCCTTTGTATGTGTCAGCTTATGTTATCCTGTGTGATGTATCATTTTTTTCAGTGCGCTAAATATTATAATAGTGGAGGGGGGGGAATTGTTATTATAGAACTATGGAAAGGCACAGGAATAGTCCTTTCATTTGCAAAATAATTTGCATGAAACCACACCTTTGACCTGAACTTTTGAACTAAATAGCTGTGAAATAGGCTATTTATGCAGTCCCTGGATTCTTTGGATAGATCCTCATATTGCTCTTTTTTGGGGGGAAGGAGAAATGATACATGTTTCTTTTTATCAGCTGCAACAGCAGCGCTAGTGTTTTGATAACTGAATCACTACTGGTGTATATGACCCTTCATGAAATGTTTCTTTCAGTATGTCAGTGCAGTATGGAAGTGATAAAACCAAAAGAAATATTCTTCAATATGATGAAAAGGGAAACATTTTACTGGGAGAAAAGGGTCTCACCATCTCTCATAGGCAGCATGTCCTTTGATGTTTCCATTTATGACTACTGTCTGACATCTGATGAGGAACTTAAGGTAAGGAGCTGAGCTGATTCATCCCCAGAGTACGTCCATCCTCTACACTGATTGTGGCAGGTGTCCTGTGGAAAAAAACCCAACTGTAGTGTGTGATCATGTAGACTATGTCAATGCATAGCATCTCTTGTGATAAATTTTATACACTTCCAGAAGGCTTTAGACAGCATACACAGACCCAGTCTTAGGGAAATTATGGCATATTGTGAAATACCAGCAAAAATTATTGGAATCATCAAGTATCTATATGACAAAGCTGAATGTTCAGTCAGAGACAGCGACATCAGCCAATGGTTTGCAGTGAAAAGTGGAGTAAGGCAAGGGTGTATTAAGTCTCAACTATGGTTTGCACTGACCTTTGACTATGTCATGAGGAAAGTAACCGCAGAAGGCAACCAAGGAATTTTAGGGACAAATGATAAAGTTGGATGACCTCATTTTTGCTGATGACATTGTCCTGCTGAGTTTGACACATCACTTAATGGCAGAAAAGACACAGCTTTTGGCAGACACACAAAACAAGTCAATTTATTCATCAAGGGATAGACAAAATATACAGCTATCCATGCTCCAAAAGCAACCATCACAGTGGACAGAGACATAACAGAAGAAGTACATCATTTTTCCGAGGTAAGGAGTGAGATGTGAAATGATGACGACATCATGCTAGATATCAAGCAACAAATACCAGAAGCAGTGAACAACTTTCATAAGCCTGAAAAGATTTGGAAAAGTAGTATGACTGGCACTGTTACAAAAATACAATTTTTAACACAGGAATCATGTCTATTCTCCTTAATGGAGCAGAGTCATGGAAATCTGCAATAGAAATTAGTAAGTAAATCTCCTAATTCCAAAGTAAATGCCTGTGGAAGGTCTTCAGAGTCCATTGGAAAGAGTTTCTTGCAACATCAGCAGTTCTAAGTACTGCAAACAAACCTAAAGCATCAAGCATGGTAAGAAGAAGATGATGGCCATATTTAGAAAACACTTTAAAGATGCCACTGATGCAACTTCCACATCAAGTGGTACTGAGGACATGACCTGGGAAGAGAAAAAGGGGACAACCTCGAGAAACATTATGCAAAACAATAGAGAAAGAAGCCAAATCCAGCATGGCACTTGGAAGCCTGAACAGACCAGCACAACTCCAACATAAATGGTGGAAAGTGGTGTACACCTTATACATCTGAGGATACAGGAGAAAGCAAGCAAGAAAGCAAATGCACAAGGTGGCTGAATTAAGGTTGCACAGGAAACTATAATTCTGGCAGTTTTTAACTTCTGAGGGCTTCACTTTCACCTTAACATAGTTTTTTTGCACGTAACTGTAAAAGTATGAAATATAGATATAAGGTAAAAATTTAAAATGCACCTAGCTCGGGCTCCTAAGTGGCAACATCACTTTGTTTGGAAATGAAATTTAGGCTCCAATATCACTCATGTGCTTTTCAGAATGTTTCCGATATACTCTCCTCCATGAATTTATTCTTTTTTTAACCCAATTATAGTTTTGGCCTTTACAGTGCTCCCTGGAAATGAGTTCCATGGATTGACTTTTATTGTGTGGAGAATGCTTCTTTCTGTTTGTTTTAAACCTGCCACCAATTAGTTTCATTGGGTGACCCCTGCTTCTTGTGTTATGGGAAGGGGTAAATAACGCTTCATGATTCACTTTCTTCACACCATTCCTCTATCATATCCCACCCCCACCCAGTTTTCTGTTTTCTAAGATGAACAGTCCCAATCTTTTTAATGTCTCCTCATAAGGAAGTTGTTTCCTACCCCTGATTATTTTTGTTACGCTTTCTTGTTCTTTTCCCATTTCTAATGTATCTATTTTTGTTTAAGATGGGTTGACCAGAACTGCACACAATATTCAAGGTATGAGTGTACTATGGATTTATGTAGTGGCATTATAATATTTTTGTCTTATTATCTATCCCCTTCCTAATAATTCCTAACATTCTGTTAGCGTTTTGGACTACTGTTACACACTGAGTGGATGTTTTCAGAGAACTATCCACAATGACTCCAAGATCTCTTTCCTGAGTGGTAACAGCCAATTTAGAGCCCGTAATTTTGTATGTAGTTGGGATTTGTCTGCTACTAAAGTTAGGTTTATCAGCCTGTAATTGCCAGGATCATCTCTGGAGCCTTTTTAAAAAATCGGTGTTACATTGCCTACCCTCCAGTCATCTGGTTCAGAGAGCAATTTTAGTGATACATTACATAGCACAGTTAGTAGTTCGGAAATTTTGTATGTGAGCTTCTTCAGAACTTTTGGGTAAATACCATCTAGTCCTGGTGACATAATACTGTTAATTTATCAGTTTGTTCCAAAACCTCCTCTGTTAACACCTCAATCTTGGACAGTTTCTCGAGTTTGTTACCTAAAAAGAATCGTTCAGGTGTGGGAATCTGTCTCACATTTGCTGCAGGGAAGACCAATGCATAGAATTCATTTAGCTTCTCTACAACAGTCATTGGATTCCCTGAGCTCTTTTAGCATCTCAGTTGAGCAGGGGACCCATTGATTGGTTGGCAAGCTTTCTGCTTCTGATCTAATTTAGAAAAAAATAATGTTAGTTTTTGTGTCTTTTGCTAGTTACTCATAAAATTCTTTGTTTGTTTGGCCTGCCTCATTATACTTTTACATTTGACTTGCCAGAGTTTATGCTTTTTTCTATTATCCTCAGTAGGATTTGACTTCCAATTTTTAAAGAATGCCTTTTTCACCTCTAATTACCTCTTTTATCCTGTTATTGAACCAAGGTGGCATTTTTTTGGTTTTATTACTGTTTTTTATTTGGATTTTGGTTTTTATTTTTATTTGCGATATACATGCAATTTGAATCTCTTTTACGGTATTTTTTAAGTTTCCATGCAGCCTGGAGGCATTTCACTATTGAGAGTCTTCCTTTTAATTTCCATTTAACTAGCATCCTCATTTTTTGTAGTTCCCCTTTTTGAAGTTAAATGCTACTGTGGTAAATTTATTTGGAATCCCCCCGTGCACAAAGATGTTAAATTTAATTACACTATGGTCACTGTTACTGAGCAATTCAGCTATATTCACCTGTTGGACAAGATCCTGATCTTCTTGTATCATTCCATCAGTTTGCCACCATGCCTGCTGGGCAGATCCCCAGCGATCCATGCCACTACCCCTTGCCTCCACCCCAGCTATTTAGCAGTGTGACTATCATGGATGTGCCCTGGCCATGGCTGCTGCTCACTCCCAGTCACCCCAACATACTCACTGCTGCTCCCCAGCCTACTCCTAGTGCTTCTCCCAGTGCAGGCCCTGGACTCGGGGAGAACTATCAGTGGAACCCAGGAAAGGGGGCATAGTGCTGTGGAGGCAGGGTAGCTTCTCCTTCCATTTGGGATAGGCAGGAGACCTATATTAAAGATGTTCTGATTAACAACCTCCTAAACATGTGCTCAGAGTAGCAAAGATTAAACTCACCCTCATTGAATCTCTTAATAGTTCCAATATGTGTAATATCTCATTTTGGGCCTAATGTTATGCAGCATAATTGCATCATTAGTTAAGTGGCGGCTATTCTCAATTTCAGCTTTCTATTGGCTTAGAGAAAGGGTTTCAAATTTGCATTTAAATGAAAATAAGGGAAGTATAATAAAGATGTCTGTTAAAAGAGCTGCCTGGTTCTGTTAATTAATTTTTAACAGGAACAGTAAATATTTTCAGTTGATACAGTTTTCTTTTTACTATGAGATTTGTATTTTCTTCTTTTCTTTATCTAGAATGTCAGACATCCCTCATTAGAGCAGTCTGTCACTTCCTGTGGCTGAAGAAACCTTTCCTTTTTTCCTGGAAATGTTGGTGCAAACTAAAAGAAAACAAAATCAAATAAATAGTTACTTTAAAAGTCTAAGTTCAAAATGCTCTAATATAAACAGACTCAACTGTATGCAGCTATAGGCTAAAACATCAGTAAAGCACATCTATAAAATCTTCCTGCCCCCCACTCCCACTCCCACCAAAGAGTCTGATTCTGATTGCTCTTATGTGCATCAGTGTGAAACAGGAATAACTCCAGGGACAACATTGTAAAACTGTGTGTAAGTGAAATCAGAATCAGCCCCAATGGGACTTCCTGGAGTATAAATCAGGGCCGAATTTCATCCATAAATTATACATTTCATCTGAAGAGTTTACTTAAAGTTTGCAGAATCAGTTTCAACTCAGCACCTGGAGACATAAGGTCTGTCTATGAAATCACCTCCTTTGACACTGAATCACCTGTTTTTAATTTTGCTTATAGCTTTACAGCTTAAGTGCCATTGAGTTTCCATTAGTAACATTTTGTAACTCATCTTGCTTTTCATGATACTTTGGAAATCATTTATTGTAATAATGGCTTCTTTGCTTTCCATTTACCGTAACCATTACAACTAATTTGTTAACAACAGCTACACTTTTATTACAACCACAGCTTAAAAAATATGTCAGTTCTTAAAAAAACCAAAACCAAAACCAAAACAAATTGCACTGGACATCCTCCTGTTTGGGGATGCAATGTAAGCATTTAAATAAAGAACTGAAGCATTTAATTAGTTTGTGCTTGCTTCCTGCTAGCAGGACATCACACTAGAGAGTATATGGATTAAGTTTTTTGTAACGCCAGCCAGGAGACATCTTGACAGTTGTGTTTTTCATTCTCAGGTGTCTAGTTAAGAGAAACACAGGGGTCCAATTCAACCTTTAAAAACTTTATCTTTGACTAGAATGGTTATTGCTTTGGAACACAATGTGATTTTCCACAGTAAACTTAGCAAGGGATTATGCTTTTCAATGCCAGTTGAATGAAGAAAGGGATGAATAGAAAATATAAATAGAAGATATGCCATGGGAAACGGAAGGTTAGGGGATTTATCTCCCACTTGTTACAATCTAAAATTCACAAAAGAAAACAAAGATTGCAGAGTTATATGGTATAGATATTTTTTTTCTGATTGATTTGCTTCTCGATTTTTTTTTGTCTTGATATTTTTAGGGCCAAGGGACATACAAACATTTTTTTGAAATATATTGATTTTAATTTTTGCTTCAAATATTTTAAATAATTAGTTGCGTTTCCTTCCAGTTATTAAAAAGATGAATAAATATTTCTCTCTAGACCTGTGTGAGGTTTCTCTCTATACCTGTGTAAGCAAAGGTCTGGACCAAAGGCTGAAACAATTTTATAAAAAAACATTAGCCTTTTCCTTTAAAAGTAGAAGGCCAAAGAAACTAGACCAAAACATGTGAACCACTGATTTCAGTTGGGCTCTTTGGGTGAAAGTACCCTTGCTAGCAAGGTGCTTAAGGAGAAAAAGGCATTTACTCCCCCACACAACCCATCACAGAGGACTCATCCCTAACCCCCTTGCTCTCATACTCTTGCTGGAGCTTTATGGAGATAATTGCTGCAGTAACTTCTGCATACCCAGTTGAAATGGAAGGAAAAGAGATGCTGAGCTATTGAGAGGGAGAAAGGACCTTCCCACTCAGCTCCCACTTACTGTTCTAGAACCTATAGGATACTAGGTGGCATCCTGAGTCACACTGAACATAAGAGGAGGTGAACCTTGCATGACTGGTCACCTAAACCCAAAGTTCTCAAAAGATTTTAGGACCATAATGCATATTGATTTCCATGGGAGTTAGGCCCCTAAAACCCTTTGAGAATCTGGGCCCTTGTGCACATTATCTTCAATACACACTGGTTTCAACCATTCTCAAGATCAGTCAACCCTACTGAGTGGTTGCACACTCTGCTATGATGTAACACATTGCCAAGTTTTGCCCATGAACATTCCTGCTCCCAAATCAAACAACGCTGTATATCCCCAATATCCGATTATTGGCTTTAGATGCTATAGTGAAGGTACACTTCTACCTTGATATAATGAGACCCGATATAACACAACTTTGGCTATAACGCAGTAAAGCAGCACTCTGGGGTGAGGTGGAAGGGGGGGCTGCTCACTCCAGCCGATCAAAGCAAATCACTCCAGCCGATCAAAGTTTGATATAACACAATTTCACCTATAACACGATAAGATTTTTTGGCTCCAGAGGACAGCTTTATATTGGGGTAGAGCTATATTATAGAAAATCTTGAACTGGGAAAACTGCTCAGGGAATAATTTTTCTGTCCTCTGAGGACACATCAATGAAAACAGAAATGTTTCATTTGTTATAAAAACCTGGACAATTCAATTTAAAGCCAAGTAGTTTTGATCTTTGGTTGCAGAACACTGCAAATGTTTCAGTTTTTGATTGCTGAAAATCTAACTCTCTGGGCTGGTTGGTTGGTTTGTTGTTCTTTTGAATAGAAACCAGAATTTTTTCAATGAAAATTTAAATATTTAGTAAATATTTCCACTTAGCCAAAAAGACATTATGAAGGGGAAAAACTGTTTTGATTAAAACAATTTTGGCAATCTCTCTCAAGTAGATTATATTACAAATGGCCAGATCAGCCACTGCAAGTGAAGTAGTATTTATCTGATGTACCTTAACATTCTTTTCAGGGGAAAATAATGTCATGATTGCCAGTTCTAATTGCCAGGACTGGGATGATTTTGTCCTGTTACTAGTATAGATAATGAAACATATCTCAGCAAAAGTATCTATGATGTTCTTGTCATGTTCTGCACAGTTTTTTACCAGAACTGCTTCAATGTTATAATTAGAGTTGAGGGAGATAAAAGAAAATCTGTCTGGCAAACAAGTTCAAATTGTAAAGGAATTAAAATGTGCTCGGCTTCTGCTTGTGAATCTAGATTTAAACTTAATTCAAGCCAGTTGCAGAGGGAAAAATACCTTGAGGTTTTGAAACTTTCTTGGTTGTAGTCACCTTTGTGATTGACTGGTGGATGGGCACTGGCCAATCCCCTTGGTCCTTCTGTCCCCTCATGCCAGATCTCTTTTTTTCTGCCCACTTTCTTGCTTTTCTCTTGTTTATTATTATTATTATTTACTATTTGTCCTGGTGTAGTGCCTAGAGCTCCTGAACAGGTTCAGAGTACTTTACAGACACATTAATTTACAGTCTCTACCATGAAGAGTTTATAAATGTGAATATTTTGTCTCTATTATTTTTTCTGCTCTCACCTTGGTTTCCCCCCCCACACACACACTCACTTTGTCTTTCACTTTCAGTTTTTATACATTTTCCCCTTTTTTTCTTGTCCCCTTCCTGCTCTCAGTTTGGTGGGCATCCATTAGTGGCTGTGTGAAGATGGGCCCCATGCTGTTATAGTTGAGCTATGCATTGGAAAAGCAGCCACACAAAACTCGACCCAGTGAGCAGATCCCATGGGCTAGATTCTGCCATTTTTACTCACCTAAAGTCATACTTTGCTCTTCAGGTAATCCTACTGAAATCCATAAGAGTGACAAGAATTGAGCCCAGAGCATATAAGCATGAATTATTCCTATGACCAGAAGTATTATGGAGTTCAGTGGAAATATGGATTTCCAGAAGCTCCCCAGCACTTTACTCCCAGGAGCAAATGAAAATTAGAGTGAAACAAAGGCATACAGCTTCCCACCTCCTCCAACTGCTCTTCTCGTCTGCCTATGTTTAACAGGACTGAGGTAGGCTGGTCTTGAGGTTAAGGCACTAGAGTGGGATGCAGAAATTTGGGGTTCAGTTTTCACCTCTGTTAGAGACTTCTTGTGCAACTTGGGGTAAATCTGTCTGTGGCTCAGCTCTGCATATGAAAAATGGGGCTACCACCTCTCTAAATAATCAGGGGTGTTTTGAGAGTAAATTCATTCATAAGTCCCTCAGCAATTTAGGTTGGGTGGTAATACAACATTAGAGCGCTATTCTATCTTCTCTGTTTCCTCTCTTTATATTTGCAGATGATAAAGTGTTATATATGTAGGCCTGGAACATTGATATCTCTATACACACACACAAGGTGATGTAAAAATATGTCCATCAATAATAACAGAAATTTAGCGAGAGGCAAAGTAAGAAAAATTCTGTTTGAGAACTTAGCTGAGTTTGATTTCAGGATATTGACCTGTGACGCTGACACTTTGTGTTTTGACAACTATAAAGCTTTAACTTTATGCAGGGTCTACTGTCATTGAATAATTTTTGTGTGACCTCCCATTGTCTAAGCCCACCCCCAATAATTTCCTGCTACTGTGACAATTTAAATTGGTAAAGAAAACCAACTTGCTTAAAACCTATCATTTTGTGCAACTGAAAATTTAAATAGATTAAAAATCAAACAGATACACAGGCATACATACGGTTGGCACACTGATTTTTTATATATATAATTTCAACTGATAAATCAATGTTTATTTTTAAGCTGTTTTTTTTCCCAATTGTTAAGTTTTATTTATACTCCAAAGATGTAGCCAGACAGCAAAAGTGCAGGCACAAGCACTCCTCACATTCTAAATGGAGATCATCATCTATCAATACAACCAGGTTCACTGGTTTTATATTAGTGTGTGACATACACAGAGTATATTGGTGAAACCACACTTCATCAACAGTGTTCATAAAGGTCCAAAGGTCATGCTTGACAGATTCCATACACCTTACAAGACCTGAGAGAAAGCATTCACCTGAAACAAGCTTCCCTCCCCTTTAGCAACAGTTCTAGTATATAGCAAGTTCAAGGCTGGTAACTATCTCAGAAGAGGCTTATTAAACGTAGCTTTCAGTCTGGCTATAATTTTTTTTTTCTGTTGTGTGGGTTTCTTTCAGTTTTCTAGCCAAAGAGTGACATCCTTCAGAGTCCAGTTTAACAAGCTCAAAGTATTTCATGTGTTCCTTGCTTCTCTTGTTTTCAATTTAATTGCACTAGCAAGAAAAAATCTTTCCCTCTTTCTGCAGCTGAAGCAGCCTTGGATACATCAGAACCAGTGTAATTCTATTGTGCAGTGGGGACAAATATATGGATGACTATAATGGTGTTTTGTGACTCTCATGTGCAGGTTGTAGCATGATGGAAGTTCATTGCACCCCTGTGTGCCAGTGGAGGTTGGAGGCAGGTCAAAAGAAAGCTGGGATAAATCTAGCTGGTATGCCACTATGTGGCATCACCAGCCACTATCCTTGCACAGAGAGTATGAGTGCAAATGCTGTATGTGGAAACATAAGGTGCCAGATTAACCAGCACACTCTGGCTGTTTTCCAATGCTCCAGAGAAGAAAAGCAGCCAGAAATCACGCTTAAGTTTACTGCTGTTTTGCAACTCTGGAACTAAACAGACAAAATGTACTGATTCTAGCCCATCATCTAATATATTCTTTGAGATATTTCCCTGACGTTCAGGGGTTTAAAGCAGGTCAGGGGCTGCTCTAATTTACTCTGGTGAGGTTAGGGGAATTTTAACCATGATGAGTGGAGGATAAACATAACGTCAGCTTCTGCTAAACATATCCCCTTTTGCACTGGACCCCACCCCCCTCCTTTGTCTCTTTATGTTGCTACCAGTGAAGTACAGCTCCGCATAGGTGCCAACAAAATTGCTTTGGGATGACGCAGATTCAATCTTGTGCAGTCCGCACCAGTTCTTGAGTCCCTCACCTTTTACTCCTGCTGTATACTTTTGAAATGTGCAACTACACCTGAGAACCTGGCTCTCTGAGTTATATTTCAGGCATGTAGAAGTTGACAGAAGAGAGTTTGTAAAGGAGTCTTTTGCTAAACTTTAATTAGGATTAACCAGTCAGAGGTCATTTTCTATTCTGGTTAACCCTAATCACACTATCTAAGAATAAATGGATTACAAGATTAGCTCCTAGTTTCTGAATACCTTTAAAACATATTAGAACCTGAGGATCACATTAAAAATGCATAAAAGATACCTCACCAAAAAGAAGTTTCACTCACTTTTTTTTTTCCTTTCAGGAAAAAGCTGAGCTCCATTTCTTGAACAATCCATTTAAACTTGTGTGCAAGTCCAAGAAAGTTATCTTCCATGCTTACAAACCTGATATACAACATATTCATGGGACATCTCATGCATGCAGTGGAGACTGATCAAAGAATGTCAATGCCATTCTTCAACACTGTGTGACTTTCTCCAAAAGATAAAACTAGCTTCTCTGATCATTTAGAAGCATGTGTGTTCATTTCCATTAAGTTGGAAATTGGAAAGTGCAGGAATTCTTAAAGATTTGATAAATCTTTAGAAAGTATTCTGATGGTAATGAAGCTCAGTTTAACAAGCAGTTTAACATTCACAGGCAGTTAGACGATGCAATGCATTTTTTTTAAAGCCACCGAATTTACATCTGAAAATGACAGATATGATAGAAACATAGGGAGAAGTAAATTGAAGACATACACCGAGTTACCATATAATAAAAAATGTAACCATCTAGAGCAAGGATAAAAGAAGGCAAAGTGAATTGAACTGGTGCATGTGCATGAGAGAGTGAACATATACACTATATGCTAGAGTCACACTTTATGCTCTGTATATTGTCATATCAGTGCACAACATCACTTGCTTTTGTAGGAAATACACAGAGTTTGAAATTCACCTCTGTACAGAGATGGAGCACAAGTCCTGTACAGCAATAAGTCCTCAGATATGGGCATAAGAAGAAGTTAATTTGCTCTTGTAGTAATTAGAAACCACAGAAAAAAAAGGCTCCTTCCTTTTCATGAATTCATGAGCTTGGCTGTAGCATAAAGATTTTATTGCAGACTCTTTCCACACTAAGCTGCCCTGAGCACAATACAAACAGGTCATCATTTCCCATCTCCTTCTTACACCTGGTTATCTGTATAATATTGACTAGTTATTGCATTAAGTTATCACTGCTGCAGCATTATTAATCAAATTCTCTTCTCCTCAGGGCTAAGTGGCATCCCTTTTTGAATGGAGATGTTCCTGTTCACATCTCACAGTGAGTTTCAGTGCTTGCACCCACTTGAGATCCTGACATGGTGAATATGACTAAGGCCACTGATATGTCTGCTGCGGCACTGTGTTCACTATATTTGCCCCCACATAGAACCATTTCTGTGACATCAGAGCCAGGCAGAACTAATTTCAAGGTTTCAGAGGATAAAGTTCTGCAGTACTGAATACTGTAACTAGACCAAAGACTACTTGTTTGGTAAAGAAGATGATCATTCTCTTCGTACTTGGTAGGCTGTGATCTGAAATAATTTGGTTTAAACCAGTGACCTAGGGTCCAATTTTAGATTTGCTTTCTGTCTATCTATTGGGCTGTTTTGAAAAATTATTTGAAAATAAGTATATTCCTGTGCTCAATCTAGATCTATGGACTTACTCCAATGTATAGTTCTTGTGCTTCTGTTTTCTCTTTACACTTCTTTTCTTGGGTAAACTTCACTGCATGATTTTTATTACTGTTATGTACAGCTGGACCCCAATCCTGCAAAGACTTATGCATGTGCTTAACTTTACTGCAGTGAGTTTCCTATTGAAGGACTGGGTCCTTAATTTGTATTTTCTGCTTACACTAATCATATGTGTATCTACTGTTTCTTCTCATCAGTAGAATCAGGCTCAAACTTCTACAGCTATATCTTGTGGTTTTCATTTATTTAACAGTGGGGAAAAAAATGTCCATTTCTTTCTCCATTTCAATCATTTCTCTGAGCAGGTTTCTTGAAAAAAAATTTATAGTTCATGAATTTTTCAAGTAAATTGGGCCCACTTTCAGGTAAGTCATTTTCAAGAGAACCTTAGTCCATTTGTCATATAAAGTGCTGTGATTCTGATATGAAACTAAACTGTTTCTACTCAGTGTCATGTTAATAATTTGAGTTTGGTCTTCCTAAAACTCAAAATGAAATTGAGAGCTGGAGCAAATGCATGGGGGCCTAGACTGATGAAAATATTAAAGTGAGGCCCTGAAAAATGAAACCATTTTCCCCATGGCTAGTAATACCTGATTATAAAGAGCTATTGATTACCATTGAAAATGTATTGTGTATTTAAGATACATAGGCATTGTTCTTTAGTACTTACTCAAGCATCTCTGGTATTTGATTTCAATCAGACTACAGGACTTGGCTCTAGTGTTCAATTTTTTATGTGTCACAGCTCTGTCTGCATTGTCCCCAAAGCTTATTTCATTCTCTATCTTTTTATTTGTTGTCAGGCTATGTAGACAAGCCAAATGTTTTGTCTTTTTGCCTCAGTTTTAAGGAAATTACTCTTTGATCTACACTCAGCTTGAGTTTAAACCAAAAACTAACCTGCTTTCAGATTCACAAGTGTAGTAATTGATCAGTTGGCTTCAGTGATTTTATCATTGTTTACCAAATTACATTTTATATCCTCTTTGAAAATGAAATGGATTGAACAGAAAAGCAGAAGGTATAATGCATTTTATTTTATTTTATTTTATTTTATTTTATTTTATTTTATTTTGTTAGGAGACTGGAGAGCAGCTCCAGGACTGGAGGATCTGAAAGGGCACCTTTGCATCTCCCTTTCAGAGCTTCACAGAGCACTTTTTAGTTGCAGCTGAGAACCTAGCTGATGAGAATAGCAAGATGAAAATCTAGGACTACTCTGTCCTCCAGATCATACACTTATCTGAAATGCTGCTGACTCTAGCAGTGGCATGGTGTTATACTATGGCATTTTGAATAGCTCCTGTGTAAGAGTGTGCTCTCAATCTTCAATACTACGAATCATTTTATATTACATTAATTGTTATTAATTGTTACTATTATTTATGAAGTCTTATCCATACAGTATTTCTGGGTAAAAGTAAAATTACTCTGTCAATGAGAGATGCTGCCAGATATTTGGTATTACAACAGACAAAAGTGTAACTAAGCCTCTGTATAATATCTGCATTTGTAATCTGAGTTAATGTCCCTCTGGCACTGTGCGTGGAGGCAATCCCATGTAAGACAGTATCAGCAGGAGACAAAGTGACGGAAAGAGGATTGTATCTAACAGAGCCCCTTCAGTAAGTTCTTTGATTGGCTGGAGAAGTGGGAAGCTGGCCTAAGTCTTTTCCTTCAGAATGAGCCAAATCAGTTTGCTGTAGATTTGTACTTTTAAAAAAGTTTGCCTATATAGTTTGTCCCTGGGAAATCTTTCTTTTGTTTTGGTGCATTATGGCAAGGTAAGTGGAAAAAATGCTGACATCTTTCTATTTTCCACTGACAGCCTAGGGAAAAATGTCTCTCTCCAGAGCAGACTTGGTGATTGAAGGGTTGTTACTGGTGTGGCAATGATAAATCAGAAAATATAAGTTGTTTCATATAAGGAAGAATTGTTGAGGTGCTATATCTAATCAAGATTTTGGAACGTTGACAGTATGTAAGTATTTCTGTGAATGTGCCAAAGGGATCAATGTATGTCATTATTGTGGGCACTCTTCCACATATTGTTACACAAGGAACCACTGTTTCTGATGCCATGTCAGTGACAGAAGATAAACAGAACCCATAATAAAATAATAACCATCTGGGTCTCTGAAACAACTTCCATGGGCAGGATTTGGGAAGTGCTCTGGAGTACAGACTAGGGTTTGATTTATATTCAGTTTGGTCTTTTTTTATAATTTTTAAATAAATTCACTATGAAATATGGCTAAAATTCCTCAATTTGGAGAAAGCAGCACAACGCTGAGGCACCAATTATATCCCATTTATGGCCTGAATGCAGAGCTTAAGTGGGACTTGGCCCACACGAGGGCTACATAGTACTTTTCTCCTACCCAGTGAATTTGATTCTACATAATTAATGTACAGATTGCTTAAATTACGGTGTCATCCTTCTCTTCTAAAACTTGCCTTTAGTAGGATTTGAAACTATATTTTCCTCCTACTAGCAAAATGCATATTTATGATCAGATATATGAGATTCTTTATTTCTGAACTACTTGTAGTTGTCTTGTCCTAAATTCACAATATCTACAAAACAAAGAAACCTATCTTCATGCATAGAGAAAAGGAGATGTACCTAACAAAACAAAGGAATATCAGGGTCTCCCCACCTTGTTCTTTTATTTAGTGACCTAGGTATCACACCTCCCCTTTACTCTTAAGTCAATACTCACCCTAGGGCTTTAAATTCATGAATGTTGTTCTGTGTTTTATGAATTAATTTATCATATGCCACCACTTCCAGAAGGCTTTGTATTTGTTACCGATGTTGCTCTGTCTCTTATGTATAAATCTTTAGTCTGCTATCCTCCAGATTTTTATAAGTAAAGGTTTAATTTTGCCCTCCTTGACTTCACTGGGGTTTCCTGGGAATCAATGGACATGTGTGGCTATAATGGAATGTGGAATTCTACCCTTACTTGATACTGGTGGCACAGAAATGTTTTTAAAGCAAACATCCTTCATTATAGTAAAATTTGAAAGAAGAGGACACAGGTTTCAGGAATCTTTGAATTCCACCCTTATTATCCTGAGAATATTCACCTCATTAGTAGGGAGTTGTGGAAAGCAGAGGCCTATGAAGTCAGAGAGAGAGGACAGATATCTGCATGGAAAGGAAGTTGCAACTCATTTGCGAAGATGAATACTACTCACTGCAGTTTCTTGAATCATGAAGCTATTGGCTCTGATCTGCCAACAACTTCATAAACAACCTTCAATGGATGCAGGCATGAAGCAGAAATGCATGTGGAGTGTGGCTTATTCCTCAGCCTAGCCATCACAGAGGTAAAGGACGGTTCAGATGATCATCCACAGGTCGGAATAAAACCAAAACTTATCCAAACAAACTAGACTTTTTCAGAAGGGACAGAAGAACCCAGGGGTGTAAAAGGGTGTATGAAAACTCCTAGAAAGTTTTTTTTTTCAATTTGAGATTTTGCAAACATTTTGAGGGTTTCGCAAAACATATTTTTCCTCCTTTAATTTAAACCATTGTATTGCAAGAAAAAAAATTACATGTGTATTTGAGACTGAATGGAAGCCTGTGCTTTGCAAACAATAAAGATTAATGATTTGAAGTACTATAATTCTTGCTTTTTTTCTAGGACTACAATGGGAATAAAGTGGAAAAAACCATGAAGCAGTAGACAACTTGTATTTTACCAGAGCAAAGAACTCGAACATCGAAAGTACTGTGTTCTGTTCTAATACATTTCTAGTGGGTTTTAAGTTTGACAGAAATGCTTGTGACACATCCAGAATGAATTAAGTCACATACCAGGATAATCCTGCCTTTTCTGGGAAGCTGGTTGAAGTCCTGCAACACCAAAAGTTGGAGCACGTGCTGGGAGTTGAAAGTATTAAGTAACTTGCAAAATTTGGCACTGCTGTCACTTGTGTCATAAACTAGACCTTGCCTGATAGAAGTATTCACATCACAAACTTAATTGTATCGAGATGCAGGAGCCCAGTCTTGCTCCCATTAAAATCAGCATGGCAAAAAAAAAAGATCATTCCTATAGGCCCCGTAACGACTATTGGCTATTACTTGGGCAAACACCAAAAAAACTCAGATGTTCAGAGCTATGCATTAATAAACTGAAAAAAATATAATAAAATAATCATATTCTTGATTTATTCTTGATTTCAGACTAATTGACAGTGAAAGAGTAGCAATGTAGTCTTGAAAGAACATAGTGATATATGAGCTTTTAATCTATTAAGGATAGCTTACAGACTACTTTGTAGATGGAGAAATATGTCCTTATATATATAAAAAAAACTAATAAGGAGTAATAAATGATGATATATCATTTTCCAACAGAATTTAAATTAAGAAAAAAAAACAGAACAAAACAGAAGTGTTCCCCATACAAAGCCATCTATAGCTTAATAAAACAAACAGTGAAATGCACATTCTACAAATCAGTAACTGGAAACCTCACTGGTTGCTTAGGCCACATAGGAAGTCTCACAAGAAAAGCCAACAAGATACTGGTGATACTGCAATATAAATAATAATAAGGACACAATAATATATGGGACTTTTGATGAGAAAAGAAATACATTTCCTACTTAAGTATTTTAATTTAATGGAAGCCACAGGGTAAAAATTTCAAAAGTGCCAAAATGGCTTAGGAACATAAATTCTATTTTCAAAAGTGAACGAGATTTAGGGTCCCAAGTGTGAGTAAAAATGGAACTTGTGTGCTTTTGAAAATATTACCTACAATGCCATTTGATGAAAGTCAGTCAAACCTAATTGTCATATTGGACAGTGGGTTTGGTGAACACAATTAACCTTCTGAGTGTAAAAACTATGTGTCTTTGCAGAATTCCATTGAATAATGCCAACAGGGCACATTTCTCACTGAAAGTTTGCAGCAGAAACGTTCCAACTTAAAAAAAATAATCAGGCCTCTTTGCCTTTCCCTCCAGTCTTGCTGCAGAAGGAGTGTACCAGCCAAGAGCTGGAAGGAGATTTGCTTAGTGAAAGAAGGAGTTTTGGATTTTGCCACCTTCTCATCTTCCCCTCATACCATTTTGATTTCCTGCTGTGTTATTTTCCTGCTTTCTCTCTCTCCTCTTTTTACAACAACCCTTCCATCTTTACTTCCTTCTTCCTTCTTCATGCCTTGATAGTGGTGTGACTGCTCATTCACTACTGGTAAGTTCTTCCTCCTTAGTCCTTCCATTCTCTCATTTGCTCCATTCCTCCTGAAAAGTGTGGCCAGACTGAGAACTTACCATTCTGTTGTGTCCCTTTCTGCAAAATCCTTCCTTTCCCAACACTTCTAATGTCCTTTTGCCAATCTTCCCAGGTCTGCTTTTTTATAAGGCTCTTTGGGCTGATGTATTCTTCCTCCTTCCTCTATCTTCCTCTTTGTCTCTTTCTTCCTCTCCTTTTTACTAAACACTCAATGATAAGCTGTTTCCACTCTCCATGTTCCAGCAGAATCCTGTGTTGTGTCTGTGTCACAGCAGACTTAAAAGTAACACTTACAAGCTTTGGCAAATTTCATTTTCCTCTGACCTACATGATTAGGAAAGTTAAACTTATCCAGTAGATTTCACTTTGAAGTGCGCTGTCCTGTAAATGCAGTACTTGACCAACAATGAGAGGGAAATCTAGAGAATAAGTTAAAAGGCGGGTCAGGACATGAGAGGAAACATGCAAAGATCCATAAGAAAGTTCCCTGCAGAGATGTGAGACACTACAGCTTCAGACAGAGGATTTGGGCCCCAGTTCAGGAATGAATTTAGACATGTATTAGTCCCACTGGCTTTATTAGGACTACTCAAATGCTTATACACATGCTTAAATACCTTGCTGCATAGAGCTTAGGCAGTCATGAAGAGAAGAGACGGGATACGTAATTATTAAGACGTAATTATTAAGACTTATGGAAAAATTTTATAGAATTTAACAGAATATCTATATCTATATCTATCTATCTATGTATATGGTAGAGCTCTAGAGCAGGGATAAAAAAATACTCAATTCTTGAGACAGGTTCAAATTTATATCTATATCTATCGATCGATCGATCGATAGATAAATATAAATTTGAACCAGTCTCTAGAATTGAGTATTTTTTTATCCCTGCTCTAGAATTCTACCAATCAATTAATTTATACAGAATTTTTTTATTAATATCTAATGAGCACTATAAATTAAGTCCCTATTCAATCCCGTTTGGATTTTTTTTCTCATGAGGAGACTTGGGGCCCCCTAAAAATGTGATTTTTCTACTGGTGCTTAAGGCATTCAGTGAACTTATGACTTGTTCTCTCTGTGAAGCTTTTTCTAATAATGTGTATTAAGATGGTTATATAAAAATAAATTGCATTACATAGTATTGCAAAGTTTTCAAATATCTTATTAAGTTAGTCTAACATTGTGAAATTTTCTTCAGTGCTATAACAACATTCATAATACTTTGGTTGGTGGGTGCTTTGTTCTTGCTATTTCTGATTTCCCTTTTTTTCCTGGAAGAAATGCACATCATTTCCCAGCACCATAAATAAGATCTGTTTTTTTGCATTGTACTGTGAGCACTGTGTCTAGGTTTACTTCAGCCAGTTAAATCTAATAAACATCTACTGGGATAGTAATTTTTAAGTTCAAGTTCAATATTAAACATGTCAGCGGTACACTTAGCAAGAAGCAGGGCAGCAGTTTGAAGAAAATGCAAATCCAGTTACTAGCAATTTTTATCAAATGAATCCTTGTTTGGATGCTGGGATTTCATCAAAAAGCAATACTTAAATGAAAGCAATCCTTCTGCAGGAGATGATTATTTTGCTTAGACACAGATAGATTAAACATCTATTCATCCATATACTTTTGACTAGTGCATTGCTACTTCAGTTTTTCATTATACATATTTGTGAAATGATTATTAGACCTTGCAGCTTGTTTTCAGGAAGTCTCAGGAAGGAGCAGGAATGAACTATCTGCATTGATACTTATTATCTGATACCGGCCAATGTTAAGTATCAGAGGGTAGCCGTGTTAGTGTTAGTTTCAACCTCCCTGGCCACACTATAGCAGACCTTAAGGTGGCCATCCTGCAGCAAAAAAACTTCAGGACCAGACTTCAAAGAGAAACTGCTGAGCTTCAGTTCATCTGCAAATTTGACACCATCAGCTCAGGATTGAACAAAGACTGTGAATGGCTTGCCAATTACAGAACCAGTTTCTCCTCTCTTGGTTTTCACACCTCAACTGCTAGAACAGGGCCTCATCCTCCCTGATTGAACTGACCTCGTTATCTCTAGCTTGCTTGCTAGCACACATATATATACCTGCCTCTGGATATTTCCATTACATGCATCTGAGGAAGTGGGTATTCACCCACGAAAGCTCATGCTCCAAAACGTCTGTTAGTCTATAAGGTGCCACAGGATTCTTTGCTGCTTCGGCCAATGTTATTTAGTTAAAGCTTTTTTTCCTTTCCTTTTTGGAACAATTGTTGCTGGCCAAAAGGTATTAGATATCATATGCGTGCACATAAAACACTGTGGCAAGAATTCATAGAGCTATTTCACAAGTTTTATTATGGAGCACAGTTCTGGCATAGGTCAGAGACGGAGCTCAGGCTGTGAAGTCCACCCCCTCCCTAGGTTTCAGAGCCTGAGAGGCAACCAAAATGTGCTGTCTATACAGCTATTTTTAGAGCTCTAGTGCATGGTCCATCTACCCTGAGAGGCTTGATCCAAAGTTCTGTGTAGACATATCCTAAGTGAATTTGAGCTTACATCCCATTTTAAAAAGTAATTGAAACACTTAGAAGCATAAGTCTCACTGAAAGTTTATGGGATGTAGGATCCTAAGTCACTTAGGTGCTTTTGAAAAACTTTACCCTTTATTCATATCACAAAAAATTACCATCTAGTTCTGTAAGTTAAATTAACTTTCTTCTTAAATAGAGTTTCTGAACTCTAAAGAGTATATTTGCAACTCACCAAAGAACTAGTGTGCATACATTTTAATGGTATGTACCACCAGTGTATGTATTAGACTGATTACAAAATCCATTGCCTCAGGAGAATAACTAATCCTGCACTGAAACTCCATGTGAGTATAACTCAGTTCTCTAACTTACGAACTTCTAGTTCTTGAAAATATTTCTCCTAAAGCACTGTAAATGACTGTGGCAAGAATCACTGATTTAAATGCATTCCATATAACATTTTCTGCTCTTTTTAAGAGAGAACAATAAAAGCTTATATTGCTAAAAAGGTATGGCCACTTCCTTGACTGTTGTGGTTTGATATTAAAAATGTTCAAGAAACTAAATAAACTCAGCCAATTTATTGCCTGAAGACAAAACAGGACAGGACAGGAAAGAAAGAGTTAATACCATACCAATCTGTTCAGAAAGTGGGTTCTCACAGTGTGTTCAGTTCACCTTATGCTTCCAAAATACACACCCCCAAAACCACTCCTATTCATGCCAGACCTATTTACAAGTTAGAAGGCTTTCAATACATCGTTTAAGATCCAACCCAACTGTTCATGCCAGCTCCTTAATTGTTCTGTACCTTTCTGCAGCTTTTCCCCAACCAGAGCCTTTCCTCTCCACAGGTGAAGACTCTGGCAGGGAAGGGCTCTATCACGTACCTGCAGTGGGGAAAGGTTCACTGCTGCCAGAACCTTTCATTGATATGTGTAGCTACATACTGCAGTGTGGACACATCTTGCTTTTCACTGCAGCACATGACTACACATACCTGACATGCCACCACTAGTGGTGTGAAGTGTAGATGTACCTAAAGTCACTGTGCATATGGCAAGTTATTTAGAAAAATATTTACTCAATAAAACTATATACTCATTTAAAACAATACTCATGCCATAATTAGGCACTATCACTTCATTTACTGATAATACATCACTCTTAGATAGAATGCAGGATGAGGTCTAGAAATAGGTACTTGGTATGGGATAAACATGAGGACTGACATTCACTAATCCAACATTTGGATTTAGTATCACAGTGCTACAGGACATAGACAACATTATTCAGGCAATTCTTTCAGTTTGATTCCGATTCTTCTGGAAAGTCTTCTGGAAATAATTCAGTTTGGCCTTTCAGCTTGCCCATTGGGACATGGGATTGTGTGAGATGTTTTCATTTTTCAGCAACCCTGTAAGCTTCTTAATAAAATGATTTCCAAATGCTACACCCTGGTCATGGTGAATCCTTTTGCAAAAACACATTTTAAAACAAAGCAAATTAAGATTTTGTCCACCAGAGTCTTACCTGACTTTTTTAGTGATAGGATAGGCCTGAACAAACTTAGTGAGGTTGTCTATTATGCCTAAAACATATTTATATCCTCCTTTGCTTATTTTTATATACAAAAAGTCTATTAATACAAGCTCTAATGAGTCTGTTGTAACAATGATAGTTATTTCACCATAATTATCAAACATGGGCATTTTCAAGTTTACTTACACCAGCACTTACTGCATGACAAGCTGCGTTTTGCACATTAACTCTCCATGTGCACCCTGCTGATCCGCATTAAAAATTCCCTAGTGAACTCTCAGGTATTGTTGTTTCAAACTGCAATACATCAAATCATCCTAGGGAACCTTAGTGAGTATTAGCATGATCTATACGGACAGTTAATAACTAGCATGCTGGAGCACTGTAGATTTACATCCCAGCTTCCTGTGCAGTGAAGTGCTCATGTAGACATGCCTTTTTTTAGTCTTGAGTTAATGAGTGCTTAGATACCATCATGATGAGCACATTAAGAATGAATAGTTTACAGAGAAATGATACTCATGATCTATACAATGTCCTGAAATTTACACCAAGGGACCCAAAAATGTACCATAAAACATCAAGGAGCTTTTTCAAAGTTAGCTGGTGAATAATATACTTACATGCAACTTTTCAAATGCTGCAGCGTGGGTCCCCCACTGGAGTGCAGCAAGGAGTAATGACCCTAGTGGCCACAAGAGATGTTTTAAAATAAATAAATATACTCCCTCAGCCCCTTGCACCCCATAGTCCAATTATGTTTTATACTTATTCATTTTACTGTTTGAAATTTGCTTTTGATGAATATTAGAGCATTCGGGCATAAAATTAGCTTTTTGTGAATATTATTTACTGAAGTATTTTGTATCTTTTGAATAAACTAGCACCCACCCTACCACATCCACCCCTCTGTTCTGGGCATCCTGACAGTTATTTAAAATGAAATTCTGTAAGGGGAATAGCCACCCAGCAACACAATGCAACCTTTGCATACGAATCAGATGGCCAGTAATTGATATAAAATATATTTTTTGACAGAGCCATTATCCCTGCTATGCACTCTAGCAAACTGATCAGTTTTGTAGCCTACTCTGACAATTAGAAGATTTGGGATTTTTCAGACCAAGCGGGCTAATGAGTTCAAAAGTTGAAAGGCCCTCATCTAGAATAACTGATAGTAACTCTTTTAAACTGAGAGTGCTCCATCTTGAATGCTTCTGTTGACTGTCACTGTGGCTATATCACATGGGGGGAGGGGGTGTCTCAAGCAGGAAGTTATGAGGCCATTTACAGCTCTATAGGTCAAAATCAACACCTTAATAATCTCCATTCATTGACCTATTGGCAGCCAAAGCAGAGCATAGAGCCCTGATATCTTTTGTGCAGACACAAGATGCACTGCTAATAAGCAAGCAGCCACATTCTGCACTAGTTCCAGTTTGCAAGTGGATTTGAATTGTAACCCCACACAGTAGTCTAATCTTGAAGTGACAAGGTCATGGATCACAGTAGCACGTATTAGTGTCAGCAAAGCAGAAATACTTGAATGTTCTCTGAGACTGAACACAAATGGGTTGGTTACAGAGATGAGCAGAATTTTTTTTGAATATAACAAAAGAATTTTTTTTAATAATTGTATACAAATAAAAAGTAAAAGTCCTTTAGTCACACAAGAAGTTCTGAACAATATCTTCACAGTGATTCAACGTGGATGAAAATGAGCCTATTGTGCTGTCTTTAAAACAGCCCTAGAATCAGAAATTGGAAAGGACTAAATAGATCATCCAATATATCCCCTATCAGGCTAAAATTTTCTCCAGTCATATAGTTCAATGCTTTAAGAATAACTGGACAGCTGGAAAATCTTTGCTTTTCCTATATCAAGGGCCCACTAATAAAACTTTTCATGCACAGAAATCCTAATTGACTGCTACGTCAATACTTTCAAACATTGCTTTTCTTAGCCTCTTACACTATGTAAACAAACACTGATAATAGTTCCTTTTGATCGTCACATGAATGAAACTGCACTATTCAGTGGTAGCAACTAAAGTGTCAGAATTTACCCTCTTTTATCATACAGAGGTATCTGAGATATATCACAAGTATTTTTGAACCTAAGTACAAGGAAACATTACAGTATCTCAGGTCACTGGATGGTAACCATGAGGGAAATGTTGACTTATTGATAGTGATCATTGTAGTCCTGGAAATTCCATTGTCTTTGGAAACATTGTTTACAGTAATTTCACCTTTAATTTGATGAGCAAATCCTCTTTGTTTTATAACATGCATCTATTCATTTAACTATCCATCTTAGGGGGGGTTTATATAGTGCCCTAAGCACATCCCAGATATCTGAGTCTTCACATTGAGGTCCCACATGGACTTCATGAACCAAATTCTTAGGTACAGTAAATAGACATAGTTCCCCCATCTGAGCATCAGGCCCCATGAACCTGCTGATCCTCCTTCTAGTGTCATAGAAGAGTCTCTGCTTGGGTTATACATGAATTATTTCCTCTCCCCCCCTCCTCCTCCTTCTTCTTTCCTTTTGCCATTACTTTAGCTATGGTGGGAAAGCTTTGTCAAAGAATATTTTGCAGCATGTTCTGGAAGTAAGATTTTTTTTTAACATTAATGTAAAGGATTTATCAGTAACATAAGCACCGTCACATTAAATATCCATACATATGCCAGCTGATGTTCAGTGTTAACAAGAGATGTAGGGGAATGTAAAGCACATCAATCCATGAGTAATGGTATAGTTCTGGCCATGAAAGGAGCAAAACCATACACTTATATGGAACTATAAGTAGGACATTCAACATTATATTACTGATGATTTTATACTGGAAACACTATAGTTTGATTTTACTGAATTTGGCTCTAATATGACACAAAACACAATACAAATGATTGTTTTCCTACTTAAGAAATATCAGGCTTGATGCTTAGATCATGTAGCACAAAAATAATAGCTTTGAGGAACAGAAGTTTAATTTACACTCCATGACATTACAGAAACACAAACGAATGCAGCTATAATCCCTCCATACAAAAACCTTGAGTAGATGAAGTAATGATCTGAATGTTAAACACATTACTTAATATTGTTAACTCACATTTACTGATTCTTGAAAAAGATACACTAATAAAACCCAATTCCTGTACTGCCAGGTTTACCCTGCATTAATGTTTTAGTTTGATCATTTAAATGTTTCATAAGTTCAAGTTTTATATTTTAATTTATTCTAGCAAGGTCCATGACAAAGCAACTAAGTCTTTAAGAGTTTGGTTGCCAGAATGATTTAGTCTTAATTTTTAATCAGATTGTGCAAATTGGTGGCCTTAAATAAAACTCTTCTGGTAAGAAGTATGCAACTAGAATTTAGTACGTAATATGACATGATTACAAACATCATAGAAAATTGAGGCATGATTACACTACCGGGAAAATGGTATGTAAAATATACCAAGAAGTAAGGGCTAGATCCTCAGTTGGTATAAATGGATAGAGCTTCGTTTAACTTAATGGATCCATACCAATTTATACTAGCTGAATATCTGGCCCCTATATTTTCTTTTCACTATGCCTAAATATCGCCATTGTTTTGTTTTCCTTATGAAACTCTTTATCATAATAAACTACTTAGGTATGTTTAGCCAATCAATCTGCTGGGTAAATGGAATAGTCTAAATGCAGTAATTGAGCAATTACAGTAATGCATTCCATGTAGAACTAGCCATTCAGATTAGCAGATTGATAAGGTTACACTGAGAAGGCAAAAACATTCTTTCAAACACACTTTATTTCATTATCATGTAATTTTGTTAGGTTTTATTTTGTTATTTCATAGTTCAATGCTCATGCTAAATACATGAGATGCCCTAAGGGTACTAGTGTTTATGTTTTAGGAGGTCTCATTCAGAGATCATCTGGGATAACACTGTTGTCATAAGCTTTGTTTTTACTGAACTGCAGCCTGAATACCTCATGAAAACATGCAATTAGAGTTACCAAACTTAAAATTCCACATACATTTTGGTCCTGAAAAGTCAGTTTTTTGTGTAGTGTTTGCAGGGAGCACAAGTTTGTTTCAATTCACTGCTAGCAAGAGCAGAAGCCACGTATGGGTGCAGGTAAGGTGAAGCAGCAGGCTTTGTGCTCCTCACTGAGTGAAAGGATCAAGCCTTTGTTTATCTGCTCCCTTACACACATCAGTGCAGGATACAAAAAAGGATGAAGATGTGGGAATGGACACAGATGAAAGTACACGGGTGATCTTCATCGTTAGCAGCCACAAGGTGCTTACTTCTCTTACGCAAAGCAGAAACAACTTAGCAGCTGCCTAGAAGGGCTCAATATTGCCAAATGGAGTCCTTTATTCCCTGTTCTGCTCATCATTTCTTACGTTCTATTCCTATACTTGTGTGATACAGAGAGATATATATCCTAATTTGCTAATATAGTGACTTGTTTGGATAGTGCAGACTATTTATTCCTAATCATTCAGAGTACTCAACATTTATCCAGCATTTCTTGATCTTCATATGGCGAAGAGTTTGCTTACAACCTCCTCTCTTTCAGTTGAGAAGGTAATTGTGAACCTTGAACAGCGATGAGGGCATCAAAACAAATAGTATCAAAGTCAATATTAGATAATATTCTCATCTTTGCTAGAACAACAAACCACCTTGAAGAAATAACGAGAGGACTGAGGGTAAGGGTAAGGAATAGAAGAGTACTATGGAATTTAAAAGAGATAAATCCGAATAGGGTTCTGAAGAAATTACTTTTAAAAACTTCTATAATTTAACAGAGAATGATACCCTTTCTGTAGATGTTACAAATACTCAATACAAATCTTTTCACAACAGGGCCTAATCCTTTTCCTATGTTTGGAAAGTGCTTCGCACACAATGGACTTGACTCAATTTAAATAAGAAATACAATAACAAGATTTTTGTATTAAATTTACAAGAGGGTACAATAATCCTAAAGAATTTTCAATTAAATTACTTTGGACTGGATAGAAGCTCAAACACTCTTTGTCTTTTTCACCAACAGAAGTTAGTCCAGTAAAAGATATTACCTCACTCACCTTGTCTCTCATAGGACAATGAGGGTGGCTAACTATCCAGAAGGTCCAAATGATATTCAATACAAATGAGACAAAAGACACCACAGTGGATGGAAATACTGGGAATGTCTGTCTGGGCAACAAATACACAGTATTTCAAACCAGATGTAGTGAAAAGACAAGTTATGAAGGATGAAGAATTGAATTATGTGAAGCAAAGTAAGGGTCCCTCCACTAACAAAAGTTATTGGACAGTTCTATGCCACACCACCTATGGAAAACCATCTTGGATCCACTTGGAAGGCAGTGCTATCCTTCTCTTACATCCTTATGAAATTGTTTGCATGACATTGGTTTCTCTGAACTCAGTATAACAAAAGAAATTAAAAAAAAAAAGAAAACAAGACGATAGTGACTGTACGTCATACTCTCTATACTCCAGCGATAGATAATGGGCGAGATCCTCTCCCCACTCCCAGTCTGGACTCCTTATGCTTGGTAAAAAGATGGAGAGGAGTAAATGGATCTTGAATTTCTCAGATCTAGGTAGGAAGGATTTCCTGGCACACGCACTGCAGAAAACAGTATACGACTCTCTCAAGGATCCCCTTGAAAGAGCATAGGGGATCCTTCAGGGATGAGAAGGGTACAGAATCGTAGAATTGTAGGACTGGAAAGGACCTGGAGAGATAATCTAGTCCAGTCCCCTGCACTCATGGCAGGACTAAGTATTATCTAAACCATCCCTGACAGTAAGTTAGAAGTGAGACCAGAGTATGTGGGTACGTCTTCACTACCGGCCGTATCGGCAGGTAGCAATCGATTTCTCGGGGATCGAAATATCGTGTCTCATCTAGAAGCAATATATCCATCCCCGAACGTGCTCCTGTCGACTCCAGAACTCCACTAATGCGAATGGCGGCAGCGGAGTCGACAGGGGGAGTCGCGGACATCAATCCCGTGCCATGAGGACGGTAGGTAACTCAGTCTAAGATACTTCGACTTCAGCTACGCTATTCACGTAGCTGAAGTTGCATATCTTAGATCGATCCCCTCCCCTAGTGTAGACCAGCCCTGAATCACTGCAGAGATTCCAGGTATAATAGAGAGAGCCTGGAGCACTAGGCCTAGTGCAAGACCTGAAGACAGTGAGCAAAGCCAAGCCATGCTTTGAGCCACAGTCGGGCCCTGTCATAAAGCAGACTCTTGCTTATAAGTTTACCATCTGTTACATGAACTTGGCAAAGGTACAGCAAGTGATGCTAAAACACAGGCACTCCTAAGTACTAGGCACTGGATATTCAGGTAAATGCATTCCTGGTAAAGGGTACAGGAACGCACTGACACCGAGTAAGATAAAGATGGGAGGACAGAATAATAAATGGGGGTGTTTTGTTCAAGCCAACAGGTACAAAGTGCAGGATTGGTAACTAACTATGCCAGGAGTGTAATACATAATCTGTTTGTATCAATGTATAGAAGAGAAACCACAGGAGGAGCTCCTTTGAGCAGCCGAGGGCAACAGACTGAGCTGAGACCATTGTGATGGATATATGTGTTAGTGTACCTGTAACCCTGGAGCTAGGGTGCTAGTACCATGCTTCATCAACAATAAACTTGGTTGAGAGCCTTTGCCACCAAACCAAGCCTGTGGTCTTTCTGGGTAGCACTATCGAGGTCTGCTGAGCCAGCTATCTGCACAGAGCAGGGACAGCATATGGAGAGAACACATAGGAATGCCAAGTAATGACTCCAGACATTGCTATGACCCACAGAGCAGTCCAGAAATGCTTCCAGAACTTACTTAGACCCCTAGAGCTAAATTATGGTGGGAGCATCTCCAAACACTGGAGCAGCCCATGATCAGGACAGCTCAACAACGGCTGAAAGTCACCATCTCCCTCCCTCCCACAGTGCTGCAAGTTCTGCACCTCTCAGATGCACAGTGCAGCATCTCATCTCTAAACTGTATTTGTATATTATGGGTAGGAAGAGGTGAGAGATAGGAGAGTTGGAACATTTAATTTCTTACATAATGCAGTGATCTAAGTATTCTCACCATGAAAGCAAAGATATTTTTGTTTTGTTCTGCCACTGATGTTATTTTTACTGTACTGCACAGATAGCAAAGTCACACACCTGTAAGGTTAAAAAAAAGGAAGAACTATATTATTTGAATGCTCTAATCTGCAGGCACATTGGGCAGCTTGGTATATTACACAAAGCAATTTATTATAATCCATTCCACTGGCAACAAGATTGCTTACCTTTTCCTTCAGAAATAAGAAAGTAGCAAAGAAAAAATATATATATTTGAAAGTCTTATGACATTCTATTATACTTCTCTCTGGTGCAGGATATTTCTCAAGCATAGCAAGTTTAATAAATAGACATTTACACTATAGATATTTGCTATTATCAAAATTATTAGGACAATTTGTTCTCACGTTTCAAGGCATGAAATGATTAATAGATGAGATGAGAGAGGAGATGTGCAAGGTGCAGGTGAAGCATCTGGCATGACTGCAATCAGAAACAAATCAATGGTCTGATTCAGTCATGCAATTTGCACGTACTCTTGTGTGGACACCAGACAAGTGGATATATTGGGCATTGCCATCCATACCATTTTCATAGCTTGTATTTAATGTATTCTTTCTAGATGAGGAAGGTACTTGGAAAATTATGCATTCACATGTAGAATCATAGAAATGTTAGACTGGAAGGGACCTCAACACATCATCTAGTCCAGTCCCTGGCACTTATGGCAGGACTAAGTATTATCTAGACCATCCCTGACAGGTGTTTGTCTAACCTGCTCTTAAAAATCTCCAATGATGGAGATTCCACAACCTCCCTAGGCAATTTATTCCAGTGCTTAACCACACTGACATTTAGAAAGTTTTTCCTAATGTGCAACCTAAACCACCCTTGCTGCAGTTTAAAGCCATTGATTCTTATCCTATCCTCAGAGGTTAATGAGAACAATTTACCTCCCTCCTCCTTGTAAACCCCTTTTATGGGTATGAGTATGTAATGTTGCACACAAACATACATATGTAGTATGGTGTCATAGTATAATTCCCAGATCTGAACCTTAGCGTCCAAAATATGGGTACTAGCATGAATTTCCCTAAGCTTAATTACCAGCTTAGATCTGATATGCTGCCACCAATCAGGACTTAGGTAGAGCGCCTGATAGACTCTGGTCTCCCCTAAAACCTTCCCTGGGGACCCCAAGACCCAGATTCCTTGAGTCTCACAACAAAGGGGAACAAACCATTTCCCTTCCTCTCCTTTCTTCCTCCCAGCTCTTTCCCGCCCTGGGTACACTAGGAGATCACCGTGATTCAACTCCTTGAATCACCACACAGAGAGAAATGATACCTTCCCCCAGAGCCAATCCAGATTCAAGTTTTGTAATCTAAAACAAAGGGATTCCCCCTTCTCCCCTCCCTCCCTGTTAAGTACAGACTCAATTCCCTTGAGCCTCAACAAGAAGAAAAAATCAGACAGGTCTTAAAAACAAAACTTTTAATAAAAAGAAAGAAAAAAGTAAAAGGTCTATCTCTGCAATTTAGATGGTAAAAAGTTACAGGGTCTGTCAGCTTATAGAAACTAAAAAGAAGGCTCCCCCCAGCAAATACAATTTAAAATACTTCCAGCAAACTACACAATTGCAAATAAAGGAAAAGAAATAAAAAGACTATACCGCCTTTCTAGCTTTTTACTCACAAAATGGGAATAGAAGATTAGAGAGCCTGTAGGTACGTGTGGTCACTCTCAGAGTCCAGAGAGAAGAAAGCAAAACCCAAAAACACACACAAAGGCTTCCCTCCACCGAGATTTGAAAGTATCTTGTCTCCTGATTGGTCCTCTGGTCAGGTGTTGCAGGTCACTGTTCGTTAACCCTTTACAGGTGAAAGAGACATTAACCCTTAGCTATCTGTTTATGACATATGGGTAAGTCTATCCTGCAATTATAGTGTGTGATACCTGATCTGGCTTTACTCTTGTTAGCTTAGGTAGTGGAGCAGCAGAGCAATGACAGCACAGACTGCAATACTGGGTGCCTGCCTGGAATACTGGATAATTACTAGTATGGCTAGTCCACACTGAAGTTAGTGCTGCTGCTGCTTCACTGCTCCAGCACCCAAACTAGCTAGCTTAAAGCTAGTCTACAAGTGTTGTAACAACACCCCCTGATTGCAACGTAGACATACCTTAACAAATTGTTTTGCTGAGTTTTTTCCAGCTGAGTACCACTGTGGCATTATTAGTGTTGTTGCTTCCACAGTAGAGAATCACACCACCAGTTGTATCAGCAGCCACATATTTTCATTTATGTACAAAGACAAGAGATTTTCTTTCCCTTCAGAAGGAAAGTGGTTTCAGCTCAGTCTGGATATGAGAGCCTTAGCAAGTGATACTGCTGACAAGTTTAAGCACTTAGAGGAATTGTCAGGGGTTATGACTTTACCATTAACTGTGAGCATATGTCTGTCAAGAGCCTGACTGTCAAGGAGGTTCTTAGCCTTCGGGGCTTACTGGATTCTTCAGGGTTCCCAAATTCACAGGGAAACAGGCATATCTGATCATGGCCCTATCACTTTCATCGGGTGGTGACATTATTGTTTCCTCTCAGATGTGAACATTATCTCTTCAGGCAAGAGAGGGCAAGATAAGAAATTAGATTTTGTTTAAAGATGATTCATAAAAGGGAAAAATGATTTTCAACACAAAACAGCATTTTATACTTTAGAGATCCAGGTCTGGTCCATCCTAAAAAGAACTCATCAATGACCAGAGAATAAAGTTAAGCAAAAAAATGTGGATGAATAGTTTATTTGTCACACATACAAGAAGTGCTTTTGGATAGTCTGAAGCTGTTTGTGAATTTGACCTGATTAGTTTTGGCTGTGGAAGTATTTTTTCAGGGTCAGCAACATAAAAGTGAGTCTGAATGTCCCTTTTTGTAACCTTTATGCCAGTGTTTAGGGCACTTCTCTGGGATGCAGGAAACCCTGGTTTGAATTTTCTGGAAATTGTCAGCTGTGTGAGACTTTTCCAAGGTTGGTGTTTATCTCACAGTTTTAAATCTATATGTTACCACTAAGATCTGAGTAGTATTTATTTAGATTTCTATGAAGACAATTTTCAATGGATGGTCTTGTTTAAATTACTGTAAAAGGACTACATTGGGGCTTATGGAGGCATGCTCAGAAGACAGTCTTACACTTGCTTCCTGCAGTGCCTGTCCTGGGGGCCCCCGCCCATTGCCAGTTATGAGGCTTTTAGGATCCTTTACGTCAATGGTTTTCAACCTTTCCAGACTACTGTACCTCTTTCAGGAGACTGATTTGTGTTGCATACTCCCAAGTTTCATCTCACTTAAAAACTACTTGCTTAGAAAATCAGACATAAAAATTAAAAAGTGTCACAGCACACTGTTACTGAAAAATGGCTTACTTTATCATTACCATATAATTATAAAATAAATCAGTTGGAATATAAATATTGTACTTACATTTCAGGGTATAGTATACACAGCAATATAAACAAGTCATTGTATGAAATTTTAATTTGTGCTGACTTCATTAGTACTTTTTATGTAGCCTTTTGTAAAACTAGGCAAATATCTAGGTTAGCTGACGTACCCCCTGGGAGACCTCTGTATACCCCCAGGAATACGTGTAGCTCTGGTTGAGAACCAAGGCCTTACACTTCTCTGGTTCTTTTACCTGATGATAAGGAGCCAAAGCAGGGATGAGGATCTCACCCTCAGTCTTTAAGGGAAGAGAGATGATTAGGGAGGGGCACCTAAAACCTCCAGGCCCAGGTACTCCTCTGAGGTCATGTCATTGATCTAACAGAGGAGGGACTAGGCTGATAAACTGAAGCTGGAAGGACTTCAACCCTGATTTATATAAGCAAAGCCTTTGAAAACTCTATTCTTCCTTCCAGTTTTCAGTGTGTGGCTTATATCTACAATTAGGAAAACTTCCACCAATGATAAGCAGCATTTACCTTAAACACAGGGAGAAACCACCAACTGATCTATAAAAAGACAGGCCCTAAGCATAGGGCTTACCCTTCCACTCCACTTTCCCCATTGAGTGCCTTCTCTCTCGTTCCCCTACGCAGTGGCATCTTACATATGATTCTTGTCCCTTTTCTCTCCATGCTTTGTATGCACCTCTCCTTTCCTGGCAGCCAGGGCTCAAGCTCAGATTGTTTTTCTATTTTTTGTTCACACACTATGGATTGATCACAAACAAAAACAATGGAGAGAGCTTGACCAAGCCATTGCAGAATTGAATCTCTCAGGGAGAGACAGTAATTTAGGAAGAGGTAGAAGTTATGCAGGATGGGGAAACTACAGAAAATGTCAAATCTTTTCCTTTTGGGACCAAGAATCATTACTAGAAAAATTAGGCTACTGCAAGATTTATTGGCTGAAAGAGACTTAGAAGTCCTATTTGAAAGTCTCTATTCAAAATCCTACCTGGAGGGAGAGTTTAAATATAATTTTCTCACCTCGTGTTCATGAAAAATAACTGTGTGTGCATGTATGATCAGATCCTTTTCTTGGTCATTTAATTCCTACTCTGTCAAAGTTCTAGAGAGGGATTTTCGGAATCCTGTTCCCCTACCTTTTAAAGCAGAGTCTTATCTCACTCATTCAGTGTGAATGTTCAAGTGTGCAATTTAAAATAAGTTTCTGCCAGCACATAGCAGAAAAACTCAATTACTTGAATATTAATAGAAACTGAATATAAAAGGAGTGGAGCCATAGACAAAAGAAATTCACTTTTAAATTTGATCAATTACTTATAGAAATTTGATCATTTGGGGACTTTTTTTGTGGTAATCACAAAAGCTCTTGAAGTTGAAATGTAAAGTTGAATAACTGTTAATTCTGCCAAAGGAAAATAAATCTATGAAAAAATTGGTAGTATGTGTACCACTTCACATCTCCCCCACAGCACATTATGGGTACTATCAGAATAGTTCATAAATTAATAAATCATACCCCTACCACCACATGGAGGCAAGTTGGCTTATGTGCTACAATACCTAGGCTTACAATGTGAATTAATGAAGAAGAAGATTACTTAACTCATTATCGTGGCTTTGGAGAGTTAAAGTCAGCCTGTTAATGTTATTTGAATATAGTTTATTTGTGTTTAATTGTTTAGTGCCACTGCAAAGCGGGATGCTGTTAAGAATGCTACTCAAATTTGAACAAAACAAGATACCAAAAGCTTTGACAGAAAGAATTTTCAACATAAGTTTGTGTAATATCCACAGAGAATGATGTCCTCCTGTACGGATTTTAATTTAGGCTGAACAAATAGATAAAAGGAGAGGCTGACAAAACTCAGAAGGATAGCGCTAGGAAAGTGAACTGAATAATTTTGCCCAAGAAATGCAAATCTTTCAAAGTTCATTAGCACAGTTAGTAGAGAAGTAAAAGGAAAAGCACCAACAGACTGAGAGAGGTAAATACAGTCTAGCTCACTCGTAAAGGATCATTTTGTCAGGTTTCAGACTTAGTGCCTTTTACCTGGAAGATGTTCAGAACTGTCAGAGCACTTTGTATATCTACTGTGCAAAGAGAAGGAGAAGATTCTTTAATCAGATTTAAAACAAAACAAAATGTCACACTTTTTATAATTCAGCCAGAGATGAGAGACCTTGATAAGTAGTGAACAACCAAACCTTGCTGCAAAAAATTAGATCTAATGACCAGATTCAAAAAGTACTAAAGAATCATAGAATCAATCTTAGGGCCATTCCAAGTGAAGTCACCCAATGCAGACTGCAGAGCTGACTGGGGATTTTTATTAGAGAAACAAGGTAGTTGAGGTAGTATCTTTTATAGGGCCAACTTCTGTTGGTGAAGGTACAAACTTTCAAGCTACACAGAGCTCTTCTTCAGGTCTAGGAAAGGAAGCAGAGTGTCTGCACTAAATACAAGTTGGGACAGATTGTTAAGCAGAAAAGATAACATGTTGGAGATGGTCAATGGAACTTAAGCATGTGCTTAAGTTCAAACACGTTTTTTACATGCTGTCATGAATAGGGAAGCACTTAAGCGTGAGTACTTTGTATATCTTCCGTGCAAAGAGGACTTTCCTGAACTGGGGCTTTAGTGCTCGCTTATTGGTACTGGCATAAACGTGGAAAAGTTAAAGCTCTGGGTTTTTTAATGGGCCCAAGTCCCCATATCTGAATAACACAGAAGTTTGAAATTGGTATTTGGATCTTATTTTAATTCCCAATCCCGTGTTGAATTGCTGGAGAAATCTGCCCATACAGAGCTAATTACAAGATCAAGGTTTATCACTTTAGCTATTTATGTAACATCACATGTTTTTTTGAGAATCCTGGATTGGGTCCAAATACACATTTCCTAAATGGGCACTGGGTTGAACTAAAACCTTAGCGCCAAATGATCCTTGAACTTCAAAGGAGTTCAATTCCAAACTTTGCTGCTTGGGTGCATCTTCATCTGGAACACTACAATTTTCAATATCAATGTGCATGTGTACATTATTTTATTACTTATAGAAGAATGACTCATTGGTAAATGTGCCCCCTTGTGGCTGCACACAGCACTGCAGGACCTTCCCCTTAGTCACTTCCTTCAGACAGCTGTTCAGGCCATGTGATAGTCTACTTTTTCTTACAATCTGGCCCTTCCACCAGGTCACATTCAGTCCTCACTTTTCTGGAATAAACCAAGAGTCCAAGAAACTGATAGTCCATCACCATCACTCTTCAGCCCAACTCGACTCAATAGTCCTTACGCCTCATACCAAGGGGTTTCGATAATCCTTATCCCTTCTATCACAGGTTTTCCAAACCACCTCACTCCACAGGCCCACTGAGGAACTCAACCGCTCCCTCTGCTTTGGTTTCCAATGCAGAAGTCCTGTAGCAAGCACCAAAGGTTCATCTGTTCAGACCCCTTGCTTCCTCCATGGGCCATTTCCTATCGGTCTGTCTCCGGGCCTTTCCCACAGCCTCTTCCTGGGCTCAGCGTGTCTGAGGGTATGGCTACATTTGGAATTTCAAAGCACTGCCCCGGCAGCGCTGCGGGAGCGCTGCCACGGCAGCGCTTTGAAGTGTGAGTGTAGTCAGAGCAGCAGCGCTGGGAGAGCTCTCTCCCAGCGCTGCATGTAAACCACATCCCTTACGGGTGTAGCATGCAGCACTGGGAGCCGCGCTCCTAGCGCTGCTGCCCTGATTACACTGACGCTTTACAGCGCTGTATCTTGCAGCGCTCAAGGGGGTGTTTTTTCACACCCCAGTTGCAGCGCTGTAAAGTGTGAGTGTAGCCAAGGCCACAGTCTCTCTCTAGGTCTCTTCTCTAGGCTCACTGCAGAGAGTTTCCTAGCACTTACTGCCACCCATCATGCTCTAGTGCAGGTGAGCTTTCCTACATCCCTTACAGGTCACAGTCTGACCCAGCTCAAGTCTTCCTGCTCCCTTTAGGCCTCTACTATGGCAAAGAACCCTGGAGCATACTCACTTCCTCCAGCTTTTTTTTCCCCTTCAAAATTCCACCCTGCCTCTAGGATAACCACCCAGCTCCTCCCCAGCTGTGCCTATTACTAAATTGGGCCTGCTCTATCCTCCAGGTGCCACTGGGTGTGCTAATTGGGCCCTCAGGCCCCTGTTAACCCTTTGTTTGCCAGTTTGGGGTTTATGTACCACATAACACTGCTATATAATATTCATATATAAATACATACATTTAAATGATAGCCCCTCCTTTACTTCCTCTCATCTCCTTCTCTAGCTGTCTCTGTTTCTTCCTATCTCTGTTGAGAGAGAGAAAAAAAGACAATCACATTCACAAATGCGATTTTCTTTCTCTGAACTATTGTTTGTATATGACTAGTTTAATCATGCACAACATTTAGCTTTCATTACATTGAACATTTTTAGTAGTGGATGCCTCTGAGCACAATAATGCATAATTTGCATTAATCTTGCTTTTTCATTATCTTTTATAGGGATAAAAACATATGCTACAAATTACTCCCTGTTTTTAGACTATAATAAATGTACAAATTACACACTCACGTTAAAACACACTTAATTTACCAAACGCTTCGAAAGTAGCTAAAATTTACAATGCTTCCCTTTCTAAGAAAAGAAAGAAACCCAAATTTCCTAAAACAGGTGCCTAAGTAATGTCTTTAAAGTGGTGCAAATAGGTGATTGAGCATAAATAAGTTTTTCCAAGCAACAAAATGGTACTCACTCTAGACATTTAAATATGTGTTTTCACACTCTGTTACCTACTTGTATGTGCCATTTTTACAGGTGCAGGTTGGAACCTTTTTTTTTTTTTTACTAAGGACTATAGGATTTGTCCCTTAGCTAGTAGAAATGTTGCATATTGCATTTTAAGTAGAGCTTTTGAGAAATTTTCTGACTAAACATTTTTAATAAAAAATGCCAATTCATTGAAACTGAAACTGGGAAAATATTGGTTTCAATAATTTTTTCTGCTTGAACAAATTCTGAATAAAAACATTTTGAATTGTTGAAATGTTTTGCTTTGACATTTCTTAAATGTCCACATTTTTCCAAATTTCTGTTTCAATGACACTTTTTGTTTAGAAATTTGATGTAATATTGAAAAGACAAAAAAAAAAGGTCAAAAATTGAAATATTTTGATTGACTCAAACTAACAATATATTTGGGTTTTTGGTTAGCAAAAATTTTCAGGATTAACTTTTTGTTCCAATTTGGAATGGGAACTTTTTTTTTAATATCTTTGAAAATTTAATGGGAAAATATTTTCCTGACCAACTATAATTTTGAGTGCTATCCATTGTAAGTTTTCTTGTAAATTATCAAATGTATAAAACTGTTACATCATTAATTTGAAACCCTCAAAACCCCTAGTCTTACAGGATGGTCCGCTCAGGAAAATGTCTCCATCTGCACAGAGCCTAACTGACATCAACTGATCTGATGCAGGAGTCTATCTCTGCCCACCTCCTGGCCAGAACTGCGGTCATTATCTAGCTCACTTACTGTCCTCAAGAAGTAGTAACCTTGATTTATGCTTACCCAATTAGTAGTTTAAAAATAAGGAATAAAACCAAACTGAATTCTTTAAGGTTCGCGCTTCCAGGGTGGTTACAGATAATTTAATTGAGTAGAGGACTCAATCTGACACAATAAGTGATACAATTAAAGACCTTATTTAAAATAAATTAGTTAATTGAGCAGACAGGGATTACAATATAACCATACACTGTATTATACTCACATTATAAGATTAAATGATGCCCCCAGAGGTGATCGGTCCCGGATGAGAAAAATAGGTACAATCCTTTCTCTAATGGCACTTTGATGGAGGATTAGTGTGCCTCTCTAAAATCAGTGTACCACCGTTTAAAAAATACCCCTTAATTAATTAGCATTAATGCCACCTTTTTTACCATAATTAAATATTTTCTACTTTCTTATTGGCTATTTAACATTAAGCATCATCATAATTAGTATCTGCATAAACAGTACACTATTAACTATCAATATAGATAACATTTTTTGAAACATTGAGATTTTATCTAAAATGTAGTAAAAACCAATTAGAATCAAAACAAGTTTACAACATGATCTGGAGTTATGTCCTAACTTATCTATAACTTTTGCTCACACTAACAAACCCAATTTCTCATACTCATCTGTTCTTATCTTAACTTAGATTAAGAAATCAGTAGAAATTAATCTTTGGCCTAACACATGCTATAGGCTACAGTCTATTCCGATGAGGAAAGACTGTAGGATAGGATCCCTAACATGGGCTTGACCTTGTAAAGCACTGAGCACTCTGGCCCTGATCCACCAAAACATTTTAAGCACAGGCTTAACTTTTAAAACCTCAATGGAACTACTCAGGTGATGAGAGTAAATAGATGCAACACATCATAGAACCATAGGGTCAGAAGGGACCGCCAAGGTCCTCTAAGCTAACCCCCTGCCAAGATGCAGGATTTGTTGTGTCTGATGGCTATCCAGCCTCCTTTTGAGAACCTTCAGTGAAGGAGCTCCCTTGACTTCCATAGGGAGTTTGTTCCATTGCCCTACTGTTCTTACAGTTAGAAAGATTTTTTTTCTTGAGATTAAATCTAGATCTGCTGTGCTGTAATTTGAACCCACTGCCTTTTGTCCTGCCCTCTGTGGCAAGAGAGAACAGTTTTTCTTCATCTTTTTTATGGCAGTCTTTCAAGTGTTTGAAGACCACTATCATATTTCCTCTTAATCTACTGTTTTTCAAACTAAACATATCCACTTCCTTCAGCCTTTGCTCATATCACTTGCATTCTATCCCCTTCATCATCTTTGTCGCTGAACCCGGATCCTTTCCAGTTTCTTGACTTCCTTTCTATAGTGGTGACCAAATTTGGACACAATTCTCCAGCTGAGACCTAACCAGTACCTTAGAGTGGTACTATCACCTCCCATAGCTTGCATTCTTTGCTTCTGTTAATGTAACCCAAAACTGCATTTGCTTTTTTTTTCCCAACAGCATTTCATTGCTGATTCATGCTGAGGTTGTGATCCATCACAACTCCCAGATCCCTATCAGCGGTGCTGCTGCCAAGCCAATGATCCCCTGTTCTGTATTTGTGCATTTGATGTTTCTTCTCTAAGTGTTTCTTCCCTAATGTAGCACCTTACATTTGTCTTTGTTGAATTTCATTTTCTTGTCTATAGTATTTGAATTTTAGCTCTATCTTCCGAGGGGTTTGCAACCCCCTCCTCCCCACAGCTTTGTGTCATCAGCAAATTTGATCAGTATGTTTTCTATTCCTATATCCAGGTAATTAATAAAGATGTTAAATAATACTGTATCCAAAACAGATCCCTGTGGAACCCTGCTTGAGACCTCCTTCCAATCTGACTGAATTCCATTAATAGTCTTTACTTGCAGTTGTTTAACCAATTATGTATCCACTCAATGGTAGTTCAATCAAGCCCACATTTTTCCAGCTTACTTATAAGGATGTCATGTGGGACTATGTCAAAAGCCTTGCTAAAGGCCAGGTATATTGTGTCCACCACATTCCCCGGATTCCCTCAAAGCAGTTACCTTGGCAAAGAAGGAAATCAAGCTAGTTTGGCATGATTCGTTCTTAGTAAATCCATGCTGGCTGCTAGTGATCACCCCTTCATTCACCAGGTATTTGCAATTTGAATGTTTTATACATTACCCTAGTAGCTTCCCAGATGTCAAGATCAGACTGACTGGTCTATAGGTCCCTGATTCCTTCTTTTTTCCCTTTTTAAAGATGGACACTATGTTAGCCCTTCTCCAGTCTTCTGGGACCTCTTCATATGGCACATCTGAAGAACAGACTTGATTTGAGCAGTCATAGTACAGCACAGAGATATTCAGAAGTGAGGTTCCTTCTAGTGGAGTAAGGCACTGGGCAGAGTGGGACTCGGGAAGGATACTGGAATGGTAAGGGACAGGAATACTATACTCTTATCTCTGTGGAATACAAAGCATCTGGGTACAGAGGTCAGAATATTCACATACTTAGATAAAGCTAGATAGGAAAAGTCTTAATGACACTTAAGAACATAAGAATGGCCCTACTGGGTCATCCAAGGATCCATCTGTGACAGTAAAGTTCATGATCTATTGAATCTATTAATCCTGTTTTTATGCATGTATCATTTTTGTATTCGACGTTGTGAATATTAGCTGCATACTTGTTTGATTTAAGTAGGCTGTAGTGAAGCAGTTGGTCAGCTTCCTGAGAAAAGACTATTTTCAATAAGTGCCCCATCAAGAAACACTTAAACCAACAATGAATTTAGAGACACCTGTCCACATCTGGACTTTCCCAGGAATGTGGCTTGGCTGGTAAGGAACTCGGTCATGCATGGACATTGACTTGCCCAGGTGATTCCTAAATTCCATTTTCTAGCTGAACTTTGTATAGGAGAGTGGAGCGGGTCTCCACCCACAAGAGAAAGTCTATTTAAGCCCAGGGGAGACCCCTCCATTTTGTCTTGAGCTGGCTAAAGAGAGAGCCTCTCCACCCCCAAAGATACCTGAAAGAAACTGGAACAAAGGACAGTGACTGCCAGGGGTGTGAGTGATTGCTAGACCCAGACTAAAAGGAGATTAGCCTGTAAAAGGAAGCATTCTGGAACTGGTGAGATTATCTGTATTCAGTTTGATTAGACATAGATTTGCGTGTTTTATTTTATTTTGCTTGGTGACTTACTTTGTTCTGTCTGTTACTACTTGGAACCACTTAAATCCTACTTTCTGTATTTGATAAAATCACTTTTTACTTATTAATAACTCCGAGTATGTGTTAATACCTAGGTGGGCAAATAGCTGTACATATCTCTCTACCAGTGTTATAGAGGATGAACAATTTGAGTTTACCCTGCATAAGCTTTATAGAGATTAAAACGGATTTATTTGGGTTTAGACCCCACTGGGAGTTAGGCATTGGAGAGTTAAAGGCGGGAACACTTCTATAAGCAGCTTTCAGGTAAGCCTACAGCTGTTAGGGGACGTGATTCAGATCTGGGTCTGGGTTTCCAGCGGGCTAGCGAGTCTGGCTCAAACCAGGCAGGGCACTGAATTTCTAAGCTGACAGGGCAGGAAAGCAGGGCAGAAGTAGTCTTGGCACATCAGGTAGCAGCTCCCAAGGGGGTTCTGTGATCCAACCCATCACACCATCTTGCTCAGTATCCTGTTTTCCGACAGTGGCCAATGCCAGGTGCCCCAGAGGGAATGAACAGAACAGGTAATGATCAAATGATCCATTCCCTGTCACTCATTCCCAGCTTCTGGCAAACAGAGGCTAGGGACACCAATTTTAGAGGGACGGCACTTTTAGAATGTCAGTGAGACTACTCACAGGCTTAACATTAAGTGCTTTTCTGAATTCTCCTTGCAGATCGAGTCCATATTCTGTACATTATTTTTCCCCTTCCCCCCCCTCTATCCATTTCATTCATTTCTCAAGGAGAAAGTCCTGAGGATTTTCTTCATGCAAGTTGATTGAATTCCAAAGTGGAAACAATCTTAATAGAAAATCAGCTTATTGTACAGCAAAACAGTTCTCCATCCTGAGAAAACAGGTATTATTTTAGTCTAAAGGAAGTGTCTATTACTTTAGAGTTTAAGAACCTACACATTGCTTCTAGGAGAGAGATGCAATTACTTTTAACAGCTGTGCTCAGCATGAAAACATTTTGGAAAAAATGCTTCTCTTAATCGTATTTTGACATCAGTATTTTAAAAAAATAATTAATAGATGGAGAACTAAAATCTATGTTAATTTTTTCTATTATTATCTATAAATCTATTATATATTGTAAAAATACTAGCTATGATGCATGTTTACAAACTATGCACATACCATTAACATTTTAAAATATGACCCTATTTTAAATAAATGATTCCACCTTTTCTCCTTAATTACTGTGTCTATTTAAAGTGGTAGCCATGTTAGTCTGTTTTAGCAAAAACAACGAAGAGTTCTTGTGTCACCATAGAGACTAACAAATTTATTTGGGCATAAGCAAAGTGGGTTCTAGCCCATGAAAACTTATGCCAAATACATTTGTTAGTCTCTAAGGTGCCACAAGTACTCCTTGTCATTTTTGTGTCTATTTAAAACCTCATATTTAAAAAACCCAAAACACTTCATAGTTGGATTTGTCTGTGTAAACCCTGATTTTGTGACTTTGATAACTTCTTACTAACAGCTTTGACTTATTATTCAACTGCAGATTTGGAATTAAAATTACAGAAAACTTGCCACAATAATAAGGCTTGCATGATTTATTCCAATGCGTATGGCACAGAGAACAGACTCCTAATATTATATTAGCAATGTTTTATTTGATATGTGTGATGTTTTTGGTTACTGTAAAAGTTTTCTAGTATCAATTATTATTGTTGAGTTCTTTCTCCTTCTGTTTCTCCTGCCATGGAGAGAACTTACCTTCATATATTGATATTCAGCAATTGAAAGCCTTTAATGAAGTAAAACAAAAGAAAACAAAGCTGAACAGTCACAAGCAACCTATTCAAAATATTTACTCTATGGGAGTATCTAAAATGGGTCCAAAGGAGCATTCCAGTAGAGGCTGGTGTACAAAATGAGTGATTTGGGTAGACTCTCCCTCCACCGCCCCAACACACACACTCTTGCTGAAACTGGAAAGGTAGGAGCAAAGGCGTCAGGGAGCATGTGAAGACAACATTATATTCTGGAGCTGGTAATGCAAGTGTAACAGTAGTCTAGTATATTAGCATCTCTCAATATCTGGTGAGGCATCAGTTTGGAAATTATAGCATCTGACTTGGGGAAACAAACAGGATACATTTTCACTGTGAAAATCCCAATACTCAGAGGTGCTTTCAAATCTCAATTGAAAACGCCTTTCCTCCTTGGTAACTATTTGCATACTAGTGGTTTGAATTAGAATATTATTTCTGCAACCTGAATCTGCAGCAGATATTTAATCTACAAAGAGGAGTTTTGCTGCTGAATTTGCAGCACACATCACAGAATGACACTTTATGCAAAGACAAGCTTTCTGTGTTTTATGTGACATAAAAGACAGCACTATCAGATGAGATATTATCCTGTTTGAACAGTAAATGTTCAGAATAAACACAGGAACTGAAGCTTTCCATGCATACCACTCCAACTGTGTGCTGGGCACGAAGGGTACATCTACACTGCCCTGGAAGAGAGCTGTCAAGCTTAGATCAAGGGACCCAGGCTAGTAGGGCTTGGACTAGTGCTCTAAAAATACCTATGTAGGCACAGTGCTTTGCAGTTGTGGCTCTGTTTTGAGAACACTAGCCCAAGCCATGCTAGTTAGAGTCTGTTGACCCAGAATGAAAGGATCTATTTTGTGGGCAGCGCAGATGTACCTGAGATGCTGTAGGATTGGGTCTATGCTATCCTGATGATAAGTAGTAGGATATGCTCATTAGGGCCCCAATTCAACAGCCCATTCATATTCAGCAAAGCACATAAACATGAGCTTAATTTAAGATACTTGCTTAAATCCCATGCAATTCAATGGGATTAAAGAATATGCGCTGCTGAATAGGAATAGACCTAAGCACTTATTTAAACACTTTTCTGAATTTTGATATAGGAAAAGATCAAAAATCAGTTCCCTGGATCTTAGCTTGTGGTGTGAATGAATAAACATATATTGAGGATTCAGGAGAGCTGGAGTTTTAATCCTGCTCTGCCATTATCTAACTGTGTAAACTAGGGAGACAAGGTGGGTGAACTAATATCTTTTATTGAGCCAACGTCTTCTGGTGAGAGAGACAAGCTTTTGAAATTACGCAGAGCTTTTCTTCAGGTCTTGGTGCCAACATGGATATACAACATAACCTTACCCATAACACAACACCATATAACTTTGAGCAAGTCACTTTACTTTTCTGTCTTAGATTTCCTATCTATATAATGGGGATAATGTTTATCCATAACCCAACAGGGTGTTGTGAAGATAAGTTATTTAACACCTGTGTAGTGCTTTGAAAATACTAGTCATTATACAAAAGCTAAGTATTATTATTACTATTATAGTCTGCATGAGTGATTGGGTTCACTTTAAGAATGATTATGAAAACTTTATCTGTTAGACAGGTGCCATCAGTATTGTCTTTTAAAATGCCAGATTGTCCCTTTGGATTTATTTTCATTGCACCCTTAGTTGGCTGTGGGTTTACAAAAGAATGCCTGATCTATCAATCAAATGGAATACCTTTATTCTAGGATTTCATCTAGACCAAAAAAATGTGTTTTTTTGTGTAGCTAATCAGAATAGAGAATTCTGAATTATGCTATTTATTGCTATTTATTGAAGATAAATATCAAAATCTTATAGAGGTTGTGATTTAATCCTATTCAGAGAACAAAATCACTGACACCACTTAGCCTATTTGCCTCACTACCTTTGTGTCTAGCTGCTTAAAAGAAATGACAGTCATATTAACAAGAGATATTAGAAGTAGTCTATTCAGATAATTTCAGGGTATAGAACAATAGCTCAGAAACATGATTGTCAGCTAAAATATTAATGAAACAGATTCAGAATTTCACATTAAGTAGATGACAGTCACTTTAGCAAAAATTCAGCTGCTGGCTGGGTTCAGAAGTGATCTTAATTGTCCCAGGCTGTCTCTCTCTCTCAGTTTGAGAAGCTGCAACATGTGCTTTGATTCATGAATATGCTTAGGTGATTTGCAGAGTTGGAACATCCATGATTAAACCCACTGTCCATGGAGGAGAGTAGATAATAGATCACATATAGCTCAGGCACCCCTTACTATCACTTCCCTGCAGCATATTGATAATGCCATGAAACCATACAAGTTAGACATAGAAAAAAACTATTAAAATTATCATCCAGTCCATCTCCCTGACAACGCAGGACTGATCACTACAGGAAATTCATAGTTCACTATTTTGGTTTCAGATGTTCCAAGTGCTGGGTCTTCCACCACTTCCCTCGAAACACTGTTTAGTACACTAACATATTGCATTGTTAGCAGTTTTTTCCCCAGGTGTTTAGCCAACATTTCCTTTTCTTAATTTTTGTTCACATTACTCTGTTTTATAAACCTACATACCCACTGAACTCAAATTGCTAGCCATTAAATATTTGTAGACATATGTGCCATGTACTTATAACTTAGCCAGAATATACTTCATTTTGAATGTATTTTTGTATTGCAATAAATGTTTGATGAATATATGTATTAGATTCTAACAAAAGGTTAATCTTACCTTTCAGGAAATGATTACATATCATTGCACACACACACACACAAAGAGGATTATTTTAGAATGGTACTTTTGCTGTACTGCTTTCCTGGATATAAAATCTTTAAGAAAAATTAACATTTAATACCACATTTTCAGTTTGTAAATGTATGTCAGACGTGAATTATAATATGGGTGCCTTTTTGCATATACTTAATATGTATATACATAAATAGAACTAAAATACATCAATAATAGAATTCAAATATTTTACGATACATAAAATTTTTATCCTTTCAGCCACATAATTTTTGTATCTCTTTTCTGAGCAACATCCAGTTTGTGGCTATCTTTCTGGTATTGGTTTCCTCAGAATTAAATTAAATATTCCACAAACAGCCATACCACAGCCATATACAAAGGAACTTTTACCTTCCTGATGCATGACCAGCTGTCTTTTGCATATGCAGCTCAAAACTGCACTGACATCTTTGCTGCCATATGGCATTCCAAAGTCATGGATAAATTGCTCTCCATTTTCACACGTATGGTATTTTTGTTTAGTTGTTTCTTTTTAGAATTACTACTGTCCAGTTTCTTGCTCCCATTGAATATCTGATTTTTATCTCACTTTAAAAATTGCATTTTTCAAAGTTGAATTTCATATTGAAGTTTACTTTTATTATAATTTAGCCTTTATATTGCAGTAGTGCCCAGAGGTCCCAGTCAAGATCAGTGTCCCATGGTGTTAAGAAATGTACACTCATACAGGTATTTACTGGTCCTGTTTCTAAGATAATTAGGTTTCTTGTTATTACTTCCCTGTCCTCACATCTCTTTAGTATCATCTTTGAATGTAATTAATGCAATTTATCTCTCTTTTAGATTAGTGAAGATATGAGGCCCTGATTTAAAGCAGGCACCCCACTTGACACCTTTCTGCATTATGAGACATTACTGATATTGTCTTTTGTTTATGCCCTTGAATCCAGCTTTCAATCCATGCAATAGTGTTAATACCTAAACCAATTTTAATTAATGTAGACAAACATTTTAAGACCCTATCAATATATTAAAATCCAAATATATTACAGCTACTGTTTTCCATTCACCCACTCATTTTGTAATTCTAGCACACATAAAAAAGTAATCAAATGTATCTGCTCAGATTTATTCCTCCTAACTCATGATGTCTATTGCTAATGGTTGCATTATCTTCTAGCTATGGAGGAATCTTTTCTCTTAATATGAGAATATTTGTTCTATTATTTCCCTAGGAATAGGAGTGAGACATGCAGGACAGTAAGAGGCAAGATCCAGCAAGATGTTGAGTAGTATAGTGTTTATTGCTTTGGTGTAACAGACCCAATTTTTTGAGTGCATGAATAATCTTATTGAAGTCAATGGAACGATTCACATGTTTAAAGTTAAGCATGTATGTCATTGCTTTGCTAGATCATAGTGATCAGCATCTAGTAAGATCAAGCCCTAAAAACTGCTGTCATAATTCTTTCCTTTTTCTGCAAACAGTTCCCAAATTTGTTTCTCACTAATCTTCCAGTACCTCCCCCGAGTTCATTATGACATTTCAAAAATACATTTGAAGTGGTGGCACAGTTCATTCATTAGCTAAAACACGTTAATAATTTAGGATGCATATCATTGAAACTGCTTGATTTTATACTTTCAAATCTCCCCAAGTATTCCCTAGCCTAATTTTTATCAATGCAGTAGCTACTTTACTATGATTTTTATTACTTCCTAATTGTTAAAAATTACTTTTATTTTTCTTATTCAAGGTTTTTTTTAAAAGAGACTACAGTAACTCAGCCATTATGGAAACATCATTAATTTCATTCCTTCCTCAGGACATACTTGAGTCATTCGATGGCAAATGCAATTTTGCTCTGCACCTGGCAGCATAATGGTTCTTGTTGACAAATGCTAATTATTTGTGTGAGTTTTTCTTTTCCCAACATTTTTGGCTCTGAACTTATAATCAAAGCAAAAAGGGGGGAGGGAGCTTCCCCCCAAATAGTGGAACAGCTTTATTTGTGAGTGTCATGGGAAGATAGAAGGAGAAAAGAAAGCAAGCAAGTAAATGCATTAGCCTGAGGGGGAGGATTTCTAAGGATGTACTCTTATATCCAGCTGGGACTGGTCTCTTCTTCGGCCCAACAGATAAAAAAAACCTCCAGAAAGGTACAATGGGATTTTAGCACTGAGAGGGAATACCGCCTTGCAACAATTGAAACACAGCTTAACTAGCCTTAAATCAGACTACTTAATCAACTGAAATCCAATGAAAAATAGCGGCTGTTATACCTTAGCAGAGTGTGGATGAGGAGATTAACTGGGGTGAGATTAAGCACTTCAGAAAAAGAACTCTAACTACTTTTTAATAACACATTTCAATATGGCTGAGAACATGGAGTTTCAGATAAAGGCTGCTAGAAAGTAAGAATCATCAAAGCCGTGTGGAAATGCTTTGTTGCTCACATACAGTACGGGACAGAACTCATTTTCATGTATGCTTTCTTAAGGTTATTCCTTATTATCATCTTCTAAGGTTCATGATAAGCAGAAAGAGAAAGCAGCATTCAAGAGGCTTTTTGTCATTAATGGTTGTCATTTTGATTTTAAAAAAGAACCACTATAATTTAATGGGTAAATGCAAATGACCTCAGCTCTACAGTTTTGTATTTCAAAGAGGGCGAAATTTGTTTTGAAGTTTATTTGGCAGATGTATTGCAGCCAAAGATAAGTAAAAAAAATGTGAACTCCCAAGAGCTATAATGCTTATGAAAGTGGAAAATGCTTGTGATCAAGTATAATAGAAATTAAGGCTAATAAACACGTTTCCTAATATTCCATCTACAAGGTGAGTTGAAGTGTCTCTCTGGAGCATAGCATCATCACTTCTGAATTCATGAGGTCCATTTTATTTACAAGTTTCCCCCTCCCATCCCTTTTCTGAATGAATGCTACCTTCACTCCTAAACAAAAAAGGTGCCTCTTGTAAGTAACCTGTCCAGATTTGTTTTTACAGTTGATGACTCTTATATTGGATATGCAGACAAAATTAATAGTTTCTTTTACCCAGCTCTCACAACAGAGAATTAAAATGACAGTTGAATCATTGTACAGGAATGTCATTTAATATAAACTGCTTCATTGTCATACAACATACTCCTACAAGCTATAGAATAAAAATATAAGACAAGGCTGCCTTTTCTCATGCTATTTAAAAAAAAATCACAGCTAATGTCTACAGTATTATTAATATGTTTTTGCATTTCAACTAGAAACATTTCTGTTCAGTATTAAACCCAGAGATTTGCACACTTTCTACCCATTCTATTACCATCAATGGTGTGTTAATATTAGAGGTATTGAAGCTTCAGTAGAGGTGTGCTGACTTACACCAGTTGAGAATCTGTCCCGGTAGCAAAGCACTTTGTGCTTTTATCCTCTCTGGTTGATATGCAGTGTCCTACAAAACTTCTCGCACAGGCAAACTTGTCAGGGCTTGCTAGTAGCTCAGCAGTCAATGTCCATTCAAACAGGTGAACTTTGGCTCCGCTTTTTAACATCAGACATATATAACAAGACACAACTCGTGTTTGCTTCAGAAAGAGCTCCACATTGTCAACTTGACAAAATCAAGTGTAAGATGAGCCAGGACACTGTAAAAATCGTTTACCCTCTAGTGCATATAAAGATAGCTTAAAGCAAGGGATATAAGTTTTGACAAGGCATTTAAATGCTCACAGCTGACCGCCTTCTGAAACAAGTAAGCCAAAAGAAGCATTTGCACTATAGAACTAGCAGAACTGGAAACCACTGGGCGAGATTCTGATTCCTGCTGCAGTCCTTTTACACCACCAGAGTAGCACGAAGTGATCCAGAGGAATTTCCTCTGTGTAGGCTCAGTGCAAAGCTCATGTAGGCGTCTCTACACTGCCTTCCTGCCCAGCCCCTAGTAGAGGGGTGCACTAGAGATAGGAGTGAGAAGGGTGTAGTGTAAAGCACACCTGCATTTCTGGCCTGTGGAGACATACAAGGCTGTTTTGAGACCCGGCCTGAGATTCCTCTAACTCAGGGGTCAGCAACCTTTCAGAAGTGGTGTGCTGAGTCTTCATTTATTCACTCTAATTTAAGGTTTCAGGTGCCAGTAAGAAATTAATGTTTTTAGAAGGTCTCTTTCTATAAATCTATAATATATAACTAAACTTATGTTGTATGTAAAGTAAATAAGGTTTTTAAAATGTTTAAGAAGCTTCATTTAAAATTAAATTAAAATGTAGAACCCCCTGGACCAATGGCCAGGACCCGGACAGTGTGAGTGCCACTGAAAATCAACTTGCGTGCCATCTTCGGCACACATGCCATAGGTTGCTTACCCCGGCTCTAACTTATACTGGAAGCCTCACTGACTTCTGGAGTAGCCAGAGTTACAATGGTGTAACACTTAAACCCCACTTACACCTTATTTTGAGGACTTAAGTGATGCACAGGGTGTTTGGGGTCCTCTACAAAGAGGGATGGAACATGGTCATGTACTTAAAGCCCTGCATTTTCTAACTGCAATGGTTACTCTACCATAGCTCTCTACATAATACTGCAATTTCTAAACCGATGTGCTTTTAAAACAAATTCATTAATGTTTGTGCAGGGATCTGACACTATGGCAATGAATACATCAGAAATAAATAAATCTGGCAGGGGCAGAGGAACCGAGGAATATCATTATTATCACCTTGTTTATCTCATCTGCCCTTCAGAGGAAGGTGCTTTTTAGTTTACATTGCAAAAATTGTCATTTTTTCCTTACAATCTCCTTATTCACAGTTCTTTCCAGTGGGTTATATTTCTGTACAGCACAGAATATATTTTCAGCTTAATGTCTATGCAGTAAATGTACAGCTCATTACAGTCATTGGGAGTGCTGTGACTAAAGCCACCTCCACACATCTGTGAATATTTGCCTCTTCAGCATTGCAGTTTTCCCACAAGAAAGTCTGAGCCTGAGCCAGTTTACAGGAATAAATATTGTTGCCTCTCAGTATCTTACTGGAGCGGGACACACACCCTGCACTCATATACTGCAATTCCAAGCTCCAGAATGGCTTTTAACACGTAAAGAGACATGGCAGCAAGAGACAGCAGAGAAAGGTTTGGGTTCTACTGCTCAAGAATGAAGAAGTGGGATTGCCAGTGGCCCCTGGATATATACATGGAGCTGGCCTTAGGGAAAATGGCACCCTGGGCAAACTTGTATTTTGGCACCCTTTCTTTGAAAACAGCAGTGAGGGGCACAGGGTGTAAGCTCCTGTCCCCAAAGTCAGACCAGGCTGAATAGGGAGAAGTTTCAGAGTGTAGGGGATCCCCTGGCCACACACTCCCTGACCACCTAGCAGGAAGAGAGTGGGTGTGCAGCCATCACTCATGCTCATGGGAAGGGGAGACCCAGAGGCTGGCTCACTGGCTCCATCGGGGCAAGCCCTGCTGCCTGTACCTCCCTGTCAGGCTGGCAACTCCAGAAGGCATCACCAGCCTCCCAACTGGCAGGCCAGGAGCTCCAGCCCTGGGCCTACCTGCACTCACCCTTGCCAGCTTACGGATTTTGGATGGCCGCCCCGTGACCACAGCACTCTAGATCCATAAGGGCAGCCCTGAATATCCACATCAAAGAGAGCAGGCCCACATCAGATTTACTAACTGTACCTTGAAAATATTGGCATGTGTTAAGAGGCAGCCAAGTCTCCTGTCGAGACGACGGGAGACGTGGGCTGTGACCTAGTATAAAAGGCTCTATCTGCCTAATCCTGCCCCATGGCAGTCTTTCAGTGGGATGTTGATCAGATCCCATGTTGATTAAGAGTTTCAGGGACCTTTATAATTTTGGAAAGAAAACATGTGATCTTCCAAAGTATTATCCAAACTGAACTCGTCTCCAAACCTGTTGAGGTTAACACGTGAATAATTGCTAATGGCTTCCTTAATGAAATGAAAACTAGTTTGGCGGTAGCAGGAACAGTTATTTGGAAGAGATGACACTCGGTTTTGAGTAACCATTCTTTTGAAAATCCCCACTTTACAGTTAAGGGACCTAGACCTATTTTTATATTCAATAATAAATTCCAGCAATGCTGTCTCGCACTGCAGCCTACAAGTGATTGTCATTGACTTCCAGGGAAGTTACTTTATCCTGTGAGAGAAAAGGATACCAGTAAATGCTAAACATTGTGAAACAAGTGGGAAATGGTAGGAAGGAATGTAGCTGTACAAAGATGTATTTGGAGACAGGAGCAATTGCTTTATATATTCAAAACATAAAACAACAGCAACAAAAACAAATAAACAAAACTCCCACACCACAGAAACTGTGGTGTAATTTTCCCTCAGTTTCTTATTGGTTCTTTCACTCCTTATAAAAATCTTAGCTGTTAACTGAAAACTATAGTTAGTTTCTAAACAAGATTAAGGAATTTACAGTTGCAAACATAACTAGATTCTCTAGGGTTTTTTTGTATTTTTTTCCTGTGGCATTTTTTCCCTTTAGAGAAATGCACACCAAAAGTTCAGTAGCTTATTAAGCACAGAGAAGGTGTATGAGACAATTTCATTTATATATTTATATATCTGTGATTTATTTGTTGGCACTGAAGATCTTATGGTTCTCTGCGAGGGACAATAATGTTAACTCCAGATTTCAACTCAGATAATTACATTCTGTTTTCAGTGTTTGTTTGGATAAGATAGGTTTCACTTTTGTCCTACACTTTTATGTATTATTGTGCACTTTGAAACAGCTTCTGTGTTTTAGTTTAGAAGTGGCTGAACTGTTGTATGGCAGTAGCTATCAATTCAACTACTTCTGACATGTGATTTTTGATCACTTTTTTATTTGTGTCAAGTCAGCACTTACACATAGGTCATTTCCCCACAGCTAACAGTGGTTAGTGTCTCTGCAGGGTACTGCAGTGTCTAAACACTTACTCAGCTCATCACGGAGACTTCAAAATTGTCTAAACTATACCTTTTGGCTTTGAAATACTTGTTCCTGTGAGGTCTAGAAATGAGAATTGGAGCCCAGTCAATGCAGGTAGCTAGATAGACATGGTTTCTGAAATTTCAGAGACAGAGGATCAATAGCACAAGCACATTCTAGCCAAGCAATTTCTTTAAGAAAGTGTCCAAGGACTGAATAATTTAAAATGGAGAAAGCTCCCCATTTACGCACCCAGATGAAATGACAGTGCACAAATAATATATCCATTTTGTATTTCTACATGTGTTTTCTCCAATTTTTACATAGTTTGCCATCATGAGTAATTGTAAAAAAAAATTTAAAAAAAAATCATGGACTAATCAATATTTGCACAGTGTTTTCCTACAGCATTGAGAATGAAAATAACCTGCATCTGCTAAAAATTCACTTTTTTATTTCTTCCACAAGACATCTAGGATTTCTGCAGTAAAGAAATACTAAATGACTGCATTCCCAAACTCACTGCTAAATTAGGAGGAAAGACTAATGACTCCAGGAAGAGGAAGAAAAGCATAGGTATCTTACAAAGAACTAGAGCCCTGACTCAGCAAGGTATATGAGCACTTGGGTAAATTTAAATATGAGAGAACTCCCATTAACTTCTATGAACCAGGGCCTAGCAGCCTTGCTACACCCTGGGGAGCGGGCAGGGATAGCTCAGTAGCTTGCACATTGTTCTGCTAAACCCAGGGTTATGAATTCAGTCCTTGAGAAGGCCACTTAGGGATCAGTCTGGGGCAAAAATCAATACTTGGTCCTGCTAGTGAAGGCAGGGGGCTGGATTTGATGACCTTTCAAGGTCCCTTCCAGTTCTAGGAGATAGGTATATCTCCAATTATTATTTCTACTGATCCTGCTTTGCAAATTTACCGGAAGGTCCAATTCAGTGTGTGGGCAGGCAGGATAAAAGGTCTTATTTCTGCAGTGTGGATCTTATAGAACACTTTTATGAGTTAAGTATTTTAAGTAACATCAACAGCAGAGTGTGCATTGATACAACATCCACAAGAGGCCAAACCTATGGGGGGGGGCTCAAAAGGCCCCCGAACCTGAAATGCATATAGATTTTAATATTCACATTAAATCTTTTTTTGAGAAATTTACATTCAGCTATTTAATCTTCTGGATTTGTTATTAGAAAAGTCTAGAGAGTAATTTGCATGTTATATTCAACCAATTCCCATTCAGCATCCAAATGTAAATACAATTTAACTGTGACTTTTCTGTAACACAGCTACATGGCTGTACACTTCCTCTTGTTTTCATTTAGAAATTATCAGTGTTGATTCTTAGAGCTTAAGCCCATCAGATTGACCAGTTCTGGAAACTGGAGTCTTTTATTTATTCCACAGCAAAGTGTAAAAAGGCAGCAGGAGCTTCTCCACTCTGACCTGCCAATGATCCTCAAACCCTAACCCACAGGGACCATCTAAAGGAGCAATAGAATAGTTTGTGTTCCATGTCCAGAACAAAAGCTTTAAGTTAGCCCAAAAGAAAAATATTGTTTGAATTGTAGACAGAAAAGAAGGAAGAGACAATTACTTGTAAAAAAAATCTGAAAGTAGTTTAGATATATTCTACCAGTTTACAATTATTTAACAGTGTTTTTTAGTAAAGTCTTGCTCTTGACACTAGCAGAATGAGGTTCCTTTACTGTGCTTTCAGACTTTGAGCTTTAGATACACATTACTAATTTTACAGTATGTTTGGAGAAAATTGGGAAAATCTTGTTTCTGTTACACCAATGCAACTCCCAATAACACATTTGGGAAAAGTACTGGAGTAACTATGCAAAGTTGGTTCATTGGATACAGAAAAACCAATAAGAGTCAGGGTGGTTGATGAAAGATGAAAACCTTATGCTTGTTCTGGAAGGTGAAAGGAACCAATTTTACATACTGCTTCAGAGGGAAGAGCAAATGGATTAAGTCAGCAGTCAAGACAGGGTCTGAGTCTGACAGCTTTTATCTGTTATAGCTTTTATTACAGCTGTGTCTACCAGCTTTCATGGTTACAGAAAATGGATTCATATGTATAGATAGCACAGTGCAATGCAAATGTATTGCACATAACATCTTTCAAACTGATCCCTACAGTTTTCATAGAGGTAGGTAATGTGATTTTAAAAAATAAATAAATAATAGAAGAGGGAGAAGAAAATTAAGAGTAATAGACAAGGGAGAGAAGATGTTTTCAGATGAGATCTCAGATAATAACAGTCAGATATATTATAGCTTTTGTTGGTAGGAAACAATATAGTTCAAGTTAAGAATGAAATCTACCTTTAGACTCTACTTGCTCTCTGCCCCTGTGGCAATGTAAAGAAGTCATCTTAAGCAGACACCATTACATTATTTTGGGGCAGCTTAGTAGTTAAGAACATAAAGATGAATGCCACTCATCCATTAAGGATGACTTTAGAATGAAGCCGTGGGTCAAATTCTATGTTGAATTCCATCTGTGCACTCCAGTGAAGTCAATTTGTTGCACAGATGTATATGGTGGCATATTTTGGACCTCTACTTCTAAAGAAGGCATGTTAACTATTTAAGGATACATTTATTGATCTAAAAGTACTTTTGAGAGTGCCTTTTAATTTCTTCTCCACTTTCTGCTTTTTAGCATTCCTTCTCTTATTTTCTTAAAAAATGCAAGCTCTAACATTCTCAATCTCTAAGATTCTTAACCTTATAGTTGCATTAAAGTTAAGGTATTTCAAAGTCTGTTTTTCTGGCCCTCATCCAATTGCCACTGAAGTTAACTGAAAGATTCCTATTGACTTCACTGGGAGTTGATCAAGCTCTCCAACTCAGTGGTAGCTTGGCCACTTTCTCAAGGGTAAAAACATGACCACTTTGTATGGGGCCAGGTTTTTACCCATCATGTATTTTAAATTGATGGTCTTTTTGCTAAATACAGACTTTAAGAGAGTACTTTATATGGGCCCAATCCTGCAAGCCTTCTACACACAGAGCTGTCATCAATTTCAATGGGAGTGTAAGAAGCAGAAGGCTAGAAGGATAGGGATTATAGGGATCATACGGCTCCAAGTCCCTACTGTTGTATTATGATAGCTAAGAATGAAAATAATTGACACACAGAATAAATGTATAAATGTAATGCACTTAGGCTTCAATCAGGAAAAAAATCACTATTTAAGGCAGCATTTAAGCATGTGTCTTATCATATTCAAGTCAATGGAAAACAAGCACATGTTTAACTGCTTTAAATTAACCATGTGTTTAAGGGCTTTCCTAAATCGGGGCCCTAATAAGCGTATAGTTAACATGCTTTGGCCAATAAATCAGATTATGTGAGCACTCCAATAGCCATCTAAGAGCCCATTATATCAGTCAGCACTATATCAGTCCCACATAAGCCTTTTTTTGAGGGCTACATTTTACATTTAGATGAATAATGGCTATTTACAAGCAAACATCTGATTTGTGTGTGCAATTACAGTAATTATGTACACACAGGTATGCAATTCACCATGTATTTTTGCATGTGCACATTTAGGAGAATCAGGCTTAAACTCTATATTAGAAGATATAAAGGATGTGCAATATGGCTGAATTAATGTTACATTAGACATATTAATTTTAGGAATTTACCAGTCTGGATGCTTAATGTTGTACTAATGTTTTGAATTTACTAGCTAACAAGAAATGGTGAGCCCCATATTCAAAGGGTTTTAAATTGTAAATAAAACACATCTTCTTGATCAGTCACAAAATTGTTCAACACAGGCAAAGTACTATATTTTTGGCTAATTTTTATACTCTGGACTCTACAAACCTGCAATCGAAATTTACCACTGGATTAGGCAGCCAGAACGCCATATACATAAGAACATAAGAATGGCTATACTGGGTCAGACTAATGGTCCACCTAGCCCAGTACCTTGTCTTCTGACAGTGACCAGTGCCAGATGCTTCAGAAGGAATGAACAGAACAGGGCAGTTATTGAGTGATCCATCCCATCATCCAGACCTAAGTCAGAGGTTTAGGAACATCCAGAGAATGGAGTTATATCCCAGACCATCTTGGCTTAGACTTTCAGCCTAGGGCTGGAGCCCAGGCTCTAGGACTCTGTGGGGTGGGAGGGTCCCAGACCCCCGTAAGTCTACATAGAAATGAAATAGCCCCGCAGTCCAAGCCCTGCGAGCCCAAATCAGCTGACACAGGCCAACCACAAGTTTTTCTTTGTTGTGTAGACATACCCTAAATCAAATGGATCACCTTTTTATAAATGCTTGTTGACACCTTCTAATTTATGAGGCATGATTTTCTTTTACAAAAGCCATGTTGACTCTTCCCCAACATATCGTGTTCCTCTATGGATCTGATAATCCTGTTCTATACTATAGTTTCAAGCAGTTTGCCTAGCACCGAAGTTAGGCTTGGCCTGTAATTGCCAGGATCAACTCTGAAGCCTTTTTAAAAAATGGGTAATACATTAGTTATCCTCCATCTACATACAGTCATCTGGTACAGAGGCTGATTTAATGGAGTTGTGTCCTCTTAAATCAGCTGTCACTTTGGACACTTGTTTAATTATTCATTATATCTGCATCCTATACATCAGGGATCAGCAACCTTTGGCACGCGGCCTGCCAGGGTAAGCGCCCTGGCAGGCAGGGTCGGTTTGTTTACCTGCCATGTCTGCAGGTTCGGCCAATCTCAGCTCCCACTCGCTGCAGTTCACTACTCCAGGCCATGGGGGCTGCGGAAAGCAGCAGCCAGCACATCCCTCTGCCCGCGCCACTTCCGGCAGCCCCCATTGGCCTGGAGCGGCAAACAGCGGCCAATGGGAGCTGAGATCTGCTAAACCTGCAGATGCGGCAGGTAAACAAACCAGCCCAGCCTGCCAGGGTACTTACCCTGGCAGGCTGCGTGCCAAAGGTTGCTGATCCCTGCTATACATAAACACCACATAATCTATCTAAAACAAAATATTAGCATTATTTCTATAGAGATCAGCTTCAAATGGTATAAACACAATCTCTTATCCTGAGGCATCTTTCTAGCAGCAATTGTTGGGGTGATATAAATAAATCACAACAACATAGTGAAATGAAATCAACAGAAACAAGTTCTTATGCCTTTCTCTTGCTCTCTCTTTTTTAAAGGTGACTTTGAGCAGAAAAATTCTATGTTGTTTTGAACAAGGCCCCTGTTTATCCACTGAACCAAGTAGGGTGTGGAAATATTCAGGAACTGCTATTGATTTTAAGCATCATTTGAACCAAAGAACAGATTTCAAGTGACCTTCCACTGTGATAACAATATCTGTAATCTGAAAAAGAGCTTTGTGTGGAGGAAGTTAAGGTCTCTGAGTACAAAGTAAGATAAATAACAATTTAGGAAGGTCAGCTGGCAAATTGCAGCTCAAACCAGTAGCTAGCAATAGCACTCCCGTTAATATACCAACAACAGCTCGGTACAACCGTTTCAGGATTTTTTTGGCATTTTGTTAAATTTTGCACTAATTACTAAAGGCCAACGCAAGCAACATGAGTCTCCGCCTAGTCAGTTTTGGACTCAAGCAGCAGTTACTTCTACATTTATTTTAATACTTTGCCAGTTCTGGCATTCAACTCTGAGAAAAGCACATTGTATTTTTGTTTCAACGTCAACATTTAAAAAAAAAATCAAAAAGAAGGTCAATCCTAGGCTCTAGATACCATTAACAGATAACTGAAAATACAACCCAGCTAAAATAAAAGCAGGAGTAAAAAATCAACCAACTTTGTTCGCACAAAAGTCAGCCTGTAAAACCAACTACTCCCCGGTACAGCCCCAACCTGTCCCTTTTGCTGCGGTTGAGAACAGGGCTGGTTTACAGACCTTTCATGAGCTCTGGAAGGACCCTGTGCAAGCAGCTTACTCTCTGGGGCCATTTACACCCTCTCAAAGGCACTTTCGTGCTGCTGGAACAATATAAAGTGGTCTTTGCTTAACTTAGAATCAAGGCCCAGTAACTTCAGAGGTTCAGATAAATATCAGCGCTTTGTTATGTTTATCTAAACAATCTCCTGTTGGTGTGGGGGGTGGAGGGGATGACTCACTATTAACACTTGGAATAGTTATAGGGAAATTAGAAGTATAACTTTTTCATAAAATGATACAGTTTAATTTTATTGTTATTCAAGTTGTTACTGGAGAATTGTCAGCAATTGGATGGCCCTTTTTAAGAAGGGTAATTTCAAAATGCTATACTTTTATTTTGAAGGGATGTAGTTTATCTTTTATTGTACAATGTCCCTGACAGCAATGGGGCTGTGATGACTGGGCTTTTATGCCAGTTTGAGTGGAAGCAGTAGGTTTAATCACAGCATCTTCATTTTTTGAATAATCATTTCATAGACACATGGAGCCTGATTCCCATTTTATTTTATTCTAAACTGATGTAAATCCACTGACTGGAATAAATCATAGACTATCAAGGTTGGAAGGGACCTCAGGAGGTCATCTAGTCCAGCCCCCTGCTCCAAGCAAGACTAACCCCCAGACAAATTTTTACCCCAGGTCCCTAAATGGCCCCCTCCTGAATTGAGCTCATAACTCTTGGTTTAGCAGGCCCATGCTGAAACCACTGAGCTATCGCTCCCCTCCTAAGCCTCAGCTACACCAGTAAGCATGAGACCAGAATCAGGTCCATCTTACAGCTGACTTCATGGCACATTCCTACAACTTCTCATAGGCCATTTGAGAGCCCTGTGAGCTAGTTTTCCTCCAAGTGACTGAACTTCATTCCTTCATGGAGTTCCCAGTCTCTTCATCAGCCCATGGGTTTTCAAACCAGGAACTAATTTGGGAACATACCACCAACTGACATTTTAAAAATAAGCATTAGGAGCATCTGAAAGAATGGGGTAAGCCCACACTGTTTGAAAATCCAACAAACTTTTCATGCATCCAGAGTCTTTACAGAGCTGCACCTGCCTACCATACAGCTGACAGCAGGCAGCACTACCCACTGAATAAACATGTTGTTATACTTTCCTTTCTCTCAGCCTCTGTCCTACCATACCCACTTGCAACTTGCTCAAGGGGAGGGGAAGTCTAGCATGTTATATATTGTAAGTATTAGATGAAACAGTTTACCCAGAGGATCTGAGTGGTTTTAGGAAAGGGAAGAGTATATCTGGTCTGTGTATCAACTCATGCTCAGTTTACATACTGGCATTGTGTATGACAGGTGCACATATAATTCAATTAAGTACAATGGGATTTATGTATTTGCCACCACTCTGTTTATACAATCGGATATTCTCTGCCAGGCATCCAATTTTCTCTTCCAGGTATCTGATCTAATATGTTCAGTGGGGAAGTCTGAATGGAGGCATAACAAGACTTGTTAGAATATCTTCAAAGTTCCTCTTAATATTAGATCCATTTTGTTCATCTAATATATATATATTCAGAATAGCAGGCTTATTTGGAGTCAGTCTTGGAGACAATGTACCTAAATTACAGTATAAACAAAATTTCAAAATAACAACAAGCTTTTTATTGAATAACCTACCTTTGGACTTGATTGTGTAACCCTTCACTCACTGATGAGCATTTACTCACGTGAGAAGTCCCATTGAAGCCAACGAGGACTACTCACAGCAGTGCTACTCAGTGTGCAAAAGGAATGTGACATAGGAATGCCCTGCTCAGCTCCCCTCTCATTCGCATGTGCAAAGGAATATTGTTGCTCTCAGGGGCAAATACAAACCCCTTCATTAATATAAAGTGCCTCCGTCCAAAAATCCCTTTGCAGTAAAAAGAGTTCCTCTCAATACCACAAAGTAAAACAAGGTTAAAATGCAGCAGCTCTTCAATCCGATTCCAAGGTTACCATCCCTAGGTCACTCACCCAAGAATCACTCTGTCCCAGTTCTTTTAACCTCTGTTCTAGAGACCCAGTATCCAGGCCTTTTACTTGAGATTTCTAAGATCTGCTTCTCCTAAAAATCTTCTCCCATATCCCCCAAGTCACTTCTGCGGCTTGAGGGTCCCTACAATATTTCACCCCCCACAGGCCTCCTCTCCAGAGAGTCTGCCTCCTGCTCAAGGGAACCTCCGTCCAGGACCAAACCCCTTTTTCTTGGGATCCTTTTGAAGCCCTGCAGTCATGTCTTCTGTCAAAGGGCCCTCTGGATTGTTACATTTCTCAGGCCTTCTTGCCTGTGAGTCCTAACCCCACTTCTCAGGACTTCTCTTTAGATTCAACTGCTTGCTTCTGGGCTTGGCTTACACTGGCCATGCTGGTGGTCCTCCTCATTCCTAGAGGCATCTGCACAAACCTTTCTGCAATTTGGCAAGTGTCCCCAACTTTAGTCCAGCCCTTCAACAATTTTCCTCAGAACTCATCACCAACAGCTCATAGTTACTGCTTTCTAGTTTCTTGCAACTCTTTCCCTTGAGCAACTTTTCTGCTCCTTCTGTCTCTTCTTTGTATTTAAGCAACTCTCACCCAAACCTTCCTGTCTTCCTTCAGGGACCTCCCTCCTCTATGGAACAGGTTCCTTAATTTAAAATCCATTGGATAGCAGCTAATGAGTAACATCAGCAAAGAATCCTGTGGCACCTTATAGACTAACAGACGTTTTGGAGCATGAGCTTTCGTGGGTTAATACAGATGCATGCATGACGAAGTGGGTATTCACTCACGAAAGCTCATGCTCCAAAACGTCTGTTAGTCTATAAGGTGCCACAGGATTCTTTGCTGCTTTTACAGATCCAGACTAACATGGCTACCCCTGTGATAAATGAGTAACATGTGCACTGGGTCCTTTGAAAGTGTGCAATCCCATCCTTTTGGACTGTGAGTGAGATTCTCAAAGGTACTTAGGTACTTGAAGTCAATGTGAGTTAGGCACCTAAGTACCTTTGTGAATCTAGTGTTCATGATTAATTTAAGGCTACTACTGGAATGAGATGTTGGACCTTTCAGGGCAAGAAGGTACAATGAATAATTGTATTCAGTTCCTTGTTAGGTCTGAAAAATGTTTTACAAACTTCTATTTCCCAGTACAGTAGTGGTGAAATTTTTCTTACTGCTCACTAGTTAATCCCTCTTTCTACTATAATATCTGTGAATACTCAGGGTGTATAAGTGTACTTTATGTCAAATTCTTCCTGGGGTACCAGGACCATTAAAAAAAAATCTACTACCCTACAAAATATTTTAGTGGAGCATATTAATCTGTAAAATACATGGTCTAGGAATGTTGATACTCAAAGCTATCTTCAAGTATTTGCAATTTAAGCACAGTCTTGTCAACTCTTGCATTTTTATCACAAATCTCATGACATTGGTGTTTATGCTCCCAGCTGCTGGAGTCATGTTATTACTTAAGAATCCCAGCTTTCATTCTTTTTAAAATTAAGGCCTTATCTACCCTGCAGAGAAAAGTCGATCTAAACTATGCAATTTGAGTTACATGAATAGCTTAGATCTGCTTACCATAGGGTCCACAATACACAATGTTGATGGGAGATGCTCTTCCATCAGCTCCCCTTACTTGTCTCGATCTGATGGAGTACAGGAGTCAATGGGAGAGAGATCTGCAGTCAATTTAGCGGGTCTTCACTAGACCCGCTAAATTGATCGCCAATGCACCGATCACCGCATATTGATCCCCTGGTAAGTGTAGACAAGCCCTAAGTTTCTAACCCTAAGAAAAGCAAGCAGAAAAGCTTGAAAATGTGAACCCTAGATGCTCCAGCCTCAGAATGCAAATAAAAAGAACCCAGCATTTATTATTTTTAAATATTATGAGTTTTAAGCCAACATCTTGATTTGGGGGGGGGGCTGACTCATGATATTTGAATAATTGGGGTTTAGAGTAATGCTGTCTAGTACTGCTATTGGTGTTAAAGTTGCAACTTAAGGACAGCTGCAAGTTAGCAGGAGAATAATGTAATAAATACAAAGTTCTTTACATTAAAAGAGCTTTAATAGATTAGTAATTAATCATCCTGACCTTGTTTTCACTGAAATCAGTGACAAAATTCCAGTTGATTTCAATGGGCACAAGGTCAGAACCTAAGTTTTTGTGGGAATAATGGTTTCATCTTTGTTTCATCTATTTTTTGCATGCTAAAAAAGTTGATTTCAGTATAATTTATTACATCTTTGTTTGAAGTAGAATTTGACCTTATTTGAAAAGACTTGTCCCCTCCTTTCACATAGCTTTTGAATCAAAGGAATATTTTCATAATCGTGTCCAGGTACACACACAAATCCCATTAACCATAATAGGATTTGGCTACATATTTTCTGTTCAGTCCTTCAGAAATGTATGTGTCACTCAGCATGGGTGATTTTTTCCCCTTGTTTTCATTTACCTCTGTACGCAAATACAATACACTCTATACCACATTAGTTTTAGTTGAAGGAAAAAGATGAATGGATTTTTTTTTGGAGGATAGGGGACAAATCTCCTCAAAATAGAAGTGAATTCAGGAAGATCACACCCATTTCAGTAACAATGGCTATTTAATGAAAAATAATGGAAAGAAAGTTTGCACAGTCCCATAGTAAACATGAGCTGTAGACATAACAAAATGTATTAGGATAGTCCAAGTAGAGAAGCAAGAAGTTAAACCTAGGAATGGACTATGTGTAGCCTGTAGTTCAAATGCAGCCCAGATAATTTTACAATATGTTACATGATTGGTACCATCTTTAATAATGAAGCATGGCTCATAGAATCTACAGGTGTCAGTATGTTAAGCCTAGAGCTTATACAAGGTTTGCATCAATTCTTATTTTCCCTGAACTAGTAGACACATCTCTACTTGCAAGGCAGTGAAGAAATTAAGCAGAACTGTGTTTTATCTCTCCTGGTTATCTCCCCTACTCTTCTATCACCAACCACTAACAATGCACATCTGTGCCTAGCGCACATGCTAATAGGAATTGAGCCTGAAATTTAAGATTTTCCTTATGATAGATTTTTGTCCATAATGCAAAAGAGAGTAAATTTTGAAAAAGCCTTCAGACTGAAGTCTGGACAAAACACTACACTATATGTTACATAGTAAATAATCCAGCATGGGCAAGAAGATTAATTAGGTAGTCTAATAGGTCTTTGTGATCTGTAAGCTCCATGAAAACCTACAGGAAAGTCAAATGTCTAAAATGATCCATATTCTGGCTGTTGAGTTAGGTAGTACCTTCTGCTTTTTGAACTTCATTTACACCCATTTCTGCTGTTTTATTTTCAGTTTCCTGTCTGAACACAACTACATCCACATAAAGAAGATTTCCCAATCAGCCGTTATAATTAATTTATTTTTTTCCTCTAAGTGAATCTTTTAAAATAGTCTAGCTAGGGTTCCTATGTCTTGCCTATTCAAAAGCATTAATATATAATGAGGGCATTTTTTTTATACTATGCACCTGATGCTGAAGGCTAATTTCCTTTCTTTTTGTCTCTAAATATAGGCCAGCGTCCTAAGTCTTGTTGCTATGCAGCTTAGCCATAGCAACGAACACAAAAGCTGGTATGTTATTTCTATTTTTCCTTCCAGACAGGTTTTCTTGGTAAAAAAACACATGCTAGATATAGCACTGTCAAAATAGGTGCCGTATGTCCTGAGAGAGAGATGTCAAACATTTCACCTTTCAAAAGATTATATTGTGCAAAGAATGCTAGGGAGGAAGGTGGGGAGGTTGTACTCATCCTTTTGATGCACAGTTAGGGAAGTTAGAAATGCAAAAGAGAAGGCCAAGTCACTTAGGTCTTTACTGAGTGAAAAATATCATAGCATATTTTCTTCCTACACAATGAAGGGCCACTCCATTTGTACATACCAAGGTAAGTACAGTGTTCAGAATACAGTATGCAACCCCAGTTTATTATTAATGCAACCCCAGTCTGCATTATACTGAATATAGACAAACCTGAGCAGAAACTGAACAACAGTGCTCTATGTGGCTCAAACCGGGGATTAAGGATTTTATTGTGGTTAAAGCACAAGACTAGCAGGCAGGAGACATAGTCCTATTCTGAGGCCTATCATAGACTTACCATCAGATTGTAGGCAAGTCACTTAAGGGGAGATTTTCCTAAGACACAAATTACAATTAGGGGCCCAACTTCCACTGACTTTCAATGAGGTCTAAGTGCCTAATTTTCAAGCATGCCTTGTAAAGCTCCTCCTTAACAGCCTCGTGCCTCAGTTTGCCCCATTTATAAAATGAGGAAGATAATACTTTCCCATGTCACAGGTGTATTGTATGGTTAAATTCATTAATGCTTGTAAAGGTCTTTGAAATCCTCAGTGCCAAGTGCTTCACAATAGAGGGCAGGAAACTCAGCTAGCATAAATCACTTTAGCTTCATTACCTTATAGAGCTATTCTGATTTACACCATCTGGGAATCTGGCCCATTCTGGGAAATATCACTAACTTAAATATGAAGCAATTTACAAAACTTCACTGGTTGTTTTATTAGTCTTCACTCCACCCAGTGATTTTAGAAATACATTTAAAAATAAATCCTTGGGGAAAGAAAAATATTTACAGTGTCTTTTAGACCTGGTGAGTTTCAGCCTTGAAGTTTCAGTCAGCTGTTACAACAACTTCATAAAAAAACAGTGGAATTTACCTTCTCATCATTTTCATGAACAGGTGACAAAGTTCCCTTTCCATCTGGGTCTGTGTTTCATCAGAAGTTTGCAGCAAAAGGAAGATGATATGGAACCTGATGATCAGCCTCCTTCTGCAAAGTGCTGTGTACCTCTACACCCATAAACTTCAATGGGTATTATAAGTGAGACAGACTTTGTAGTTGGGTGGTTAGGGCACTGATGTGGGTTATGGGAACCAAGATTCATGTCGCTTTTCTGCCTGATTTGATCAGATGTGGGATAAACAATACTCTACTCTGAGTGAGGCAGAGTAGGGACATGAACCATGGTCGCCAACACCCTATCACCAGATTTTAGATTGTGATATATATGACAGCAGCTGTATTGACACAATTACATTTTTGGAAAAATATTCAGAAGGTTTTGCTTTTGTTTCAGTGAGAAACTAAACAAATGCTGAAACCTCCAATGTGCCTGTGAAATAGAATCACTATCCTCCTGTTAGTTCTACTTAACACTTTGCAGACTTGCGACCTTAGTCACAGTCCATTGACCAGTTCCACAGAACACCCAGGGAAGATGCTGAGTATCATCACTGCTTGACATGGAATGGGAAAGAGTTGTGAGTTAGTAATCAAACAAGAAGCTTAAACTAAAGAGGTTAATATGAAACAAAACATTTTTTAAACTTGTGGCAAATTACACAAGGTGTCTTTTATCACATCTTTTTCCTAACTTGAATTCATACGTTACTGGTCTCTGATTGCAAACATAGGAAATAGCGAACTTCCTTACTGAGTTATATAGTTAAGAAATTAATAGATACTATTAATATCAACATCTGAAAAGTGGAAAAAATAAACAGACGAAACCATTTGAGAACCAACAGATTCAGTGAAAAATTGGCTACAATAGATTCACAGTTCTTTTCATGTGCGTAGCCAATATCTTCCCCTTCACTGGTATGCAGTTCCAAATTGGCAATTATGGGCCCAAATCTACTGCTAGTTACAGTGGTATAAATTGGTATAACAACCTGAGTTGCTCCCAATTTACACTGGCTAATCTGAAAATAGAGTATGTTATTCCACAAGGGGTACTGCAGACTGTACCAAACTCTCCCATTAGCTCAGACTGAAACTTTGAAAGCGACTAAAGGACAATGAAACAACTTGCCCTCTGATTTGTGAGCTGTGGGCAGAACCCTAACTACAATACCTGTGTATAACTGCTCACTGGGTGTCTTTATTTTCACCCACTTCAGTATGACACCATCAGATTTTTCTTTTCTATTCCAACTGCTAGTTCTTTTTGTGTAAATGACACACTGTATACTATATGTAGCTTTGAAAAATCCAGAACTATCTTAAATAAATTGAAGAAACTGTCTTATATCTTGCTGTCTCTCTCCCTGGGGTTACTCACATCTGGGAAGTGAATATATCTTGTGTGTGTTATTAAGGATAGGAATTAATTCATATGCTTCTGAATGTTTTGCACATTGCCTTAATTTAGTCCCTTTGGTGTTTCATGGGTGTCGAAAAATGTAGGGCTTTCTGTAAGAATTTGGGGAATCTCAATTAAAGTTAATACTGAGTGCCATCCATGTTTAAAACATGCTGAAAATTGGAACTGTGTGCCTTCATGTTATGATGTTATATCCAAAAGACATTATGCCTCATTATGCAATGTCACAATATAAAGATGCAACATCACATTGTGACTGTGTTGTGTCATGGCACTTCAACACTCAGAATAAGTGCTAACCCTACCATAATTATATTACACTTCCTCTCCAGAAACTGAAAGAGATGGTAGAAACATATATAAAATGGGCCAGATTCTCTCCTGTGCCAAAATAAGTTTTGCTACAGGAGGGAAAGTGGGTGGCATCACAGAACCACCTGATTCTCAAGATGCCTTGTCACTATGTTAGAATAACCTAGCAGTTGACTATGGACCCTAAGAGCATCAGAGAATAGCCATAGGCTAATTCACATTTGGCCAGCTATGGTCAGGTTACATCCACCTTTTATTTTTTCAAGCAGTGAAAGGAGGATGGATCTGGGTCTCAGAATCTGGCTCAATAATAATAAAATGCTCTTACTGTGAAGTATTGTGTAGCCCCCATTCTTATTTCTTTATTCCCTTTTCTCTCGCCTGTATTTCATTCTTTTATTTTAACTCTACTCCATTTTGTTCCATCTGTAATTTTCCTCACCGTCTCGTTTGTTCCTTCTCCTCAGTTCCCCTTCTCTTTCTCATCATACCACCAGCTTCCTCTGGCCCTCAAACTACTTTCCTTTCCTTCTTTTCACTGCTGATTTCGCATTTCTTTCCTCATCTCAGTCCACCCACTGGCTTTGTAATTTTCCCCCTTACCCCATTCTTCTGCTGACTCCTCTGTTTATTACTGTTCTCTCCCCCACTGTGCTGACTCCACTTCTTCTCGCTTGATGGAAGTGGGTTCATCCTGGTCACCAATGGCCTCTTGCTACAGTACTGCACAAAACATCTCCATCTTCTGTCTTTTGTGCATTGTCCATATGCGGTGAATTACTTGAATTAAAAACTCCCTGCACTTTTTTCCTTCTCCATAATTTCTTATATCATCCAACTTATAAATATCATGTGTATTTTCCCCTTGTACAAAGGGGCAAAGTGAGATACATACAAGCGAGTGCAAAAAATCTCAAGTTCCTTTTATGGAAGAAGAGTAAAAGAAAGATCCTGACCACTGTTATTAAAAATCCCATGACAATTTTTCTTAGAGTAGTTGCATTAACCTCTGTCTTGGAAATTTTCCAATATGGGTAACTGTGATTGCCTACTTTAATTCCACTTGCAATTTTGACTGAATACAGTCTTAAGGCACTTTTACAATTTTGCTATACATTAAATAATTGCTATTTTTCATTCCAGAAGTGACTGTATTTGGGTGAAGGCTTCAGTGTTACCTAGCAGGAAGACCTGAAGTAGATGACTAGAAGAGTTTTATTTTCCTTTGCTGGTGATGAAATGGGAAAATATTAATTTAGGCATTGGTCCTGTTAGCTACTAAATAGCCTTTAGACTTGTATATGCTTCCAGAACACTGGAAGGATGTGCTTTTATTTGACTGCTCCTTGGTATTTTAAAGGTGTAAAATTATTAAGGCCTCAATTCAGCAACCTTTAATCATGTTGAGAACCATTTAGTCTCAATTAAGTCAAAAGGTATTTTTATGGGTCAGATTCTGATGCTTTACTCAACAAAGAATACTTTGAAATCACTAGGATTATTCAGACTAAGGTAATATCTCAACTCGAGTAAGGGTTAATAAGTCAGATAATAAGTAAGAACTGTTCGACACACATAAAGGTTGTAAAATCAGGAACATAGACAAAAGAAAATAAATAAAGCAAATACTAAATTTAAAGACCAAAGTTCCACCCATGTTAACATCTCATTCCTAGGTTGCTTGATACTCCCACATTTGTGCCATATGCTCTTCCAACTCAGCTCATCTTTATAATCTCCATATCTTCCTACCTCTGCAGCAACCCTGCCGCTCCTGAACCTATATGCCATGCAAAATCCCTGTTGCCTTCCCATCAAGTCCTTCCTCAAAAATTACTTTTTCCAGTAGTTAGTCATACACTGCAAATCTACAGGCTGGCTTTCAGTCTAGTTTATATATTAGAAATGCATTAGAAACAAAAATATAAAGCAGAAAGGACTGGTATGGTACATACGGAACAATTGTGAAGTCTTGCTTCACTAACTCACTCATTCTTATATCCCTCCTCCACTCACCTTTTTGTTGTAATCCCTTGCTGTGCAATATCTATTACAATTTGTAAGCTCCTCAGGGCAGGAATTTGTCAATGTTAGTTATCAGTAAAGTGCCAAAGACTCCTGTGGTGCTCTATATAAAAGAAATCATCACTTCTATCTCAGGGTAACATTGAAAAAAAAGGGATTGAATAGATAGAGAAGCGTCATTCTCTCCCTCAGGCATACATTGCCTGTGAAATGGGATGCCAATTTGGACATTTGTCATTACTGTAATGATGAACAAATAACAAGAGGAACAAAATGTCTCTTAAATGCCCCTCACAAATATTTCCTGCAACATGGGTTTTGATGTGTTTTTGACATTATCAAAAAAGGAAAAAACAAAAACCCACCGCTTGGTCTTTGCAAGAATTGTGTTTGATACCAACCAGCCTTTTGAAAGAGCTTCAGCAGCTCCTTCCTGACAAAACCTGGAGGGCAACAATACTTGATATTTGTGGGAAAAACCTTCCCTCCCCTCGAACAATCCTAACAGATTTTTTTCAAGCTGAATTGCTATTATCCTCAAAAAATGGGTCTGGGTTTGTCCCAGAATTGTTCACCTAAAAATGATTGCTTAGGGGATAAGAAGTTTCTTGTCTGTATTTTGCTCTTGTTGGAACCAAACCAGGAACAAAACCAGGGAAATAAAAAGGAGAATAATGAAGACAAAACACCTTGCTGATTATTCTATGGACTGTCTCACTAATGGAAGATCTCCATACCATAACCATTAACATAATGGGGGGCTAAATTCTGGAGTACTTATGTTTAAGACTTGGATCCTGAAAAGAGAACTATGAAGGCAGAAACTCTGTGCCCAGATGGAGATCCAGTAATTTGCATGGTTTCCTTTGCAGGGCCAGGACCTTAATACTTACACAAGCAAAAATCCCACTAGAGCAGAGCACTTGTGAACAAGGACTTCAGGGCTTGGCCGAATAATATTAAATTGTGATTTACAAATAGTATTTTCAAATGTGTGTGTTAAAACTTTGAGTTGCATTATTGTTGTATCTGTTCAAGATATATTAAGTGGAGATAATTTGTAATAATGTATTAAGATTTTATAAGATGCGTTTTATGCATATGTGAAGACCATTCTTGAAAGGTCCATTAATTATAAAGAATGAGGCCCTGACCCTGCAAAGGCTTACAAATGTGTTGAACTTTAGGCACCATAAGTAGTTCCACTGATTGAAGGGGACTATTCACTTTGTGTAAAATTAGCGCATCAGAAGGTTTTTGCAGGATTGTAGCCTAAATGTATATGTATGACATAAATTAAGAATATACACACTGGGGCAGATCATAGCATACTGTAAATTGGCATACTTCACTTGACTTCAGTAGAGCTATATTGATTTACACCTGGCCCAGTGTGTGTGTGTGTGTGTGTGGTAGGTTGTTTTCCCTGATTTCTTTTTATGTTACTTCACTCGCATATTGTGTGTCTTAGATTTGATCTTTTTTAAAAAAGGTGCAAGTTTTGTAACAATAAAAGTACAATGCAAACTAATAACAGTGTTGTCACCATTTTTTTTCTCTTTTGGAAACACTTGTGCAGTATTTAGAAAATGGAAAATTGCTGTGTTACTGTATGTAATTTTGTGAGTGCTAAGAATCATCATTAGTGACAACATAACAATAATTCACATCTAGATTTCTCCTTTCATTCCCACAGATCCCCAAGCACTACATGAGCTACAGTGGAACCTGCTTATATTGAAAGCATTTTTGACACAAAGACCTCCTTCTGGGCCTGATCCAAAGCCCTTTTGAGTCAACTGGAGTGTCTCCATTGAATACAACGAACTGTGAATCAGGCACTGTGAGCAGAGTTTCATTATAGAAGAGCCTCTTTACTGCCTCTTTTTCATTTGGACTGGAGGATCACTAAGCCTGCCACTTCCCCACCTCCAAGCCCAAGAGCTCAAAGAAGCAACAGAGACAGCTGACTTCAGCCATTGCTGCTGTTGCTCTCTCATTTTCCTCCTAACTTTGTGCTGTTTGGAATAGGGTAGAAAGGGAAGAGCGAACCAAACCTCCTTGTAATGCTTCATGTTATATCTGACCGGTAGATGATGGTGCTTCACTCCAAGGGATTAGTGCACTAGGATACAAATTGGGGTCAGAATTCTGTCTCCTAATTCGACTTGTTATAACCCAGTTCAAACCCTGTTGAATGTTATGGTTTAAACCAGCACTAGTCAGGGCATGGAACTTCACACTAATCTGGAGGTCGGCAACGTTTCAGAAGTGGTGTGCCGAGTCTTCATTTATTCACTCTGATTTAAGGTTTCACCTGACAGTAATACATTTTAACGTTCTTAGAAGGTCTCTTTCTATAAGTCTATAATATACAGCTAAACTATTGTTGTATGTAAAGTAAATAAGGTTTTTAAAATGTTTGAAAAGTTTCATTTAAAATTAAATTAAAATACAGAGTCCTCTGGACCAGTGGCCAGGACCCAGGCAGTGTGCATGCCACTGAAAATCAGCTCACATGCCGCCTTCAGCACGTGTGCCATAGGTTGCCTACCCCTGTACCAATCCGTGTGAAAGTCCAGTCTAATGGAATGAAGTAATTCAGGACTTTTATTACTCTCCAGAATAGGAAGATTTTCACTACCTGTTCTATCTACATTAGGGAAGTTTTCTAAAAAATTCCCAGCATGCCTGACACTGGCATCTGTGTTAGCAACACTGAGTGTCCTAATATAGAAAGGCCACTATCTGCCCCGGTACACCATTTACGTAGACATGCTATAGACTAGGTTGTATACTAACCCAGGAAAACTCTACACTACAGGTAACCACAGTCCATATGTCAGTAGAATGAGACAGCTACAGAGGCAAATGCCTATCTATTTTAGGCACTTCTTTGTCGCCCCCACCATCCCCCATCCTCACAACACCTCTATGAGGTAGGGGAAAGCTATTATCCCTATTTTACAGATGGAGAACAGAAACACAGAGAGATTGGGGCCCAAATCCTCAAGAGTATTTAGGGCCTCAATGAGGGTTAGGTGCCTAAATACTTTTGAGAATCTGGGCCCAAGTGACTTGCCCAAGATCACACAGGAAGTGTATGATGGAGCAGAGAATCGTACTGGAGTCTGCCAACTCCCAGGCTAACACTAGACCATCCTTCCTTCCATTTATTCAAGATGAGTCATGTGCTGAACATGAGATGAAGCTGGAAGACGAAAGCTGATTCCCCATGGACATCCCCGAAGAACTCTATGCTCAAAAAGTTCTGTTCTAGAATGGTACACCCTCCAACAGAAGGAAGAAGGACCAGGCCGGCTTCAGAGATGTGTTTATTGAACTTTGTGGCCAACAACAAAATCTGAACTCCTCTGGGTTCATACATCTCTAAGAAGCCTTGTTATTCAAATTTCCAGAGCACTATTATGCATAGCTCCAATATTGTGTCTGATCATTTGTTTTCATTGGGCTGCTTTTTCAATTTTCAGCATTTAATTAATTTTTTTTTCTTTCCATGTCATTTCTTCCTTCAAAATGAAAATATGTCCCCTTTACTGGGAATAAATTGTGATGCATAAAAGACCAGTCTCCTTCGCCTATGTATATACTCGCCTATACAAACATGAACATGTAGATATACACATATGTATTATAAACAGACACATGCACATATATAGAAACATACATCAAAAAGTTATGAAACAGCAAGGTGAAAATAGATGTGAAGATACTGTTTTAAATAACTCCCAAATGTAGGGCACGCTTCATAAACTGCAAATCAGCTTCCTGAATAAAATATGAGGACTTGTAGCTCCATGATGATCTATCTCAGCTAGTTTATAAAAAAAAATCTGAAGAAAATTTCTAAATAGGCCATATACTCTCTGCAAAGGAATAAACAAAATAGCCAGCAGTGACAGTGTTTGCTTTTCATGCGGTGGAACTGTGTGCAAATACAAGGCATAACAAATGTCAGCTCCTCATTTGCAAATTAAGATGTAAAGGAAATGTCTGTGACAGTACATGCAACAGTTCATATTTGAAGTTTGGCACAGTGAACTGAAAGTCACAGAGGAACTGCAGTTGCCTAATCCTTTCTTTCTGCCTTCCAGCGACTAGGGAGGAGGGTGGAATTTAATAAATATGTGATGAGGAAAGACTGTGAAAGGCTGGCATATCTTCTCCTCTGCAAGAACTCATCTTCAGAGATAATTAACTAGGTGACAATATACAATGTGCCATTAACAAGAGCATTCAAGTTATTTCTGGACTTAAGTACAATTTTAAGCCGCTTATCAGATTTTCATTTCTGAATCCATTCAGCTGTCAGGCTTACATCCTGGCTCTTTATTGAAGCTCACATGGGAATCCAAACCTTCTAATTTTCTATACAGATTCATTTCAGAATCAATTAGAGTTGGTGGCAGCCTTGTCCCTGTGTGCTAAGGGGATTAGCTGGGCACTTGCTCAGCTGACACTACCTTTGAATGCACATTCATCCCCCCATCCAGAATGAGCTCTTTTTTCCAGAGGAGTCAGTTGAAAGCACTGAAACCAACAGATGGCAGATAATCACTGGAACAGTCTCCAATTTTGTAAAAAAAAAAAAAAAAGATATTTCAAACTCTCTCCCTGGTAAAAGATTGTGGGCTGTCCAGGCCTGCCCTACTTAAAACAACATGAAAATCAACACACACCCCATCAGGATTCTCTCCCAAACTCAGAACAATATATTGGGAGTGAATAATCTCTTTAGCTACCACCAGAACTTCCAAGTGCTCCTCTTTTATTTTCCCTGCACTAAGTGTCTTTTGACTGAGTCTCTGTATCTGACCTTCCACCCATGGATTATTCTCCTCTCTCTTACTTATTTTAGCAGGTCCAGCTTGTCTTCCCTAAACACATGGCTTTTGTCTTTGAGCAAACACTTCAGAGCTAGAAACCATCTGGAGCTGTTGTCCACTCTGTTCAGTTTCCAGCTAGTTGAGTCTTTATTCAGTGACTCAGATCATTGAGAAAATGTTTCAATAAAGTCTGTAGAGTGGATTTGCTGTGCTGAGTTTTTCAGCTCAAGGAGCATTTGTAGATTAATACTAGGAGCCACAAACTCAGAAAGGAAAAGTCCTTCATATTCTTATATGGACTAGTTTTATAAGGTGCTGAGCACCCAAGAAAGAGATATTGGTGCTCAGCTCCTTTAAAAATCATACCATTATTTACCTACTAAGACTTTCATTCAGATTCCTATACTTTATCCATAGGAGCTGACAACATCAAAAATACCCATTAGCGCATAAGAAATATTTGCATTGTTTTAGGGGGTTATGATGTCATCAGCTCTGACATGAGAAACACAGAATACTGAAGCAGATAAATACACGTATACATTTATATTTAAAATGCATTTAATTGCAATTTTAAATCTTTAGACCCCAACTCTGCAGAGCACTTGAACACTTGCTGAACTTTAAACATGAGAATAACCCCAGTGACCTGAACAGGACTACAATTATTTTTTAGGGATATTCCATCAACAATATGTAATGGGCTTAATTTTATGAAAGCTCTTTGGTTCACCTTTAAGGCCTAGACTATACTAGAAAATTAGATTGGCATGATCACTTTGGTCAGGGCGTGAAAAATTCACACCCCTGAACGTCATTAAACCAACCTAAATTCCCATGTAGGCTGACAGAAGAATTCTTCCCTTGACCTAGCTACTACCTCTTGGGAAGTTGGATTACCTATGCCAATGGGAGAATCCCTCCTGTCAGTGTACATAGAATCTACATTGAAGCACTACAGCTGTGCTGCTATAGCATTTTAAGTATCGACAATCTCTAAGATATTTTTGACCTCAGAGGTACAGTATAGACAATACAATACAGGTATTGATCCTACTTCTACTGACTTCTGGGAAAGTAGAATTGGGCACACACTGTTTTATGTGAGAAATACATTTCTAACTAGATAAGGAATAGGAAAAATTGAGTGAATTTTCAAAGTAGTTGTCAGACTTTTCTTTTTGAGGCTGTTCTGAACTCTATTCTTGAATATATATCCTTTCTTTTTCTTACTTTCCTGACAGTATTTTTGACTAGCATGCATTTCGGATGAGTAACGAAGAGGTCATTACTTGCAGGCATATAGACAGGGATTTTCCTGAATCAAAAAGCATGAGATATGCTACTTAAGTCCACATACTTAAGGAAAACATTTTTTGTGTAAAATCAGCTTAAATGATATGGGTGTGCAATGGCCTAAATGTTCAAGGAAAATAACACCACATGGTGAACTGTATTTTTATTATCTTTTGCAGGCTCAAAAGCCCCCTTCAATTCTCGGCTGGAATCCATGTGGCTCAGCATGTTTGCATGACCGTCATATGTCTAAACTAATAATATTTAATGTGCACAGTCCAAATGTGAAAAGATCTAGAGGTGAATTTTTGTGAAATCATTTTTAGAATGAGGAAAGCTAAAGAAAATAATGTTCACATTTTATTATTTGTAATAAAACATGAACATTATTAATACAACCAAAATTGATGGCTCCATTATTTTATATATACATGCATGTGAGCGCACACACGCACACACAAACACACACACACACACAGTCTTACTAAGACCGTACTGAAAATTTATGCTAATTTGCAAAAGATTGTACTCCACATAAATTAATTTTAAATAGGTGTATGATATTCATATAATTTAGACATGCTAGAATTAGATCAAGTATTAAATTAGCATTAGATCACTGTTTGCATAGTATTTTATATACATAATGTATAATAATGTTGATGTCTTCTAGCATGAGAGGAATGTCTTATTCTTGTGCTCATTTGCACAAGTCAGTCAATTTAAAGTGAAAGCACAATATTCTTAGTATAATATGGTACAGAGTGATAACACCAGGATGGGAGTTGTGGATCTGAGATCATACTGAAATGGGAAGCAGAACATACAAGCTGTTATCATTTTTTCATTGTCATACATATCTATGGGTTAGGACCTCCATTGGTGTAAATAGCCATTGCTCTAATGGTTTCAATGAAGCTACACTGGTTTACACAAGCTGAGAAACTGCTCCATAATGATCATTAAAGATGACAGAGTGACAGCCCTTGAGGCTGAAGCCACCATGAATCAAGAAGAGCCAAGCAAGCTGACTCATTTCACCCCACCAGTGTACAGCAAACCTGATCTGAGGACCATTGGGGTCAGATTCTGTGCTGTACTGTAAGGGTACATCTACACAGCAAGTGGCAGCCCTCGACAGTGAGTCTCAGAGCCTGGGTCTACAGACTTGGGTTCGTGATAAGATGCTAAATTTAGCAAATGAAGATGTTCAGGCTCAGACTGGAGGTCAGGCCTTGGAGCCTAGGGAAGAGGGGGAGGGCTTCAGAGCCCAAGCCACAGTGTCTACAGAGCTCCTTTTAGCACTGCAGCACAAGCCCCACAAGGCTGTGTTTGTTGACCTGGACTCTGAGACTAGCTGCTGTGGGTTGTGTAGATGCACTTCAAGAGCCTAAGAACTCCCAGCCCAGGAGGAAAACAGCTAAGCCTCCTTTGAATCCTAATGATTCTAGGCTTTTCCAAGGGCAGGAGCAGCCTTTGGCATAACTCACACAGCCTCTTGGGGCTAAGGTACAGCTGCCTGTCCCCAGCTTCCTATGGGCAGCAGTGCTACCCAGAATCTAACAGCAGTACATGCAGTAGCTCCATCCCTGTCACATCCTTCCCATCCCAGCCACACTCTTGACATGAACCCTTCATCAGGCTTACGAGGGAGGCCTTGGAGAACAGACTGCAGCTATTTTCCTCAGTTCCTGTATTGGGGGAATTCTGGCTGGATCTGCGGCTTTAGATCTCCTTTATGTCACTCCTGCCTCTTTACCCAGCATAAACGGTTTTGGGGGTAGGGGAGTTGAAGATCTCACCCCTGGTAATTTGTGAGTCTAACTTTTCTCCCTAATATATGAATTGAACAAATGAAGTAAGCAGGGTCTGGGTGAGCTCTCCCCTGACATCTAGAGATGAACTGAGGGAAAAGGACATCAGGTTCAGACCGTATTTGCATAGACACACCTACTCTGGCTAGGTGATCACCAGAAGATCTGTTTAGACTGAGGCTATATCTACACTACGCAGCTTACAGTGGCACAGCTGCAACACTGTATGGTCTCCCATGCAGCTGCTCTATGCTGAAAGGAGATAGTTCTCCCATCAACATAATTAAACAATCCCCAAGGAGTAGTGGGAGCTATGTTAGTGAGAGAGCATCTCCCGTCAACACAGTACTGTCCACACCGGCACTTTTGTCACTGAAATTTATGTCAGTCAGGGGAGTGTTTTTTTCACCCTCTTGGCCAACAGAAGTTTTACCAACAAAAGTGCTAGTATAGACATAGCAAAAGTAATCAGTTTTGGCTGTTCTGGGTTAAAATTCACAGCAGTATTGATTGCAGAGGTAATGAAAAGTTATGCTTATTATGTGAATAAAGGGCAGCAGAATTCTACTTAGCACACCCTGACTGAATGGGTCATTGTGATGCGGTATGCTCACCCCGCACTGGAAAGGATGGGGTTAACTCTTCCTTGGTGGCTGACAAAGCCACATCCCCACAGTCCTACTGGGCATGCTCCAGGTGCATAGGCTGTATAAAGGCAGGCATCCCAGGTCAGCTGGGGCTGACTGCTGGAGGGGAAGGATGTAACATACAGGCTTTCCACTGCGGAGTGGCTATCAACCCACCTCACAGAAGCTCAAAGCACTGAAGCCCCAGCCAATGCCCAGGTGCCTGCTGATACCCAGGATGGGGCGGAAACATTGGAAACAGACCCAGCTGAGCAACCTGGAGGTGCCCCAACTACTGCCATCAGAACCATGGTAGGAATAGCCCTGGGGGCACTATCCATAGTCCCAGACATAGGCAGCATGTTGTGGTTGGATCCCCACTGACCTCAGTGATGGAACCCTCTACCACTACTATGGTCCCTGGGTTGGGACCTTGTGGATTAGGGAGGTCCTAGGTCCCCCTACCCTAGGCCCACTACCCTGTGAATCAGGGACATCACATTGACTCTGGCCACTAGGTCTGGAACCTTGCAGCCCAGGGATGCCTCATTGACTCTGGCCGCTAGGTCTGCTTACCCTGCAACTCAGAGTCTTCTCAGAGACTCTGGCCACTAGGCCTTGAGACCTGTGAATCAGGGACCCCCTATAGACTCAGGCCACTAGGCCTTGACCCTGAGAACCCAGAGCTTTGCCACGGACTCTGACCCTTAGCCTTATTGTCCTGGGACTTAGGACACTCTGACCACTGAAGAAATAGGCACTTGAGGGATGGAGTGTACTCACCCCACACTGGATGGGGATTCCCACCCTCTCACAGTCACCCTAAAGTGAACCTCACTTGCTAAGCAGGGAGTAAGGATGCCAAATCCAAGTGCAGGGTACAGGAAGTGGGGACAGGTGTTCCTACCTGGTGGTGTGAACTCTACTTAAAAATTCCTAGATATCCTATCGTCTTCCCTTCCAGTGTTTAAAGACAGAGCTGATCAGATCAGTTGAGAATCCTTATTTCTGCTCAGAGATTACTAAAGCTGAAATCACAGATAAGTAGGTCTAAGGGCTAAGCTGTAGACCTGGTGTACAAACCATGTTTCAATGAACACAGAAGCTGCAGTAGCAGTGAGGTTTCCTGCTACCTGATGAAATTACTAAGAGTATGTCTACACTGCAAATAAACAGCTTTGGCTGGCCTGTGTCAGCTGATTTGGGCTCGCAGAGCTGGGATGCAGGACAATAAAACTGTAATATAGATGTCTGAGCTCAGGCTGGAGCCAGGCCGCAGGACCCAAGTTGTGGAGAGGGAACCTCAGAACATGGTATTGCAATTGCAGAAAGCAGTGACAGCAGCAGCAGTAGCAAAGGAGGCAGCAAGTGGAGATAGAGATAACACGAGCCACGTTGAATGTGGCAAAGGCGAGCAGCAAGCAGTGGCAGTGATAACAGCGGCAGCTCTGAGCAGCAGCAAATAGTGACAGAGACAGTGAGCAGAGTCCCTACTCGACTCCCCTGCTTTGAGAGGTGAACAGTGAACATATCTCTGGGACTCTAATAACTAGGGTGAACTGTAAGTGGGATGAAATGGAGGGAAAGGGTAATAGCATATTACTGGAACATTTAGCCCTTGGACTTTGGCCCTGCAAGGGGGGAAACGGAGGCAAAAGACACTGTCCAACATACTGCAGGACAGGTGTTTACTTGTAGTTTGCATACATTTGCATCCCAGTTGTGGTGGTTTCCCAAATTAATACTGGGTTCCCCTTCAATAAAAGTTTTCTTTTGTTATACACACACTCGGTGCTTGCGAGTGGGGAAGTATTGCTTCTTAGAGACACATAGGGGTGGTGTTCAGTTTTCCCAGCTTACTGAGTGGGAGGTCAAGCCAGATCTGTTTTGTAATGTTAAGAGGAATCCCTAGATTTTGAATCCCATCCTTGCCGATGCCAGCAGCCCCAGGCAAAAGAGTTACCTAATAAGAGAAAATCAATGCATAACTAGGGTGAGCTTCCCCATAAGAAAGCCAACAAAGAGACTTTGAGCTGGCCGTCTGCTTATCTTCTGTAGAAGGCAAATAATAGAACCGTGAGTAAAAAGCAACATGTTTCTAAAAATATGCTCTCTCACTTAATTAGTTCCCTGTCATTACAAGGGACTTGGAGGTTGGTACATGTCGGTCCCTCTTTTTCTCTGTCTGAAGTACAATAGTTTAGTCTCCTGTGAGCTGTAATACATTGCCTAATTTTGGTTGCTGAGTTTAGTGTGTGGGTGCTGAGAGGTGCTGGTGACCTGTGATATACAGGAGGTCAGACCAGATGATCTGGTAGTCCCTTCTGACCTTACATTTTATGACTCTAAATAGCGTGTCACTTCAAATTAGTTGGCTAGGCCAAATAGATTGAAAACTGTCTAAAGAACAATTTGTAAATATTAATTATAAATGCCCACATATCAAATTATGGAAAGGTGTCTCCTAAAGATAGGACATACAGGGGCTAGCATTACTTGTTCCTTATCTGATATCTCCATTAGTGTTCAAGAAGGAGCAGTACACCTGACTAAGGAAATTTGCAGATAATAGGGGCTTGTCTACACAAACATTTATTTTGCTGCAAGCTAGGCTGTGCACACTAACCTGTCACAGACTAGTGGACTTTACTGAAGTGCATTAACACTTCATTAGTGTGCTTAGATCTAGTCCTCTTTGAAACATCAAAAAGAGGACTGACAAATAAAACAAAGGGACGCAGGAAATTAGCAACATGGGCATTAAAAAACAGTGAGATTCAACTCAGAAAAAAATGCAAGCTAATACGTCTGTGAAAAGATAAGCCAAAAAACCCAAATACCCAAAGGGATGGAGAAACCAAAAAGCAGAAAAGCTGGTAACACTAGCCAATTAGACATCAATTTCCCATATTATATACTGTGGCAGGAAAATAAAAAGAACAATGCAATTCTGGGCTGAATATGCAGAGGTTTAATATTACAGAGCTGGGAAGTAATAGTTCCTCTCTCTCTGTGGCTCTGGTGTGATCTCACCTGGAATATTGCATTCTGCTCTGGACATCTAATTTCCATAAAGATACTGACAAGTTGGAGGGAGTTCAGTGAGCAGCCACAAAAATGATCAGGTGCTAATGTGAATGATTTATGATGAAAGATTAAGGGAACTAAATGAAGTCCTTTGGCTGCTGGCAAGTCCAGCTTCCCTGCATTGGGAAAATGTCACTGAAAAACACACACACACACAAGCTTCCTGTAAAAGTGACCAGATCTCTGGATGTAAAAGCACATCCAAATGGCAATTAAGGAGGAACATGGTAATAGTCCACAGAGATAATACAAACACCAAGGATGTGGAGGAATTGGCAGTTGGCAGTTTTAGTTTTTCAAAGAGACATTATTAAGGGCACAAGAGCAAACTGTCCCACTGCATATGAAAGATAGGAAGTATGGCAAGAGACCATGCTGGCTTAACCAGGAGATCTTCAATGATCTGAAACTCAAAAAAGTCCTACAAAAAGTAGAAACTTGGTCAGATTACAAAGGATGAATATAAACAAATAACCGAAGTATGTAGAGACAAAATTAGAAAAGCCAAGGCACAAAATGAGATCAAACTAGCTAGGGACATAAAAGGGAAACAAGAAAACATTCTACAAATACATTAGAAGCAAGATACAGACCAAGGACAGAGTAGGCACATTACTCAATGGGGTGGTGGAAGACAATAACAGAAAACATTGAAATGGTAGAGGTGCTTAATGACTTCATGTTTTGGTTTTCACCAAGAAGGTTAGCGGTGACTAGACATCTAACATAGTGAATGCCAGTGAAAATGAGGTAGGATCAGAGTCTAAAATAGGGAAAGAACAAGTCAAAAATTACTTAGACAAGTTAGATGTCTTCGAATCACCAGGGCCTGATGAAATGCCTCCTAGAATACTCAAGGAGATGACTGAGGAGATATCTAATCCAAAAGCAATTATCTTTGAAAAGTCATGGAAATTGGGAGACATTCCAGAAGACTGGAAAAGGGCAAATATTGCCCATCTATAAAAAGGGACATAATGACAACCCAGAGAATTACAGACCAGTCAGCTTAACTTCTGTACCTGAAAAGATAATGGCAAAAATAATTAAGCAATTAATTTGCAAACACCCAGAATATTATAAGGTGATAAATAACAGTCAGCATGGATTTGTCAAGAATAAATAGTGTCAAACCAACCAGATAGCTTTCTTTGACAGGGTAACAAGCCTTATGGATAGGAGGGAAGCGGTAGATGTGGTATATCTTGACTTTAGTAAGGCTTTTGATACTGTCTCGCATGACCTTCTCATAAACAAACTAGGGAAATACAACCTAGATGGAACTACTATAAGGTGGGTGCATAAAGGGTTGGGAAATCATTCCCAGAGAGTAGTTATCAGTGGCTCACAGTCATGGTGGAAGGGCATAAAGAATGGGGTCCCATAAAGATCAGTTCTGGGTCTGGTTCTGATCAATATCTTCATCAATGATTTAGATAATGGCAGAGAGTACACTTATAAAGTTTGCAGACTATACCAAGCTGGGAGGGATTGTTAGTGCTTTGGAGGATAGGATTAAAATTCAAAATGATCTGGACAAACTGGAGAAATGGTCTGAAGTAAATAGAATGAAATTAAATAACAACAAATGCAAAGTACTCCACTTACGAAGGAACAATCAGTTACATGCATACAAAATGGGAAATGGCTGCCTAGGAAGGAGTACAGCAGAAAGAGATCTGGGGGTCATAGTGGATCACAAGCTAAATATGAGTCAACAGTGTAATGCTGTTGCAAAAAAAGCAAACATCATTCTGAGATGTATTAGCAGGAGTGTTGTAAGCAAGACATAAGTAATTCTTCTGCTCTATTCCTTGCTGATTAGGCTTCAACTGGAATATTGTGTACAGTTCTGGGCACCACATTTCAGGAAAGATGTGGACACATTGGAGAAAGTCCAGTGCACAGCAACAAAAATGATTAAAGTTCTAGAAAACATGACCTATGAGGGAAGACTGGAAAAAAATTGGGTTTGTTTAGTCTGGAGAAGAGAAGACAGAGGAGATATGATCATAGTTTTAAGTACATAAGTTGTTATAAGCAGGAGGGAGAAAAACTGTTCTTCTTAACCTCTGAGGAATAGGACAAGAAGCAATGGGCTTAAATTGCAACAAGGGCAATTTAGGTTGGACATTAGGAAAAACTTCCTAACTGTCAGAGTGGTTAAGCACTGGAATAAATTGCTAGGGAGGTTGTGGAATCTCCATCACTGAGGATTTTTAAGAGCATGTTGGACAAACACCTGTCAGGGATGGTCTAGATAATACTTAATCCTGCCTTGATGAGGAGGGGACTGAACTAGATGATCTTGTGAGGTCCCTTCTAGTTCTATGATTCTGTGATTTTATACATACATCATGACAACATTAGTTACATGGTCACAAACTATTTTTTTCCATCCCACAAAGCTCCAGTCCCAATTTTGCTATGCCACTCAGTCCCCAATTGGGAGTTTCCAGTCTCATTCTCCTTGCCCAGCCAATGCCAGTTTCTCTTCCCCACCTCCAGGATTCGCAACATCAAGTTCCAATGCCCCCTTTTGGGTTTCTTGTTTCAATCCATTCCCTTCAGACCCCAGCTCCACCTCTAGTCAACTATGCTTTTGAAATAGGCAGCTCCTCCGCCTCACTGCCTAGGCACCAGCAAGCGGAGGATTGAGATCACATGAAAGATAAGTCCGCCGGTTCTCAGTTTCAGTGCCTGGTGCCACATCAGCCCCTAGCCACTGGTAGGAGCAAATACAGGGAAAGTCCTACTCAGCCTCTGAAGGACTGGGATGGAACATGCACAGTACAGTACAGATGCAATCTTTGGAGAATTCAGCTGTCCAGTCTACCAAGTTTCTACTATGCATGTGTGTACTGAGATTTGCAAAGGTTCCTAACTTAACCAAATGTGGGACCTTTTTCGTGGGGAGAGGAGGGTAAGGATGCAAAAGGCACACTCCTGACACTAGGGTTACCTGCTTGAAAATTCAAGTCCCTGCTTCAAAGCCTGGAGAGATTAGAATACATAATGAAACAGTTATAAGATTTTGTTAACATGGGGAAAAATATTTTCCCCAAACCTCATTCTCCCATTTTTGCTGATTTTTTTCCCAAAAATATCAGCCTAAACCAGATACCAGGTATGAAAAATTGCAACCCATATGGTCAAAGTTTAGAAAATTTTGAAGCAACTGTAAACAGGATCTTACAATGAAAGGTATTGGGTAACCTTAACTATAAGCAGCATTATAAGCTCCTCCTACATTTAAAAATGAAGTCCTATGTAATAGAAATCATGGAGTTAAATTATTTATAAAACCCTTTTTTTAATTGATGAGAACTACAGCTAAACTGGAATTTTTTATTGATCTTTTTAAATTGAAAAATATCAACTTGTTATAACAGATACCAGTCATGTCAAAGGCTCAATGAATTTCCAAAGTTGAAAAAATAACCTGAGAAAACGCTTTAAAGTTGTCAAAATGAAACATTTGAACATTTTCTAAATAAAAAATTACAATTTCAGTTCAAAATGACTTTTTGTTTCAGAATTTAAGCTAATGAGACTAAAAAATGTTATGAGCAAAAAGGGTCAACATTGAAATGAAACATTTGGAAATATCAAACAAATGTTTCAGATGACCCTAATTTTATTTGATTTTTCAAGATTAAATATTGAGATCCCAACTTTTTGTCCCAATTCAATGCAGGAAAAAATGTCTCACTCTGCCCTAAGTCCCTCAAATAATTTCTGAGGTTCAAAACTCTCCAGGTTCCATCACCACACTCAAATCATATAGAAAGAAGAAATGAATAAGAGCAACAAAAAAATCTATTTGCACATTCCCTTTTATTTTAAGCCAAACTAACTTCGCTTTTTAAAATACCAAGTTAGCTATTCAGTATCCTGATGCTGATTTATGCTTCAAACAGTTCACATCTTAAACAGGCAGTGATGGAAAAGAAAATATCCCCATTTGTTAAAGAAGGACCAGTGAGAAGAGAAATATATATCTGTGCCAGTGTTACAACCAAAATTCAATTTTGGGAAAAATTTGAAATTATTTGACCTGCATTTTGTTCATTTACTGTGTGTATCTGAACTAACTGGGCTTATGTGGGTAGGGATTAAAAGTATCTTCTGGTGGCAGTTGATTGAAATTGGCACATTGAGGAAAAAATTCTTGTAGCTGGGGTCACCCATAATGTAAAGATTGATTAAATAAAATGACAGCCTGTCATAAACAGATAGCTAAGGGTTAATGTCTCTTTCACCTGAAACACCTGACCAGAGAACCAATCAGGAAACCGGATTTTTTCAACCTTGGGTGGAGGGAAGTGTGTCTCTGAGTCTTTTGTCTGTCTGCCTGTTTCCTCTGAGCTTTGGAGAAGTAGTTCTATGTTCTAGTCTTCTGTTTCTAAGTGTAAGGACAAAGAGATCAGATAGTAAGTTCTATGGTTTCTTTTCTTTGGTATTTGCATGAATATAAGTGCTGGAATGCTTTGATTTGTATTCTTTTTGAATAAGGCTGTTTATTCAATATTCTTTTAAGCAATTGACCCTGTGTTGTATCATCTTAATACAGAGAGAACATTTTGTATTTTTTCTTTCTTTTTTATATAAAGTTTCTTTTAAGACCTGTTGGAGTTTTCCTTTACTTCAGGGAAATTAAGTCTGTACTCACCAGGGAATTGGTGGGAGGAAGAAATCAAGGGGAGAGCTGTGTGTTGGATTGCTAGCCTGATTTGGCATTTCCTCTGGGTGAAGAGGAAAGTGCTTGTGTTCCAGGATTGGGAACGGAGAGGGGGAATCACTCTGCGTAGTTTCACAGAGCTTGTGTCTGGGTATCTCTCCAGGAGCATCTGGAGGGGGGAAGGGAAAAAGGATTATTTCCCTTTGTTGTGAGACTCAAGGGATTTGGGTCTTGGGTCCCCAGGGAAGGTTTTTCAGTGGGACCAAAGTGCCCCAAAACACTCTAATTTTTTGGGTGGTGGCAGCAGTACCAGGTCCAAGCTGGTAACTAAGCTTGGAGGTTTTCATGCTAACCCCCATATTTTGGACGCTAAGGTCCAGAATCTGGGAATAAGGTTATAACATGGTGTAGCAGCGGCGGGATATAGACAGAATCCAGAAGCCAGTAGGAATATTATATTTTTCTTTTCTCTGCTAAGGGCTTTTTAGCAGAGAGAAACAGTTTGGTTTTAAAAGGGAACCAGAGAGAATTTTTTTTTTTCTGCTCTCTCTAGCAGTTTGTGGTTTGCATGTTAAGCGAGAAGACTGTTGAGGGTCTTTTGTCATGCAATAGCCCTCCCATTAGCAGGCAAGTACCAGCACTTATATGCATGCAAATAAGGTGGTTTTTCTGGTTTCCCTTCATTGAACATTAGCTAGAGAGAAAAGGAAAAAAGCACTGTTGCTAGGCAGACTTCAGGAGGCAACAGAGAGCCTGCAGTTCAGAAAATAAACACCGGAGGGCACCCCAACACAAGAAAACAGGAACCATGACTTCTAAGGCAAAGATTGACGCGGAAGAACAAATCAAAGACGCTGAACACAGGCGACAGATGGAGATGAAAGAAAAGGAAGAAAGCCTCAAACTGGCAGCCTTCCAAAGAGAACAGGCAGCCCAAGAGGCAGCACACAAAAGAAAACTAGAAGAAGAAGAGGTGGCCTACCGAAGGAAACAAGCAGAAGATGAGGCAGCCCACCGCCGAGAAATGGAAAAGCACCAAAAAGAAATGGAAAAGCACCAAAAAGAAATGGAAAAGCACCAAAAAGAAATGGAAAAACAACAAAAAGAAATGGAAAAACAACAAAAAGAGAATGAAGAGAAGGAAAAACAGAGAAAACATGAACTGGAGATGGCAAAAGCTGGGCTGCATGTGCCAGCCAACCCTAACAACCCGGCGCCAATTATTGCTCCCCAGCACAGGAAATTTCCCACCTACAAGGCAGGTGATGACACCGAGGCCTTCTTGGAAAATTTTGAAAGAGCCTGTCTTGGGTACAGCATCCCCGAAGACCAGTACATGGTAGAATTAAGGCCACACCTCAGTGGACCTTTAGCAGAGGTGGCAGCTGAAATGCCCAAGCCGCAAATGAATGACTATAAACTTTTTCAAACCAAGGCCAGATACAGGATGGGGATAACCCCAGATCATGCCCGTCGGCGCTTCAGAACCCAAAAATGGAAACCAGAGGTGTCATTTCCCAAACACGCCTACTACATTGCAAAAAACTATGAGGCCTGGTTAACAGGAAACAACATTCAAACCTTGGAAGAAGTGAACCTCCTCATACAAATGGAGCAGTTCTTGGATGGTGTTCCTGAAGACATCACACGGTACATACAAGATAGAAATCCCAAAACTATCGCTGAGGCGGGGGAGATTGGAGCCAAATGGATGGAACTGGCAGAAAGCAAAAAAGCTACTGTCAAGGGGAACGATTACCCCAGGGGGCACACAGACCATAAACCCTACAACCGAGGACAGCCAAAGACCCTCCATACCACCCAAGTAAAGCCACAGATACCCTACTCTTCAACCTCACCAGTCTCCAGTAACTCACCTCGGCCCAGTGACCCATCAGATGGAAGATGCTTTAAGTGTAATGAACTGGGACATATCAAGGCCAACTGTCCCAAGAACACCATGCGAGTGCAATTCATTACACCACCATCACACCAAAGATCCCCAGGCCCGGATGCCTCTCAAATACCCTTGGAGCGAAGGGAAAATTTGAGAGTGGGCGGAAAGAAGGTTACTGCGTGGAGAGACACGGGGGCACAAGTGTCAGCTATCCACCAATCCTTCGTTGACCCCAAATTCATCAACCCAAAGGCCAAAGTTACCATTTACCCCTTCATGTCACAAGCTGTAGACTTGCCTACAGCTGAACTGCCTGTCCAGTACAAAGGCTGGTCAGGAATGTGGACTTTTGCAGTCTATGACAATTATCCTATCCCCATGCTACTGGGGGAAGACTTGGCCAACCAGGTGAGGCGGGCCAAGAAAGTGGGAATGGTTACCCGTAGCCAAACCAGGCAAGCTTCCAGACCCATTCCTGTTCCTGAGCCGTCCACAGAGGCCCCGTCTGTGTTACCAGAGACCCAGACAGAGGTAGTGGACCCGGATTCCATGCCTACCACTGAAACAGCCACAGCATCTCCAGTCCCAGGCCCGGAACTGGAACAGCAACCAGCACCAGCAAGTGCAACCACATCTTCAAACTCAACGCCAGAGGGCGCCAGCAAGCCAGAACTGGCAGAAGCAAAAGACAGCCATACCCAAAAGGCTCAGCCAGAGCCTGAAATACCCTCAGGTGCACCAGCGGAGAGCGGTTCACCAGCAACGGAAACAACCCCATCACCTACATCGCTTCCAGAGGGACCAAGCCCAAGTCCACAGTCTGAGGAAAAACTGGTGACCCCAGCCTCAAGGGAACAGTTCCAGGCTGAGCAGGAAGCAGATGACAGCCTTCAGAAAGCGTGGGCGGCGGCACGGAGCACCCCACCGCCTCTCAGCTCTTCTAATCGATCCCGGTTTGTTATAGACCAAGGACTTTTATACAAGGAAATTCTTTCTGGTGGACACCGGGAAGAATGGCAGCCGCAAAAACAGTTGGTGGTTCCAACTAAGTACCGGGAGAAGCTCTTAAGCTTAGCCCATGATCATCCCAGTGGCCATGCTGGGGTGAACAGAACCAAGGACCGGTTGGGGAAGTCCTTCCACTGGGAGGGGATGGGCAAGGATGTTGCCAAGTATGTCCGGTCTTGTGAGGTATGCCAAAGAGTAGGTAAGCCTCAAGACCAGGTCAAGGCCCCTCTCCAGCCACTCCCCATAATTGAGGTCCCATTTCAGCGAGTAGCTGTGGATATTCTGGGCCCTTTCCCAAAAAAGACGCCCAGAGGAAAGCAGTATGTACTGACTTTAGTGGACTTTGCTACCCGATGGCCAGAAGCAGTAGCTCTAGGCAACACCAGGGCTAACACTGTATGCCTGGCCCTAACAGACATCTTTGCCAGGGTAGGTTGGCCCTCCGACATCCTTACAGATTCAGGGTCTAATTTCCTGGCAGGGACCATGGAAAAACTGTGGGAAACTCATGGGGTGAATCACTTGGTTGCCACCCCGTACCACCATCAAACCAATGGCCTGGTGGAAAGGTTCAATGGAACTTTGGGGGCCATGATACGAAAATTCATCAATGAATTCTCCAATAATTGGGACCTAGTGTTGCAGCAGTTGCTGTTTGCCTACAGGGCTGTACCACATCCCAGTTTAGGGTTTTCACCATTTGAACTTGTGTATGGTCACGAGGTTAAGGGGCCATTACAGTTGGTGAAGCAGCAATGGGAGGGGTTTACGCCTTCTCCAGAAACTAACATTCTGGACTTTGTAAGCAACCTACAAAGCACCCTCCGACACTCTTTAGCCCTTGCTAGAGAGAACCTAAAGGATGCTCAAGAAGAGCAAAAGGCCTGGTATGACAGACATGCCAGAGAACGTTCCTTCAAGGTAGGAGACCAGGTTATGGTCTTGAAGGCGCAACAGGCCCATAAGATGGAAGCATCATGGGAAGGGCCATTCACGGTCCAAGAGCGCCTGGGAGCTGTAAACTATCTCATAGCATTTCCCAATTCCTCACTAAAGCCTAAAGTGTACCATGTTAATTCTCTCAAGCCTTTCTATTCCAGAGACTTACAGGTTTGTCAGTTTACAGTCCAGGGAGATGATGCTGAGTGGCCTGACGGTGTCTACTACGATGGAAAAAAAAGACGGTGGCGTGGAAGAGGTGAACCTCTCAACCACCCTGGAACGTCTGCAGCGGCAACAAATCAAGGAGCTGTGCACTAGCTTCGCCCCATTGTTCTCAGCCACCCCAGGACGGACTGAACGGGCATACCACTCCATTGATACAGGTAATGCTCACCCAATCAGAACCCCACCCTACCGGGTGTCTCCTCATGCCCAAGCTGCTATAGAACGGGAGATCCAAAACATGCTACAGATGGGTATAATCCGCCCATCTACCAGTGCATGGGCATCTCCAGTGGTTCTGGTACCCAAACCAGATGGGGAAATACGCTTTTGCGTGGACTACCGTAAGCTAAATGCTGTAACTCGTCCGGACAACTATCCAATGCCACGTACCGATGAGCTATGGGAAAAGTTGGGACGTGCCCAGTTCATCTCTACAATAGACTTAACCAAGGGGTACTGGCAAGTACCGCTAGATGAACCTGCCAAGGAGAGGTCAGCATTCGTCACCCATGCGGGGGTGTATGAATTCAATGTCCTTCCTTTCGGCCTTCGAAATGCACCCGCCACCTTCCAGAGGCTGGTAGATGGTCTACTAGCTGGACTGGGAGAATTCGCAGTTGCCTACCTCGATGATGTGGCCATTTTTTCAGACTCCTGGCCCGAACACCTACTACACCTGGAAAAGGTCTTTGAGCGCATCAGGCAGGCAGGACTAACTGTTAAGGCCAAAAAGTGTCAAATAGGCCAAAACAGAGTAACTTACCTGGGGCACCAGGTGGGTCGAGGAACCATAAACCCCCTACAGGCCAAGGTGGATGCTATCCAAAAGTGGCCTGTCCCAAGGTCAAAGAAACAGGTCCAATCCTTCTTAGGCTTGGCCGGATACTACAGGCGATTTGTACCACACTACAGCCAAATCGCTGCCCCATTGACCGACCTAACCAAAAAGACCCAGCCAAATGCCGTTAAGTGGACTAATGAGTGTCAAAAAGCCTTTACCCAGCTTAAGGCAACGCTCATGTCTGACCCTGTACTCAGGGCCCCGGATTTTGACAAACCATTCCTAGTAACCACAGATGCATCTGAGCGTGGAATAGGAGCAGTGCTCATGCAGGAAGCAACAGATCACAACTTCCATCCTGTCGTGTTTCTCAGCAAGAAACTGTCTGAGAGGGAAAGTCACTGGTCAGTCAGTGAAAAGGAATGCTATGCCATTGTGTACGCCCTGGAAAAGCTACGCCCATATGTTTGGGGACGGCGGTTCCAACTACAAACTGACCATGCTGCACTCAAGTGGCTTCATACTGCCAAGGGGAACAACAAGAAACTTCTTCGTTGGAGTTTAGCTCTCCAAGATTTTGATTTTGACATTCAACACATCACAGGAGCTTCTAACAAAGTTGCTGATGCACTCTCCCGTGAGAGTTTCCCAGAATCCAGTAGTTAAAAAGTGTTCTTAACATGTAAAAGTCTGTTAGTTATATACTTAGTAGTATATGTAAAGGTGCATGTGTTGTATTAATCTGTTTATTTTCAAGTTCTAGAAGGAAATTGCCGCCAGTGAGCTTTCCCACTGTCTGCAATTTGGGGGGCGTGTCATAAACAGATAGCTAAGGGTTAATGTCTCTTTCACCTGAAACACCTGACCAGAGAACCAATCAGGAAACCGGATTTTTTCAACCTTGGGTGGAGGGAAGTGTGTCTCTGAGTCTTTTGTCTGTCTGCCTGTTTCCTCTGAGCTTTGGAGAAGTAGTTCTATGTTCTAGTCTTCTGTTTCTAAGTGTAAGGACAAAGAGATCAGATAGTAAGTTCTATGGTTTCTTTTCTTTGGTATTTGCATGAATATAAGTGCTGGAATGCTTTGATTTGTATTCTTTTTGAATAAGGCTGTTTATTCAATATTCTTTTAAGCAATTGACCCTGTGTTGTATCATCTTAATACAGAGAGAACATTTTGTATTTTTTCTTTCTTTTTTATATAAAGTTTCTTTTAAGACCTGTTGGAGTTTTCCTTTACTTCAGGGAAATTAAGTCTGTACTCACCAGGGAATTGGTGGGAGGAAGAAATCAAGGGGAGAGCTGTGTGTTGGATTGCTAGCCTGATCTGGCATTTCCTCTGGGTGAAGAGGAAAGTGCTTGTGTTCCAGGATTGGGAACGGAGAGGGGGAATCACTCTGCGTAGTTTCACAGAGCTTGTGTCTGGGTATCTCTCCAGGAGCATCTGGAGGGGGGAAGGGAAAAAGGATTATTTCCCTTTGTTGTGAGACTCAAGGGATTTGGGTCTTGGGTCCCCAGGGAAGGTTTTTCAGTGGGACCAGAGTGCCCCAAAACACTCTAATTTTTTGGGTGGTGGCAGCAGTACCAGGTCCAAGCTGGTAACTAAGCTTGGAGGTTTTCATGCTAACCCCCATATTTTGGACGCTAAGGTCCAGAATCTGGGAATAAGGTTATAACACAGCCACACCACCTTTGCACAACTCTGTATGTATTATAGTATGAAAACATAGAAATGAAATACAGTGTTTTCTTGTTTTAGCTCTGTGGAACTCAATGATTTTGTTTTGCAAGGGTTCAGGTGAAAGTTTTCCTTGGTTCAGTTACATCTGGATTCACACCTGGTATTTCACTTTAACTGAGGGTTTGAACAAACTCAGAAAATCAAAAATATAGTTATTTGTCAGAGAACTAAAACATAAATACCAAACCCCTACTTCTGAGCAGTGCTCTCAGAGTGAATCCTGGTTGGTGGGAAGGGGGCGAAAATGACCTTAACTACTAGCACCCAGTGCAAGTTTGAGCAGCCCCTGTGACTGTTACAATTAACAATGATTTCCCATACACCTGAACCTCCGGCCCAAAATAGCTGCGGCTTGGACAGCTCTGAGGATATTCCCTCCTGCACCTGATATGTCCCCTGCTCGGTGTAAGTGAGCCCCTGGCATAGTAATCCTGCTTTTTGTTATCTTGGCACTCCTAGCCAGGGGATCGGGCTACTTTTCATCACCATTATGCTTCAGGAGCAGGGCCAGCTTTAGAGTGATTCCCCCGATTCCTGGGAATCAGGCCCCATGCCTAAGAGGGCCCCGCAGCGTCCAGAAGAGGGGCATACATACAGCATTTCGGCAGCAGCTCTTTCAAATTGGGCCCCACACGTCCTAAAGCTGGCCCTGTTCAGGAGCAGCATAAAGAGTTACAACGTAGCCCAGAATGTGGCCCCAAATGCTATCAAAATTGTGAAATTCTTCCTCTTTTATAAGCTAGTACTTAAAGAGCTGCTATAGCATTTAATCCACTGTACCAGTTTTCTAATTTTCACTGCTGTAGATTCACTACCACTGAGGCACATAGGAACCACAGCACTTGTGAATCAGCAAGGGACTGCTTTGGGGGGTGAACATCTATGTAAACAGTTCTGTCTGGAACCAAACACAATTCTCTAATAAGTGAATTCTTAAGAGTACTTCTTTCCCAAGCCTCCTAATTTTTGGACAGCTCATGACATATGTTCAAAATAAACAGGGGATCCCACTGTTTCAACACAAAACCAACACACTGTTTGCTTGAAATTATCACAGTTTAGCAAACAAAGCTCAATTTTAAATTTGTAGCAAGGCCAAGCAAGAACTGTGTTTTGCTGCAAACAGTCAGATCATGCACCACTGAAGTCAATGACAAAGCTACCATTAACTTCAGTGGTGGAGGGAGTAGTTCATTGTGCACAGCTGAGAAACCATATCAGAACCTATAGATGTTGCTACTGTTGGCCTGACACATGGAACTTTATACAAGTAAGAAATGTGTTAAAGGATAATGTAGGTGTATATTGCAGTGATAAATAATTCACTTTTTCCCAGCAAAAGAAAATAAAATAAATAAAAAACAAATACATTTGATTCCTGGATTGTAAAGCCAGAAGACCCTGTTTGACAAGAGTTAAAATTTAGTTAGCAGTGAAACAGAAACCCACATAACTAACAAGCAGGAACACTGAAAGCCCAAGGACTCTGGTAACTGTAAACACTTGATAAACATATATGGTCAAATGTCCGCCCAGTAACTCCGCTCTTAGAACAGAACAAACCCTCCCTTCACAGCCCTCCAAATATCTGTAAGCACTCACCCCCTACTGCACCCCTTCGCCTAAAGGGCAGTTATAGATAATCAATGTAATCAAAATAGTGTTGATGTGTATGTTCTGTTCCTGTCACTGTCATGTTAAGTGTGCTCTTTTTCTGAAACAATGTTTGTCTCTGTAAGAACAAGATAAATGCAAATAAAGTGATAAGACATGTATATAATTGGTCACTGTAACCCCACACTTTTGAAGCTGTTTATCAGGCTTCCGGGTACCATGAATAAACCCCTTCAGTATTGTCTGTGCCTGCCTGATTCTTGGGGAAAAGAATCTTCTTGCTTCACAACCCCATTATGATCATTTAGTCTGACCTGTGTAAAACAGGTCATAGATTTGTTTCTCACAGCAATTTCCAACCTAACAATTTGTGATTGAAGAGAGTATACGACAAAAACATTGAGTCCTTCTGATGTAAACACTCCAAGTGACAGTTAATTTACACATCCGTTGGTAATTACGATCACTGTTAAAAATTTGCATCTTCTTTACATTTTGATCTTTGCCAGCTTCAGCTTCCAGCTATTGGATACTTTTTGTCTGAATGTTTCATTGAAATATGCAAAGCTATTTCCACGCATTTGAACTTTCTTTCAGGTTAGATGTTTTGCCATAAAGAAATGAAAGAGTTAATAAAAAGTTAATATTTCAATATTTAATAGGTTGTTTTTTCATGTTACTTTTTTTCATTTCAGAAGAATGACTTTACACTGACCACAAGTGACAGCTAAGTGCAGACAATTGTGATAATCCAAAAATGGTTCAATTCCATTTACATAGTAAATTGTAGCTACTTGCTAGGCAGAAAAGTACAAAGAACAGTTGACTGGATTGGCTAAATAAGACAGTGTTAGAAACTGAGACAACCTAACACGTAATAAACAAAATTCCATACAGGGAATTACAGAATGATTACAGGGATTCAGTCCCTTCTAGATGTTGTTATAGATCTAGATTAGCTCCCCTGCTGGGAATTCACCAGACTGCTTTGAGAGCATCCCAGCTGCTGGATCCTGTGTGTTTTAAGTTTTGCAAGCCTAGATTACGTTCAGACTTTGAGCTCTAGGCACATTCTCAAGATGAAAATCTTATCCCTCCCACCCCCCACCCCCGGAGAACTGCAACCACACCTTTCAATTGCCCAGTCCTTATGACCAGTGCTGGCTCCTCAGATTTCTGTGTAGTTTACACACACCCTGTCCCAGAGCTCTAGACATGTGGGTGCTCTGTGGTTATACCTCTTCAGGGCCATATGATAGATGTAGCACGTACCACACAAAGAGTCCTTGCAGAGGATTCTAAAAGTACAGCTCATTTAACATCCACCGACAACATCAAACAACCACCACCCTGAACTGCATGCCATTTCCTTGTGCTCACTCATTCCTTGGGACTCCTTTAGGCGGTCAACCGTGTTCAGAAAGGCAGGGTTCCCCATAGCCTCAAGAGGTTCCTGCAAAAGTTTCCCTTTGTCTGAGCTGGTGAAAGCTATGGAAGAACCAGAGCAGTTCCTGCTCTTTTATAACCTCCCAGTCTCTCTGTCATTTGACCTGCTAATTAGCCTCCTCAGATGATCAGTCCCCTACCAGGTGACCTCTCCCTTGACAAACCAGTTTTCTTGGGAGCCAATCTGTTGTCAGGATCTTTGCATTTTAATAGAGGACCATTCAGGTTAAATGACCCTCTATTGTCAGCCCTGTATCACTATCTCTTGGAAATTCAGTCCAACCTGGAGGTAAAATGGCAAAAGACAAAGTAAACAGTTTCATGTTCAAAATGAAGTTTGCAGCTTAAGAGATATATACATAATGTAAACTCACAATCTCACACTGAATTCATAAATTGTATAGTCAGATTCCCCAAACCATTACAAAGAGTTAACTGAGATCTCCTTAGCTAAAGGATTTCTTGACTGTTTTTTGTTACTTAGCTTTTTACCTATTTGCAATTTTTATATCTGGAGAGAATGTGAAGTTTGACCTTAATTCACATAATTCTACAGGACACAGAGTAGGTACAAAATGTATTTTCTCAGTCATTTGTATCTGCATTTGTGATTGGTCAAATTACAGAATGTGGGTTTTATAAAATGAATCAGTTGAATTTGTTATTGTAAACAGCAGTGAGGCTTCCATAATTTGCCTCCTATATGTGCAAATTAAATGAGGTTATTTTTGTAAGTGAGAGGAATTAGGTCTTTTCCTTCTATAAAGACTGATGCTATACTGTAGGAAGTTCCTCTTTTTATAATCTTAGTTACTGCTAGAGATAATAGGCTAAAATCAGGTTCTCAGAAGTTAAAGGTGAGAATTGTTAATCCTCATTTGGGTTGAATACTAATAAATAACTCATTAGCTCTGACTGTAGGTTATTTTTCTATCTTGTCATTTAATATTTAGTTTTTTCTCTTTTTGAATAGAGAACAATTTATATATTCCTTTCCTTTTCTTTCAGGAAGACATTCCAAGCTTTCACAGTTCATGTGAGTACTATATATTGCTGAAGTGTCATTATTTTCCACATTCTGCCCACATAACCAAGATTCTGGAGAAAACCTGACCAAATTTTGACATCTGAGAAGGGTGGGATTGTTCTATACCAAACCCATACACTAGGGTGACCAGAAGTCCAATAAAATCAGGACTGTCCTGATATTTAACCCTTTGTCCAGCATCCTCATTGATGTACTATCGGGATGCTATTTGTCTCGATATTGTAAGGTTCCTTGCCAGGCATCCGGTTGGCATGGGACTGACAAGCTCCCAATGTGCAGGTCTCTGGAAGTGGCAACAGCTTCCTCTGGATCCTAGGAGCAGGGACAGCCAGGGGGGCTCTGTGTGCTGCCCCCGCCATGAGCGCCTGCTCTGCAACTCCCATTGGCCGAGAACCAAAGACAATGGGATCTGTGGGGGCAGTGCCTGTGGGTGAGGCGGTGCGCACAGACACCTGGCTATGCCTCCACCTAGGATCCAGAGGGAGCTGTTGCCACTTCCGAGGAGCCACCTGAGGTAAGTGCTGCCCGGAGACCACACCCCCTCCCACACCCAAACTCCTCCCAGAGTCAGCACCCCAAACCTCCTCCTGTGCCCCAACCACCTGCCCCAGCCCTGAGGCCACCACTGCAGCTGGGGCTGGAGCCAGGGAAGTGCCAGAGCAGGGGCCGTGCATCCCTGAACAACCCGTGGCTTTCAGCGGGGGCCAAAGCCTGGGCCATGCGTTTCCGACTCCCTGCTTCCTAGAACTGTGTGCCCTCATGGCTCTGGTGGGGTCTGTGAACCTGTGGTGGCTGCCCCCATCCCTGCCTCCCCCATGTGTCCTGATATTTTGTTCTTGCAAGCTGGTCACCCTATCATATGTTAAACTTCTTCAGGGTGCTTAGTTTTTGTCTGGGAATATAAAACTAAAGATATGTTAACATAGAATTGTAGCCTGCCCTTTCCCTGCAGGCAACACTCACCTGTGTGCCCAGGCACCTGATGTTGTTCACAGTAAAGAAGATCCTGAGTATTCCAGTGGTGATATTGGATAGGTGGGAATCCTCTATCCACCATTCTGCTGCAGTCCCTTTACTTGTAAACAAAATTACAGTTGATGATGCCTCCACCTAGCTGAGCCCTGTTCACACTCAATGGCTTGGTTTGCCTTGAGAACATCCAGGAATGAACCAGAGCTAATCTATGTAATGAGTCCAATTCAAAAGTACAATCATAAACACTATATACTCAAATTATAATTAACACACCTTTACTCAACAACTTAACAAAACCATGATATAACAGATTGATTCATTAAAATGTCACAACCAATTTAAATCAGCAGGGGGCACTTCAATAAATGAATTTTAAAATGCAATGTGCAGTAGTAAGTGAAACTTAACCAACTTACATTTACTCTGCCACCATTTACCCAACTCCCGAGTGTGGATGCCTCTGAATTTCAAAGTTCTAAATACTTGCTTGTGTGGGTGCGCTTGAAGAACTTGAAGTTGGGTGCAGCACTCGGTCAATAAAGAGATCCAGCCAAGGCAACAAGGAACAGAGGCATTCTAATTTGGGATCATTCCAAGGTGCAGAACCTCTCTGAAGACAGGAGTTGTTACAACAAATGTCAATAACCCTGGATCCTGGTTAGATGATAAGACTTTGTCTCTTCTCAGATTCCGTCTCTTCACTATCCTCCTTCCTCTGCAAGCACTTTCTCAAACAACAGATGGTCTTTTCTCACACTGCCCCATTGCAGGCTAACATCAGTCAGCTCTGGGCACAGCAGCAGTCTCTGACCTGGTTCCAACAAAGCCCACCAACAGTGTCCATGGCTCCCTGCTTGGTCAAAATCTCAGCAGACTCTCAGCAGCAGCTTCTGGCCTTCTATCAGTAGCTGAGCAGCTGCTCCTGGCTTGGCCAGAGCTCCTCAAAACAATCTCCACTCCCTTGACAAGGATTGCAGCTCCTCACACACAAGATCGAACCCACCACATGCTCTCCCTGCATCCCCAGGAAGAGGAAGTCTGTCTGTCTGTCTGTCTCTCTCTTCCCCAAGGCCTCAGAAGAGTTGTAGTCTCCAAGGCTGGACTGCAGCATTCAGGATCTTCCCAACTGGAACACTCTCAATTAAGTTCAAAGGTCCCTCTAATAGAAGGTGCCTAAAGAATTAAGGTTTAAAGTACATATCAGGAAATTAAGGGTATAACAATTACAGTGGTGTTTTAATCATCCCCAAAACAAGCATTTCAAATCCAAATTCAGAATTGAGGTTAAAATCCAAACCTGTTTAAATCTAATGTGCAGAGTCAAGGCACCCAAATAATCTTAACTCTTCCCTGTAGTGTTAATATGTAATACAGGAACTATTATGGCAGAAGCATTTCAGTGTTTATGGTTCCAGATTAGAATAAACTGATTTTGAAAGACAAACTAATAGAGAGGGTCTGGAAGAAAGATAGACATCTCATTGTTTGTCACATTGAGCTTGAGGTGGTGGCAGGACATCCAGAATGACATGTCAGAAACACAGAGAGATATGTGAGGCTAGGCAAAGGGAACAACTCATCGTTGGAAAGGTAGATTTGGGAGTTATCTGTATTCAGACAACAGATGAGATCAAATGAATGGATGACACTATCCATGGATAAATTAGAGACAGAGAGGAACAAAATGGTTCTGGGAGAGAGTGTGTCTGTCCATAGAATAATTACATGCATCATGTCCCCTTTTGTTGCTCTCTTTAATAGCCTTCAATGTTCACAGAACATTTTGAAATCTGAAGTTTTCTAAAATTGGATTGTCATCTTATTTGCTTATGGTCCACACCGTGATGCTGAATGCTTATATTCTAGTATTCTTTCCATCTCTAAGCCATTTTTCAGGTAATTTCTTCATGTGCCAAACATCCAGACCTCTGCTGGTCCCTGACAGGATGAGTTTCTTATCTATTTCTGCTTCTTCTGGTATGGAAAAGCTAGTTCACACAAGGCATATATCTAGTTTCAGTTCAAACACTAACAGCCACTGAATGGTCCAGTAAGACCTAAGTCACATTGGCTTAAAATTTTTATAATGTTCTAATTGACACCACTGTGATTACTGAGTTTGTGACCCTTTTTCTCCAGCAGCAATTTATCCAGCTGTGGTCTAAAATGAGTTAATAAAGTGAGTCTGTAACACTCACTGATTTCATTTTGGCAGGTTGAAAGCAGAATCCTCTTGGAGATGATAGTCGTATAAATTAGTCACTCTGACATGATGCTTTGCATGAAAGTTCTATTTAATTCACACTGTTGAATTCACTCTGACGTTTGTAAATATCAGATCTCACACACTACTTCTCAGAGACAGAAATATTCATGTACTGCAAAGCTTATATAATTATTTTCCATAAGTCTTTTTTAAAATCTGACTTTAACATCATATCTCAGACTATTTATAGCAGATGTTGAATAGGGATCTGCTATTTAAATAAAAAACATTACCCATTGCTTTAGTAGAATCACTTTTCATCTGAAATTAACAATTGCACCACTTATCACAGCAAGGAATCCCTTTTTGCTAAAAATAATAGAAAGGGACATGCTGTACTCCAACATTGTATATTGATTCATTTGGAACAAACAAATTCAAAATGTCTGCAATGCAGACTTACACTAATTACATTCTCTGCTGTAGTCATAGTTCATTTTTTTTCAAGTTAGAAAATAAGTCTCAGCATTAAATGGCATTTCTGACAATTTCCCATTGGGTTCCCATATAGTTTTAAAAAAAGAAAAACAATGGAAAGTATATAAGATATTGAGACCTTAATCAAATATTTAAAAAATAGACAAATTACAACAGATGTTAAGATTTTTAAAAGAAATTGAGTTCATTTATATTTGCTACAATATGCATATTTCCTCCTAACTCAAGAAACTAGAGCCCTGATCCAGCAAAGCTCTTTAGCACGTGCTTCACTTTAAACAAGTGAGTAGTCCCAATGAAGACAACGATCTCAGTAAGACTACACACTCAGTCACCTCTACATTTTTTCTGACATTTCCCTGTACATGGTTAGCTAATGAAAAATTGGTGGAAAGTTCAGATGTTTTATTTTTCAATGACATATTATTTTTCATGAGAAGTGATTAATTTCATGTTTTCTGTGAAATCCATGAAAGTATGCATATCATTCTGAACAGACCTGGGTGAATTCTGGGAAAATGTGTCTGTCTATATTCACGGATTCCATCTACCAATTTGATTCCATTGTGTTCATGCCCCTTTTCATTTGCTGTTCATGAAAATAGTACATATTTTTTTCGTTCAATTATATTTGGGGAATGTCTGTTCTTCATATTGTGCATGATTATAAAACCCATCTAAATGTGCACAAAGATAGTGGTGGATGAACAAGACTACTTGTAATTGGGTCAAAAGGAGGTTTAAATCCGAGTCCTCTCATTCTAAAAAGCACAAATTTCTACAGTGTGAGCTATTATTACATCTATTAGCTGGCTGCTACAGTGTCCTCATAAACCTCTTCTGTAGATCAGCCACAAGAGGGGAGGAAAGACCCACAATCTCTTAAAGTTGGTTACATACTCCTCATTGCTATTTACTTATGTTCCTGTTTTAAAAGTTGTGATAATTCAATCAGGGAGGAAAAACAACATGTGAATTAGGCAAACAGTTACACAACATCAATAGCATAGAATCAAATTCCCCAGCACGACCATCATCGATTTCAGTGCCAGAAGTGACCATTGACATCATCTAGTCTGACCCCCCTCTATAACACAGGCCATAGAACTTCTCCAAAATAATTCCTAGATCATATCATTTAGAAAGACATCCAATCCTGATGTAAAAAGTGTCTGTCATGGAGAATCCACGACAACTCTTGGTAAATTGTTCCAATGGTTAATAACTCTCACTGTTACAAATTTATATTTTATTACCAATCTGAATTTGTCTAGCTTCAGCTTCCATCCATTGAATCATGTTATACCTTTCTCTGCTAGACTGAAGAGTCCCTGATCAAATATTTGTTTCCCATGTTAGTGTTTATAGGTTGTAACCAAGTCACTCCTTAACATTCTTTACGTGAAGCTAAATAGTTTGAGCTCCTTGTGTCTATCATTATGAGACATTGTTTTCTAATCCTTTAATTGTTCTTGGGGGCTCTTCTCTGAATCTCCTCCAAATTTCAACATTCTTCTTTAATTGTGGACACCAGAACTAGACACATTATTCCAGCAGAGGTTGCACTGGTGCCAAATACAGAGGCAAAATAATCTCTCTACTCCTACTTGAGACTCCCCAGTTTATGCATCCAAGGATTATGTTAACTCTTTTGGCCACAGAACCATACTGGGAGCTCATGTTCAGATATTTATCCCTCCCCACAACCCAATCTTTTTCAGAGTCCCTACTTCCCAGGATAGAGTCCACGTTCCCATAAGCATGGCTACATTCCTTATTCCTAGATGTATATATTTACATTTAGCCATATTAAAAGTCATATTATTTGCTTACACCCAGCTCACCAAGCAATCCAGATCACTCTCTATTGGTGACCACTTCCCCAATTTTCATGTCATCTGCAAATTTTATCAGTGATTATTTTATATTTTATTTCAAGGCGTTGATAAAAATGTTAAATAATGTAGGGCCAAGAACTGATTCCTGTAAGACCCCAATAAAAACACATATGCTTGAGAATTCTCTGTTTAAAATTACATTTTGAGACCTATCAGTTAACCATCTTTTATACCATTTAATGTAAGGTATGTTAATTTTTTACTGTTCCAGTTTTTTAATCAAAATATCATGAAGTACAAGTCAATAGAAGTCTAAGTATATTACATAAACACTATAATCATCATTAGCCTAACTTGGAATCTCATAAAAAAAGATATCAAGTTAGTTAGATAATATCTGCTTTCCATAAATCAATGCTGGGTGACATTAATTATATTACTATCCTTCAATTCTTTATTAATCAAGCCCCATATTAGCTGCTCCATTATCTTGCCTGGGATTGATGCCAAGCTGACATTGATAGGCCATCCCAAATACCCTTTTCAAATATTGGCATAACATTAACATTTTTCAGTGTTCTGGAACTTCTCCAGTGCTTGAAGACTTGTTAAAAATCAACATTAACGGTCCAACAAGTTCCTCAGCCTGCTCTTTTAAAACTCTTAGATGCAAGTTATCTGGACCTACTAATTTTAAAATGTCTAACTTTAGTAGATGCTGTTTAACATCCTCCTGAGATATTAGTGGAATGGAAATACTGTTCACATCATCATATTATGAGTCTTCATAATTTGTTTTTCAACCTTAAACTGCCTAAATCATCCTCTCTTCCTGAACCCCGCTGCCTCATTCATTACACACATTCCAACTTCCAATATGTGAGGCAGGGGTCCTTCAGACAACAGCCCTGTTCTCTACAGAACTATGATTAATTCCCAGAGTACGGTCCATCCAGCACACTGAATGCTGAATCTTGTGGAAAAAATAGTATGTGATCCTGTAAATAAAGACTGTCTCATAATACATACATGCATGAAGACTGTATTAAGATTGTAAAGGCAACCTTAATTCTGGCATTTTCTAATTTTTGAGTGCTTGATTTTACAACCTTAAAGATTTTTTTAACATATTTGTATGTGTATACTATATAGTCTAAATTTAGGTTCATAATCAGAATAGGATGTCTGTATTAGTCCTTTATCCATCAGATAGACATCAGCTGTTTCCCAGTGCCTTTGATTTCACCTCAGGCCTTTAAATACCCCAGCTGGCTCTGTCTGATTGATAAAGGACAGCTATAAAGGACCCTATTGCTTAATTAGCACTTTTATTACTATATTCAGGGAAATAGGTTTAATGTAAATACATTTAAGGTTTACTTAGGAAAAATTATAAGAAGAAAATCTGCACATGTGGATTTTGTCTTGTTTTACTTCTAAGGCCAACCCCATTTGATGTGTTCTATGAAATGCTGAGATATGTATTACCCTAAGATTGAACTCTCTGGCTAGTTAACATTGCTATTCCAGTCAAGAGATTGTTGCTGAATAGTTGATTAATTCTGTTTAAAGTCATAATTATGCCTTTTTATATTACTTGTGGTGATGCTTTTTGTATGAAATTCATGTTACTTTGTTATACCTCAAATACATTTAAAGAAGATCTCCTAATTGTAGAGTACAAGCATATTATTCTTGTCATTCCTACTGCATAGGAACTTCCAAGTATTATAAAGCCAATTACAATGGCTAAGTGAGTTGTTCACAGTTCTGAGTTATTGAGTTTTTTGACTTAGCTAAAGAAAGTAGATACTGCATAGGATAATGCACCAGAATACGTCTGCAACTCCTCTAACGCTGTTTAATTAAGAGCAAAAATTCTTCTCAATATTATGATACATAGCTTATAAGGAAAATATGGGATTTTCTCCTTCTTTCACAATTCTCTTTAAAGATTAGGCTAAAATTTAAATCTTTACTAATCTCAGACTTTTATTATGTGATTATGACACTAGAACAAAGCAGATCCAAATGTACTTACTGAAGTTTCATAGTATGCTAATTTGATCTGAAATATTTTTATAAATTTGTAAAATTATTTTAAAGAAAGAAGACACTTTTCTTTACCTTTTTTCTTCTTGGTGTGTGGCTACTAATGCTGTATATTCCTATAGGTCAGTTACATTCCTTCTTCCTCCAAATCGAGCCATATTAATCAAAGCCAGAGAGAGAGAGAGAGGATAGTCTTAATTGTGTCTAGAGTCCTTCAGATGTTCTGGTATATTGGAGGCAGAGATTATCACTGAAAAGCTAAGGTCAAAAACCAAATATGTAACAGGCAAAGAAGGAAACTGAGCATATGAAGTGTCAAAGTTAGAATCAGGACTCACAATTTGTCAGACCACTCTGTTTTATTAGCGCAGCACTCCGCCAATAACACCCAGATAATGTGAGTGGCCATGCAAGACCCAAACAGTCTTATTTATACAGATAAAAGAGCAGGAATTAGACAAAGGGACAAAGAAAGCAAAACAGTAAAATTCATCTGGGGCACAGCATGCATATCCTACTTCCTTACTAACTCTTATCGATCTAACGCTAATACTTCATCAATTGCCCTTGGTGCAATTGTTCTATGTGAATGTCTGTATTCCTGACACCTGGATTGCAGCATTCCAACAGTTTTGCTTAAAGGTACAGACAGCATTTCTTTAATCCTTTCTATTTTCACAATATAATTCATTCTACTTTCACAGAAGCAAGAACATCTGCATGCACTGGCAGTATAGAACAACTGCTAAAAACTAACTAGTTACTCTGAGGGTATGGCTACATTTGGAATTTCAAAGCGCTGCCCCGGCAGCGCTGCGGGAGCGCTGCCACGGCAGCGCTCTGAAGTGTGAGTGTAGTCAGAGCGACAGCGCTGGGAGAGAGCTCTCCCAGCGCTGCATGTAAACCACATCCCTTACGGGTGTAGCGTGCAGCGCTAGGAGCCGCACTCCCAGCGCTGCTGCCCTGATTACACTGACGCTTTACAGCGCTGTATCTTGCAGCGCTCAGGGGGGTGTTTTTTCATACCCCAGTTGCAGCGCTGTAAAGTGTGAGTGTAGCCAAGCCCTGAGTTCAGATTCTTTGTAGAACTGAAGTTCCTATGTAGCAGGGCAACCACCTGCTCCAGCCTGGAAGCGGTTGGAAAAGCCCTGCAGAGGGCTGGGGCTGGGTAAGGTAAAACCCTGACTGATTGAGGGAAGTGGCTGCAGCTGGGGCCATGCCACAAACTAAGCAGCAGGGCCTTATAAGAAGGCCAGGAAAGCCAAAAGGAGGTGTCCCTCTTTCTGTTTGTAGAGGGAGAAGGGCCTGGTTGTAGGGAGCTAGACACAAGGTTCCTGAATGAAGCAGGGCTGGGGAAAGGCAGAGGAGCTGGGGAGCTCTAGCCTGGAAAGACCCAGGCTGTGGCCTAGGATTGGGCTAAAAGGTACTGGGGGTTGCAGAGGGCAGCCCAGGGGTAGGCCAAGGCAGCAGGTCCAAACCCTCCTTGCCAGTGATGAGTAGGCTGATATTGCAGTCTGCCCCAGGGTGTGGGGCTAAACAATGACTGATAGTAGCCATATACTGAAGTAAGGTGGGGATAGAGGGCAGGGGTTTCCCAGGGAGGGGAGACCCTAAGAGAAAGGACTTACTGCCAGGAGGCAGCACCCCATGTAAAACAGCACCGGGTCCAGGGAGGGACATGGGGGCCAGAGGACAGGAGGATCACCAGCCTGCAGAGGGTGCTCTGGAATTCGAACTGAGCTAATTCCCAGAAGTCACCATCAGGAGGCACTGCAGGGGTGAGTCCACTCATCTACATCCTACCAGCCTGCTGCACTCCATTCAAATGTTCTGGAGAGATGAGATTAAGTCATAGATTGATCAGGTCTAGGAAACATCTGCCTCTCTGGAACAGTAGAGAGAGAGAAGGTGGGTGAGGTAATATAGTTTATTGGACCAACTTTCATTGATAGAGACAAGTTGACAGCAATGTGAAACACTGGCAGTAGCAGAGAATGAATACATTCCCAAATATACCACAGTTCATTGGGCTGAACCAACATAATCAATGTTGTGGCATTTTCTTCCTCCTTGAATATTAATAGGGCAGCAGCAGTAATAAATAATCACTTCTTTTTTTATAGAAAGGCCCAGAGGGGAAAAACTTCCAAAAAAGCACTGGGAAAACCAGTCATTATTTGTGTAAAACACCGTCCCTGTGCTAGGGGTGGTATAGGGACTGTGCCTTTCTAGTGTTCTTGTAGTTTCAAGTCACCTGAAGAGGCTGAGGGAAGGGAGGCTTTGACAAGAAATGGATGTGTAGGCCTGGCCTCAATCTAAGTTTGTCTTTCTGGAGTAGCCCTGATTGCTCCCCTAATAGTACTGTAGCTCAACACCAGTGCTTACCAAGGGCTATGCCTCACAGGTCTGATCTAACCCATAACCCATGTATTCTAAATGCACCACAGACAAATAAAGAGACAATATAGCTGCCCCTCTGAGCTGACAATTAGATCTAGTTGAAAAAAATGGATAACTGTTTTCTGTGGAAAATTGGGTTTTCTACTAAATGATGGTTTTCATGAAAAGTGTCTGCTTTCCACATAAGAGTTCTATTTTCATCAAAATATTTCAGCCAAAATCCAAAAGATTTGGCTGAAAATGGAAATTATAGTATTTCATGGGAGATGTAGTTTGCTCCCTTGTTCCCATTCCCCGCTATGGACCGACATCCCCAGCTAGACTACATCTTCAGCATGCACCACATTCAGGGACACTATGAAGAACAGTCTCCCTTCTTCAGGAAGAGAGATCGTGATGAATGATGGCAGAAGTAGTACAGCTGGGGACCCTGACCCACAGAAGAAAATGGGGGCAAAGGAGAAAACTAAAACTCCAATTTTTGATTGAAATATGTTTGTTTTCCTGTTTTAATAAAAAAAAAATCTCAAAAGGTTTTTTTTTTTATTGTTTGTTTCTGTCAAAAAAAATACCAGGTTGGTGGGCATGGGAGAGAGAGAATGACCAGCTTTAATCTATATAAACACACTTGGCAGCAATACTGGTGCCAGGTCTGAGAGAAGGCAACTTCTACCTTTCCTGTCTCAGCCCCCATCTCTACTGCCATAGTCTCTGTGGGTGTTGCAGAAGCAAGGAATAGCTAGGGTGATGGAAACCCCTGGCATCATCACCTCCTGTCACTGATGGAAACATCTGCTGCAACACAGGTGTGCAGAGGCCTTTGGGGTGGCAGTATTCACTAGCCTGTCCTGCCTCTAATTTACACTGGTGTAGCTGACTCAAAGGAGCCATAGGCCACCATGAATTGAGTTCATATTTTCTAGAAGGATAAGAGAAAACAAGTGGGAAAAATAAAGTGCTGCTTTGGGGCCAGTGATACCAGTGTTGGACATGTCTCAGAAAGGCAGATTTTGATCTCTCCCACTGCTCATTTTTTGTTTTGTGGGACTTTCCTATCGCCTCATTCATTCCATACCATAGTTCATTAATTTAGGTCCACTGCATGGTTGTTTGGGGGGCGGGGGAAAGAAGAAGATTTAAAGGCCCTCCACTCTCCATACTGAAAAATGGCCCCTCTCTGTCAAGACAGATAGAAAGTTCAATTCCATGTAGATGAAGCATCTCCAAATGACTGAAAACATGAAATGGCATTAATTCAAGTCAAATTAAGAGATCTTCTTCTTAACCAAATAAGTCCTGCTCTCTCAAATGATTGCTTCATGCTCTCTAAGGTGGTGCGGCCATCTGCTCCAAATGGCTACCACCTTGCAAGAATCAGCTTCAATTTTTCCCCAGTGAAAGCAGTATAGAAAAGACCGTTTGGAAGACCTAAAATACAATGGATGGACAATGTCAACAGAAACCTGAACCTCACAGGCATTCTTCCCCTGGAATGTGCCAGATTTGGCTCAGGACAGAAACCATGGAGGCATGTTACACATTCAGTGGTCTTTACACTGTCCACATGACAGCACAAGAAGTAATCTAATCAGTACACCCACCACCCACAAATCTGCAGTAAGAAAGACTGAAAGAATAACTGGCTTTTTACCTATTTATTATAATTTTATTCCTGCTTTTTCTTTTGTTGTTAATTTTCCTTAAATTCCACCACTTACTCCCTATTTAATTTCCAAGGTCATCTTGGTGTGACAGTAAACACTTGTAGAGACTATATATGGAAGAGTGTAGGCTCAACAAATGCAACAAGCTTTATTTCAGCATTTAATATCCACCTTTAAATATTTCAGTATGAGAAGCGAATTTTGCAAAAATATTGCTCTCCACTTCTTACTGAGACTGGTAATAGCCATGAGGAGCAAAATGCAAATTTTTCCTACTGGTGCTCCCAACTGCAGACAGGCCAAGTAATTTTTCTGGTTTTACTTTGTGTGCAATTTTTCAGACAACTTTATTATTAAGGTTACTTCATTTACACTGGAAGTTATAACCATTTAAAACATCTGTGCTTTCTAATCCTGTAACACTTGAGTGGTCTATTCCTAAAGCAAGCAATCGCTTCAGGATGTCACTGGAACATGAGAAAATATTAACTGCTTGAGGGTTGCCCAACAATCCAGGTGGAACACATTTGTCTTGCCACTGAGTGTACCAGCGATGTCCAAAGTATTCCTTGACCCTCAGTTCTATCAAACATACCAGACTCACTACATATTGTATTTATTTATTTCCCTTCCATTTCCATATATTCTTCTCTGCTCCCACAATGTATAAAATGACTGTCACCTCAAACTTGGTGCACTATGCCCACCCTCACCTCGTTCAAATCCCTCCTACAGGGAATGTCTGCAGAGGGGGGAAAAAACCCTGTGGCTGTGATTCTCATAGCCTCAGTCAACTGATTTGAGCTAGCAGGGCTCATGCTGTGGGGGTGAAAACAGTAGTGTAGATGCTCAGGCTTGAGCTGGAGCGTGGGCTCCAGCCTCTCTCCCTCGCCAGGTTTCAGAGCCCAAGCTCCATCTGAGCCCACACATCTACATAGGACGGGAAGGGATGCAACACCATGCTCTGAGTATTTCTAGCCTCTGTTTGTCAAAAGCAGATGACAGGGCATGGATAACTTGATAATTGCCCTGTTGTGTTCATTCCCTCTGAAGCACCCGGCATTAGCCACTGTCACAAGACAGGATACTGGTTAGATGGACCATTGATCTGACCCAGTGTGGCCATTCTTATGTGCCTGCACTGCTACTTTTACCCTTGCAAGGATACTTTTACATCAGTTGACACAGGCTCTGAGACTTGCTGCCATGGGTCTTTTTTTGCTGTGTAGATATAACCCACAAACCTCCTGGGTGTGGTGTTCTGTCCTAGCTAGTGGCACCAAGGCAACTTAACAAGAGATTAATGAGTCCGCTCTACAGCCTTAGCTAACAGACATATGGCTTTTAGCTCATGCAATAGAGGTTCATGCATTTAGCTCCAGAGGTCCCAGGTTCACTCCCACCTGCCGATGACCCAGGTCTGTCGGTGTTACATAGACACCCTAAGACTCGCTTCTTCTATGACATTCAGAAGCACTCATCCAGCCTAGATCACTTTTCCACCTCAACATTATATAAGAGAAGAAGAGTGAGAGATTATCTAACCTAACAATCTAATCTAAATCTCCCAGTACTTCTGATTGTCTGTATCTCTATCTTTTAGAGCCTGATCCATCAAAGCACAAAAGGACATACCTAACTTTAAACACATGAGTATACCCACTAAAGTCAGTGAGAAAACTCAGATGGTTAATGCTAAATGCATGCTCAAATACTCTGTTGGACTGGGACCACAAACTATAAACTTCTTGGTCCAGGAAGCAGGGCTGACCTTAGGCATAGGCAGAATAGGCAGCCGCGTAGGGCCTCACTCTGCCTGGGGGCACCACTCTGCAGGCAGCCCAGACAGTGTAGAAGCAGGGCTGCTGGGTTCTCTGGGTGCTCTAGAGAGAGCCGAATGCAGCACAGTCTGAGGAATGGGATTGGCTGCTGGGGTCTCTGGGAAGGGGAGGAGGTAGGGTTGGGAAAGGAGCTCACCTGTGAGTGTGACTCTTTTCCCCCGGCTGAGGTGAGGTGAGGCAGGCTCTGTGGCTCTGGAACCAATATCCTTTGTTGTCGCCCATAACATCCATTCTTCTCCCCCCCGCCCCATGTAGCACCCCCTCCTTTCTCCCTCCTCCCCAGGAGCACCCCTCTCTCTCTCCTCCCTCCCCTCTGTCAGGGCTGGGTTGGGTGAGGTGCTGGGGGGGGGGGAGGCTGGCTACCCGACTGCTGAGGAATGAAAGTGAAAGTAACTCACTTCCTGGGCAGGCAGCCAGAATTGGAATGTCACACAGGGCTTGGCTGGGGTTAGCCAGATGTGTGAAAAATCAGGATACGGGATTGGGGTACAGTGATCAAATATCCCTATTTTATAGGGACAGTCCCAATTTTGGGGTCTTATTCTTATATAGGCTCCTTTTACCCCCCCCCACCCCCACCCATCCCTGTCCTGATTTTACACACTTTCTGTCTGGTCACTCTAGGTGGGGGTAATTGGTGCCTATATAAGACAAAGCCCCAAATATCGGGACTGGCCCTATAAAATCAGGACATCTGGATCTGGCCACCCTAGCTGGGGAGCGCCTCTCCCCCGGGCTGGCAGCTGCCAGATATCCATCTCATCCGGGGGGAGCTGCACAGGGCAGGATGAGCTGCTGTGGCTCCATGGGTGCCCCGTCCCTGAGATCAGATGCTGTGCTAACTTCACCATGGTCTGTTGGGCTGGCGGCGGTGCCCATTGGCGTGTGATTGGACCTGAGGGTTTGCTGCTGCTGTTGCCACTCTGCACCCCAAGAGGTGGATTTTGGGGTCCTGCAGTTTTCCACCTCTCTCCTCCTCTACTGCAGCTGTTGGACGAGCAGGCTGGGGGGTGAGCCAAGCATGAAAGCAGTACTGTGTTGCCATTTAGATTGTCATTTAAAACTTTGTTTGCCAAAAATTCTTGCTAACAATCCTGAATCCAATTTCAATATTTTTTTTTTTAAAAATCAATATCTTAGCCAAAAACAGAAAATTAAGTTGTTGACAATTATTAGTGACAGGTTTGGTTTGAGGCAGGGAGTGGGTCAGTTTTCATCAGAGAAACAAAAAATGTTGACTGACTTTCCTATAGCCTGTTACTCTGATAAGAGCCCTCCAACAACTGTAATATGCTCATCTCCTTACTAGTGTATAAAGCAGGGTTCGGCAACCTATGGCACATGTGTCAAAGGTGGCAGGTGAGCTGATTTTTGATGGTATGCAGCAACAGGCTGAGCAGCTCAGCCCATCACTGCTCTGGGGTTCCGGCTGCTGCCCTATTGTCAGCTGGAATACCAGCCATCAGCCCCACTCAGCACCTGCTGCTGGCCTGGGGACCCCCAAGAAACCCCAGGCTGGCAGTGGGCTGAGCAGGCCAGTTGAACCACTCAACCTGCTGTCAGCCTGGGGTTCCATTCACTCAGCCGGCAGCGGGCTGAGTGGGCTGGTGGCGGGCTGAGCGGGCTGGTGGTGGGCTGAGCAGGGCCGGTGGGGGGTTGAGTGGCTCAGTCTGCTGCCAGTCTGGGGTGCCAGCAGCACTCAGCCTACTGCTACACCGGGGTTCTGGCTGCCGGCCCCTTGCCAGTCAAGAGCTCAGCTGCCAGCCCCATTCTGCCTCCTGCCAGCCTGGGTGAGCAGAATCTCAGGCTGGTAGAGGGCTGGGGGTGGGGGGGCTGGCGGCCGGGATCCTGGCTGGCAGGAGTTGGTGGTCAGAACCCCAGACCAGCAGCGGGCTGAGCAGGGTCTGGGATCCTTGTCTAGGGTTCCAGCCACCAGCCCGCTGCCGGTTTGGGGTTTCATTTACTCAGCTGGCAGTGGCCTGAGCAGGGCCAGTGGCCAAGACCTCAGATAATAACAATAGTTTATTTATATAATATAGACATAGAGAGAAACCTTCTACAAACATTAAAACGTATTACTGGCACGAGAAACCTTAAATTACAGTGAACTTGGCACACCACTTCTGAAAGGTTGCCGACTCCTGGTATAGAGTGACCATATGTTGTACTAAGATTCACCTGCTTTTTTTTTCCCCTGTGAGTCAGTATAACTTTCGCCAGCCCAGAAGTTGGGCAGCCAATGTTTTACGTTTTCACAATGTTTTCTCCAACTTTCATAAAGTAAATACATAGTTAATATGAGTTAAAAAGGCCAGGGACACTTCTTTGTGAAGAATCTGTACAGCAGATCATGCCCATAGACGATCCAGAAAAGAAATTTGAGGTTGATTTTTTTAATGTTGTGATGGATAAAGCAGTATCTGCTGTTGATGAAAGGTTTAATACCTTGCAAGTACACCATGAACAGTTTGGATTTTTGTATGACATAACTAAATTCAACGAAATAGGAAAACAAGAGCAACTAATGACAAAGTGCAAGAATCTAGAGAGCCTCTTGAAGCACGGTGATAGTTTTGATTTAAATGGACTTGAACTGTACGAAGAATTGAGTACACTGTCATCAATGTTGCCACATGCAAAATCGGTGATGGACATTGTACAGTTTATTCATACTCACAAACTTGTTGACATATATCCTAATGTGTACATTGCCACTTGTATTCTACTGACAATTCCTGTAACAGTAGCATCAGGAGAACGGAGTTTCTCAAAACTAAAGCTCATTAAAAACTATCTCCGCTCTACAATGAGTCAGGAACACTTGACTGGTCTTGCTATTCTTGCGATCGAACAAGACACGACTTTGTCTTTGTCATATGATGACATTATTACTGATTTTGCAGCCAAAAAAGCCAGAAAGATTGCTTTTAATTAAAAACAAATCTTTGTTTCAATACCTCTTCATATAAATTTCCAATAAAATTTTGATTAAAAAAAAAATATTATTTGCATCATTCTGTCATATCAGAATTTTTTTCTATAGTGATGCTTCTTTAGTGCTAGTCCATCAGCATTACAGTGTGCTTAATTAAGTTAAACTGGTTTTAATAATGTGAATGTGGCAAGTTTTCCAATACTATAAGCTTATATTTGTGTTGCTAAGAGCAGATCAGGCACAGCACCAGTTTAATAATCTCACCTAGGGCACCATAAATCCTAAGGCCGGCCCTGCCAGGAAGTGTAATTATTTGTTTTGTACGCTATCGAAAAGATTGTTAAGGATTAAATAATAAAATATTAATTAAGTGCAGGCAATTTTTATAAGCACAAAGAGTCCACCTTTAAAAATGTGCCCTTCAATATCCAGTTATAGAGCAGATTCAAAAGAAAAAATAATTCTGAAATTCTGGGACAGCAAAAAACAGGGAAAGGAGATTTTTTTGCCAAAATGGTCCCAAAACAGATTTAAAATCTTAGCATCACTTTCAGCTATGTCATTTGCATGCAAAACCATGTGTTGGGCCTAGTACAGAGGTGTTTCAGATGATATATTACTGACCTTGTGATCTCACATGATTGTGGCTAGAGCTCATTGGAAAACATCGATGAAAAATATGGTGACAAAATTCTGGGGAAAAATATGGAAATTTTTTTTCTTCCATTTTTTTTGGACCAGCTCCAATTGTGACCAAAAGGTGTGGTCATTGTACTATTATACTTAGGGATTGATACTGCAAAATTCCAAGAGCTTCCAAGAAACTGTTGAGCACCCCTTATTCCTATTAAAGTGAACGGGAATTGAGGGCACCAGTATGTTGCTGGATGAAGCCCTTAGTTTACAAAGTCTCCAACATTACTTCTCTGTCATTTACAGCTTTCTCAAAGTTCAGCATCATGGTTTTTCATTTCTTTATGCAAGCGACTCTAAAAGCTTGAATTTAAGATGCACTATTGGTTTTTAAAGTCTCTCTCTATATACTTCCTAAGAGCATCATAAATCTTCTTTGCCCTTTTAATGGTGTTTTTCTTATGATCACTAATGACCCAATAGTTACTATAATATTCAGGAATCACTCTGGGCTGTAAAAGCTTCAAAGAGAGACTCTTTAGTCAGTGACAAGTTGCAACTGTCTCTTGCATAATAGACCACGGTGGAGTGGGGGCAGGAGGGGTCTCGAGTGCAGCTCCCCAGACTTCATGTTTCTGAACTAAACCACTGAAAACATACAGTTCCCAATACCACTGGTATTACCTTCCCCTTGTCACTTAACACATCTCACCCATTTTTTATTTTAGGCCTCTAGAACTTTTTAGGAGGGTGAGCTCTTACTATTATATTATAATCAGAGCATTAGTAATTTGAAAGATTTCTCATATGTGTCAGTTCTAAGCTCCCACAATCAATTGTTCAAAACGTCCCAATTTAGGGCTGGAATTTTCAAGGCATGGTCTCCCGTGAATTGTTTTAGCCTGGGGAAATTTGAGAACAAAAATGGTTGTCATTTGAGATTAGGAAGAGAGTGATATTATATTATCTATATATTTCAGAAAGTTCTGGGAACATCTCCAGTATTGAAGGGGGTAGACAGGTTAAATTTAGTATGGAAACAACTTTCTTTGAGGAAAGCCATTCAGTGTTCTGGAGAAACAGGTTTGGACCTGATGGCGTTATGAGCCTTTGAAAACTGCACTTTGAGCATGTGCGTTGTTAAGGTTTGTTTTAGCACATATTAGCAATGCTCAGAGTGTATTTGGTGTAACATGTATATGCATGCACAGAATCAATTCTTTGTTCATCTTTTGTGCAACACAGATACATGCATTCCAAAATGGGCACGAAGCCACGCACATTTTATAAGGTCTGTGTATCACTGAATTAGCTGTGTCACAAGAGCTCTGTTTCATTCATGGCACATTTTTCATCCTGCCTCATTCATTGTGGAAAGATTTTACAGGCTCCATCTTTCTGCCATCTTGCGAGTAGCACACAGTACTACAAAATGTATATATATATATATGTCTCTAAAATTGCAGAAAGAAGTGTCTAATACTATATTTTGTGTCATTTGAGAAATAGTACATAATCATGCAGTCATGAATATGCACCAGAAGAAAGAGTTAAACTTATGCATACAATTTAAACTTTGGCACTTTTTGTGTTATTAGCATTTAACCATCTAACCTTCATGTTCTTTTAATGTGGTCTTTTTGTTTTTTCTACTGTTGCACTTTCCTGAACACTTTGGCAAGGTGTGGATGGCACTTCATGAATAAAATGATTACTATATTTCTTTCTCTATCTCTTTACTTCCCTTCCTTCTTTACTTTTCTGCTCCCTTCCACTGGTTCACAGATGTTATCTAGAAGCTCTGTGTTCTTGGGGAACCAGTGCACAGCCTATCTGATACACAAACAACCTTCCCCTCCCTCACCAGCCTCTGCTTGAACCAAAGCCGATCAGAAGAAAGACTTACAAAAAGCAATGAAAAGGCAGTGGGAGATACACCTAAACGCCTCCAGACAAGAGTCACAGGATTAAGGAAATTCCCCTAGTCTCATTTGCATCAAAGATGGGACAGGGAGGCATCTCTATTAGCATAGAGAATGGAGAACAGAGATTCTAAGACAAGAACCGCACTGAACACTGGGACCAGAAAAGCATAGAAGCACTGCATGATGGCGGATCTCTGCTCCAGATATTAATGAACCCACACCTGCACACACCCAGCTCAGTAGTTATCAGAGCAATTCTAGTAATAAATCCTTTACTGATATCCAAAATACTGCAGCTGCCTAATTGCATTGTGAGCTCCCTCGAAGGAACACCGCCCACAGCCAAGAATAATCAGTTCCCATTGTCTAGGCTGAACAAAACAACTTTGGTATACTCCTTTGAGCTACCAGTTTACCCACAAACAAATCTAGTGTTCTCCCTTGAACCATGTTCTTTCCCTACAAAAACCTTTACCCATGCTCAAGTAAGTGCTCCGATGCCTGGATCCAACATCTGCATCAGTTCCACTGGGACTTCATCTTCTCTTGACTGATTGTGCTGGCAGCTCTGCCTGTCTCCAGTGCTCCAGACCCTAGTTACCATCACCACTTGGGAACTCCAGTTGATTCAAGCTCCACGGAGTGGTGAGAACCCATCTCTCTTTCTCTCTCTCTTTCTCTCTCTCTCTCTCGGCATAGCCTTCTGACCCTGACTTGTGTGATCAGTTATGGTTTTCTAAACCTGACTTTTATAATCAAATTTAAGTTAGATTTAATATTATAACTGTTCTGTTTGCTTGGCTCCCCTTGTATGGTTATTACTTGGCAATAAATAACTTTCATGGTGAAGCTGGTTGCCTCTCTCTCTCTCCCCCTCGTGAGTGTTTTTTGGTTTCCCCATTTGTTCTGCAGCAGTGCTCCTCATATCTTAGCTAAAGATCCCTTCAGTGCCCAAATATACCGTGGGGTTTGCTCATCAAGTGGGTTACTACCAGAACAACTGTAACGTGAATGTGAGGATAGGGCCATGCTGAACCTGGGGTATATGAGGGTGGCAGCTTGGAAGTGCTGCTCGACCCAGCTTCCTCAGGCGTACTCTATTTTGGTGCAGTGTTCATGGCATATGAGGATGACAGCTTGGAGGTGCTTTTACCCAGCCTGTTGAGTCCAGGGACATATAAGGGGTCAGCTTGGGAGTGCTGATTTACCTAGTCCTTTCAGAAGCGCTCTGTTAATGTGTGAGTGTTCATCTGATTCTAGGGCTGTAAGAACCTAGGTCCTGCAGGATAGCTCCATGGGGAGGAAACTTGCAGCAGGAAGAAGTAGAGCTCCTTATGAGAACACAAGTGACACAAGCAGTACATTGATAGAAGTACAGAAGCTCACCCCCCCAACACACAGAAGAATAACCCTAATAAATGAGCATACCTCAAAGTAACAGGCAAATCTGGTAACACCGAAGCAGCAGATGATGCCACTCAGTACTGTACCAGGGCTTTCAGAACAATTAGCACATATGAATCTATAAGACTACACCAAACCCCTTTCCCACAATTAGGGCTAAAAGCAGCTGGATGGTATTATTTTTTCAGAGTTTTATACTAAATAAATAGAGCTTGAAATCAGAGAAACATACCGCATACATTCTGTATCAGAGATAAGGAAACACACAAAACCTGAATGCACAGCATGTCAATCCTAATTGTAAGAAAGCTTCTCTGAAACATACATTACTGTGCATCCATAAAGCCATATATTGAATTAAACACAGACAGCATTTAGAAGATTAATAAAATGTCAGATTTTATCTTCTTTATTTCTAAAGCCGGCAGAGAAAACAATATGATTAACTTTCTGGACTCTGTCTCTCATCAGTGAGTATTTGTATCAACCTGCCTTGATAAATTTGCATAGTTGCTCTGAAAAGCTGGACTGGTATTCGGATATCAGAAAGACTGACACTCAATTAACACATCTGGAAATTGTATGCTGATTAGAAGTAAGTGTGTATGAATGGCTTGAAACTTATAAAGAACAGAATTAGACAAAAATAAGGCCCAATCCAGTGAGGTGCTGAATACCTTCAACTTCTAATGAAGTAAATGAGAGTTGAGAGTGTTCAACACATCACCTTGCGGGGCCAAGCCTGCCAGCTTGTGAGTGGATTACTTTGGCAAGTAGAAGGCACATTTAAAATGTCAATGCACAGCCTCAGAATGCAGAAACTCTTGCAATAAACTGATAAACTCCCAATAAGGGAAAACATAGAGACAAAAATCCAAAATGAAAGATCTAAAAATAATAATTCATGAAGTTTTAAAAGCTAGGGTACAGGAGTACATACATTGTAATGATAACATTTCCTAGAACTTCAGTGTGATTTAAAACGTCTTAGCTAAATAATGTAATATAATAAAAGTCACACCAGGTTTGTGTAGAATGGGAATGAATATGAATCTGAAATACTGGGGAGAATTCCTTTGCAGTAGCCTTGCTGGAAGGCATGAAAAGAAACAATTCCCAGTTGACGTTGACAGTCACAGAACAGCTGAACATGGTGGAGCCCAAGAAGCAAGCATTTACCGATGTGATCACAGGCTGTAGAACTTTCAGACCCAGAAGGCCATTTTCCTGGAACTATGTGCAGAACTCGCCCCAGCCCTCAGCACAATGACACTAGACTGAGAGCTACCGTGATGGTAGAGAAGTGAGTGGTGATCTCTGTGTGAAAGCTTGCAATGCCAGACTGCTACTGATCAGTGGGGAATCATTTCGAAGCTGGAGGTTGTTGTGACCCAAGTATGCAGGACTATTAATCGCCTGCTAGAAAGGACTGACGCTGGGCAGCTTACAGAATAGTGACTGTTTTTTCTGCAATGGGTTTCCAGAACTGCGGTGGGATGATAGATGAGATGCATATCCCTAGCTTAGCACCAAATCACCTTGCCAAAGACTATATCAATAAGAAGAGCTAATTTTCTATAGTGCTGCAAGCACTGGTGGATTACTGAGGATGTTTTACTGATATCAATGTGGGATGGTCCAGGAAGGTGCAGATGCACATATCTTTAAGAACACAGGTCTGTTCAGAAAGCTGCAAACAGGGACTTTCTTTCCAAACCACAAAATCACTATTGGAGATGTTGAAATACCCATATTTATCCTGGGAGACCCAACTCCCGTGGCTGATGAAGCCATACACCAGACACCTTGACAACACCAAGGAATGCTTCAACAACAGGTTCAGCAGGTGCAGAATTACTGTTGAATGTGCCTTTGGCCATTTAAGATGTTGCTGGCACTGTCTACTCACACGATTAGAGTTTAGTGAAAATAATATCCCCGTGGTTATAGCTTCATGCACTTCATAATATCCATGAGGCAAAGGGGGAGAAGTTTCTGCCAGGGTGGAGGTGGATTGTCTGCATGCTTATTTTGAATAGTCAATACCAGGGCTACAAGAAGAATTCAGAGGGGAACTGTTCGGCTCAGGGATCCTCCATGCCCTATGCTCAGTGTCTGCTGCTCCAGAGGCTTGCATGATCTCTGCAAATATGTCATCCCACATCCTCTTCTTTCTCCTTACCTGGCTCAGCCACTCTGTTGGGGTGGGGGACATAATTGTAGCTGCAAAAGATACAATGCCCAGAGGTATTGAGAGTACATACTCAAGGTATATGGAAACTTACTATACTGAAATCACTCCCCTTAATCCATGCAAGTTACAAGCAGTACATTTTCATTTCAGCCTGTTATTCATAGATTGTGGTGAGAGTCCCAGCCATGGCGAATATGGCCTGGAGGATTGCAAAGCTTTTGATATAGTCTCCCACAATTTAAAGGGGTATGGGATGGATGAATGGACTACAAGGTGGATAGAAAGCTGGCTAGATCGTCGGGCTCAACGGGTAGTGACCAACGCTCTATGTCTAGTTGGCAGCCGGTATCAAGCGGAGTGCCCCAAGGGTCGGTCCTGGGGTTGGTTTTGTTCAATATCTTCCTTAATGATCTGGAGGATGGTGTGGACTGCACCCTCATCAAGTTTGCAGATGACGCTAAACTGAGAGGAGTGATAGATAAGCTGGAGCATAGGGATAGGATACAGAGGGACCTAGACAAATTAGAGGCTTGGGCAAAAAGAAACCTGATGAGGTTCAACAAGGACAAGTGTAGAGTCCTGCACTTAGAAAGGAAGAATCCGATGCACTGCTACAGACTAGGGACCAACTGGCTAGGCAGCAGTTCTGCAGAAAAGGACCTAGGGGTTACAGTGGATGAGAAGCTGGATATGAGTCAACAGTGTGCCCTTGTTGCCAAGAAGGCTAACGGCATTTTGGGCTGTATGAGTAGGGGCATTACCAGCAGATTGAGGGATGTGATCATTCCCCTCTATTCGGCATTGGTGAGGCTTCATCTGGAGCAGTGTGTCCAGTTTTGGGCCCACACTACAAGAAGGATGTGGAAAAATTGGAAAGAGTCCAGCAGAGGGCAACAAAAATGATTAGGCGGCAGAAAGAGAACAGTTCCTGCACGTGTCCGACTGCAGACCAGGTCCATATGCTGCTAGCCTCATTGCTGCAATGATGCTTGCCAAATTAATTGATGAGTGGCATGGGAAAGTGTCCTACTACACTGAAGAAATAAGACAGCCCTCCTCAGAAACCTTCAGCAATGGCTTGTAGGATACCTCCAAGAAAGCTTCCTCGGGATCTCAATGAAGGATTCACTGGCCATCCTAGTGTGCATAAACAAACTGTTCTGCAGGGTCCCTTTGTCTAACTGTGCCAGGCAATGAAAAGCAGATAGCAACTCTACCTCACTGGTTATTTCACTACTTTTTGTCAAAAATAGTAAATGAGAAGATGTGTCCCTGCAATATCAATACAAATTACATCCCTACCAGAGTTTTCTTTCCCAGCATCATATACGCCTATGCTGGAGTGTTGCGACTGGCTGGACTGCTCTTGGGTTACAAACAACTCCTGGCTCTCAGCAACAATGGATCACCCAGTCGCCTGTCCCCCCTTCTTATCCTCCTCATCTTCATCCAACACCTCATCCTCAGGGTTGCCTTTGGTAGCCCATGGCTCCAACTCCTCCAATGTATCCATAGGGCCCTTGAGGGTGGTGGTGGAGTTGCCACAGCTCCTTGTAAAAGCAGCATGTCAGCGGTGCCACACCAGAGCTACTGTTTGCCTCTGGTATGCCTGCCACAGCTCCTTCACTTTCATGCGTTACTGCTGCAGGTCCTGCTTGTAGCCCTTCTCCCCCATTCCCTGAGTGATCTGCTCATAGGTGTTGTCAAGGTTTTTTCCCCACTTTGAACTTTAGGGTTCAAGAAGTGGGGACCTGCATGATCCCTTTTAAGCTTAATTATTAGCTTAAATCTGGTACGCTGCCACCAGCCAGAAGTCTGAGTCTGGTACATCTTCTGTTCCCTCAAAACCTTCCCTGGGGAACCCAAGACCCAAAACCTTGGATCTTAAAACAAGGAGAAATTAACCATCCCCCTCTTTTTTCCCCCAGACTCTCCCCTCCCTGGGTTGCCTTGAGAGGCTTATACAGATTCAAACTCCTTGGACCTTAAAACAAAGAGGAATTAACCATCTCCTCTCCTTTTCCCCCCACCAATCCCTGGTGAGTTTAGACTCAATCTCTTGGATTCTAAAACAAGGAAAAATCAATCAGGTTCTTAAAAAGAAAGCTTTTAATTAAAGAAAGAAAAAGTAAAAATTATCTCTGTAAAATCAGGATGGAAAATGCTTTACAGGGTACTCAGATTCATATAGACTAGAGGGACTCCCCCTCACACCTGAGATTCAAAGTTACAGCAAACAGAGGCAAAAATCCTTCCAGAAAAAAGACACATTTATAAGTTAAGAAAACAAACATAAGACTAATCCACCTTGCCTGGCTATTACTTACTATTTTGAAACATGAAAGACTGATTCAGAAAGATTGGGAAACCTGGGTGTACATCTTGTCCCTCTCAGTCCCGAGAGTGAACAACAAACAAAACAAACAAAGACTTCCCTCCACCAAGATTTGAAAGTATCTTGTCCCCCTATTGGTCCTCTCGTCAGGTGTCAGCCAGGTTCACTGAGCTTTTTAACCCTTTACAGATAAAAGAGACATTAACCCTTAACTATCTGTTTATGACAGGTGTCTACATTTCTATGACTGGATCAGAGCTGTGCCTGCACAGCATCTTCTCCCTGACAGACCAAGGAGATGCATCACCTCTAGTGTACTCCAGGCAGTAGTATGTTTGGAGCATGGAGCTGGCACACTCTGCTTGGCAGGTGCTAGGTGTGCTCTCCACACCGAACAAACAGGAAATGGAGGTTCCAAAATTTGTGGGACTTTAAAAGGGTAGGGCAGTATTCCTGTGTATCTGGCACTGGTCAATGGAGTTCAAAACATGGACCAGAGTGGTCATGGCAGGGCATCGTGGTAAACCTCCTGGAGGCCACCAAAGTTAGCATAAGTAATGCAGTGTCTACAATGACTTTGCATCAACTTAACTACATCAACCTGAGTGCTATGCCTCTCATGGAGGTGGAATTATTATGTCAGCATAGCAAGAGACTTACTTCAGTGGGAGCAACACTGTACTGTAGATGCTGATATAATTAGGTTGATGTAAGTTGCCTTGCCTGAATGTGAGCTGTATCCACTTTCATTATTAGCCTGTTATGTTTTAGGGTATTATCATAGCCCTCCTCAAAGCAGCCAACACTGGCTCTAATAACAGTGGTTTTGATCAAAGTGGTCAGGAACCTGTTGTATTTGGTAGGGTAGAAGAGCTGATCAAGGAAAAAACCCACAATAACAATAAAACCTCCAAAGAAAACATCTCTTCCACACATATACACTCAAGCGTATTTTTAAAATTTCCACTCTTGCTTATGGAATTCTGAAAATTTTCAGATAGTCTGATAATTAGTCACATTTTTGAAAAATATCATTGAAATATTCCTGTGTCTCCTATCTTTCTTCTCTCCCTCGCAATTTTGATGAATATTGGAACTGAACCTATTTCATTCATCCCTGCAAAGGATGATCGAACTGGCTCTGTTTAAGGCCATCTTTATTTTTAATCTAAATTGTTGAAGGGAAGGATGCTCTTATGGATAAGGCATGTTAGTGGGTTTCAGGAAATTTGGCTTCAATTTCAGCCTCTGACTCAAACTTCCTGTGTGACCATGGGCAACTCACTTTCTTTCTGCATATCAGTTCCTTATGTGTAAACTGGGGATAATATTTCTTTTGCCAATTTTATCTACTTAGATTGTAAGCTCTTGAGAGTTGAATGGCTCTTGCTATGTGTATTAAGCAAGAAGAGGCCTTGATATCTAGATGTTACTGTAATACAAATTAACTATAATAATAAATGTGCCAGTGAAATGAAATAACAGGGAACTGAGAACAGGGGAAGCGCTTAGCTCTTGCTAAAACAAAACAGGTTTACCTACACAATGTAGGTTTGCCTATCTATGCATGTATGTATTTCTTGTGCTCCTATCACAGGGATGTTGAGGCTTCCAGAAAGAAAAGAGAAGGAAATACTTAGTACATGAATTCTGAAAGATATTTATTTCTTCTGCATGTTTCTTATGGTCCATTTTCAGTCTCAGCCCTGCCAGCTCATACATGCTAATTTTATATTGCGCATTAGAATTAAATGCCTGCAGGTTTGAAATTTTAACAACCATGAGCAACCGTATGGAACAGTATTTAATGACATTTTCAGCATCTTGTGTAGTGGATTAGGAACACCACTCCCCATATTATTAACAAGTGCTGCATATTTAATCCACCATGCACTTCACTGAAAGTTTACTCCCTCTGTGTATTTCGAATGATGGGTTTGTTTTCAAGTTGTGAATCCAGGTATGGAGCTCCTGTTCTCCTTAAATGTTGTCCAGTATTAATAAAGTGTATATGAACTTTCAATTGTATATGATACTGTTCAAATTGAAACATATCTGGAAGTTTAGCACCTGAGCCAATAGGAGATATTCCACTGATTTCAAAAAGTTTTAGATCAAGCCCTTCAAGAACGCTTATTGAAGGTTTACCCTACTTTGACCCCTTTTAAAAACTAATATAATAAAGTCAGTGTGGACAACATATACTGTTAAAAAGAGAGTCACATGAATGACTGTATAATAATTAGTTGCTTGTTCTGAAAAGCTACAGTACATTTGGGAAATAAGTATACATTAAAGTGATTGCATCATTTGTATTTTTAAAATACATTTCATTTGTGGCATCATGTCAGTGTTTAAAAGGAACACTTTTGGCCAAAATATAAAGTTGACTTTTGTCTATTTTAAGCTGATACATTTAAAAAAGAGTTTTGAGAAGCAATGAATCAAACTGAATCCTAATTTCTTGGCATTCTGGGGGACTAACATACATAAAGACAGTTACTTGCTTTGGTAAAGACTTTCAAAAGTATTCAATGTTAGAGCCTAACAACTAATTTAAAACCACTTTTATCTGGTTAATGTAAAAATCCTTTCAGTGAATATTCTGTCTGGAACATCAGCAATTAAAGATGTAGATCCTTTTATCTGATTCTCCTGACTGAAGAAGATAAAAATCACAGAGAGGCTGTGACTCTATTTTTAAATGCTCTAGATCATAGGTATCAACTTCATTGCACTGCTCTTACTAATTTTAAAAAAATCTTGAAACAGGATAATGGCTAAATTCAGAGAGGTTGCAATTTCACAGTTCTGATTTATCAATAATTTAGGGCCAGTATGTAAATGGCCCTTTTGAAAACATATAAGGGAATAAATGGGAGTCAGTACCTCTCCATCCCCCTGTGTGGCCTACTTGGATCAAAAGTCTGTGTACAGTGAGAGAGTGTAGGGCCTCCACTTCCTCCCTGGACAGATGGTTAGGGAGTAGGTGGAGCCTGTTGTGATCAGGTGCCTGGGATGGGCCACACTGAGAATGCCACACTCAGGACAGACTGCAAGAAATAAGGCAGACAATCCCCCAAACAGGTGGTTTATACTGTAATTCGATTCACCAAGCCAGTAACAAAAGAGCTTCTGGAGTACCATGCTGGTTAACCAGAAGCCAAACACAATCCCCCTTAGGCATTCCAGCCCTTGGATCCTATCCAGATAAAGAGGTCTAATACAGTGAGGGGCTAGTTCACTGTGAGTGAAGTTATTACTAATTCCAGAGGATGAGACACATATCCTCCGATCAATATGAATCTCAGATTTTACCAAAATATCATGTTGTCATCCAATCCTTAGGAAACTAACAGTATTTAATAACTTTAAAAAAAAAAAAAAAAAAAGAAGAGAATTATAAATGGTTAATAAATCACATACATACAAATGATTGCAAAGTACTTATGGCAGGTTTGTAGCAGTGATGGACTAGACCAGTGTTTCTCAAACTGGGTTCACCACTTGTGTAGGGAAAGCTCCTGGTAAGATGGGCCAGTTTGTTTACCTGCTCTGTCTGCAGGTCCATCCAATCGCAGCTCCATTGGCCACGGTTCGCTGCTCCGGGCCAATGAGAACTGCTGGAAGCAGCACAGGCCGAGAGACATACTGGCTGCAGCTTCCAGCAGCTCCCATTGGCCTGCAGCGGCGAACCTTGGCCAGTGGGAGCTGCGATCAGCCGGACCTGCGAATGGGGCAGATAAATAAACTGGCCCGGCCTGCCAGGGGCTTTCTCTACACAAGTGGTGACCCCAGTTTGAGAAACACTGGACTAGACTGCTGATTTGCAGAAGTTTCTCTGGAATCACTCACACAGATTGGGGATAATCAGTCCTTGTTTAAAGTTTCCTTGTTAGAAATCTAGTCCAGAGAAATAAAGCAGTGTCTGACGACAAAATGGAGATGTTTCAGGTGTATTTTTATAGCCTCTGCCATGTGCATGGAATTTTATTATCCCAAACAAAGTCCACAGCCCTGTTTGTGGAAAGTTACTAAACCAAGATGGAATCCAGCGTGACATGAGCATATCACATGTCCTTACATGGTTTGCTGACTCACAGGGGGTGGCCATTGGCCTCTTGCTGTCTGAAGAATTCTCAGGAAGAGCCATCTGAATGGGATGAGTTTCTTCAATGGCCCATTATGAGAGTTGAGTGTCCTTGGTGGGCCATCAACACATAGAATTTACATCAAGGCTAGACAGCTATCAGGGGAGTATTACCCAGGAATACAACATTTGTAAAATACAAGTAAATCACCAATATTCAAAATTTCAGATACAAAGATAATACTGCGTATAAACTGGATAATCATACTTAGCAATTCATCACTTTTCCATTGCCACCTTACATGATACACTTTGTATAAGATTTATGGAAATTGTGTAACAGTGATATTTATAAATGGTCACTTTTCTTATATGCAGCATCACATCTGTAATATCACACACACACACAATGCTCCAGCCATAGCAGCTGAGTTAATACAATGGGAGAAGTAATCTGAACCCAGTAAAGGGATGCTGCAGATTGATTCATAGATATTAAAACTTGGAGGGCCCATTAGATTGCTTAGTCTTTTCTCTTTTACAAGACAGGCCATAGAATTTCATCCATACTTGAGCCCAGTAACTTCTGTTTGACTAAAGCATATCTTCCAGTCTTGATCTGAAGTCAAGAAGAGGGGGAAAATGCACCACTTCTTTGGTTGTTTGTTCCAATGGTTAATCCCCATCACTGTTAAAAATATATGCCTTACTTCTGATTTGAATTTATCTGGCTTTGACTTTTAGGCACTGGTTCTTGGTATGCCTTTCTCCACCAGACTGAAGACCCCTTTGGTACCCAGTATTTTCTCCCTGGGAAAGTATTTGTACACCATGCTCAAGTAACTTCTCGACATAGGCGCCGACTCCATGTGTGCTCAAGGGCTGGAGCGCTCACAGGGACAAAATGATGAGTGTTCAGTATCCATAGCTGCCCCCCATCATCTCCCCCCCCGTCTCCCACCTGCTCGAGGGCCCAACGGATCAGCGCCTCCCCGTCTCTCCCTGTTCCTCCCACCTGCTGCAGTTAGCTGTTTCATGGCATGGGATGGAGGAGTGAGAGGAAGGAGTGAGGATGCAGCACGCTCAGGGGAGGGTGCAGAACTGGGCGGGAAGAGGCAGGGTGGTGGGACCTTGGGGGAAGGAGTGCAGTGGGGGTGAGGCCTGGGGTAGAGCCAGGGAATGTTGGGTCTAAACTTTTGGTGAACTTTGGGGAGCCAAAACACACCCAGACTGGCCGTCTCTGCATAATCCTTTCTGAACCCTTTATCAAACAAAGCACTGACCTGCAAACTACTCATGACACCCCCTTTCTCAAGTAGCCATTAGCCTTTATCTCTATGCATTTACTTGTTAAACTTGCTTTTCCTGTAAAATCTTGATTGATTATGCATGACCATTATCTTTTGTTAATCACTTTGTTTACTTCTGTGTATAAATATTGATGCTCACCCCTAATAAAGGGGCCACACTTAATCTAAAGCTTTGAGAGCTAAGGATAGTGTGAGCCCGTTGATCAACGCATTGGTGTCTGGTCTCTGACAGAATTGTGTGCTCCAATACCAACTCCGCACGAACTCGGGTGCTGGAGAGGTGAGTGAGGACTTGCTTTATTACCTAACAGGATCAAACACCCCCTGGCACTTCGAAAAGTCAATGCCTCTATTGCTCTCAATATGCTACCCGGTGCACGAAGGGAAGCAAGGTAAGAACTGTTACTCTGAGTCTGAGCCCTCAAGTTGAAACGTACTCATCTACAGTATTCAAAAAGAACACTAAAATGGGAAACATTATTCAAAGCTGACAAGAAAGTCTAGTACTTCTCAGAGGTCTTGAATTTCACTTTCTATAACTGTTTTTTCTTCAGTCAATGAAACAATACATAAAAACAAAACCCCAGCAACCCTACACTTCCTCATGCTCTCAAAGGAATACTCAGGCTTGATGAGCTGCTGTAAATAAATCAAAAAATCAATGTCAAAGTGATTTTGTTTTTACACCAGTTGATCATTTCAGTCTATAAAACAAATTGTTATTAATGGCTGTGCAGGCAGCATATGACAGTTTTACTAAATATGATGGAATTGATTATACATATGATAAAACTGAGTGTACAGTGTACCAGAAACAATATTAATACAATGTTCCAAGCCTGTTTCATTTCTTAAGTGTTCATGACCCATTTTTTCTTTATGAAACTAGTATCTGCTTAGCCTAGCCTAAGATGCAGCTTTTGCCTTTTCCTTCACCTCTCTCATGGCTGCATCGTTCCCTTTGTGCTGCTGGCTGGAAGGAAGAGAGAATGGGCCTTCTCAGTTATGCCCCAAAAGGCAGGTGAGACAACATGGAGAAAAAATTTATCTGTGCAATGGTATTCAATTGTCAACTATCTCACTGTTGATGAAATCATGCACAAAATAAGATGGACAATCACATTATGAAGATTTGTACTATCTACCGGTAGAGGAATCTCATCTTGGTGTTACAAGTAGGTGAAGTTTGATTTCCTGACAGAGCTTAGGGGAAAGCCTGTTTCGTCTCTCCCCGCTCCCCTTTTGAAACCCTAATATGCCTAAACCTCTCTCGTTAGGAATTATTATGAAGTGGAGCTGATGCCTAGGGGTTATACCCATGTGAACAAACAAAGCATTACAAGTCTCTTTAGAATAAACACTAATTCCACTGCCACCACTGATATCTATTCTGTATCCTTTTGAGGAGATTTGGGTGAATTGAGAGGTACAGGTTCAATGCCACTACGTCTTTGTGGATAAATAGATTTCAATTTCTAAGGCTGTGAAAGAAAGAAAGAAAGAAAGAAAGAAAGAAAGAAAGAAAGAAAGAAAGAAAGAAAGAAAGAAATTGTAGGACATATGAGTCTAAGGATCCGAAATTTACAAGTTTTGTTTCAGCTTTAGCCCAAGCGGTGGCATTTGCTGTGCGAAGACTTTCTTAAAATCCTAGCTGTGAGCTGAAGTTGCCGTGAACAACTCTGGGGAAACATTGAGGCCTTCCAGGGGGGAAAAGAGTCCTGTCTATTCTAGTCACAACTAAATATAAGTCAAAACTTGCCTGTAAGTAGAACGAGAGGTTTTATTTTTCAAACTACCGTTTCTCCCTCGAGTTGTTCAGACTGGCTTTGGCCTGAGCAGCGTCTTCTTCAAAGCTTCCACACAGAACAGATGCAGTGGCTCAGCCTGAGACTGGAAGTGAAACTGATGCTGCTGGTTTCAGCTGGCACAGGAGGTTTTGGGATCCTAATGCTTGTACTGATTATTGATTCAGTTTAAACTGATTAAAATACATGAAAATGGTGGATTTTAAAAAACAACAACATTAAAATGTGTACTCAGTGGGTTTTTATTAGCCAGTATTTAAACTCAGTGTGTACATTCCCTGTTCCCATCTCCCCACACACATATATAGGAACCAGCCATCTCGGCCATTGTTTAAAGGCATAGGTAGATTTATTCATAGTACAGATCAGTAGTTGTGAGATGCACCCACACTTCCCTGTGCTGTAAACACTTAACATAACTTGAACTTCAAATAAAGTGCATAAAACATGGATTTTTTTTTCATTTTTCATTTTCATTATTTTCATTTCATAGTTTACCCATCCCTGACACTTGTGTTCCTTGTTTATAAAGTAATCAGAGGTGAGCCCAGAATGCCAGTCCATGTTCACACACATCTACACTTGGTGTGTTATTCAGACCTTATTGTCTGGAACTAATCTTCTAGGTTTTCTAATCAGCTGGATTCAAAACACCTTTGGTTTAGAAGCTGCCCTGACCACAACCACCACAGCTCCACCGCAGGTTCCATTCCCTACAGAACCTTCTCTCATCTCCCCCTTTGACAGGAGCTCACACAAATAATCTTCCCTTGCCACTTACTGTTTGTCCTCTGGTTTCCATTACTATCTCCCATCTGTCAGGCTGGTTGAATATTTTAAGGAATTTTGACCCTTTATCTAAAATTAATATTTTCATGAAAACTAAGGAATTTTAAAATTCAAGTATTAGAAAAAAGGATAATACTTTGGACCATTTCTAGGGCGTAGAGATCTTAGGACATCTTGCAAAGTGCTGACCACTTCTGAAGTGTGATGATCACCCTCCCACCTTAATGCAATCTAAAAGATTTGGGGACAGTCAACACTATTCCGGTTGTGTTCACCTGAATCAGACTTTATATTTTATACCCACCTGTTTACATATAAATGTATGTGGACTAACTATGTAATGCTTATAGTGTATGATATGATGATGATTTCATAGCTTGCAAGTACTTATCTTCTGTGGTTAACTGATTACCAATCATTAATATTTAAACAGTACCTACAATGCTTTACAGAGCTTCCAGACATCTATAAAGACATTGCTCCTCCCTCAAGAAGCTTGCTGAGCAGGACTGTCCAACACTTCAGTCCCAGGTGAGATTGTAACTTGCTCAGATGGTGCAGATTTTTTATATTTTTGCAAAATATTTTGTTGCATTTCTTAAGTTTTGTGTTGGTTTGATTTATGACGAGCAAGCATGAGAATCCTTTAGTTCCTGCAATCAGATGTGGGGCACAAATCATAGACTCAGGCATGAGGGTACATTATAGTTATTGAGAGAACACTATAATTATAAATAGTTTATAAAAGGTAAATAAATATTATAAGAATGTTACAGACATGGATACTGTGAAAAGCAAATCAGGAGAAGTTTGTATATATAATTACAAGTAACCTATTTACATGTTGGATTGTATAACAATTTATAATAAAAGACTGATCATCTACTAATCATTTATTAAAACTATATAAACAATTTATAAAATCTTACCTTCAATATAAAGCATGACGACCATTCTACCTAATCATTGCCATTTCAAATTTCTATGATTCACATGTTGCAATGGTATGGGTTTAATATAAGAGCAAGAACAAGCCATTTAATATCATCACACTGTACTGAGCTAAACTGCATGGCTGGCCTCATTCAGTATGTTGTACTATGTTCATTTTACCCTTGAGTTCCCATCATTCTTCATTTATGAAAACTTCATTAGAAAGTTATTTTTATAAAAGTTACTAGGAACCTTTATTCTTTTCTTACATTCAAGTCCAAAAAAGTTGTGTGTCAGGGATCATGCCTGTTTACAAAAAATGCACAGAATTTTTCCCTACAAACCATTTTGCTGGCAACGGTTAGAATTTAATACACTGAATTTTAATCAAAGCATCTGGAGAGAATACATATTTTCAAAAGTTTTTTGTCCTTTGATGCCATTGGTGGCACAAATGGTGCTCTTAGGAATATGTTTTTGGAAACCACAAAGAAAGTGTTTTTTATTGTACTTAAAGATATAACTGTTCTCACATGAAAACAAATGAAATTGGTTGATTGTGTAAACAGAATATTTACTAATATTGTTTTGTACTGCAGCATAGAACTACACGCTAGTACAATATGTGGAAGCAGGTTTGCAGTCCCTGACAGCATTGTAAGTGCTCGTCCATAATTTCTAATAATGTCTGTTGGACTTTACACTAGGGATCATACATCTGTTTAAAAATGAATTTCAGAGCTTCAAGGGTTTTTTGATCTAAAGAAATTGTAGATTCATATTCATTATGCATATTTGAACTTTGCCCCTCTGTTCTCAATAAAAAGGGACATAAAGGCTGGGTTTTTTTGTGACAAAGTGAGTAAAACTGTCATTCCCTGCATTAATGAGTTTCAGCTATTGATTTGATCTTTGCCCCATTGCCATTGATTTCTGCCCTTTTTTTGTAATTTAGACATAGATCTGTCAATAACATATTGACTGCAGAATGGAAAAATCAATCATTTGTATTCTCCTTAGACCTCATGAAAATTAAATTTATTTTCATATTTGCTGACAACTTACAATATAATTCTGAGCCAGTAATGAGACTATTTTCAGTTATTCTGGGCCTGAAAATTTTATGATTATGAAAGATGTTTTGTACTATTAATGATTAATAGTTCCAAAATAACAATAGAGAAAGATTTGGTATTAAACATCTATAATTCTGATTATGAAGTATATCCTTGACCTGGATTAAAATAATAGCCCCACCGAAGCTTCATGACATAACACTTTACACCAATGCATCAATATCTGAATTGTTATTAAATTGTACTATTCTGAGTTCATTTAATATGGGGGAGGACTAACCCATGCTGACTCCAAAACAAGAGGAGACTATAGAAAGCATTTGTAGGAAGCTGCATCAGCGGCCGATTTCAGTGAGCTATAGGAAAAATGCTTGAAGTGGGAGGGATCACCGCAGAGCCTCTTTTTATTTATAGATTTAAAAAAAAAAAATCACTGTTCTGATTTAATCTTCTATGTGGATCAGTAGTTACATGTCCAGTTTAAGGCCTGTATTCTATGCTGGATGCTTTCAAATTTAGAGGCATTCCTAGGTCATTAGTTTTTCAAATAGCATTTCTCAGATCACTAGATACTGAGAGGATGGTTTGGGGGTTTTTGTGTGTGTGTGTATTTATTTATTTATAGCTTGATATTTCTGTATATGGTCTCTTTATAGAGTCCTCTGGGTAAACCAACAAAAGAGAGTAAAGGCCAGAATATGTAGGCAGCTGCATGTTACCAAAGAACATTAAGTACCCTTTCATTTGACCAGATACACTGAATGTGTCAAATTTAGACTTTATCTGTAGATAGTGTGGTAAGAAGATATATATAAAGGGAAGCAGGCCCTTCTTCTAACATTCTAAGCAGCTGCTTTCTTGGGGGCTAGGGATAGAAGGAGGAAGAAAATAGGAAAAAGAGCAAAAACTGAAAATATAAGAATAAAATGGTCCTGTCCTTGTCGAAGAACATACATGCTAAGAATCATTACAGAGTTAATTTTTATTGGCAGTTATAAACCCTTTGGAATTGGAATTTAGAATAGAAAAGTTAATGGAACAATTAGGTTCAGCTTTAATATATTATGATGCCAGGCACAAAATGACCACTGTTTAAGCCTGGTCCAAAGCCCACTGAAGTCAACAAACACATTGATTTAAATGGATTTTGGATCAGACCCTTTGATCCAACAACATAAAATCATTTTCATTTTAGTTCTATTTTCAGCAAATATAGTCTTTTCTCTAAACTTTCACTTTTCTTCTGTTTTTTTTTTAGATCAGAGTTAGTCTCTGCTTGAACTGTTTGTTGGTGGGATGTGGTGGTGGTGAACAAATTTTTAATTGAACAAAATGGTTCAGACTTTTTGAGTACGGAAGAGTGAAAAATATACTTCTCCCTTTACTTAGGTCTAGCATTAAAATGTGTGGGGAAAGAAAGTTGTAATTTGACATGGATACAGCCATCATTGTGAAGAACTGCCTTTGAGTGCTCCCTTGAACTTTGTTATTGATTTGATTAAGTTATGTCCAATCGAAACTCTCACTCACTCTGTGTATGGATATTACATTAAAGGTTATTTACTAATGCCCTGGTTCTGAAAAGTAAATGATATGAATGGAGCCCTGAACTCTACAGCTCTGATCCTACAAACACACAGGTGAGTGACTGTGCACATGGATAGTCCAATGGAATTCACTGTATTTGCATGTTCAGGGCTTAATATTGTTAAGTGTATAGCTAGAGAAGACTATGTACATGAAGGCAAAGCTAATTTACATATGCACACTCATTTACTGTGCACCTTCACTAATGTCTTTATTTCACAGCAAAATTAGCTTTGCCTTCATGTAGAACATGTGTGTGTGTGTAGATAGATAGACAGATAGGCAAGAGGTTGTAGCCAGCCAATTAGTTCATTTATCATCCATTTATCATTGTATTATGTGATGTTATGGTCAATTTACATGCTATCTATATATCCTAAATAGATTTAAATTGTAGGATTATAGAAGTATAGAATTAGTAAGTATTTAGGAGTGATGAGTTTATATTAGGTACATAAGTAAACCATGGCTGGAACGCGAAGCCTACAGAGTGAGACCTGTAAGACTTTAGATTAGCCATACCAGGCCACAGACATAAGAACGCTTGACATGAGTGGGTGACCTAGGAATAACCCTGTGCCAGCAAGGTCACAAAGTTACTGAAAAAGTATGCCAATAGGTGATTTTATGGAAAAATGGATTGCAACAGATCACAATATATTGTCCAAGACAGGAGACATCTGATTTTAATAGCTTTGAATGTCTGTCTTGACCACAGGTTACATGTTATGTATATATGCTAATGAAAATAAGAGGAACTACGAACAACCTATGAAAAATGGAGTACCCTGATATTCATAGGGTGTGGAAGTATAGATAATGAAAAGAAGGTTCCCTGGTTGGGTAAAAATGGGACGACCCAAGGAATGACCCCACAAGAAACCCCAACAGGAACCATCCCTCTAATGATGATCATCTATTGAAAGGTCCATTGTACCCTAGAATATCTTTGAGGATGTGATTATGACTACAGTTATAATTATTGCATAGGGGTTTTGTAGGATTTCTGTATACATGGGTAATTGTAATTTTACGTATTGCTTTAATAAAACTTGTAGTGCACATAAGACTTTATACTTGTGATTTGTATCCGTGATCACTAGCCATAGGCTTTGTGTGTTCCTAAAGTCTCCAAATCTGAGAAAAGCATCAGAGGCAATTTCAGTCTCTTGGGCTTGGAAATCCACATTTGTTTATTACAAACTCACTAAATTCACTCTAACAAAAAAAAAGCCTATAAAGTACATTTTTTCCTAAGTATCAGAGGGGTAGCCATGTTAGTCTGGATCTGTAAAAGCAGCAAAGAATCCTGTGGCACCTTATATACTAACAGACGTTTTGGAGCATGAGCTTTCGTGGGATGCAAGATTTTTCCTAAGGTTCATGGGTGAGAGATTCCACATGTACCTTTACAAATTGTATGACACAAGTTTGGGATCCTTCACAGCCTTGAATCATTTGATATACAACTCATAAATCATACTGTACTTGCTCTCACACAATTTAAAAAATAGAATATTCAGCCTTCTTATGTATGCAAAAGGAGATGCAATAGAATATTGAAATCATCTGTTGAATAACATTTCTACTTATTTTACATGTACATGCCTGCAAAGTGCCATTATGACATTGATATTGGACAGCCCTGGACTGAATGTTGTCCATGCTTAACCGCAGGCAGGTGAAAATATTTGGGAGGGGGAAAATTTCATATTTGGGTGCAGGAGAAAACATTTATCTGATTTTTTTTTAAATTGCATCTGTTTGTAGCTGCTCAGAGGAGCAGAATAATAGATTACATCTTGGGAAGGTAGATTAATGGGTAGAAGGCAGGTGATAAATTCAAAGACAAGCATTAAATACATTTATCACCTGTCTTATTCAATGTATCACATATTTTATATATATAGTTGATCTCCATGAGATAAGTTGCACAGAGTATGTATGCATGTGTGTTTACAAACATGTATTACTCCCTATGTGTGTATATGGCTGTATTCCCACAGATAAACACACAAGTTCTATGACAGTAACTAAACATGACCTATAATGGAATTTAAATAAATGATATTTTTATATTTTATAGCCAAATAGCAGTAGTAAAAGCAATGATTATGATTTTCACAATTCATTTCACTTTTTTGCCCTGCAGACCTCGTAAAAGGAAAATGAGATCCAAAATGAAGTCTACAAAGTCACTGACTCTGAAAGACTTGGAGATCCATTGGTGTTTAATGATCCTCATTGGCTGGTATGATAGGAATTGGAATGTTCTTCTAAAGTAGATATGCAGTCCTTTAGAAATATATCCTTTTAAATTATATTCTATATTATTGTGTTAGCCATGTATTCTAATGTACAAGCTACTCTTAAACTGTTAACTTTTTAGAGAAGCAAAAAAATCACCTTGTAACAAAAAATCACTAAGATTTACATATCAAATCCTGAACATTTATTTTAATTTATTACAGTTTACTCAATCTCCTTCTCCACAAAACTCAGGTGCATAAACAATTCAATTATATAAACAAGTTCTTATAAAAGCAACACTGATACAATATCAGAACTAAAGGAGTCTCTGGCAGGCACAAGCTAAATCCTTCCCCATTTGTATAACACCCCCACATCCATACTAAAAACCTGGATAAATAAAACAGAATTTGCAACATGTTTGGAAGGTCAACAAATATGGGGTCTGGTGGACCACTCGGAAATCCATTACCCTACCTATAAGAGAAACACTAACTGGTGTTTTCTGGCTGATTTCAGCTACTTGCATAAAGCAAGAAGAGAAAGACAGTCTCTAATGGTAGGTCTACATGGCAAAAAATAAACATGGCAGTGAGTGTCAGAACTTGGGTCAACAGATTGGGGCTCATGCTACAGTGCTAAAAATAGCTATTGAGCCTACAGGTTCAGGCTGGAGCTCAGGCACAGAGGGCCCAAATCATAAAGGGCTTTTTCTCTTTCTTAGTCAATGATATTATTTCAGGTCCTCTGAGTGCCAAGGAGGTTGCAACTAATTAGTTATTGTGGAGGATTATATATCCTCCACAATAACTAAGTGTGGGATATATAGATTCATATATGGCATTTATCTCTGGAAACAAACTCCTTAGGATAAAACAAGGATTAACACTACATTTTTACCAAAAGCTAGAGTCAAACCCCTGTAGAGATTAGTAAAGTTTGGAGATTATTTCTCATCATTGTTTCGTATTTTTTTGTCAAAATTCTGAAATTTCTGGATTCTGTCTTTGAGTGGAAGCCAGTACAAATACTATGAGATTTTTATGATATTTCTGACTTAACTGGAAACCTTCTGAACACTACTAGAGATTTAGCAAGACCTCTTCTTTTGAGAGTTATAGCTTTAATTTTCAGATCCAAGACTTTTGGAGTAGCTTTGGCTATTAATCCAATCTCTGTCCACCACTTGGACATTTATACTGAATTTATCTGCCTTTCTCCATTGAACAATTTAAAAATCTGTAATCCCAAAAATAGCACTAAGCACAGGAAATATTACATTAAATGTAGATCTTTGTGGACTTTTTATGCATTCAGGACCTTTCCCCCTTGTTTCCAACTCTGCTATTTTTGGGGGGATCCTAGAATCAGAGATGGAAAATTAAATTCCTTGTAGGAAAATGAAATTATGAAATCCATTATCAAATGTAAAGATTATCCTAACAAAAAAGTATAAGTGAAGTTCAGTCAGTTTCATTGTCTAAATATTATGCATAGCTGTCAAAGAATAACCAGAAAAAGCTATCAACTTTTTGTCACTTTCTGCATTGACTGACAGTCACAAAACACTTTGTGTATGATGGCTTTATTTTTCACACTCCAGTGTTTATCCAATTGTGAAGAGATCATCAAGCTTTAAACCCCTTCAGTTTCATAAGCAAAAAAATGCATGCATGTTCAGCCACTTAATATCAAATTCAAGGAATGTTGTAAGACTCTAGGGGAATGTCTTGATGGGCACAAAGGGTGTGTTTCTCAGACATGGTAACTTAATATGATTAAAGGTCTTTGGTTTCATCCTGGACAGCTAACATATCTTCAAATGTGTTAGCATGTATCTTAATGGGGCTTTTCAATCGTGCCACACCCTTCCCCCCCCACACACACCCTCCACAAGACAGGGCCTAGGAGTCATCAAGCAAGTCATTGTGATCATGTTTAGTCAGTTTTGTTTTGAAACATAACACCTGCTTTCAGACTGCTTGTAAACTCATCCCAATACTCATTAAATCCTGGAAAGCTCAAACCACTACTTTGTGGTTTTTAAAGTCATGTTAACTAGATATTACTGATCAATAACCTACCATTTGTTGTTATACCCATGTGCCCTGATACAGACATGGATATTTTCTCCTATCCACTCACCTTGTTTTCAGTATGTGTAGAACAGATAAAATGGGATGAGATCATCCTTTGTTTGCTATTTGTGACTTAATGAAATTGTATTTCAGTTAAACAGATTTGGCATTATTTCTTCGGACAACCATTAGTTATTTTATGCCCAGAAAAAATAGAAACAAACAAACAAACAAAAAGATTTCCAACAGAAATTTCTCTGAAGTGGGGTCAGTAGGAGTTGCTACTATCAAAAATTTGTCAGCAGTTTTTCAACAATTATGATTTTACAAGGCAATTCTTGGAACAAAAAATGCCATAATGAAGGCTAGCTTGCTGCTTTGAGGTGATACTATATACTATTATTATCTACCTGTTCTTTTTGTGAATGAAATAAGTTAATTTGATTTATTTATAAGATTATATATTTTAAGTTTTCTCAAAAAAGATTAGAAATCCTCCTTATTTGTTATTTTATCCATTTCTACATGTAATATTTCTAGAGTCAATTTATCCAAAAGTACAGTACTTCACAAAAGACAGTGTATAGGAATCACTTTCACAAACCACTAAAATACAACCACCTCAAGATGTAAAAATAGCAACAGTGCACCGTAAAAGTTCACAATAATCTCAAAGATTGACTACCTTATCCAAATTTAACCACTTAGAGTTTTTTTTTAGCTAGGAAGAACAACTAATTACCCAAATTAGAATTCAGCCAAGACACTGAAATTACCACTTCTATTGTTAAGAAAAATGTCAAGGAAATTTTCAAAAATGGAGAAGTCAGAACCTGAGTTTTACACCTTATATGAAGGCTGTCACTATTAGCAACAAGATGTCACACCCAACACCATGCTGGGACATTAGTTGAGCATTTTCTTTGACAGAATTGGGTCACCTGTCAAATCATCAAAGCTGTAGTAATTCAAAGCTGTAGTAGCTTCAGCCCAAATTCAAATTTTGAAGATTTGGTAAATTAAGTCTTTGGGTATGTCTACACAGCAATTAAGCACCCATGACTAGTCTGGGTCAGCTGACTCAGGCTTACAGGGCTCAAGGTATGGGGCTGTAAAATTGCAATGTGGACATTCAGGATCTGTCTGGAACCCAAGCTCTGGAACCTCAAGAGATTGCAGGGTTCCAGAGCCCAGGCTCCACTCCAAACCCAAACTGCTACTCCACAATTTTATAGCCCAAGTGCTGCAAGCTCAAGTGAACTGACATGGTTGATTAATTGCTGAAGAGGCATACCCTTTGTTCCTCTTCAGGACCTAATATATTGTTACATTTCTTCAATTACATTTTTAGTGTCTTTGTGTGAAATGGGAGTTTTGAACTAGACCGGGATATTAAGTATGCTAATTTGCAGGCTCATATACAGAATGTTTTCTCTCTCTCCCTATATTATATTACAAACAACAACGTGACATAAAAAGAACATTATTATGGTTGCCAAGTCAAGCACTCAAAAGGTACGAAATGCCAGAATTAAGGTTGCCATCCATCATGTGAATTGAATGAGGCAGAAGTTCTATGGAAAAAATAGTATATATAACCAGCTAATGAAGGACTTTATCCTAATTCATACACACAAGGTGGGGACGAGGAGGAATTAAGATTCACAGGCAACAGTAATTCTGACATTTCCTCATTTTTGAGTGTGTGATTTGGCAACCTTAATAATGTTCTTTTAACATCATTGTGCATGTGTGTAATTTCCTAGGTTGTTTTTTTTTAAAGTAAACTGAAAAAGACAGAAATTCCATAATGTGAAGTATATCAACATTTACATGGGGCATCGGCAGATCTCAAACATTTAAATCCACCACACAGATCTCTGCCACTTCAACTAATTGAGTAACTGATACCAGTAGTAGGTTGTCATACTCTTTATCAGTGATGGGCAACCTGCAGCCCACACGATGTCAGCGTAAACAAACTGTGTTGCAACCCCCTAGTGGATTACCCTAATGGACCACATGTGGCCCATGGGCTGCAGGTTGCCCACAGCTGCTCTATATGATCCAAAACTAGAGGGGAATGAGTAGAACACTTTGACCATGAGGAGTGGTTAGATTCAGGAATCTTGAATTCCATTCCAGGCTCTGGAGGGAAGTGTGCCTTAGTGAGCACAAACTTCTCTCCACACATCCCAAGCTTGAACCTTTCTGGCCTGTCCCTTCCAACCTGTTTCTGTTCCAGTTCTGTCTCTTCCCCACACCTGGCTCCTTGTCCAAATCTCAATTGCCTTATTTAGCCAGTCCTAGTCTCCATAGCTTCTCATCCCATCCCTTAGTCTTCTTGCCTAGCATATCCCAGTCACACCACCCGATTCCCAGTCTATGTCTCTCCACGCTCTCAGTCCCACTGTCCTTGTCTCATTCCACTCTCCTTGCCAAGCCATTCTCATTAATCCACAACTCATTAACTCTTTGCCCATTTATCTTTGTCCAGCCGGTGACAGTTCTACTGCATAATTGTGTTCCTCATCTGATCTCAGTCTCCCCTCCTGCTGGTTCCCAGTCCCCATCATTGCTTCATCAGCTTCCAGTCCCAGTATCCTTGACCATCCAGTCCCATACTCCCCTCCACAGTTCCCAGTCCCAGGACTCTTGTCCAGCCAATTCCACTCTCCCCCAACTCCTAGGAGATTTCTATGTCCATGCTGCCTGAGCCCAGCAAGGGATCCCTGAAACTAAAGGAGATCTCCTCACTCTCATCTGCAGTGTCTGGCCCTGATCTGGCCTGCAGTAGCTCAGAGCTGTAATTTCAGGGATAGTCTGCTCAGCCCTGGACTTCAGGATGACTGGTGAGGACGAAATCTTCAGGGAATTCAGCTGAGAAACTCTACCAAGTCTCCACCGATCACATGTGAACTGCAATTTGTGAAAGATTATAACTTGGCTAAATTTGGATGGATTTTCACAGGGATGATAAAAGGCAGATCTCTGACATAAAGACCAACCCGAATTTGCCAATTTCAAGACTATGCTCCAAAGCAAGGAGGGCACTAGAGCTTGTCAAAGGAAAAGGTTGCCATTTTTCTTTTTTTAATAGTAAAACAGCATATTGTTATGAATTGTGTGAAACCTTGTTATGGGATTGAGGTTGACTGGTGTAACTCACCCTTCAGTTAACATAAATGTACGCATAAGCCCCAGCTAAAACAAAAAGAATATGTGACCCTACCTAGGAGCTTTTGGCTGAATATTATTTTGGGTAGGTGTGTGAATGTGTGGAAGGCAGAACATAAAGAAACTGAGAACAGACAAGAAAGACAGAGAGAGAAAGCACGGAAGAGCAGCTGAAAGCATGGTGACCGAGTGTGGAAGAAACTTGAGTAGTTTTTGGGTCAGTGTGTAGACTGAAACTGCATCTGACGAAGTGGATATTCACCCACGAAAGTGCATACTCCAAAATGTCTGTTAGTCTATAAGGTGCCACAGGACTCTTTGCTGCTCTTACAGATCCAAACTAACATGGCTAGCCTTCTGATACTGAAGAGAGTGTTCTTGGTGCTGTGAGCAAAAGAAGCTGTTCCCTAGTATTTGATTCCTTCCGCATTCAGAAACACAGGGCTTGTAACTAAACAAAATTATTTCAAAGAAATACCTGACTACCACTAGTTTCTACTCCCAATTGCAACATCCACAGGACCCCAAACTTTGACTAGCTATTCATGTCAAAATGGACAACAATAGTTTACCCTAGCCTTAGGGCAGATGCCCCAGTGTGGACAATTTCAGCCCAAACAGCTAAAGTTTTGTAAAATTATAAGCAATTGAAGCCAGAGTCTAATAATGGAAAGTATTCAGCAACCTTAATCATACATGGTGCAACCAGCCCTGCTTTATATATACATACATAGAATCAATTAGTAAGAGTACATTACAGATCTGTGCCCAATCTTCAGAGGATTCATTGTTACAGTCTGTTGTGATAAATGGACATACAAATGTACCCTAATTGTGAACTCAACTGTAGAAAGATTATGAAATATCTCAATAACCTATAATAAAAATGTTGATGGGGAAAGGTATGAAAAGGAGACGATTAATACAAACAAAAAAGTCCAATGATATAATTCAAGGATTGTGTTAAGATCATGCTTGGTAAACAAATGTTGAACCAGAAATCAGTGAACCAAAATTAGTGTGTTAGAAACAAGGTCTAAGTGATGGACAAAATAATGAGGGGATGGGACATTCCACCCACCATCGCTTTGTGGGTCCTAAAAGAAAGAGACGGTGAAGGAGGGGAAAAATTAGGTATTGGAGTGAGCTTCACTATCATGGCTGCTATCCCCCCCCCCCATCTCCTGGGACCCCAGACCTTCTTCACTGAAATCCTGAAAGATGTCCTGACCAGACCAGAGAGAGGACCCAGATGGCAACATCTCTACGGGCTCCATCTGAATCCCAAACCACCTGGGATGAAATGAGCTCAAACTTTAACAGCAACAACAACCGCTCAAGCCCACCTCAGCTATCTTAACTTCTACCAAAAAAGACAGTTATTACTATCTGGAATACCATCTAAGAGATTGTCAAACACAAGGGAGTTTTTCCTTCAAAACTTATCTTCCTCTAAAGGGAAGAGAACAAAGGATAGCGCTAAAATGACAGTCTCATACAATACTTTACATTTCAAATGCTTTAACTGTTTTTCCTTCTTTTCTATATCTTTAATAAAAGGTTAAAATAACATTTAGTGGTGTTTGCCATGGTGCTAAGCAGGCTGAGATCTTTGTATATCAATCCAAGACCTTGTTTAACACTGTTTAATGTTGGACAGTGATGCTTTTAGCTCTGAAAGTTCTCAGTTCAAGACAGCGGCCATCAGATATACACAGACAGATACACACTGTCTGTATAAATCATAAACAACATTTAATATTATTAAACCCACCTTCATTTATTGAGCTTCATAAGTGTCTGTTCCACAGTTATGGAAATCCATTCCATGAGATTACAATGACCAGAAGCCTGTAGGTTAAAAAAATGCAAGCCTGCTGTGGCTGCCCGGTCATGCATGTGTCCCTCCATGCCTGCTCCCAGAGAGTCAGCCGCAGGGGTGATCCCAGCCACTGAGCTATGAGGGACCCTAACTGAGAAGCCCAAGCCACTGGACAAATTTCTGACCTGCACCAGCTCTCCCTTCAGAGATGGAATTTACAGAGCAGCTTCCTGCTCTGGCTGTGAGCTCCAGGTCCAGACATGGCCAGCAGGGGATGGGTAGGTGGGTGCTGTCTGCTGCAGGCAGTCCAGGGCTGGGTGGATACAGGGAGCACGGCAGCCCAGAGCATGCTCATCCCCCCAGACAGGGCGGGGAGTGCTCCAGCAGGGCCCAGTATTGCTGTCTCCCACTCACTTGGCCCCGGCCCTGCCCCTGCCAGGACCCAGGAACGAGGCAATCAGCACAGCAGTCTTTACATTTTTTAGCAAGATGGCACATGGACCGCACCTGTGTGTTGACTGGGCTGCAAGTGGCCTGCAAGCCTTGGGATGGGAACTACTGATATAGATAGATTTACTGTACTTTTATTCAACTAAATATTTAACTGTTTTGAAAACAGAATACTAAGTGTCATATTTTCAGCAGCAATAGTCTCTTTATTTTGGTGTGTGCAATTAGCTGCATGCACATTTTGTTACTCCATTTAATTCCAGGCACATCTTAACAATTAGATCGCTACACTTGAAAATTATTTTGCATTAAGATAGAGTGAGAATTTAAAATATTATGGTTATTCTGGAATACTTCTACATATGGGCATTCTTATTCCAGAATACCATTTTTTAAATCCATTTTCAATGGATTAGGCTAAATCAGAAAAAGGCTGTCCAGATGGGGATCTATTCTGAAATAGCTATTCTGGTTAATTTCCCTGTGTAGACAACCCCTTAAAGTGACTTCTTTACAGGTACACTTGGATACTTAGATACCTAAATAATATGACTGGCCCTTGTCACATAAAAAAAAAAGTTTGTATCAAGGCCTTTTTAAAAATCAAGCTTTGAGTATGAAAGAAAGGATCTATATACATTTTTTACTTACTCAACATAGTACCAGTCCTACTCACAGCTTTTGTATGCCACAATATTGTTCCAACAATGTTTGCTCTGGATACATGTTGATCCCTTCAACAACAATTGGAAACCTCTTTTTGAGACTGTCACCTTCTTTACAAAATGTATCGTCAGAATGTTCAATTAGCTGCTGGCAGCCTGAACAATATCCTTTGTCTGACCAGCTGCTAAAGCATCCAGTTGCTGGGTATACTTCATTCCTAAAGTACAGGACACATGCCAATAGCATCACAGTTTGTCTGCTGATGATGTGTTTCTATCACTGGCCAGCTGTTGCAACTATAGTTAGCAGTTTGCCAAAGCAAAGACTATAGATAACAGCAAATCAGAGTCTCAGCTGGTATAAACCGGGTGACTGAAATCAGTGAAGCTATCCTGGTTTATGCCAGCTGATGATCTGGTCTGACGGCTTGTCATTTTTGAAACACTTTCATCGTTTCTATACTTTATCAGTCATGTCACATGCCTCTGAACCATAGCCAGTCTATTTCAGAGCTCCAGCAAATTCTTCAGTTTTAATTTTACACACACATACATGCACACACACAATGGACTCCCTAATAAGCACATAACTGAAGCAATACATGTGCTTTTAGCTCTCGTCCATCAACTGTGATATTAGGTGAAACATAACTGATGCTTTTTTGTTATTAATTTGGTTTCTGGGTGTTCAGATACAGTCTGAAAAATATTATCATCTCTTTAAGATATCTGTAGGCCCTTTCTCTCCACTACAAACACACTTCACTTTACTTTTCAGTGTTAGACACTTGCACCTAATCTTTGTATTTCATTCTGAAACTCACCTACAGTTATCATCTCAGCAAAGAAGCATCAATGCACTCATAACAAGCTTGCTCTTTCTTATGCCAAAATTTGAAATCACACTAATGACTTGCTATTTTTCTTTTTTGGTTATTGAAGTTTCTGTCTAATTGAATTATATATCAGTCCAAGTCAACATTTCTTCTCATAACACGTAGTCAACCTTTCGATCTCTTTGCCAGACGATATTGTGAAGGCCAAGTCTATAACAGGGTTAAAAAAAGAACTAGATAAATTCATGGAGGATAAGTCCGTCAATGGCTATTAGCCAGGATGGGCTGGGATGGAGTCCTTAGCCTCTGGTTGCCAGAAGCTGGGAATGGGTGACAGGGGATGGATCACATGATGATCACCTGGTTCTGTTCATTCCCTTTGGGGCACCTGGCATTGGCCAATCTTTTAAGGGACTAGAGAAGATTTTTGGCACATCAAACTGTTAGCTAGTGGTGTGGGTGCCTTTCTTAAAGCATATGGGAAATTTGGCTACTAAGGGGGTATTTTGATAGTTATTCGTTGCAACTGTATGGCACCTGTCTAGTGTAGATGTATTTATACAGTGTGGGATTGGGTGGAGGGGGCAGTATTGAGACTGCCGTCCAGACAGCAACTGGCTGTGCCCTTGATGTGCATTACAGGGCAGGAGGAGGATTCTTTGCCTCATGGAGAAAGAAGCGCTCGACCTTTGAATCAACATACTTCACATGGCAAAAGGGTAAAGAGAGAACTATGAGTCCCTGTTTGGATTTCACAGGAGGGGGCTAGAGAGAAATCTCCTCTTCAGGATTGCTATGTTTGTAGTTATTTGCTTGAGAACTTCAGAGGACTTATCCTGCCAGATAGTGTGTGGGGGAGTAGTGTAGCTGGCTATTTTGTTATAGCTATCTGGACATAAAATACAGCTACAGATTAAGGCAGTAACATGAAAGCCTACAGGCCTCAAGCCTATAAAACTATAGCTTAGCCAAACTAACTAAGACATAAAAGATTTGACATAAGCAGCTAACCGGTAATTGACCTTGTAACACAAGATGTCACAAAGCAGACTGCTGTTATAAGCAAGTGCTGCTAAATTGCTGGTAGGTAACCACAAGATGCCAATTTATACCAGCTTTAGACATTTTAAGTTCGAAACATCAGCAGATGCCCAAACACAGAAATGCCATGTGATTAATTAATGTATGTGTTAATAAGCTTGAAGTAAAAGGCCTAGCAACCTTTGGGAGAAGGGCACCCCAAGATTAGTAGGGTGAGAAAAGGGCCAAGGAGCAATCTTGGTCCATCTTGTCTACTACAGGGCTCCCCAGCATAGGCTGATGTGATTATGCACATGTTTAACATTCTGCATTATCTATAGCTACCTTGTTTTATTGTAGTGTTTGTGATATAACTAATTCTGCTAATGAAACTATTAAAAATTCAGAAGATCTTTCCTAAGTGCGAGCGTCTCCCCAGGGGCCCTCACTCACAATAGATGCAATATATTGGCTGATCTAGAGGCAGCTGAACCATGCCAAACCACAGAATGTAAAATTGGGAGATCTAACTAACACCTAACCAATAGCTCAGGCATCAGCAAATGCCTGACTCTTCCTGCTATTACTGTGTTATGCCATAGTTAATAAAAGTTGTGGCCTTCACTTTAACCAAAACTGAGTGTGGTATCGCAGTCACTTTGGTATCTGGGCCAACTGCTGTCCAGCTTGCTCCCTCACTATGGTTTTAATTCTACTTTTCTGAAGCATCCACAATTAATTCACTACTTCCAACAATCTCAATCTCCCTCTCTATTGTATAATTTTCTCACATTCTGCAAAAATCTGCTCTCCAGCCTTCTGTCCCACTGTCATGACTCCTATCCCCAAAAAACTTGTTCTCACATGCACTTGGTCCTCTGTCTCCTCTCATCCAGTGCTGGCCCTGACTTATTGTTTCTGTCTTGTCATGAACTTTAGACAGGAAACAACAACACAGATGCCAGTATGTGTTACCTATTTTTTTTCAATATTTATTTTATGGTTCACTATTTAGAATGGAATATTGGTGTTTACTAGTTATAGAGTTCTCTCTTCAGTGACCAAAAACTTGATTTTTATTAGTTATAATTTTTAGGCCATGGATTAAATACTACAGGATATGAGTTTTTCATCTAAAAGGAGACTCGATATGATAGCTTTCTTAAAAAAAAAACAAAATGACCTAAACTAGAAAATGAATTGTAGGGAAGAATCCTGTCCTGGCAAATAGATCAGATCATAGAACAGCTTTTTCTTAGGTCTACACAGATTTTTATTTTGTCAAGTCTCATATGCCGCCTATTACTCAATGTAAAAGTAAACAAATAAAAATCTATGATACAGTTTACATTTCTCTTCTCTTACCTGCTGCCCACTACTGGTTTCACCAAAGTCGCTCCTGGTTTACACCTGTGTACATAACTGGAAAATACATTGTTTTTTATTAAAATGATGTGATTCCTAAAGATGGGTAAATAGGATTTTAAACTTTTTTATTCAGTTTCTGCTAACATGCATATCAGTGATTTTTTTTTTATCACAAGAATATTAATAGAAATCGGAACTCTCCCAAATACTTATGAGTCTGTGGTTGTGCTGCAAATGTTTATGAAGCCCTTATGAAATCTTGGTTTTCCTTCCTGTTTAGAAAGGTTTTGGTCATCCAAGCAGGAAGCAAGAATAATACCACTGGACTATCAAACAAAACAAATAATGAATAGTCTAAACCGCAGTCAAAATGAACAACTTGCAAGCAATCCAAAGGCTTAACTATGTTAAAATGTACCTCAAGCAAGTGAATAGGGAATAGATTTGTAAAAATCAAAATCTCTTTATAGATAGTTTAAAAAAACAAACCAGTTGTTGAATAATGTAATGTGTTTCAAATAGTTTATCCAGCTTTAATTATCATTAACAACCAAACATATGGCTCACAGCTGGCTGCCAATTGCATAAGTGGTCAGAGCAATAACTTGTACAGCATTTGCATGGTAATTGTAATGCACCTCAAAGTATAAAACTACCAAGTTTATACTAACAGTAGATACATTCCAATCAAGTTTACTGAAAAATTCTTTAAATGCATTTTTAGACATTATGTTCCTCCTAATTATCCTGCAGTTTGAATGGGAGGTAATGACCAATAGAATAGGGAATGCACAAATTAATACTGCAACATTTGTGAATTCCTGTGTTTTTTAGAGTTTGTTGTGTAACCAGTTCCCTAATGATTTCTCTATTCACAAATTGATTGTTTTCTAAATAAACATTTTTATAAAAATTCAAATGGCTTAATATTCCTAAAAGAGGCTCCCAATATACCTCAACTGTAGTTCTTCCATACAAACCACCGTTGTGGGGAAAGCCGAAACAATACTGCATGCCTTAGAGGTCAACAAAGTCAGGTTCTGTTGGGGAGAGTGTGTAATATATTTCAGAAGAGCAGACTCTTCACGGAAAGCAACTCGTCTCTTGTTTAAATGAGAAGGCTGTTTTCTTTAGTATGCATGCAGCTGCCATCACATCGTAGGAAGAGGGCGCACTGTTGAGGCCGTGAATCCTGCTTCTCATACTATTCTTCCCAATGCATTTGCTATTTTCAGGTCTCTAAGTAGGTTTTTCTTCATTCCTGTCATGTCACTGCAAGAAAAGAGATTTTTAGTTAGTTCCTTAACCATGGGGAGAACAGCAGCTAACCAGTTCCACTATTCTAATATCCACGTTTTCTCGGTAGATTACAGTAGTGTATTTTCCTTTCATATTCAGGCACTCCCTCTTCCCCCCTTCCCCCATCGCCAGGTTCATCTTCATTTTATCAGGCTTTTAATCTTCTCTTACGTTTATCTGTGATCTGTAACTTTTTCATATAGTTTCTTTATCCCAGACCTATCACTTCAATATTTATTATTTTCAGACACTATCAGTTACTGCACAGTAGACCCTCATTAGATTTTGTTTTTAATCTGAACAAGCTAATTACAATTCAGAATGCTTGTTAACTTTTTTAATAGTTTTTATTGATTCTTATCAAAGTCAATTTTCATATGCAGATTTAGTCTTCTGCTTGATATTTCACAGTCAGCGACAAAAAAAAATGACCATTAGAAGCTGATATTTCCTACTGAAATTTGCCCCTGGTAAAATGCTTGATTTACTGTAGATGACGATCAGAATGATTAGAATATTTTGAAGAATAAAATCTACCTTAAAGAGTTATGTTTTATAGCTTCACTTATCTTTAAACTTGCACACCCTGCACATTTTAAAGAGAATTGGCAGTTTTGATGCAGATGAGATATCATCAGACCTCTCCTTGCTACTCTGTTTCTTTCAAAGTGAATATTAATTACCAGCTTCAAGCCAAAACAGTTTTCACATTTATATGCCTGGTGTGTTTTGAATCACAAAACTTTTTTGGGGGGGCAGGGGTTAAAAATAGAACTCTTGGCTACAGTAACACACAGAAGAGTTGTAAATGTTCTAAAAAAAAAATCAGGAGCAACCTAAATCTAAAGCAGCCAAGCTTCAGTCTCAGCTCTGCTTTCTACTCTGTTGTATCTTTTGTGACATTTACAATTTCACTGCACAGAGAGAATGATTTATTCTTAATATTTAGTGATAATGATCATTGTGTTTTTCCAGACTTCTGTTAGGAAGGCAAAGTTAACAATATGATTTTTGTATAATACATAAGAAAACTATTTGGCTATTTTGATTCTGAAGAGGGGAGAGGAAAGGATTTTTTAGTATTTTTTAAATATTTTTTACAAGCAAATAAAAACAGAAAATCAGGCTCTAGACTAAAGCTAAATCTCTGATTATAATCTTCTGATTTTTTTTAATTCAATACTTTATTCTCTGGCCTCTTTCTCATTAAACGTAATATTCACTAATACAGCATACTAAAATTAACAGCGTTAGAAGGAAAATAGCTAAGAAAGGCAATTTGATCCACTGATCTTAGGACTGTAATTTACCTTCCAGTAAGAACCATACTAACCTTGTTTTAATTTAATCCCCAGACAGTGGTCCTTTTGAGACAGTGACAATGACAGACAGAAATCACATAGATAGATTAAAAAGAGATAATATTTTGGAAGTTTTCCATTGTTTATCCAGGATTATTATTATACTTTCCAACAAGCTCTTGGGAAGAGAATATCCACTGAAAAATATTCCTATCTATTTAAGTAAGAAGCAGCAGATGATGATGGCTATAATGTAGCTGTGTCATCACATAGCTTGGGCTTGCATCTTAAATGGTCCTTTACAAGTCTTCTTCCTTCGTCAACAGTTGGTATGGGAAGATTTAGTTTTTAAATCCCTCAAAATTGCAGTTTTTAAAATCATTTGTAGCCGACCTCATGCTCCCCTTCCTTCAACCTCAGCTCAGTAAATCTTCTGTAAATATGTTCCAAAAGTTGAGTAGATATCAGGGTGGATCAATTTAAATCAAAGCAATTTAAATCACTGATCTTAACCACGATTTAAAGTGCTTATCTAAGCAGTTTGTGGCTGTTTCTGTTCCTAAAGGAACATTGCAAATAAAAAATGATCATTAAAGCTGAAAGTTTGTCATGATTGTTTTTCCTAAACACCATTCATTTTTACATGCTCCTCCCCCAAGGCTAGAGATGTCTAATTGATGTAAAATATACCTAACATTAACTACTGCACTACAGGTATCCTTGCTGGGAATAAAAATGTTGATGTAAAATTCAGAGGCAGCAGTTGTGGACCTTAGAGTCAATGACTCGCAAGTTGTCAAAGCTGTTGCAATACCTATGATAAATAAACCTGTATATCCCATTAATACATTTCTGACCCTAAAAGGTGCTATCATTGAAGGGTGCACAGCAGTTATACTCTAATGGATACAGGTTTATAGCTATGATTCTTTATGTAAATTTAACTCCAAAACTCTTGGCTTTTAAACAATTCTGTTTTTTTTTAATAATCTTCTAATAATGCTTTAAAGAAATTGATATGTATTTTTTAGGCTTTATTCTATTTAACAATGTTCTTATCATGAAAATGTAATCATAAAGTGATGTTTCTCTATTAATTCCTATTTTTATTGCCTTCAATACAATATATACTTATCCATATTAGCATTCTGGTTGTGAGATTCATCCCATCATGTTGCAGTAATTGCTATTTTTGCATACTTTTCCTCCAGCATTATTAATTCAAATTCATCCTGTTTATTACTCATGCTGTTGGACAATAGCAAACTATAGGCAAAGAAAATCTGCTAAATCGGAGGATTTAGAGCCTACCAATGGACTTCCTGCAGATTTTGCTGTATTCACTAGACTCTAAACTTTCATTTAAAATATAAAAATCCCCAAACTTCATGTTTTAGAAAGAGCTTTCACAATACAAACTGATGTTCTGTCATCTCAGTGTGTGCAGAGTGAAACAATAGCTCTAATAGAAGTCTAAATGATTTGATTGTTAATGAAGAAGCTTAAATATAACAACTTAATTACTTACATTCTTAACCATTTCATTGCTGATTGTCACACCGGAACCAATCAGCTAAGGCATTTATCCACTGTGACTAATTATATCAGCCCCTTCTAATGTCCCATTCATTTGAAAATACATTTCATAGTAACAGAGCTGAAGTTTTGAATATACAAAGGATCCAATATTGTACTTTTGATTTGGAAAAACAAGATGTTTGCTATTTTGTTTACAAAATTACAGCAAGAGAGGAGTTCAGAGCGCAGTCTGATAAAAACTGTTGGTCTAACAGCAGAGACAGTAGTTCAGATTAGTCAGCAAATACACAGCTTGGATGAACCACCTTGTATCTCAATATGATCTGGTCTGGTAAAGAAATACAGGAATGAACTAAGGAAAATGAAATGAAAAATTCTCACAGAAATTCTAACTATTTTGGAGGAAAAGCTCTTCTAATTTTTCCAAAATTCACCCACCAAAGCACCTGGCATTTGTATGGAGGCACCAAAGGACTTTTACCCACTTCCACATTTGATCTCTATGCTCCAGACTTTCTCTACATGCTTCTCTTTTAAATGGTCAGAAATTGCGAGCAAAACTTAAAGCTCAATCTACAGCTGGCATGCAGTGGGGGTTTAGTGAGAGACAATGAAAGGGAGGGAAAGAAGATAATCTAGTCATGGCCCAATATCTAAACAAATACTTTGCCTCAGTCTTTAATGAGGCTAATGAGGAGTTTAGGGATAATGGTAGGATGACAAATAGGAATGAGGATATGGAGGTAGATATTACCATATCCGAGGTAGAAGCCAAACTCAAACAGCTTAATAGGACAAAATCAGAGGGCTCAGACAATCTTCATTCAAGAATATTAAAGGAATTGGCACATGAAATTGAAAGCCCATTAGCAAGAATTTTTAATGAATCAATAAACACAGGAGTTGTACTGTACAACTGCAGAATTGCTAACAAAGTTCCTATTTTTAAGAAAGGGAAAAAAAGGTGATCTGAGTAACTATAGGCCTGTTAGTTTGACATCTGTAGTATGCAAAGTCTTGGAAAAAAATTTGAAGGAGAAAGTAGTTAAGGACATTGAGGTCAATCGTAACTGGGACAAAATACAACATGGTTTTACAAAAGGTAGATCATGCCACACCAACCTGATCTCCTTCTTTGAGAAGGTAACAGATTTTTTTAGACAAAGGCATTTGACATGGTTCCACATGGGGAATTATTAGATAAATTGGAAAAGATGGGGATCAATATGAAAACTGAAAGGTGGATAAGGAACTGGTTAAAGGGGAGACTACAACGGGGTCATACTGAAAGGTGAACTGTCAGGCTGGAAGGAGGTTACTAGTGGAGTTCCTCAGGGATCGGTTTTGGGACCAATCTTATTTAATGTTTTTATTATTGACCTTGGCACAAAAAGCGGGAATGTGCCAATAAAGTTTGTGGATGACACAAAGCTAGGAGGTATTGCAAATACAGAGAAGGACTGGGATATCATACAGGAAGATATGGATGACCTTGTAAACTGGAGTAATAGTAATAGGATGAAATTTAATAGTGAAAAGTGCAAGGTCATGCATTTAGGGATTAATAACAAGAATTTTGGTTGTAAATTGGGGACGCATCAGTTGGAAGTAACAGAGGAGGAGTAGGACCTTGTAGTATTGGTTGATCACAGCATGACTACGAGCCACCAATGTGATATGGCCATTAAAAAAGCTAATGCAGTTTTAGGATGCATCAGGCGAGATATGTCCAGTAAAGATAAGGAGGTGTTAGTACTATTATGTAAGGCACTGGTGAGACCTCATCTGGAATCCTGTATGCAGTTCTGGTCTCCCACGTTTAAGAAGTATGAATTCAAACTGCAACAGGTACAGAGAAGGGCTACTAGGATGATCCGAGGAATGGAAAACCTGTCTTATGAAAGGAGACTCAAAGAGCTTGGCTTGTTTAGCCTAACCAAAAGAAGGCTTAAGGGAGATATGATTGCTCTTTATAAATATATCAGAGGGATAAATATTAGGGAGAGAGAGAAATTATTTAAGCTCAGTACCAATGTGGACACAAGAACAAATGGATATAAAATGGACACTAGGAAGTTTAGACTTGAAATTAGACGAAGGTTTCTAACCATTAGAGGAGTGAAGTTCTGGAACAGCCTTCCAAGGGGAGTAGTGGGGGCAAAAGACATATCTGGCTTCGAGACTAAGCTTGATAAGTTCATGGAGGGGATGGTATAATGGGATAGCCTAATTTTGGCAATTAATTGATCTTTGATTATTAGCAGGTAAATAGGGCCAATGGTCTGTGATGGGATGTTAGATGGGGTGGGAGCTGAGTTACTACAAATAATTTTTTCCTGGGTGCTGGCTGATGAGTCTTACCCACAAGCTCAGGGTTTAACTGATTGCCATATTTGGGGTCGGGAAGGAATTTTCTTCCAGGGCAGATTGGCAGAGGCCCTAGAGGTTTTTTGCCTTCCTCTGCAGCATGGGGCATGGGTCGCTTGCTGGAGGATTCTTTGCAACTTGAGGTCTTTAAACCACAATTTGAAGACTTCAATAACTCAGGCATAGGTTAGGGGTTTGTTACAGGAGTGGGTGGGTGAGATTCTGTAGCCTGCATTGTGCAGGAGGTCAGACTAGATTACCATAATGGTCCCTTCTGATCTTAAGTCTATGAGTCTATAAGTGAAGATTCTGAAGTCTCCCTGAAATGACAAAGGCTCAACCTGCAGAGAGATTAAAGGAAGGAAGAGCTGCACCAAATTATTCTTCTTTCTGAGAAAATCTGTGAGCAGAATCTATTTATTGCCAGCTACAACCCTCCCACTTTACTCTTTCCTCATCTCCACGCCCACCACCACCAAAATCTAGTAGAACATGATTTCAGCATCTCCTCAGTGGAAATAATACACAAACCCAATCTCCCTTCACTACACCTAACACATTATTGTAATAGGATTTATCTAGAACAGGGATCTGCAAACTTTGGCACACAGGTTCAGCCTATCGTGGCTCCCATTGGCTGCAGTTCGCCACCCCAGGCCAATGGGGACTGCAGGAAGCAGCGGTCAGCACATCCCTCGGCCTGTGCCACTTCCCACAGCCCCCATTGGCTGCGATTGGCCGAATCTGTAGATGTAGCAGGTAAACAAACCAGCCCGGCCCGCAAGGGTGCTTTCCCTGGCGGGCCATGGGCCAAAGGTTGCTGATCCCTGATCTAGAAAGGGTGTCTTGTAAGGCAGCAAATGAAAGCTGGTAACACACTGGTCATTAATATAACTGTGAAATGTTTGTATTAACACTATGTGAAAAATTATGGAAACTTACTGATACCATGCTTTTAGTGTGTAATGAAACAAAGGCAGAAACGGGTTTTCTTCTAGATAGGAGGGAAGGTAGTTATCTGCCATTAGTGTAAATTAAACATTGTGAAATCAATACAAAAGGAAGGCAAGTCAACAGGAAAAGCCAGGTCTAGTGAGATATGTGAAATCAGCAACCCTTACTCAGAGACTAAAGCCTAAAGAGGTAGTTTTTTGTCTCCGAGATCAAACCAGTGAGTTTTGGGGCAGTACAAGGTGAGGCAAAAAGACAGTGTGTTATCTGTTTACTGGAGAGACCCCAGGCAGGTTATGGGGGGAAATCATAAATATCTGTTTTTGACTGAAAAATCAGCAAGCTCTATAGAAAATCTTTGAAGATACAATAATTGCTTTAGCCCAGGAGCTGTAGCTTGTTAAAGTTGTGTTTAGTCTCTTAGAAGCATGTTATAGTTTTGTTTAATTTGTAACCATTTCTGTTTCTGAAACCATTACTCAGTATCACTTGAATCTTATTCTTTGTTAATAAACTTCTCTTTGTTTTATCACAAGTAGATCTGGATGCTATAATATTGAGCAAAGTATGAATTCTTAGTTGAATCAAGCAAGCTGATGTATACACTGTCTTTTTGGAGGCAGTGAACTTGGTAATTACTGTGAGAGTGTTCAGTGATAGGTGATGGATACCACATAGGAATGCTCTTCAAGTCAGCTTAGGGACTGGGGTGTACTAAGTGTTACCTGCAAGGTAAAAAAAGGGACAGTTAGGGCATGTCTTGAGACCAGAGTGGCTGAACTAGAGGAGCTAAGGAAAACAGAGAGATATATAGATGAGACTTTCCAGGACACTGTGGAGTGGTCCCACTCCCAGTCTAACAGCCTCTGTCCTGTTGAGGAGAATGAAAGTCTCAGGGAAGGAGAACATCAAACTAGAGTGGAGGGAAACAATCCCACAGTTGGGACTCTCCTTCCAGATGATGTCATGGTATCCATTCATATTGAGGATACTTCCTGGGGAAGGAATCCCTGTCATTAGGGAGAAACTGGTAATAGTAATGGGGGAGTCAATAATTAGAAATATAGATAGTTGAGTTTCTGATGACTGGGAGAACCACATGGTGAATTGCTTGTTGGGTGTGAAGTTTGTAGATCTCGAGACATCTAGACAGCATTATGAGCAGTGCTGGGGAGAAGCCAGTGGTCATGGTACATGTAGGTACTAATGATATAGGAAAAAGTAGGAGAGAGGTTCTGGAGGAAAAGTTTAGGTTGGCAGGTAAGAGATTAAAGTCCAGGACATCCCAAGGTAGCATTTTCTGAAGTGCTTCCACTTCCATATGCAGGGCAAGTTAGACAGGTAGAACTGCAAGGTCTCAATGTGTGAATGAGGTAACGGTGTTTGGAAGAGGGATTTATGTTTATTGGGAACTGGGGAACCTCTTGAGAAAGAAGAATGGGCTGGATCTAAGCCAAAATGGAATAATATTGCTGCATGTAAAATTAAAAAGGTCATAGAGGAGTTTTTAAACTAAAGGCTAGGGGAAAGTTGGCAGGTGTGGAGTAGCATATAGTTTGGACAGACACATCTCTTAGGGGAGGATATATTAATGGAGATTCTCTATGTCCTAGTAAGGAAGAGAGGATGGAAAATGATGAAATACAGGTAGGAACTGTCAAATGAAAAAGAGTCCCTTTTAATTACATCATATGAAGGTGGACAACTAAAAAGGTACAATTTTTTTAAGTGCTTGTATACACATGCTGGAAGTCTAAATACTAAGATGGATGAACTAGAGTGCCTGGTATTAAATAAGGATATAGATATAATAGGCATCACAGAAACTTGGTGGAACAATGATAATCAATGTGACAGAGTAATACCAGGGTACAAAATATATAGGCATGACAGGGAGGTCATGCTAGCGGGATGAGTGGCACTATATGTGGAAGAAAGCATACACTCAAAATATAGTAAAAATCAAACTGTACCACAGAATCTCTATAGATAAAAATTCAGCGCTTGAATATTAATAGTATAGCAGTAGGAATATACTACCGACCATCTGACCAGGATGGCGGTGATGACTGTGAAATGCTCAGGGAAATGAGAGAGGCTATAAAACCAGAAAACACAGTAATAATGGGAGGTTTCAACTATCCCTATATTGATGGGGTACATGTCACTCAGGATGGGCTGTAGAGATAAAAGTTTTGTAGACACGGTTAATGACCGCTTCTTGGAGCAAATAGTCCTGGAGCTCACAAGGGGAGAGGCAATTCTTGATTTAGTCCTAAGTGGAGCACAGTATCTGGTTCAAGAGGTGAATATAACTGAACCATTTTAGTAACAGCAACTATAATATAATTAAATTTAACATCTTTGTGTGTGGGAGGGGGAGAGGGGAGAATACCAATGAAGCCCATTGCATTAATGTATTTCTTCAGAAAGAGGAACTACAGAAAAGTGAATAAACTAATTAAGCAGAAATTAAAAGGAATGGTCAGAAAAGCAAAATACCTGCAAGCTGCATGGGAACTTTAAAAACACTATAATAGAGGCTCACAGTAAATGTATACCCCAAATTTAAAAAAAAAAACAGTAAGAGAACCAAAAAAATGCCACCATCGCTAACCAGCAAAGTAGAAGCAAAAACACATCCTTTAAAAATTGGAAGTCAAATCCCAGTGAGGAGTGGAGAAAGGAACATAAATTCTGACAAGTCAAGTATAAAAAGGAGGACAGCCCAAGAAAGAATCTGAAAAGCAAGGAGCACATCAGAATCAGATACCCTGCCAAAAAGTCAGCTGGGCCACTGGATGATGGAAGTGCTAAATGAGCACTCAAGGAAGACATGGCTATTGCGGAAAAACTAAATGAATTCTTTCCATCAGTCTTCACTCTAGAGGATGTGAGGGAGATTCCCACAACTGAGCCATTCTTTTTTGGTGACAAATCTGAGGCACTGTCCCAGATTGAGGTGTCAACTGAGGAGGTTTGGGAAAAAAAATTGGTAAATTAAGGAGTAATAAGTCACTAGGACCAGATGGTATCAGCCAGTAGTTCTGAAGGAACTCAAGTATGAAATTGCAGAATTATTACCTTTGGTAAGTAGCCTTTCACTTAAATCAGCTTCTGTGCCAGATGACTGGAGAATAGCTAATGTGACACCAGTTTTTCAAAAGGTTCCAGACGTGATGCTCGCAATTACAGGCTGGTAAGCCAAACTTCAGTGCTGGGCAAATTAGTTGAAAGTATAGTAAAAAACAGAATGATCAGACACATGGATAAACATGATTTGTTGGTGACACGTCAAGACAGCTTTTGTAAAAGGACATCATGCCTCACCAATCTATTAGAATTCATTGAGGGGGCCAACAAACATGTGGACAAGGGTGATCCAGCATATACAGTGTAATTTGACTTTCAGCTCCCTCTTAGCTTGTTGTCTTCTGAGAATCCCTGTCTACACACAATTCATGGGGAGTCTGGGTGTCTAACTTGGGGCTGTGAATTCCACTGGAATTCCCAGTTGGGCTGAAGCCTGGGCTCAGAGACCCCTACATTTTCAGGGTTTCAGAGCCCAGGCTCCAGCCCAACTGGGAACATCTATATGGCTATTTTAGTCCCATAGTATGAAACCTCCCATTATTACAGGTTCTGAGTCAGACTGGGGCAGACAAATGGTCCATCTAGCCCATTGTCCTCTGCTCTGAGAGTAGCCAATGCCAGATGCTTCAAAGGAAATGAACAGAACAGCGTGATTATCAAGGGATCCAACTTCTGTCATCCATTCCCAGCATCTTCCTGTCAGAGGCTATGGACACCAAGAGTATGGGATTGCATCCCTGATCATCTTGGCTAATAGCCATTGTTGGACCTATCCTCCATTAACTTATGTAATTCTTTTTTGAATCCACTTATACTTTCGGACTTCACAACATTCCTTGGAAACAAATTCAACAGTTGACTGTGTGTTGTGTGAAAAGTACTTCCTTTTGTTTGTTTTAACTCTGCTGACTATTAATTTCATTGGGTGACCCCTGGTGCTTGTGTTATGTGGAGGGGTAAGTAACACTTCCTTCTTCACTTTCTCTACACCATTCATAATTTTACAGCCCTCTATCATACCCACTCTTTGTTGTCTCTTCTCTAAGATGAACAGTCCCAGTCTTTTAAATCTCTCCTCATATGGAACCTATTCTATAGCCTTAATCACTTTTATTGCCCCTCTATGTAGCTTTTCTATTTCTAATATATCGTTTTTGAGATTGGGTGACCAGAACTGCATGAAGTATTCAAAGTGTGGGAGTACCATGCATTTATTGTCTTATTATCTATTTCTTCCCAATGATTCCTAGCATTGTTAGCCTTTTTGACTGCTGCTGCACATTCAGCAGATGTTTTTAGAGAACAGTCCTCAATGACTCCAAGATCCCTTTCTCGTGTGGTAACAGCTAATTTAGAACCCATTATTTTGTATGTATAGTTGGGGTTATGTTTTCCAATATGCATTACTTTGCAATTATCAACATTGAATTGCATTGGCCATTTTGTTGCCCAGGCACCCAGTTTTTGTAAGATCCCTTTGTAACTCTTAGGCAGTCCTTTTTTTTTGTATTTAACTATCTTCAGTAATTTTGAATCATCTGCAAACTTTGCCACCTCACTGTTTACCTCCTTTTTTCCATATCATTTATAAATATATTGAATAGCACTGGTATCAGTACAGATCCCTGGGGCACCCTACTATTTACCTCTCAACATTTATTTCTACCCTTTGTGTCTTCTCTTTTATGTGAGATTTAAGATGAGACTTTCAGAAAGTCTTTGACAAGGTCCCTCACCAGCAGCTCTTAAGCAGGTGAGCAGGCATGGGATAAGAGGGAAAGTCCTCTCATGGATCAGATGATGTCACCTAGTTTATCATGAGCAAAGCTTTCTCTTGCTGAGATGGGGGGCTACAAGGTAAACAACAGTCCTGCGTACTCCTAGAAGATGTCAAGCGACCTTTATAATTGGAGGTTAGGCAGCTTCCTTCTGTTTGAACTCTCATTGGTTTCACCAGCAGTGCAAAGTCACTCTTAGCAATTATCTGCTGCATAGTCCTTCTCCTGTTCCAAAGAAGTTAATGGGGGGTTGCCATTTGACAGCAGGAACAATCTTTATAGGTTAGATTCACAAGCTGGACGTAGGCATTGCAATATCTAACTTCTAGGCACCCTGCCATCCAGAGGAATTCACAGTCCCAAATTAGGCACCTGGTTTCCCCCTGAACCATAGGGGGAGAGTTAGGGATTCTCAGAAGATCACAAGCTAAAGGAGGCCTATGGTAACCAGGAGTGATATGCAAAGGAAAGAGGTGGGACTTAAGGTCCAGATCACAGAGGTATTTATTCACCAAATCGATGGGCCAGAGGGAGGCATCTAGCTCCACTTGGGGATCTCGCTCCTGAAGTTAGGCACCAAAGCCAGATCCAGCCTGAGGGAAACAAAAATAGAAAGAGACTATATCCCAGTGATTAAGGAACTCATGTGGGAGAGTCAGGTTCAAATGCCTGCTCCAATAATCATTCATACAAAGTGGGACAGCTCCAATAGGATGGATTGGAAGAGACACGCCTCCCCACATACCAAATAGCCTGGTGATTAGGGCATTCATGGGAGACTTGCATCCAAGTTCCTGCTCCAAGTCAGGCAGAGCAGTGATTAGAAAACAGGTCTCCCACATCCAAGGTGAGTACCCTGGCTATTGCATATTGTGGACACATACACAAGTCAGGCAGCCCCCAAAATCCCTGACTTGCTCACGCCTGAGTATTTTTGGTGCGGGGATCTAGAGGCCTACGGGGAAGACATCAGCTCAGTGGTATTATTGTGAGTGGCAATGGTGCCTAAATGTTGGACTTGTGCACCTAAAGAGGTGAGTGGTCTAAATCCCTTTGTGAATCTAGTCCTGTATGTTTAGTTATTTCATCCGGTTAAGCCACCTTAAAATTTGGAGATTTTAAACTGACGTGCATACAACTTTCTGTTTTTACACACAAGCCATCACTCCATTGTTTATGTATTATTAATTGCTGTTATTCAGTGTAACAATGTGGGTAGCTAAGTGGAAAATACAGGCTTCCTGCTGAAACACTGAAATAGCATAAGTCTACTTTCAGCTGACGACATGCAGTTCATACAGGATCTCGTCTACCTGAAGTAATGTAGCAATGCAGAAGGTAGAAAATGGCATAAGTCTGAAAATGTATCCAGTTCACTAGTATATAAATTTTGAGCCCAGCAGTCAAATATCCTCTAGCTACAAATCAAGAAAAAGAGACTCTAAAATTGAATTATTTCAAAACATGAATATAAACATTCACATTTATCTTCTCAGTTTAATATTTATATGCACATTATTTAAAATAAATCAGTGATGTTAATTATTTATATGTGATTGCCCCTGGAGCAATGGTCACCAACTGGTCGATCACAATCGACTGATCAATCCTAGAGGACCTCCCAGTCTATCATGATCTCTGGCGGCTGAGGGTGGCTGCCATTAAGGCAGACTCTCTGCCTTCCCCGGCCCCACACCGCTTCCAGAAGTGGCTAGCACAGCCCCATGGCCGAGGGGACAGGGGTCTCCCTCCTTACGCTGCTCCTGCCTACAAGCACTGCCCCCACAGCTCCCATTGTCCAGGAGAGTTGTGGGGGTGATGCTTGCAGAGAGGGGCAGTTTGTGGAGCCACGTGCTCCCTCATCCCTCCCCATGGGCTGCAGGGCATGTTGGCCCCTTCCGGGAGCAATGTGGGGTCAGGGTATGCAGGGAGCCTGACTTAGCCTCACTGTGCCACTGATGGGGAGCCACCAGAGGTAAGTGCTGCCAGGCAGCAGGCCGCATCCCAACCCACATCCCTGAGCCAACACCCCAACCCCCCTCCTGCACCTCAATCCCCATTCCTGAGCCCCCTCCTGGAGCCAGCACCTCATACCCACTCCTGCTCCCTGAACCCCATCCTGAACCCCAAGCCCTGCCCCAGCTCTCACTGCCTCCCAAAGCCAGCACCCTGTACCCTCTCCTGCACCCCAACACTCTCCCCAGGATCAGCCCAGAGCCTCCTCCCACACTGTGAACCCTTCGGCTCCAGCCCAGAACCCGCACCCCCTCCCGAACCCCAACCCCCTGCCCCAGCCCAGTGAAAGTGAGTGAGGGTGTGGGAGAGTGAGCAACTTGGGGGAGGGACGGTAGGGGGCCAGTCTTTGGGGAAGGGCTTGGGCCTTGGTGAAGGGGCGGGATAGATCCTGGGTTGCCCTTATATTCAAAAAGTGACCTCGGCCAAAAAGGCGGCCAGGCTTAGGGTCCCATTGTGCTAGATGCCGTACAAACACATAAAAAGATGCTCCCTTCACAAAGAGTTTACAATCTAAGCATGAAATGAGATGAAGTAATCAGTGACAGAGACAAGGTACTAACAAAGTTCTATCTTACTGTTTCAAATTACCTAATTCCTGGGTCAGACCAATGGTCCACCTAGCTCATGTAGCATATATCTGACAGTGGCTAGTACCAGATGCTTAAGAGGGAATGAACAGAACAGGGCAATTTCATATGAACTATCCTCAGTCATCTAGTCCCAGCTTCTGGCAGTTGGAGGGTTAGGGACACCCAGAACACATGGGGCATCCCTGACCATGTTTGCTAATAGCCACTGAGGGACCTATCCTCCATGAACTGTTCTTTACTATTGATTTAACCAATTTGCCCAATACTGAGGCTTATCAGGATTGCATCTGGAGCCTTTTTTAAAAAATTGGTGTCAGATTAACTACTCTCCAGTCATCTGGTACAAAGGCTGATTTAAGTGATAGGTTATTTACCACAGTTAGTAGTTCTACAATTTCATAACTGAGTTCCTTCAGAACTCTTGGGTGAATACTATCTGGTCCTGGTGACTTATTACTTTTTAATTTAACAATTTGTTTCAATACCTCCTCTACTGACAGCTTGGTCTGGGACAATTCCTCAGATTTCTCACCTAAAAAAAATGGTTCAGATGTGGGGATCTCCTCCATATTCTCTGCAGTGAAGATCAATGCAAATAATTCATTTAGCTTTTCTTCCTTGAGTGCTCCTTTAGTATCTCAAGCATGCAGTGGCCACACTGACTGGTAGGTTTCCGGTTTCTGATGTACTTTTTTTTTTTTAAATGTTAGTTTTCATGTCTTTGGCTCATTGCTCTTCAAAATTCTTTCTTGACCTGCCGTATTATACTTTTACACTTGACTTGCAGAGTTTATGTTCCTTCCTCTTTTCCTCACGGGGATTTGACTTCCAGTTTTTAAAGGATGTGTTTTTGCAGTTAACTACTTTTACTTTGTTATTTAGCCATGGCGGCATTTTTTAAAATTTTTTCTCTTACTGTGTTTTTAATAGGGGGTATCTATTTAGTTTGAACCTCTACGATTGTGTTTTAAAATAGTCTCCATGCAGTTGGCAGGCTTTTCACCCTGGTGACTGTGCCTTTTAATTTCCATTTAACTAGCTTCCTCATTTTGATGTATTTCCCTTTTTGAAGATAAATGCTACTGTGATGGGTTTCTTTAGCATTTCCCCTCCTACAAGGATGTTAAATGTAATTATATTATGGTTGCTATTACTGAGCGGTTCAGTTATATTCACCTCTTGGACCACATCCTTAGTTCCATTTAGGACTAAATCAAGAGTTGCCTCTCCCCTTGTGGGTTCCACAACAAGCTGCTCCAAAAAACAGTCATTTATGATGTTTAGGAATTTTATTTCTGCATTCCCTCCTGAGGTGACACATATTCAGTCAATATAAGTATTGTTGAAATCCCTCATTATTATTTTTTCTGCCTTTGTATCCTCTCTAATCTCCCTAAGTTTTCACAGTGACCTGATAATTGATACAAAACCCAGTGTCTTAGAAGGTTATGCAGAATGTCGTGTAGTGTTTCACATATTGCTAAACTGTAGCATGTCTGATAAAAGTCTTTTAAGAGACAACAGCTATGTACCGGGGGGCCGGGGTGCTGGTGAGTGTTTGTTGAAGCTCCATCGCTTGAAAAGAATGAAAAGTTGGCATTTAGGTAATCAGAAAACTGTATTGAAGTGAGGCTTATTTCTCCAAGCTTCCTATACTTACAGGAATCTGCTTCGTATATATATCCCGATTTTACAGTGATCAGTATTGAAAAATGTTTATTCTCTTATAAAGTAGCGACATAAACTCTATTATGTTATAATAGTGATAAAACATGAGTCCCAGATTTGGATCTTAGCGTCCAAAATATGGGGGTTAGCATGAAAACCTCCAAGCTTAGTTACCAGCTTGGACCTGGTACTTGCTGCCACCACCCAAAAAATTAGAGTGTTTTGGGGCACTCTGGTCCCCCTGAAAAACCTTCCCTGGGGACCCCAAGACCCAAATCCCTTGAGTCTCACAACAAAGGGAAATAATCCTTTTTCCCTTCCCCCCTCCAGGTGCTCCTGGAGAGATACACAGACACAAGCTCTGTGAATCCAAACAGAGTGACTCCCCCTCTCCGTTCCCAGTCCTGGAAACAAAAGCACTTTCCTCTTCACCCAGAGGGAATGTAAAATCAGGCTAGCAAATCCAACACACACAGATCTCCCCCTGATTTCTTTCTCCCACCAGTTCCCTGGTGAGTGCAGACTCAATTTCCCTGAAGTAAAGAAAAACTCCACCAGGTCTTAAAAGGAAGCTTTATATAAAAAAGAAAGAAAAATACATACAAATGGTCTCTCTGTATTAAGGTGACAAAATACAGGGTTAATTGCTTAAAAGAAATATGAATAAACAGCCTTATTAAAAAAGAATACAAATCAAAGCACTCCAGCACTTATATTCATGCAAATCCCAAAGAAAAGAAACCATATAACTTAGTATCTGATCTCTTTGTCCTTACACTTAGAAACAGAAGATTAGAAAGCAGAAACTACTTCTCCAAAGCTCAGAGAGAGCAGGCAGACAGACAAAAGACCTCAGACACAAAATTCCCTCCACCCAAAGTTGAAAAAATCCGGTTTCCTGATTGGTCCTCTGGTCAGGTGCTTCAGGTGAAAGAGATATTAACCCTTAGCTATCTGTTTATGACACATGCATTCAGTCCTGATCAATAGTATAAGGTTTTACAGAGTATCCAAGTTCCCTCACTCAAATCTGCTTGGTCAAAAAGCAAATGAATTAATAAAACTGTATTTGTAGCTAAGGGCAGATACAGAAGAGCAGGAGGCAGCCTAGGAATTCAGTCATTGTATTCATGTGTTTTGCGTACAAAATTGCAAGCTTTTCATTTTGGACAATAGCAGAAGAGTAATCGTTCTAACATTCAGGAGAATGGAGTTCAATTCCTGACTCTGTGGCAATAAATTGTATAGTCATTTGCTTGACCACACTTTGGTTTGTTATGAAATATATTCAAGAGACCAAATAACCAATAGCAGTCAGGTTTATTTCTCTAAGCCAATAATAATATAGTTTAAGAAAAAGGTTCTGTACACTACCAGTCTCTGGGAAGCCATCCTGTGCAGTGTTACATTCACCTCACATAGAAACTGTGCTCTGAAAGCTACACCCTGAAGCTATCTTTTTACACCCTACCTGTTTACAAATAAAAAAATACTGTGTACATCATCTGAAACTAGATTTTTCTGGTACCATGGTGTTTCCCTTATCTCTTTGTTCTGAAAATCTGAACCCACGCATTCCAGTTACCAAGGCTCGTGATGGAACCTTAGATTTGTACCAGAGTAGAACATTCATATATCTTGTCCTTTTCCTTTGGGACATTGCAGTATTAACCTGAGAGTAACTCCCTACCCATCATAAAACACTCACACATTCTGATCCTGACAGTTTTCCCATGTACTTAAGTCAAAGCTTACTTCAGTTTAATGCAAGGTATTATGGGATACTTAACATGGGTAGTCAGAATTGTGGGGAGACTATAATGCATTCAGTTAATTTAACTTCCCAACACTTATATGTTAGGCATAGCTTTGATATAAGTATTGGCTAACACTCTGCAGTGAACCTGCTATAGACCTTGCATAAGTCACTTCCTCACTCTGTGCATCTATTGCACCTCCCATCTTTGTGGATCTTGTCTATTTAAATTGTACAATTCTTTGGAAAAGGACAGTCTCTTATTATGTGGATATTCACTGCATAGAAAAATGAGGTCCTTATTATGGTTTCAGGTCTCTGGTTGCTGGTGAAATACAAATCTTAATAATAACACCTTTTCTGTCTAAGCAATGAACAGCATGAGTCACATAGCATATGTTTTTACTAGTTTCAGTGAAAAACTCAATGCAACCCTTAACTAGGGAGCTTCTTGAGTGCCTTGTTAAACATACATTAAATCTACATATATATATTATTTTATATTTTTATTTGGTTTGGCATGATGCAATGGTCCTTTGCTTTTATTATGTTGTTTTACTTTTGGATACCTGTAAAAAGAATTTAACTTGCTGTGTATCTTTGTTCACTTTCCACTGCATTCTTCCTTCCGTTTTTGTTCTTCTCACATGATTATTTCTTTAGTGAATGCAATAAGTATTTGGATAATTCCAAATAGCTCGACACATCTTTAGTTTATTCATTATCCTCCTGTTTAGGATTTATGTTTGTTTTTAAGCACAATTAATTACCTTAGCCAGTCCAAAATATATGCACTGTTTAACTGCTCATAAGCACTCCAGTACAGTAAAATCAATAAATCGTGCTCTCATTGTACATTATGCTGGTACATAATATTTCATATTATTTAATAATCTTCACAAAGCCCTTTCACATTAGAAAGAAATGTATAAAACTGTTTAATCAATAATATATTTCTCATTTGATATAATCATAACTCCCCTACTTTTATCAGGTTTTGAAATGTTTATGGTTAAACAAAGTTCCCTGGGTTTTTGTCTCATTGATGAGCTTTGCACAGGTGAAACCGTTGATTTCAGTGGCATTATTCTAGATTGGCTCTGACCCAGCCAAGCACTTAAGCAGATGCTTAACATTAAATACACAAGTAATCCCCTTAAAGTCAGTGGCACTACTCACTTGCTTAACATTAAGCACATATTTTATTACTTGGCTGGATCAGAGCCTTACACCAGTGTATCTGAGGTCAGAGTGCTGCTCTGTCTCCTTCTGCTTTGCCTGTTCTTTACTAAAGAAATTAAAATACTCTTAATTGTCACATAGTATTAAATTCCACCCAGGGGTGCAAAAGTTGGCCAGTTCACAATGGGAACTTCACAGACACCTATAAACTTTATCTTTGGTTCACTACACACCAGCTTGTCACCATTTTTCAATAGCTACTTTACCTTGTAAATGACATGGTAAGCGAGGGCCTAAATCACCATCTCCCTGCTGATGAAGTAATCAACACACACCTGTTTTCTGCTGGGAACGCTGCAGCGGTTGATGGGGTGGCTTTTTAAACCAGCAAGATGGTGATAAACTAGCATGCTGTAATGATTTGAATTTGACAAACTTTCTCTCTTACTGTTTGCAAATTGAACATGAACAGCAGGCATATGTATCTCTTTGTGTGATGACTGATTATAATGCCACTGATAAAAAATTATAATCATGCATGGTAAAGACAGAGAAACCTAACTGTGAGCAAAGATTTCATTTAACTACAGATAATTTTTGAAGCTATCTCAAATGTTAAAGGAAATAATCAAAATATATATTTAACATTATGTTTTCCATTTTAGGAAGAATGAAACGAGGAGGGTAGAACGGACTTGGTAAGAATCTGGAAACAGGCTCCTTCTGTGTGCTCCTGCTTTTTCAACGAGAATTATTTTCAAATTTGAAACTTAAATTCTCTGGAGTGAGGACCCACTATTTTTTTCCAGGAGCACCCATGGAGTTGGCAGTTACGACAAAGGGTCATTTAATAGCTCCATCATTTAGCCTGAATGAAGGCTGTTTAGTACGTCCCTGGACTATACCCAAGTCTTTGACTGATGGTTGCCATTAACGCATTCCAGTATAACAATATTAAATAATTAAATGTTGTATTGCTCACTTGCAGTCTGATGTGGACTCCCTTCTGAAACTCTTACACATATAAGTGACTTGATGTATGAGAGTGGAGTTGCATTTAGTACATGTTTTTCATGTTTAAAGTTAAAGAGGGTACAAATGTTTCTAGATGGGAGCTGTGGAGACGGGCTCCCCCCCTGAGGGCTTGGCTACACTTGCAAGTTAGAGCACTTTAAAGCAGCCACAGGTGCCCTAACTCATGACCAGTCCACACTGGCAAGGCACTTAGAGTGCCTGGACTCTGCAGCTGGAACACTCCTGGAATCCACTTCCAGAAGCATAACATTTGCTGCATCTCGGCTGAAATGCCCCAGTGTCAGTGTGAATGAGATGTTGCATTACTGAACTTTGATTGGCTTCTGGAAATGTCCCATAATCCCCTTAAGTCAAGTGGCTGCTCTTGTCATGGTTTTGAACTCGGCTGTAGGAATGAGGATATGCCCTTTCAAAGCTCCATTTCTGACAGCCAGCACGCTTATCTGCTCCGGGACAAAGCAAGCCATTAGTGTGGAATGCTGCTGTTGTGACTGAGAGAGAGAGAGAAAGGTGAGGGGGAGGAAAGTCTGCTGCTGTCTGAACTTGCAAGACACCATGTTGACATGCTCTCAGCCCCCCAAAAGCCCCCCACATACACACAACACACTCCCTGTCACACTCCACCTCCCTCCCCATTTGAAAAGCACATTGCAGCCACTTGCATGCAAGAATAGCTACCACAATGCACTGATTTCTGTGGCATTGCAACAGCTGCTTATGCTTGAATCTGACAGTGTGAACACAGTGGATCGCTTTCCTTATTGTGCTCTCCGAGAGCTGGTTTAATTCACTGCGCTCTTCATCTGCAAGTGTAGCCATGCCCTGACATAGACTTCATGTACTACAGACGAAAATAAAGAAATCACTTGAAGCAAGTATCTATCATAGGGCTTGTCTTCATGTACGGCACTATAGAAGCTCAGCTGAACAGGTGCAGCTGTGCCACTGTAGCACTTTAGCAAAAATGCTCCTATGTGAACAGTAGAGCTTCTCCTGTTAGCGTAGTTAATCCACCTCCCCAAGAGGCAGCAGCTATGTCAGCAGGAGAAGTTCTCCTCTCAACATAGTGCTGTCTATGTGGGAGGTTAGGTCAGTTTAACTGTGTCACTCAGTGGGGTAGATTTTTCACACCTGTGAGTGATGTAGTTACTGATATAGGTCTGTAGGGTAGACCTGGCCTGTGTGTGTCCAGTCATTCCTGACTTAGGAAATAATATTAAAGTAAATAAAAACCCTGTATTAAAATAACAATATTAAGACTGAAAAATGAAACAATTAAAAGTTAGGAAATGCCAAAATTAAGGTTTCCTATGCAGCTTTACTTTTGCTCCCTGTGTGTATGCATTATGATATAGTCTTTAATTACATGATCACACACTATATTTTCCACAGGATCCTTCCCTCTTTCAGTGCACTGGATGGTGCTCATTTAAATGAGCAGTGGTTCAATAATTTGTTTTATCCTTGCTGTTCAATGTGTGGCCCCAGGTGTTCTCTACTCTACACTATTCAAACCCTGCTTTGAAGGCAGTATTCTTATTTTTTTCCATCGGCTTTTCTAGGATGATCATCCTTACAGCATCTGATTGATTCACAATTATTAATGACCTTATCTTCACAACACCCTTGTGAGATAGGGAGTGTTTATCTTTCTCACCTTACAGATGAGGAACTGAAGCAACATAGATCAAATAACAAAACATTCCCCTGATTCTGAGTGCCTGATGAGAGACACCTTGGACCTGATTTTTCAAAGTACTTAGCATCATAGAAAACTTTCTATGGTCAAAGCACAGCTCCCAATGACTTCAGTTGCAACTGTGAGTGCTCATCACTTCTGAAAATCAGAGCCCAGACACATCAGGCACCCGGAAAAAGAGAAACACACAATTGCTGATCACGTTGAAAAGTTTGGTTTAGTATTCCCACGCCAAAGGCAAGGATAGCATTACATTATCTAGGAAAACCATTCAACTGCTTTAACCATGAGACCATGCTTTTTCTTTCTCCGATCCCTTGCCTCATTCACTACATGCCTTCCAAGATTCCTTAGACACTGCTCAGTGTCTTCCTCTGGATCCCTATTTTTAACCTTTAACCTTCACTCACATCCCTGTATTTTCATGTGTTGTCTTCAGTACTCACTTATGATCTGGGTTCAGTGGCGCTTCACCCGTGGTACACGGGGGTGGGAATTTATCTTTGGGTGGGTCGAGACCTGCCTGTCTCAGTATCCACAGATAGCACTTACCTTCCGACTTCTATGACAAATGTGTGTCAGGAGTTGTACAGACAACAGGATCCTTCACTACACATTGGTGAGTCATCCCAGATCAGGTCCACCTAGACTCTGAAGGGGAGTGTGCTTTAATAAACATAGACTCTTCTGCCCATTCTCTCCAAGAATTACCCTTTCTTTCCCCACTCCCTCCAACTCTCCTTGTGCCAGTCGTATCTCTTCCCCATCCCAAATCCTCATACTAGTCTCATTTCCCTCAACCAGACAGTCCCAGTCTCCACTACTTAGGTTTCTTATCCCAGTCTCCTTGCCCAGTAATCCTAGTTTCATCCCTCTGGACTCCCCATCACAGTCTCCACCACCATTCCAAGTCTCAGTGTCTTTGTCCACCCAGGCTTTCTTCTCCACCTCAACTCTGAGACCTAGCTTCCCTTTTCTTCCCCCCAGCTTTCAGTCCAAATCCTCCCCTTACAGCTCCTTGTCCCAATCGACTCCCCTACCACCAGGTCCAGCTCTTGCCTCTCTGCAATGAAATCAGGCAGCTTCCTCATCCATGCAGCCTGGGTCTAGCAGGCATTCACTGGGAACACAGGCACTCTCATTTACGACTTACCTCTTCAGAGATGTGGTAGTTAAAGCAAACAGACGCAGGCTTTCTAAAGGATTTCTGAGAAAACATATTCTTTACTTAAAACAGCACAAGAAATATACAGGTCTATGCAAAATAAGAAACACCTAAATTCCATTCCCTGCCTCAATTTCCTCACCATTATTGAGCTTTCTTTGGAATTTAGAACAGTGTCTTTTCAGGAGTCTTGGATCCTTCCTCTCCTGAACATGGCTTCTTTTCTTAATCAAGCCGTTTCAGTGACCTCTGAAGTCAACTTTGTCCCCCTCTGGCTAGTCCATTAATTCCTGTCTCCTTCCGCAAGCTTCCTTTGCCAGTCTAACCTCTCCAGTCTCTGGTTTTGTAGGTATGTTCCCACACCTCATCTCTTTGTTCCCACTCCCATGGATATTCTACTCCTTTTCACCCTAGCCGTCTGCAGAGAAGTTGGAGACAACTGGATTTATCTAGGATGCAGTAACTCTAGGTTTGCCTCCTTTATACTTGCTGGTTACCAGAACCATGAGGCACCTCCCCTGATCAGCTTCTTCCCCAAGGCCTGCACCCTTCTCCGCCTCTCCACTGAAGGCTTCAACTCCATTGATCACTCCTTTCCCCCCCCCACATTGCTCACTCGGTCATCTCAAGGAACCTAGCTGCAGGTAGAAGGCAGCTCCGTCTGAGCAGGGCCTGGTGCGGATTAATGACCCGGCACTTCCCCCTGCCCCATGGTAACCACACTTTTGGTTCAGGTGCCATTTAGGGTTGCCAGGTCCCCCAAAACCAGGCAATCCTAAATGGTACCCAGACACAAAAACCAAAAAACAGACTGTCCAGTAAAACCTTTGTTCCATTCAGGCAAGGTCTTGACAGACTTCTGGACACCACTCCCTGCTCTTTAGGACAAGGAGTATGGCATAAAAGTACAGTGAAAGATGGTCACAAGACAAAAGGATACAGACAGTTCATTAGACTCAAACTGGAATTCATAAATCATCAGAGCAAGTAAACTAATTTACAGTGGTTTTTGACTCCCTTGGTCTCTCTATGATCATAAGTCCCAAAGCAGTGAAGGTACTGTTCAGCATTCTGGTACCACAACAGAATCATTGTCAGTGTTGATGCCAACCACTGTCAAAGACAGGACACTGGGTATGATCCAGTATGGCAATTCCTGTATTCCTGACAACTAGTATCAAGATGCTTTAGAGGAAGGTGTAAGAAACCTACAATAAGAGATTGCATGTGTGAATCAGCTTGCAAGATGGTCTAAATTTAAGTGTAACTCTAAAGGGGATAGCAGAAATTGAGGGTTAGAGGGATGGGAGAACAAGAGTTGAGATCATGAAATCATGGAGCGAACAACAGAATCAAGGTCTCCTAGCAGAAAACATTCTGCCATGATTTCTTTCCCATTAAAAGTAGAAGACATTAATTGGTTTGAGTGTCGCTGCCAACTGTTACACCAGTATTATTCAGGCAGAGAAGTGGTCTTTCAGTTAGCCAAGCTTTCATAACTTAAAACCAACCCTTTAAATGTCACCCAGAAACTATATGGAATCCCACACAAAATTCTGAACTACCTTAAGTTTCTGAGTGTCACTAAGGGGTAGAAGTGACAACAGTATAACTGAGCTGATAAAGGCATAGATAAGTAGCAAGGCCTGCAGCTGCAACTGCTACCCACTAGCCAGTAACTGCCAAGAATCTAGCACAATCCCCAAATAGTGAAATTGAGTAAAGAATGATGGGTACACTGGTACACTCCCCATGTCAAATAAGCTAATATTACATGTCGAATTTCTTCTGGTTGCTTTCCCCAACCTAAAAGCATTAGCGTTGTCTTATCCAGATCCATCATTAGCAATCTACTTCTTGTGCAAACCCCAGTCTTAAGAAGACTCTGAATAAACTGCACCAGTCAGAGGAAAGGAATGGAGAAATACTGCTGAGTACCATCAGAATCCTGGAGGATTTGTAGCCCACATGCCCCAATAATCCTCCCAATAACCTCACCCTGAACAGAAGGTTAAGATCTGATAGAACCTCATACATGGAAGAAATGCTTTACAGCTGGCTGGTTAGGGTATTAGCCTATACTGTAGGAGATCCTGGTTGAAGTCTCTACTCTGCTAAGTCTGCTCTGCACAAGACAGAGGAGAAACTTAAATCTGGGTCTCCCTCATTGTAAGCCAGCGTCCTAACCAGACAGACATTCAATCTTCTGTATGCCCTACAAATGTTTTTTCCTACCTACTTTTCCTCTGCTCACCATGAAAGACAATTCTGCAAATACATGTGCATTTAACTTGACTTCAGTGGAACTATTCACATAGTTAAGCATATGATTGGGGCCTTAATTAGTTATTTCCCATTTGCTCATCTTTACTTTGAATTTCACTATTATTATACAAATTTTGGAAATTATTTAGCATTGGCTGCTGCAAAGGATACATAATAAATGTTTCTGGGAAATTCTCAGTACAGATAAACTACCTAATGTAAGTAATCAAAATAATATTAAGTCTAGAGATATTCAAGGCCAAATGCTCTCCTCCACTGTGTGATGCATATGGATGTAAAGAAGAGAAAAAGGAACAAAAAAAATGCTAAAAACAACAGATTCATCAGGAAATAAAGCCTATAAAGTCCAATTACAACCTATCTGGAGCTCTTTTAGGAGACTGTTCCATCACCTGAAGACTAAGACAAAGGATAAAACAGAAGCTACCACTACTTACCAGTGGGCAAAGAATGCAGCCTGCAGTTAGATGCAAAATAGCCACCTGAAGGCTGTGGTTGGTTTTCTCTCCCAGATTTAAAGGGCCAGCTACAAATAATTCATTTGAGAAAGATTCCTGTAAGAGTAAGCCCACAGCGAGGAATTCAGAGTTGACCAGTCAATTGCAAAGGGTTTGATTTCACCACTCTTACGTCAGTTCTACTTTCTCTACTCTACTCCAGTCCCGGTCTCACCAGGTTCATTCCTTTTCCTCCCTTCTGGTCTGCATTTTCTCCCCTCATCATTTGAATCAGATGGTTTTCTCCTTCAGGCTGCCTGGATGCCAGACAGGAGATCACTGGGAGCAAAGAAGAAACAAGCTCTCAGTTTCAGTATCTGGCCCAGAGCACCCATTATAAGTAACTACAGCTATGTATATGTAGACTAGGCTGGAGGGAGCATGCTCAGTTGCTCTTTGGGTATGGTGCATGAATAGTCTTGTCAGCACTAGCTGCTGTGAATTGATGTTGCATACTCAGTAAGGATGTAATCTTTGAAGATTTTATTTGCTAAAATGAATTCTCTACTGAATATGTGTGAACAGGGATTTTTCGCACACTTATAACTTGATCATCTTGTAGCATATTTTCTTGGGGATGGCAAATGGCTCATTCCTGACAGAAAGGCCGCACTCTTCCAAACTCCAAGTCCCTGCTCCAAAGCATGGGGGCACTAGAACTGTGATGGATATATTTTCCTCATTTAAAAAACCCACTAAGACAAATGATGTATCTGATGTTGATTTTTCCCCAAATGATATGGAGAAACCCAGGTGAGAAACAACTGAAAGAGAATGTTCAGTCTTTTCAGTTTCTCTCTTTAGGCAGAGATGGACTGAATTTTTCCCTTTTCCCCCCACCAAATCCATGGAGAACCTACTCTGAAGCCATAGACACATAGACACAGCATTCAGGGGCAAGCGCTAGGAGTTAAGGACATGTTCTACACGTTTGTTCACTTGTGCCTCTTATCCAGCAATGACAACAGTGCACCTCACACAAACACCTTGATCCTGCTACTAGAGCATTGCCCCAGAGTTCATTGCCAGACTGAAAAAAGGCACATCATAAACCTAGTTTTGTTTACTGCCCTTCTCTCAGGTCTCAACTGCCAGCTAGTTTGGGGTGGAATCTCATAATGCTCCCCTCTCACTCAGACCAGGCCTTAGTTTGCAGTCCCTTGGTACTAATCATGATTGTGTCAGCAGGTCTGACTTAAGCTTAGACCCTGTGATTCTGTTCCCTCAAGAGCAATGAGAATGACAATCAGTGAGCAAACAGCCTTCTTAAAGCAAAGTATCATTTATTTAGAACAAAAATGTTTCAGGAAAACAGATCTTAAAAACACCATACCAGCCTCTAAACATGCCTGCTTATCAGGTGTCTAACCATCTGCCACATGGGGACCCTGGAAGGATTAATTCCTCATTGAGGCTTACACAGAGCCTGTCTCCATCTCTGTCCTGGTCTGAGCTCACTGGCAACACCCTGGCAACCCCACCCCCTTTCTTTTCTTCAGGAGGTTTTTTAACTCTTTGTATCATCTTTATTTAAATATTCTCTAATAAACTTCTAATTCTTTTGATTGCTAGCCTCCCAGCCTGCCAAAACAGCAGTGTCACTAGGAATGAGTGCCTGGAAGCATGCCATTGTTTTGTAATTGGACCCAATGTTTGCTGGGAGGTTGCTTATCTGGGACCATTGTGACACCTTCCTGTTTATTCTTTCCACAGCCCCCTATTAAGTTAGATCAGTGCATTCATACAGAAAAGTCTTATAACCCCAGTAACTTTCCCTCGCTGATCACTATACATAAAGTATTAATAAAAGTTACATCCCAGTACTCATTACATTGCTACATATCAGCTCCATGTCTGCCACAATGAGCATACCTGTATTTGCAGGAGGGTAAGGAAGGAATGGAATTTAGCTCAGATGCCTATTGAGTTTGTGGGATTTCCAACTCCTCTGCTTTGTTAATTCATTTGAGGCTGATCTAACCATTTATCTCTAGCTGCCCTAAATTGTCTTTGATTTAATGTGACCAAAAAAGCCCTGGCTCTCAATATGTAAAAAATAATAAATCCCCAAAATTCTCAGTCAGAGGTATCAAATAAAGGTTTAGATCTAGGATAGATGGACAATCAATTGCTGCTTAATTAGGTTTATAATTGCTAGTTGACTGTCTCATTATAAATGGCAGATGGTATTGTTGTGCCACTTGAACTTATCTCTGTAGCATGAGTGTGCAATAGTAAACATCAGCAATACAAGCTCTACAACAGTGTGAATGCTGTTTGCTTAGACCCAGAAAGTGACTCAAAAAGGTATTATTGAACAAACTTTGGATTAACCAAAGCAGCACCATTACACTACCATTCAGGGAGCTAACATCAAACTCCTAGATTTTAAGTCTAGAAGAAACTCTTACATTTCTAGTCTAACCTGAATATCACAGACCATTCAATTTCACCCAGTCACTCTTGCCAAATAACTTGGGTTTTACTAAATCAAAAGTTGTGTTCAGAAAAGCATCTTTCAGAAAGGCATCTGGTCTTTATCTAAAGACATTAATAGATGGAAAATCTACCACTGAATCAATTCTGTTCCCAGCAAGTCACCCACTTAGTGTTCCACATAAAATCTGATCACTCTGACTTTGTACAGGAGAGTGAATTTCCTCCTTAATGATTAATATAAATTAAAAGACTCCTTAAGTGAACTTTAGCATGCTAAATGGTAATGGCTTTACAAAAGACATTAAAGCTATTATGTTATGATTTATATGGCCTGCTATGATCATGTTATCTTGTCTGCAGATAATGCAAAAAAATGTATCAAAAGGATCCCAGAACCTATCCTTGGCTTTAAAACAATTCAGCTTTCAAAATGTCTTCATATATGTTCCCCTATTTTAAAAAAATATTTTTAATGAGAAAGTAGAAATTGATCTAAATTCTCAATTTAATTATGTTAACTTTTAAAATAAAGCACAGTGTGAGTGGTAGCACTGTAAAGCCCAGTGGGCAGTATATAGCTCTAAGAAAGTATCAGAGGGGTAGCCGTGTTAGTCTGGATCTGTAAAAGCAGCAAAGAATCCTGTGGCACCTTATAGACTAACAGACGTTTTGGAGCATGAGCTTTCGTGGGTGAATACCCACTTCCTCAGATGCATCTTCCTCATGCTCCAAAACGTCTGTTAGTCTATAAGGTGCCACAGGATTCTTTGCTGCTTTTACAGCTCTAAGAAAGTCTCTGCATGATTTCATATAACATCTTGCTGCCTTAGTGCACATAAAGAGATTGCAATCATCATCTATTTATAATAAAAAAATTGTCTGGTCAGATCCTGGACTCCAGTGTGGCAGCTTTTCATTGGCGCAAATCTGGTTGAACTGGCTATTGGGTACTCCCTTGTATGGGGAATCCGTAGGTGGATTTGAGCCAGCATAGCAGCTCCTATGTTGCCCATCCTGCGGATGCTCTAAATTGTCTCTCAGGACTGAAACTACATATGGCATTCTGAGGATTGGGGTTGTGTGTTAAGGTTGCTTACAGTCAACTTTGCGTTCTCTGAGTGTTGTTTGGACAGTTTTGATCTACCACATGGGACCTTTCCATTGTGACCCAAAAGAGTTACCAGAAAAGCCTGATTAAAAAATGGGATATAATTTCAAAGCATTTTCACGAATGCAACATAGCACCTTGAAGTCAAACCAGTAACAATACAAACATATCTTCTAAGGCTAAAAACTAGCTTGCTTGCTAACAAAAAAACCCAACAACTTGTGAATAGAGAGAGGGACATTTTTTCCATGTACCTGGTTCATCCACTGGAACAATGGGGAGAGGCTTGCAGGCATTAAATGCAGAGCAACTAAAAACTTTCCAACAAGAGAATCCTCATATCAGGATTGAGTGCAATTGGAAAATAAAGTGGCAAACTTGACCACCCTGAAGCATATTGTCTCTCATAACACCACAGTTAACAGCTTTTTAGTCACAGTGGGAAAACTTGGAGTTTAAAAATGAAATATTGCATAAGAGATGGGAGAAACCAGCTCATTGAACTGAGTGCATTGAAAAAGGAGGTTCTGAGGCTAGGCCATGATCTTAAAATTGCTGGACACTTTGGGGTTACAAAACCTTAGACAAGCTATGGGAGAATTTGAGTAAAATGCAGGCAGGATGTAGGAAATTGATGCAGGAAATGTGTTGTGTTGCAAAGATGGCCCCTCACCCTAAAACTGGGAGAGCCCCTTTGCAGCAGTATCTCATGGGTACGGTTAAGACTGTGTCATGGATATTGTTAGAGGGCTTTCTCTTCACCCCCTCCACTGGTTCTTGTCATGCAGGAAGAAAGCAGAAGATCGGAAGTCTGAAGTGCAGTCAATGCAATGTTTATTGGGGTTAGTTTCAAGTAAGCATATCCATAGCTCTACACACTGGCAGAGTCTGGCTGCCTCAGTGTCCCATTTTCAGCTTTGATGCCTGGGTCCCCGTGTCATAAACAGATAGCTAAGGGTTAATGTCTCTTACACCTGGAAACAAGTACCTGAAACACCTGACCAGAGGACCAATCAGGAAACCAGACTTTTTCAGATCTGGGTGGAGGGAAGTTTGTGTGTGAGTCCTTTGTTCTTGGGTCTTCTGCCTGTCCCTCTCGGCTATGGGAAGGATTTTTCTATTTCCTGCTTTCTAATCTTCTGTTTCCAAGCTGTGAGTACAAAGATAGGTTTGGTTTTTTGTATTTACATGTATGTAGTTGCTGGAGTGTTTTGAATTGTATTCTTTTTGAATAAGGCTGTTTATTCATATTTCTTTTAAGCAATTGACCCTGTATTTGTCACCTTGATACAGAGACCATTTTTATGTCTTTTTCTTTCTTTTTACATAAAGCTTTCTTTTTAAGACCTGTTGGAGTTTTCTTTAGTGGGGAACTCCAGGGAATTGGGTCTGTGCTCACCAGGGAATTGGTGGGAGGAAGTCAGGGGGAAATCTGTGTGTGTTAGATTTACTAGCCTGACTTTGCATTCCCTCTGGGTGAGGAGGGAAGAGAGATTAGCTCTCGGTACTTCTGTTTTCCAAGGCTGGAAACAGGGGAGGGTGGAATCCCTCTGTTTAGATTCACGTGTCTCTCTCCAGGAACACCTGGAGGGGGGAAGGGAAAAGATTTATTTCCCTTTGTTGTGAGACTCAAGGGATTTGGGTCTTGAGGTCCCCAGGGAAGGTTTGGGGGGACCAGAGTGCCCCAAAACACTCTAATTTTTTGGGTGGTGGCAGCTTTACCACGTCCAAGCTGGTAACTAAGCTTGGAGGTTTTCATGCTAACCCCCATATTTTGGACACTAAGGTCCAAATCTGGGACTAGGTTTATGATACCCCGTCTTTGCCTGGGTCCCTGTTCCCCATTCCCACTTCCTCCTTCTTAGCAGGGCCAAATGTACTAGCAGTGCATGCCCCTAGTCCCACCCCTTACAACTTATAGTCATGTTCTGTTTTGGGGGAGTCGTGAGCCTGGGGTCTTGGTCCCACCTCTTTTCTATCTCATGAGAGGGTAGGCAGTAAGGTGGTCTACTGGCAACAGCCAGGCTTTTCTTTGACTTTTAGTGTTTCTTATGCCTTCCTCCCCATCCCTTCTTGCCCCTCCCAACTAGTTGCTTCACTGACCTTGCCTTGAGACAGCCTTCCAGTTTATGCTCATATATTACACTTCCACCATACCCTGTAACACTTAATTCCATCTCTTATCTTTTCTCATTGTACCAAAAGCCCCATCTAGTTGTGGGAAATGCAACACAGAGTCTCTTTGTTCATTGTTCTTCACACATATTAATAAGGATATAAGAGTATCAAAAGTCAAACGCAAAATTCTATCACAGTCTAACAAACAGGCCTATATATTAACAGATATAGTTAGTAAAAGTCATGGACAAGTCATGGCCAACAAAGAAAAATTCGCAGAAGCCGGTGACTTGTCTGACTTTTATTAAAAATATACATGACAAAATGGAAAGCTCAGATGCAGGGTCTTCATACTGCCCCCAGCTGCAGGGCCCACTCTGAGCTCTGGGGACCCCCGCAACCGGTGGGGGCTCGAAGCTTCAGGATTCCATGGTGGCCAGGAGCTCTGGGGTCTCCATGCCGCCCATTGTGGCCAGGAGTTCCAGGGGGTCCATGCTGCCTGCAGTGACTGGGAACTCTGGGATACCCCCTACCGGGTGGTAGGGGTACCCTACAGGTTTCAGACGCCATGGGCAGCGGAGAACCCTGCAGCTCCTGGCCGCTGGGGCTGAAGTCACAAAGGTTGCTGGAAATCACAGATTCTTTGACTTCCGTGACTTGAATAAATCATAGCCATAGTCATGGGGAACCTATGAAATGCATTTCCACTGATGTTCTTGGGCCCTTGCCTGATGCAGAGGCTTGCCATAAATATTTGCTGGTAGCTATGAACTACTTCACAAAATGGCCTGAGGTTTATCCAATAAGAGAGCAAGAGGCTGTGACTGTAGTAGGGGTCGTAGTCAATTAATTCTTCACTAGATCTGTGGTCCTGGATGAGAACACATAGCTCGAGGGAGAAACTTTGCATCCAAAGTGGTTCGATAGGTTTATGAGATTACAGGGATCCACAAAACTTGGATCACCATATCACACCCACCATAGCAATCTGATGGGATAGTGGAAAGGTTCAATGGGACTCTGGGGATTCAGTTCACTGCCTCTGTAGAGCAGGATCAAAGGGTCTGGGACCAGTTCCTTTTGATGGCTTATAGAACAGCAGTCAATGAGAGCACAGAGTGTACCCCAGCACTCATGTTTGGGCATGAGCTAAGGACTCCCAAAAAAACCTCTTGGATAGAGTTCCTGAAGAGGAATAATGGGACATGAACCTTCTGGCCTGTGTAGATAGTCTATAATCCAAAATTGAAAACGTTCACACTTTTGCTAGGGAAAATGTTAGGATAGCCTCTGATCAAATGAAAAAGGGTCTATGATGATGTAATGTCACTTGGGGAAACGTAAAAGAGGTCCCGGTCTGGTTCCATAGTCCTAGAAGAAAGGAAGGCAGGAGCTCTAAGCTGGATAAACCTGGGGAGAAACCCTATAGTGCAGGCCCATATAAATGAAGTAGTGAACAGGTCCCAGAACTAACCCCAGAATTATCCATAAGGACCATTTGAGAAGGTACCGGGAGACAGAATTTCAGCTTGGTTGCCCCGAGTCTGAAAATGTAGTTGTGGAGTTGAGAATGGAAAAGTTGTTACAGAGGTGAATTCCCAATTAAGATAAAATGGGCAGGGTATTCCTCAGCCAGCAAATTCCACAAAAACAACACGCATGTCTCAGGGGCTGATTGAAAGGAAACCCAGGGAGATAAAAATCCCAAAGAGATTTGGATAGGAATAACATGTTGGGGTTGATGATGTGAACACATCTTGACAGAAGGATACTATACATATGTGAATAATTAACCATGTATCATTTTAAATGTTACATTTTTTTTTTCTTTTCTTTGGGGTGGGTTGTTGAGTGTCTGTTTTCGTCCTTATCAGGGCAAGAGGTGAAGCTGAGGTGGAGAGTGCTATGAGCTGGGTGAAACCTTGTTACAAGATCAAGACTGATGGGTGTGAATTCACCCTTTAATTAACATAACTGGAAGCATAAGCCCCACCTAAGACAAAAGAAGTGTGTGAACACACCCAAGAGGTTCTGGCTGAGTTGTTTATGGATGGGGGAATGGGAGAGTGACAGAGAGAGACAGCATGAAGAAGCAGTTGAAAGCATGGTAGCTGACCCTGGGAGAGATCTGGGGAGATCTTTTTGGGTCTGGGTGCAGGCTAAAAAGAGTTTTCTTGGTGCTGTGAGAAAAATAAACAGTTCTCTGCTATTTGATTCCTCCTGAGTTCAGAAACACAGGACTTTTAAAATAAATGTCGCAGACATACCTAACTACCACCAATTTCCACTCCCAACTGGAACACCCACAGACCCAAACTTTGACTAGCCACTGAGGTCAAAAGAGGAAATAATTTAGCTTTTAAAATAGAAGAATGTATTCCCTTTCTCTGGAACAAGTCTGCTTCATCAAATTGTATATAATTTTAAACTATTAAACCCTTTTACTTGCTCTTCCATTTAAAGGTGCAATTTGAATACCCAGGAAATCAATATCTGCTTTGCTATGTGATTACAACCAAATAATTGAAATATCAGAAGGGCAGCGAGCCACAGAGCCTTTGTATTTAAGCAATAAGGCATAACGACAGTGCTTTCAGCACAAAAGTAGTTCTAAATGTAATTGAATGAAACTTTTAAATGTAACTGTTTTTAGCAAATCCACAGAGATCTTTAAAGTAGAAAAAAAATCTTCAAAATATCAAGACTATTTTGTGTCATCAGTTTTTAAGGAGAGTTCCCCATTGAGGTCAGTAGGGAGCTTTGATAAAAAAAGAGTTGGCATTTCATAGCCTTACTGTCGTGATGCTGTACTAATATGGTAAATATAATTCATAGCAACACCACACAGAGAAGAACTTTATGCAAATACTTCATACTTAAGGATAAAGTGACCAGACAGATTATGGACAGGTCTGAATGATGGAAATAAGCTATTTCATCTCACGTGGTCGTACTGGAATACATGCTTTATGGAAATACTAGCTTATATGAAAAAAAAAAAGAAAAGTGTCTGTACAAGGGATATGCTAAATTCATATTACATTTCCAAGGGAAAAAAAAGATCTTCCTTTAAAATATAAAATCAGGAGAATTTGTAGATGAAGAGCAAGTCAAGGTGAATATAAATTAGGCATTGGCTATTTAGGGGCAAAGCAGAGCAAAGAAAAACACAACCCCTTATCAAAGAATGACTGCAATACTATTTCAAAGGTATTCAGCATGATTGTGGGTTAAGAGTTTTAGAACAGAAGTAAACATGAAGGTTGGGTAGCTTACTTAATGAAGAACTAGCCTTTCAGCTCTGGGACTCTAATTTAAATCCATCTTTCACACCCAAGTGAAATGAGAGGCTTCATTCTAGTCCCTGGTGGACAGTAAATAACTACATGTAATTTGACAAATTTTAACACAACCAACAACCTTTTCATTGGTAAAACACCAGACTTTCGCTAGTACAAAGACTGAATTATCTCTCCCTTCCTTTGAGAGGAGTACTTTTCAGAAGTTCTCTTTGTTTTAAGCAAGACTTTTTTGTAGGAGTTCATGCTATAACTAACTGCTCTGTATTATTCCTTTAAACTCCAAACTTTCAATTTTCAGAATTTCACATAATATTCTATATCAAATGTGAGGGAAGAGGAAACTTAAAAATGTTTGGGTTGTTAAAGATGTGATTCTGCACTCTACTTCCTCCCACTTTCTCCATTTTTTTGTTCCTGTACAAATTCCAAAGAGTCATCTCTTCTTCTCAGTGCTTCCATCTCTGTTTGTTTTTTATTTGGTTCCAGAGTCATACTGATTCATAGGGCTCTTTTTCTTTTCTCTCATTGTTTCTAGAAAGTCTTCTATCTCTCTTGTTTCCAAAGACCCACCTTTTTAACCATATACTCCTACACTCCTTCCTCTGCTCCCAGAACATTCTTTTTCTTTCAGGTTCCACAGCATCTCACTCAGGTCCAATACTGCTATATCCAGCCCAGCATTCTGCTCAGAAGGGATGCAGAATTATCTTATCAGACGCCAAGTTCTATCCCTCAGTTACCAACTATAACTTATCTCACTCTTTACTCCATGCCCATGATCACCTATAGCTTAATATAATCACTTGAAATTATAGACCAGACAGTAAACACTACATGGATATGACCATTCTATAGTAATGTATAGGAGTTTTCAGGGGACCACACTACAATTCATATAACAGCACAACTAATTTCCATCACTTATTCACTTTTTTAATGTTTTCTTAGACTGAAATGTCCAAACTGGTTTACAACCCTAAAGTGTAGAGTTATTGCTTTAAATCTGAAAGTTTGGTGAAGTTCTCTCAGCTGTTTTTCAATTACCTCAGCAGAAAAAATACATGCTTGTTGCTGTCTAAAAATGTAAGACGCATTTGTGTAGTAACAATTTAAGTTGCTGAACTTTAAAATCTCAGGCTTTACATGCTGCTAGAGATCAGTGTGACAATAAGAAACATGTTTTCCATATTGTTGTTATATTTTAAATGTGTATCTACTCTAAAATGCAACACTATAAAATTGCATTTTAGGATACCATGACTAAATCTGCTAAGTTTACAAGTTAAAACATGTATTTTATTTACCCTAACAGTCAGCTCTGCAAACTCAGTCTGGACCTTAGAAGTCAACCTGAGTTCTTTTCTCTTGTGCATTGTTGCCAGTAATGAGGGTTCAGAAGGCCGAAGCAGGTTTTCGGATATACCTGTGAAACCAGGTTATTTTCCTTGGAACTAAACAAACATTGTGAATACATATTTAGCAAACAGTTCTACTAGCAGTTTGTAAAATGGAACAAACTCCTGCTTGTTCAGTGTGAACTAATTGGTTCCCCAGTGCTAAGATGCATACAGAGCAGCAAAAACTAGTTTGAGGATAACATTTTCAGTCATCCTTAAGACTATGTATACACAGATTGTGGAAGTGAGCTTCCCAGACTAGGTCAACAGACTTGGGTTGTGCTAGCACTCTAAAATTAGCCATGTAGACTGCGCTTCAAAATTGTGGCTTGGGTTTGAGCTCAGGCTCTGAAGCCCATCCTTTCCTTAAGCTTCAGAGCCCGAGTTCAGACTTCAACACAGTTCTTTATAGAATGCCAACACGAGCCCTGCAAACCCAAGCTTGTCGACCCAGGCTGAGAGGCTCACCTCCAAGGTCTGTGTAGAATAGCTCCTAAATCACTTAGGGTATAAGTCACATTTTCAAAAGTGGTATAGACACCTATCTGGACCTAACTGCCTCTTTAGCTATTTAAGTCACACATTTAGGATACACTTATATCCACAAAACCAGTGCTCAGTTGTCACCTAGCCCTGTAGGCAGCAGCTGCCTAAAATTCTCAGGTTGCCAAAGTTTCTGCCAGAAGACACATGCAAAACCAGCTACATCTTGAGGCTACCCCACAGACAACAAATTACTCAGGGTCCTAGTGCAAGCCAAAGCCCTTGTGGGATTTCCAAACTGGACATTCCCTGGCCTTTCTCGCCTGCAGAGCCAAGTCCTTTAGGTGAGCTCAGAGTATGCCTACAAATGAGGCCCTGCACAAAAGACAGCCAGTCAATTCTGGGGCTGATTGTCTTGCGTGCATTCCCCCAAAATACGAATAGTCAAGTGATTAAGGCACTCACTTGGGACAAGGAAGATCCAAATCTCTGCCTCACTTGACTTGAACCTGGCTCACCAGGGGACACTGGTGCAGTCCTGAATGGGCAACTATTGGAACACCCCTGCCAGCCTGACCGTGCACACATGCTCTGCAGAGGATGCCATTTAGCTCCATGTGATGTGACTAATGCTGCTCAGAGGATGCAATTTTGTTCTCAGAGTGGTTAATTTTAGAATATATGGAAGTTGCCCCAAAGTAGTGCCATATGGCTCCAACTAATGCTTACTTTTTTTTTTACTTTTGTTCTTTTATTCTTCTTTTCCACGTTTGTATTTTTTTAATTAGAATATAAAATTAAATACAAAAGAGAATGAATTGTTAAAGTTACTAATTTAGCCCTGCTCCCATGTGGGATTATGGAATAAATACAAAAAAAGTCAGGAAATGACAAAGTTGGTGTTCTCATAGAAATACTAATTGACCTTCATTGCTGAATACTGAATATAGCATTTTAAATTACTAGTTACTGGATACTCTTAAATGTATACCCTATTACACCCACAGTACACCCTGAATCATGCCAACTGCAACCCTATTGACTTGGATAAGGATGTGCAATATGCATAATATTGCATATGAGAATCTTAACTTCTTAATTTCCAGACTTTTTTTGTGTGGAAGAGCACATTCTGATCCCATTAATGACTTCAATTGGCTCAAGATAGTGGGGTCCCTCAGGGCTTGGTTCTTGGCTCTATATAACATTTTTACCAATGAGCTGGAAGAAAACATAAAAATCATCACTGATACATTTTGCACATGACACAAAAACTGGGGGAGCAGTCTATAATGAAGATGATAGGTCACGGATTCAGAGCAATCTGGATCACTTGATAAACTGGGCACAAGTAAACAAGATTTATTTTAATATGACTAAATGTGCACATCTAGTAACAAAGAATCTAGGCCATATTTACAGGATGAGAGGCCCTATCTTAGGAAGCAGTGATCGTGAAAAATACTTGCGGGTGGATAATCAGCTGAATATGAACTCTCAGTGTGACACTATGGCCAAAAAAGCTGATGCTTTCCTGGGATGCATAAACGCAGGAATCCTAAATAGGAGTAGAGAGATTATTTAATTTTTGTATTTGGTACTGGTACGACCAGTGCTGGAACACTGTCCTGTGCCTACAATTCAAAAAGAATGTTGATGAATTGGAGAGGGTTCAGAAAAGAGCCATGAAAATGATTAAAGGTTAGAAAACATGCCTTATGGCAATTGAGCTCTTTGAGTTTATCTATTTAGCTTACCAAAGAGAAGATTAAGTGGAGACTTGATTACAGTCTCTAAGAATCTATATGGGGAACAAATATCTTCAATCTAGCAGAAAAAAAGAGATAACATGATCCAATGGCTGAACGTCGAAGCTAGACGCATTCAGGCATATATTTTTTAATGGTGAGAGTAATTAACCATTGGAATAATTTACCAAGAGTCATGGTAGATTCTCCATCAGTGGCAATTTTTAAATCAAGACAAGGTGTTTTTCTAAAAGTTCTGCTCTAGGAATTATTTTGAGTAAGTTCTATGGCCTGTGTTATACAGCAGGTCAGATGATCACAGTTGTCCCTTCTGGACTTGGAACATATGAACCTAAAAAGCAACAAAGAGTCCTGTGGCACCTTACAGACTAACAGACGTATTGGAGTATAAGCTTTCATGGGTGAATACCCACTTCGTCAGACGCATGTGGTGGTCTTGTAATGTAATGTAATGACTTTACATTTGCAACTATACAACTAACCGCATCTGTACAGCCCTTTGCATGAAATACAGTATGCGCCACACTTTCAGACATGCTGAACACTTACAGATCTTAACCGTTGATTTCAGTGGGGATTGTGAATGTGCTCAGCAATACCCTAATGAAAATGGCTGCAACACCACTGAAATAAGGACTGCAGGACTGTGCCCTTATATTAGTAACAACTTTATTTATATTTTTTCCCACACATAGCAATATGTAACATTAACCAGATTAGCCAGATCTGAATGTATTTAAAAAAGCCTTTAACCTCTTTAAAGATTTCCATTTATTTTAATTTAAAGAAAAATATTCCAATTTTTGGTTTCATAGAAAGTTCTTTGCAATACTATAATTTTGCTGACTCCTGGATAGGTAACACTGTGTTTGATGTGAAAGCACGACCAAAAGGTAATTTAACCATCTTTGTGAAAATGAGAGGTAGTGGTACGGTACTGAAAACAAGAAAGTACTTTTTTCTCCTGCTCATGCACAGTACAGTGCATTTATTTGATTTATAATTGAAAAATATCACTAAAAGTAAATCATTAAACTGCAAAAGGAGAATATTCTTCTTTTCCTCTCTAGAATTATAGTCTATCCATCTCTTGTGCTCATAAACTGAAGATTTTCCATTAACCAATAGGATGTAAGTCTTTTTGTCTCATGTCAATCTACTTTAGCTGCTGTTATTTTCAAATATCCAATGAGTTTTGAAGGAAAATAAACAAACAAATAAATGAGAGTTGAAACATTACTGCCTGTTTATGGCATGAATGTTTCATAACCCAGATCATCGAAGTAGGGCTTCAAGATTTATCCTTTCCAACTTGATTTATATATATATTTGAAAATCATAGACTCATAGACTCATAGGTCAGAAGGGACCAATCTGATCATCTAGTCTGACCTCCTGCACAAGGCAGGCCACAGAACCCCACCCATCCAATTTTATAACAACCCCTATCCCAGGACCGAGTTATTGAAATCCTCAAAATTGGTTTGAAGACCTCAAGCTGCAGAGAAACCATCACCATGTTATAAATGCAGAGTCATCATTTCTAGCACACAACCCACATCTAATATTTGAAATATTTTTAAGAACTTGGAAATGATTACTTCTGTTAAAATTATTCACATTTATTTAAGCCAACATTTTATAGAATGGCTCTTATTTATTCACATCTGTACACAGAAGTTCTCCATTTAAAATAAATAAATAACACCACACCACTACTGTGTTCTACTTACAGCAAAATTGCAAGGAGTTATTTCTTTAAAAAAATAAAAAATAATAATAAAAAAATTAAAAGCCCAAGAATCAGATTGTGACTTGATATGGCACTTAAATTCACCCTTATAAAAACCTAAAATATCACATCAAGGAAAATTTCAAAGGCATCCCCTTTACCATGTCCGTACAGAAGACTCTTCCTCATTCTTAAAAGCTCTTCAAGGCCACAATATGAACAATATCTTGTCTGCAGAATTCCTTTAAAATCCTGTGCTGAAGAACTCAGCTTACTCTTCCATGTCTCATGAGTGAAATTCAGATATTTACTGGTTTAGGTCACATTTAATTATTAAACATCTTATTTGATCCTGACTATATATCATGGATGAGTTCTGACAGAGAAAAACCTATTTAAATCCACTGATTAGCAGTTTAATATTTGTCTTGTTTGATAAATGGCCGAACTTCACTGTTTATTACCATGGAATCAGGATTTTTTTCTAAAAAGACACACTACTCAGTAAACCTCAAGGAAAATATTCTAGGGCTGCCACTACTTGTTATCTATTTGTCTGGAGTGTACTTATCTGTAACAGTATTACCAAAGGAAAATCAACATGATAGTACCAAATTAAAAATGGCACCTACCTCATCATCATCATGAAGGAAAAACAGAAGAGGCCAAGGAAGCAAGTATCTCATTATCATGTGTGACAAAGCTTTAATTAGAGTAATTTTTCAAGTATGTATGCCTGTTGGGCTGCAGCTATCACATATCACTGCTTCCTCAAATATTTAAGATCAATTTAGCTCCTTTCCTATTGACAAGGCATATCTACTCAAAATGAGTAATAGATTCAGCAAAGTTCTTACTGAACCCTTCAGGGATGCACAACAAAAATGTGGTAAGGAAATAGTGCAAGCTCTCTGAGGGAAAAGGCAGTATTTCATTCTGTTTGTACACTTGCTAGCACAATGGGGCCCTGGACCACAACTGGGGCTTCTAGGCACTAACACAAAACCAAAAAGATGAGCAATGAGAAAGAGAAGTGGTCCTGGAACCTTCACCTGAATATTCTCTTTGGCACATTCCTGGCCATTAGATTTTCAACAATTGCAGTTGTGGTTTCTGTTAAATGCCATATAGGAGAAACCTGACATTAGTACAGGAAATATGACAAATTGATAACACTCTGCTGCTGAAGTTGTCCACTGTAGTACTTGACTGGTTCAGGTGCCACATGCAAGCATATTTTATCAAGCTGCATATTGCCAAATAAAACCTCCAACATCCCCATCCCAGCACACCTCTTTACTGATATAGGTATACAAGGAGTATCAGGGATTCCTGTCACATCCACCAGGACTGATGTTATGAACAGGCCCCAAACCTGCATGGAAATCCACAAGTAAGCATATCCTCACCCACGCGGAATCCCACAGACTGCAGGAAGAGTCCCCATGAGGCCCACGTAATGCTTTTCACTAGCTGCCCCCTTTCAAGAATGGATGTACAATGAAGGGGAATTCTTGACTAGATACAATGCCCTCAATTAAAAACATTTTTTTAAAGTCTTGTTGTTTCTCAGTCTATAAGTACAAGATTAGTTTCCTGGCTTCTGGAAAACAAGCAGGGCCTCTGACACCTGTCACGTAGATTTTACTCAACCCTTTAATAATTGAATCTGCTTTAAGGTAAATTTATTCAACTATTTCTTACCATACTGTTTCTAGAGAAGCAAAAAATCTCGTCTTGATTTAATATCAGTGCTAGAACATTCCATTTTGTCACTTGCAGAAAGCTGTCCAAATCCCTGGTGTCCTTCCTATGTCTAGGAATTTAGAAACTAGTGCAGATAAAATAAGAAACAACTTGAGCTTTTGTCCAAATCTCAAAGACCTGTTCTGACCATTGAACTGTGAGCAAATTAATGAAATTGGTTCAGAGAAGGCCAGAAAGGACCCTTTCTAAAAGTACTTTGTGATGATAGTAGATTTTGTTGTGACAGGGAAATTGGGCCCAGATTTCAGTCATTGAACCAGGATACCCTTAGCATGGAACTGATGGCTTGAATCAAAGGGATGAGTTCTCCACCCAGTTAAGGCCTCCTCTATTACTTTTGCAGCACACCAGTATTAAACTAGAAATTCACAGGAGAAGGATCTCTGCTGGTATAGAGCTGGTGGGATATACTATCTTCTATGTCATTTCTCCACCCCAGTGCAGAAGAGGAGGAGGAAGGTGATTGTCAGGGATTCAAGGGGATGTCTTAGAGCTCAGATCCACAATGCCTGACCCTCAGTTGGCATAAGTACCTTATGTCAGAACAATAAATTCAAGCAGCAACCCTCTTGCTCCAATTTATGGTAGCACTAGACAACGCTGAATCGGGGAGCTCCAATTGAATCCCTGTAGCTGCCCCTCTCCATTACATCCAGGGAGTGCTGGGAAATCAGGGCTAGAAAATACAGGAAATCTTGGAGACAAAGAAACTATTCTTTTGAGATGAAATTTCTAGCCTAAGAGGCCAAAAAAGCCACAGTTGCACAGTCAAAAAAATACATTTGGCTCAGAGCCCATCCTGTTCAGTGGCAAAGGGAGTCACAAATTAGAAATAAAAAAGTAACATATAAATGTAACCCTTCTGCCCCTCTGAGTTGGCAGCAACAAGGGCCGGGTTCAGTATCCAGGGGTTCCATTTCAATAACACAATGCATAACCGGCTCGAGCCCCCACTCAGTGACCTGGTACACTTACATACCACCACCACCCCCCGGGTGCCTCTAGGAGGCAAGACTTCCCCTCTCGCAAGCACAGAGTCTGAGTGTAGCAAAATCCTTTTAATAAAGGAGGGAAACAATGCAGCATCACATTGGAGAAACACCACAATCAGGATTATAACACAAACCATAAGCAAAAACCCACCTCCAAGTACGTTTGGCCATGTCCTTTTCCCCTTAGGGTTTTAAGTCCAATCACCCCAAAGTCCAACAACCCGAAAGTCTCTGGTCAGTGCCACCTCAGAGTTCAAAAGTTTATCTGCAGAGTTTTACCCCCCCAGCCTAGGTGGAAATGGGGGGGGCACACATGGGGGCACACAGGGCCATGGCCAACTGCTCTGCCTCTCCATGGAGTTCTGCTGCAGCCTTCACCATGTCCAGCTCCACTACACCAGCTGTGCCGCTCCTCCAGCTGACCCATGAGCCACACCAGCCATCCCCGCAAATCGCTCCACTCCGCTCACTGTTCTATGGGCTGCTCCAACATGCTGCAAACTGCTCTGCTCTGCCAGCTGCTTAGCGATAGGTCTTCAGGCTCCCCCACTAGTTAACACAGCACTCAGTGATCTCAGTTCAGCTCTTTTAGTGATTTCAGCTCTTAGTGCTTTCAGCTTGTAGGAGGGGAGCCCTGGTGCTGGTGCACCATTGGCCCTATGTGAATTCAGCTTAGCTGCCTCTAGCTGGACTCCTAATGGAATCAAAATTATCTCTACTCTTTAACGGTGGAAGGAGGAGGATGTGCAATTGGTGTTCCAGGCCCTCAAAAGGGACCCATACCATCAGGTACACACTCCAGTCCCCAAACTCTCTCCATTCACTGGGTTTTGGAACCCATGTCCCTTGTCTAGCAAGTACTACTTAATTGAGGTTGAGTAAACTCTGTCATAAAGCAGTCTCGTAGTTCCTCATTCACATAATCAGGATGACAACACTTTATTCATCCTGCCCCAACAACAAAGAAATTGGGGATCCCAGAGCTGTCAAAATAACCATCCCAGGCTGCCGTGGGCTATGCTTGGTGGGGTGGGTGTGCCAATGCAAATACCTGAAATTCCTTTCCACACTCCCTGAAATTCTTTCCACATTCCCCATAATTCACCACCAGATGTCAGAATAGAGCTCATCCTGACTCTGCTTACATAAAAATTGAAAAAGGGGAAATAGCAATCAACATAAATTAGAAGTTATAAAGTGTAGAAAATTGCTAAGGGCAGTTAAATTACTCAAGACTATAACAAGGTTCAAAAAGAGCTACATAAATTCATGGAGGATAGGTCCAACAAAGGCTATTAGCCAGTATGGGCAGGGATGGTGTCCCTAGCCTCTGTTTGCCAGAAGCTGGGAATAGGCAACAGGGGAATTGGCCAATTGATGATTACCTGTTCTGTTCATCCCCTCTGAGGCACCTGTCATTGGACACTGTCAGAAGACAGGATACTGGGCTAGATGGACCTTTTGATTTGACCTAGTATGGCTGTTCTTATGTTCTTAAAGATATAAGGGAAAAATCCATGGCTGAAAAGGCTAAGGAATAAGAAGAATGAGGGTTTTTAAAAACCTGCTAAGAACAAAAGAAACTCTAGCAATGGTATAGGTCCATTTCTAGATGGAGATGGTAAAATTGTTAGTAATTATGCAGAAAAGGCAGAAATGTTCACTAAATAATTATCTTCTGTATTTGGAAAGAAGTACAATGAAGTTTTCATATTATATGAGTGCTGAAGTGTTTTGTAGTCCATTAGCAAATTGGGAAGGTGTTAGACAACATCTGCTAGGTATAAATGTTTTTGAAACAGCAAGTCTGGATAACCTGGAAACAAGAGTCCTAAGAGAGTTGACGGAGGAGATCTCTAGTGCACTGAGGTTAATGATCCCATCTCACATTAAACTCTATTAATCTAATATCTAGACCAAAGAATTTAGAAAATTTCAGTCAAGCACATGGATATCTGGGCTCTTTAAACTGAACTTTTGAGGTTTGTCCATCACTATGACAATGTCATAAGCAATTCTTGCCATACAGTAATGTTTGATGATTAAACACATACAAAAAAACCACTTATAAGAGTGATTTTATTCCTGAATTTTTGCTTCTGCACTCACTATGGATGTGCTGAATGACTGAAAAAGGAGACTAAAACCATATATAATAATATTTACCTAAAAACTAAACCTATTGAAAATGGTGTGTACTGGGAAGAAATACAAAGCTGTTTACTGCAATTATAGTTTTCAGTACACCACAATTATTAATTATGTGTGCTATCTGAGTGAGGAGACATGATATTGGAACAGCAAGAGTACATAAAACATTAAGCGTCTCTTCTTCACACCAGGATCTTTCTCCACAATAACACCCGGAGTGGAAAGCCACTTACCAGAATGCTTGAATGACACATTGTTAAATAGGCCTGCAATCATATCCTGTATATTCTGTGTTCAACATCTTCTTAGAAATGCTGGGTCATCATTCAAGCTATATATTTGAAAATCGTGTTATAAATGGAGAGTCACCATTTCTAGCACACAACCCACATCTAATATTTGAAATATTTTTTAAGAACTTGGAAATGATTCAAGCTATAAGGGTTGTGACCTAGGAACCCCCACTATACTCACATCCTACGTACAGCTGCAATAATATGTGTAGAAAATATGCTTTGTGAGGTATCATATAAAAACGAACAACATGCTGGTCATTAATATCATTGTAAAATGCATGTGTTACCCTTCTATGTGAAGTTATGAATTCCCTTGTTATAACGTTACTAAGACACATTTAAGACAAATTTCAAAGCCTAAGTAAAGGTAATAAAGAGGTTTGTTCTAGATAAAGGAATGCGGGTTTACCTCAATTTACATGTTAGCAATAAACAAAACTATCAGGCAAAACCAGCAGAAGTTCGTTCATTTGCTATGTGTCTTCAGTTGCCTATACAATGATAAGCAGATTAAAATAATGTTTTGAAAAAGATGATAATCAAATGTGTTACAATAAATACTCAATATTAAACTCTCCATAGACAGGACTACACAAAGAAGGCCTAGTTGAAGGAATCCAATGTAGTCTGGCTAGAGCAGTCCTACTTGAGTGGTCAGTAAGGGAGAGTGGGGATAATACGCCATCTTTTGATTGGATGGGATCTAGAAGAGGACCTGGCTCTAGACGACATTGTCTGGAGTTTACTTTGTGTTGCAAAGCAGCTGGATAAAAGGAGAGTTAACCACAGGTCCTCCTTGATTAAGTTTTGTAACACAGGCTCTGTGTGGTCAAAGGCTAATGGGGAAACTTAAGGCATTTCCCAGGTGAAAAGTAAAGGACACAGTCAGCGTGCTAATAAAGCAAAAAGAGAGACTTCAAGAGTGACAGGGAAGGCAGTTATTTATTGGCTGCAATGCTTGACCCAATGGCATCAACTGTGGGATTTCTGCAAATGGAGTTACCCAGGAGTTGTTTTGGTGATCTTTGTTCAAAGTAAACAGAACTTGTGAATGTTTTATGAATAAATTACTCTAGAAAGGACCCTGTGATAAAAAGTTGCTGTCACTATTTCTTTTTTGTTCCCCCACAATGGGAAATTGAGTTAAAGCACCCCCTCACCCCGACCCCCACCCCCGTTGCCAAGCCCCCATATCGCTTGCAGCTCAGCAAAGTGGCAAAAATAACAACAACATGGAGACTGATAGTCCCAATGCTCTGACCTTTAGTATAAATATCAACCATTCTTAATGTGGGAGGAAGAAATTGCCTAATTATGTGTCAAAAGGATACTGCTCTGTGTCAAAGTAATAAATACAAAATAAGATGCAAACCCCATATGATGTAAATACACTTTAATATAACATGCAAACTGATTATTAAGGTATCTCTTTCAATGTGGGTTTTGGAAAGTTTAAAGATCAATAGGTTACTACTATATTCCAGCAGTTAGCTGTGTCAATTACTTCAAATAAATGACATTGCTTAACCCTATGCTTAGTAAATTATGTAACCATATCAGCCAGTTACACACAAAATCAACTAAAATATATCCAGCACGATCTATAAAGAACTAAATAGCTGAAATATTTTTCTCAAAACAGCACAAATCAAGTATATAGCATGATCAATGACTAACTAGCTAGATCAGTAACAGATAGGGATGGCCTCCGCTGCTTCAAACTGATTTAGTTCAGTTCAATCTATATCCAAGCTTTATGATTCAAGGCTATTGTTAGTAGTGCTATTATTTAAAAACTACCTCTCCTTAATGCAAAGTTTCTCTAGGCACTGCATCAGCACATTCAGAATAAATCACACCAGACCAAAAGAGAAGGAAAACTTTCTCAGTGGTTAATAGTTCACAATTATAAGATGCAATGAAACCAGCCTCACCTTTCTTGGTATTGTCCATTGTCAGTAATCAACTGAGATAGTCACAACAGCGCGAAATAGTCTGGGTGAATCACACTGTATACCATCTGATGGTCACTACCATCTGACAGGCCAGATAAATACTATGGCCAAGGAGCAGTATACTCTTTTTGCTTTAGGTCATAAGAACAGCCATACTGGGTCAGCCCAGTGGCCCATCTAACGCACTATCCTATCTCACGACAGTGGCCAATGCCAGATACTTCTGAGGGAATGAACAGAACAGGGATATTATCAAGTGATTCATCCCCTGCCCTGTCCCAGCTTCTGGCAGTCAGAGGCTTAGGGACACCCAGAGCATGGGATTGCATCCCTGACCATCTTGGCTAATAGCTATTGAGGGACTTACCCTCCAGGAATTTATCTAATTCTTTTATGGACCTAGTTATACTTTTGGCCTTCAGAACATCACCTGGCAATGAGTCCCACAGGTTGATTATGAGTTGTATGAAGAAGTACATCTTTACGTTTATTTTAAACCAGCTGCCTATTAATTGCATTGTGCAACTCCTGGTTCTTGTGGCATATCTCTTCAGTGTGCCAACATATATTCCTGGCTCACATGATTGGACTCCAGGCAGCTCACCTGGCAACATATCTGCTAGCTAGTCTAGAATCCAGTTGCTTTGTTAAAGTATGGTACAGTGTATGAAAATGAATAGCTAAAACTCCAGAATGAAAAGTCTTGCAGGTTGATCCATGTGAGTTAAATAGAATCAGCAAAGTATTGTAGGTTGATTGATACATATGCAGTACAGAGCAACGCTATTTGTGTGCCCATTTGAGTGTAATATAACCAGTACTGTCCACAAAGTGCTTGGTAAATGAAAAAAATCAAGGCCCAATTTACCAATATGCTCGAGATGTTGTGTGTTGCTCTGGCAATGCAGAACATCCATAAAACTAGTTTAACTGTCCAAGTGAATCTGGCTTGGGTCACCTGAAAGATTTTTGTTAAGTACTGCAGGTGGCAAACACTTGTTCATTGTACAGGTCATGAGACATAAAACTATTATATGAGTTCAAGTCCTGTCTGTGTCTTGAGTGGCACCATCTCAGCTACAACATGCTCTCCCTCAGTTCTGAAAGCTATATCAATGAAACTACCCATAGCATGTGCTATATTTCTGGTGTGTTCCCTTTTGCATAGCAAGCAGCAACAATAGTGCTTAGTAGCAATGTCCCCAAAGTATTCCGGTGAAATCCTGGCCCTAATAAAGTCAACGGCAGGACTCCCATTAACTTCAGCAGAGACTGATTTTACCCTGTGTGTATAGTCTAATGTGGGAAATAACCCACAAATGTTGATGTGATATATCTTGACTTTAGCAAAGCCTTTGATACAGTCTCCCACCATATTCTTTCCAGCAAGTTAAAAAAGTTTATATTGGATAAATGGATTATAAGGTGCATTGAAAGCTGGCTAGATTGTGGTGCTCAGCCAGTTGTGATCAATGGCCCGATATCGAGTTAGTATTCGGTATCAAACAGAGTCCTCCAGGGACTGGTCCTGGGCCTGGTTTTGTTCAACATCTTTATTAATGACCTGAAGGATGGGATAGATTGCACCCTCAGCAAATTCGCAGATGACACTAGGCTAGGGGGAGAGGTAGCTGTGTGGGAGGGTAGGGTTAGGGTCCAGAGTGACCTAGATAAATTGGAGGATTGGGCCAAAAGAAATCTGATGAGGTTCAACAAAGACAAGTGCAGAGTCCCATGCACTGCTACAGGCTGGGGACCGAATGGCTAAGCAGCAGTTCTGCAGAAAAGGACTTGAGGATTAGGGTGGATGAGAAGCTGGATATGAGTCAATAGTGTGCCCTTGTTGCCAAGAAGGCTAATGGCATATTGGGCTGCATTAGTAGGAGCATTGCCAGCAGATCGAGGAAAGTGATTATACCCCTCTATTCAGCACTGGTGAGCCCTCATCTGGAGTATTGTGTCCAATTTTGCCCCCTGCCCCCCGCATTACAGAAAGGATGTGGACAAATTGGAGACAGTCCAGCAGAGGGCAACAAAAATGATTAGGGGGCAGGTAAGTTGAATATGTGTGGCCTGCAATTGATTTTTTTCAGCGTGTCAATGGCCCCTGACACAAAAAAAAGTTCCCCACCCCTGCATTAGATGATCACAGTCGTCCTTTTGGGCTTTAAGTCCCAGAATCTTTGAAACATCAAATGGAGCACCAGAATTCTGAAGTGATGCACACAGAGTAATACAGAATTTCCATTTGGAAGCTTATTTTGTAAATGACACAATTTTTTTTCCAAAAGATCTAATTGAAAACAATCTAGCTGCGTTCTTTTTAAATTTGATGCACCAGACTATAAACAGCTGGAGCTATGCAAAATGTTTTCCATTTCACATTCAATCCAGCACAGTTTTGCTTTGTGCCAGTAATACAGATGAGGAAAAATTCCCCTCCCCTTCCAAAAATCTTGCAGCATTTGACTGGATACAAATAAAACATTTGCATCGATTAATGCACTGAAGACATTTTTTTCCCCTCAGAATTAGTGCCTAAAGTTAGGTACCTTGACCAACATTTTCAAAAGAAAGAAGAGTCTAAAGTTAGGCACCTAAATAAGAATCTGGGTTGTAATCATGGACCCACTGGAATCAGTGGCAAAACGTATATTGACTTCATTGGGCCAAGAATTTCATCACTGGTTTCTGAGAGATGACCACCTAGCAATGATATAAGTGGGAGCTAACTTGAGGCATGCTCCTCTGATCTTTGAAAATCTTGATCCTAATCCAACAATTGTAGGCACTTACATTTGAAATATTAGCCAACATTTAGAATGTGGGACAGGGGGCATTCTGCAGTATATTTAAGATGCCTCTATTTTTGAAAGCTTTCCTAATGATGCATTCAGATTAAAGTGGAATGAAAAGGAATTAAAATTTCTTTCAAGGTAAAGGTACTTTTCTTTTTCTAGCAACAGCATTTCTCTTGAATAATGTTTTTTTGTGAACTACTTTTTTCTTAGATTCTGGATGCTGTGGTGTCAGGAATTAGTCTGGATTGAATTACCCATCTAGAATCTGTTATGTATAAAACAGTCTCTGCTCTACACATAGTGGATTTTACACATGTACTTCCCATTAGCACTACGGTGGTAAACATATACCTCACCATTGCAGCAAATTGATAATATATTGTTTCCCAGTATCTGACAATTTATCCTGGCACATCCGTTATCCTATAAGATTTTGGCATCTTGTTTTGATAGTAGACTACTAGGGGAGGTTACTTCTTAGAATGGAGGGGAAAACATATTGCTGCAGTACCTGTGAGCAGGCTGATGGTTCCTTATGTTCAGAAATGCCATAGACAAAATTAATTTCTAACAAAGCTCTTGCCATATTTTCAGATTAAATCTAAAGCTTAAATGGAGATTTATCTGTTTGAAAGTGCTCTGTTTGTGTGGCCTTGTAATGCTGATTATATTTTTCTTCTAAGGCTGAAAATGATAAAGGAGAGAAATAACCTCTGTGTGAAAAGACACGCATTCTGCAGAAGGAGGAATCTGTTCTCTGGGTGAGAGCCACCCACATTCTATGCACACAATATTGTTGCCCAACATTTTCAAACCTGACTTTTTAGACTTGAATCAGGAAACAAATAACTATCTCGGTGGAGCCAAATCCTAGTAAAGAATGCTAAGAAAAAGATTCCAGGGAACATTTTAGATATTACTTTAATCTGGAAAAAGATATTTGCTTGATTGAAAATCTCTCTTTAGGGAAAATTACATCTTAATTGCCTATATTCTGATTGCAAGTTTAAGCTGTAACCATATAGAGCAGTGGAGTCACGGTAATCCACTGGTGGACCATGAGACAGATTGTATACACTGACCGTCTTCAGGCACAGCCGCCCGCAGCTCTCAGTGACCAAATATCACCCACTTGTGACGTTGCACCGCATAATGCTTTATGGGAATATGCTTATGAATGTATATATGACATAATTGGAATATGTTTAATGCTGCATATGCCATGTAACATATCTCTGTAAAAGTTAAGTTATGATCTACTGAATATATTCATCATGTTTGCATGCATGTATCATTTTTGTACTTGAAGTACATGTATGCTTGTTTAATTTTAAATAGCCTCAATGAAGCAGTTGGTCAGCTTCCTGAGAAAAGACTATTCTTGGTAAGTTCCCAATCAAGAAGCCCTTAAGCCAACAATTAACTTGGAGATGCCAATCCACATTTGAGCTTTCCCAGGAATGTGGCTTGGCTGGTAAGGAACTCAGTCATGCATGGACATGTCACTTGCCCATGTGACTCCAAAACTCCATCTTGGAGCTGCATTCTACACAGGGGGAGGGAGAGATGTCCACCCACAAGGGAAAGTCTATTTAAACCCCTGGGAGACCCCTCCATTTTGTCTTCAGCTGGTTCAAGAGATAGCAGCTCCACCCCCAAAGGATACCTGAAAGAAACTAGAACAAAGAACAGTAACTTCAGGGGGTGTGAGTGATTATTGGACCCGGACTAGAAGGAGACTAGTCTGTAAAAGGAAGCTTACTGGAACACCTCTGAGGGTGAGATTTTATCTGTATTCAGTTTTCTTACTGTATTAGACATAGACTTGCATGTTCTATTTTATTTTGCTTGGTAATTCACTTTGTTTTGTTGGTTACTATTTGGAACCACTTAAATCCTACTTTCTGTATTTCATAAAATCACTTTTTACTTATTTTCTAACCCAGAGTATGTATTAACACCTGGGAGGGACAAACAGCTGTGCATATCTCTCTATCAGTGTTATAGAGGGTGAACAATTTATGAGTTTACTCTGTATAAACTTTATACTGGGTAAAACGGATTTATTTGGGGTTTGGATCCCATTGGGAGTTGGCCATCTGAGTGTTAGAGACAGGAACATTTCTTAAGCTGCTTTCAGTTAAGCCTGCACTTTGTAGGACACGATTCAGACCTGAGTCTGTATTTGTAGCCAGCAAGTGTGTCTGGCACAACCAGGCAAGGTTTTGGAGTCCCAAACTGGCAGGGAAAGCAGGGGCAGAATTAGACTTGGCACCCAAGGGGGTTTCTGTTATCTAACCCATCACACCATCTTTCCCCCATTGCACTGTTACAAACACACTTGCAAGTGGTAACATAAACCTGCACATGTAAATCTAGATGGAAAAAAAAAGTAGAGAAATTTGTTTAATAACACCTGTCAAAGTTAGACTCAGGACTCAACAGTTTGTCAGACCACTCTGTTTTATTAGCGCAGTGCTCCGCCAATAGCACCGAGATAATGTGAGTGGCCATGCAAGACCCAAATAGTCTTATTTATACAGATAAAAGAGCGGGAATTAGACAAAGGGACAAAGAAAGCAAAACTGTAATATTCACCTGGGGCACAGCATGCATATCCTACTTCCTTACTAACTCTTATCCATCTAAGGCTAATACTTCACCAATTGCCCTTAAACGGTGCAATTGTTCTATGTTAATGTCTGTATTCCTGACACCTGGATTGCAGCATTCCAACAATTTTTCTTAAAGGTACAGACAGCATTTCTTTAATCCTTTCTATTTTCACAATATAATTCATTCTACTTTCACACACCCAGCCTGCCTTATTAGATTACAACTATATCAGAAATTACAAATGTGAGGCCCCAACCCTGCAAACACTTAGAAGTGTGCATAACTTTACACACAAATAAAATTATGGAAAAAAACCTTATGTGTGTGCAGGATTTGGGACTAGGATTGCAATCCAAAACCCATTAAAATCAGTATCTCCATTGAGATTTGGATCATGTGTTAAATGTATGGCAGCACCAATAGTTATTTTATAGCATATTCTGACATGAAAATATATAGAGCAGGGGTTCTCAAACCTTTTATTTTTGCTGCCCCCCCCTTTTAGTACTCATGGGGCACTAAATGAAGAATGTAATCAATATCCCTGCAGTCAAAGGCATTGAAGCCTTTCAAAAAGTGTAAAGTAGGGTGACCATATTTCAGGTTCCTAAATTGAGGACACTGCTTGCGGGAGGAGGCATTGGAGGAGGGGTGAAGTAATACCATACCATGCCACTCTTACTTCTGCACTGCTGTGGAGGTGGTGCTGCCTTCAGGGCTGGGTGCCTGGACAGCAGCCACCACGCTCCGGCTGCCCAGCTCTGAAGGCAGTGCCTCCACCAGCAGCAGCTCAGAAGTAATCATAGCAATACCATACCATCTAGCACCCTTCCCTACGATAGTCTTGAGACCCCTTTTTTGGGTCAGGACCCCCAATCTGAGAAACACTAATATAGAGTATATATAATATTTATAATATATTCAGAGGTGAAATCCCATATCAGAAAAATAATACGAATGTTTCAAAATGATTCCTACCCACTACCAGTATAAGCCAATTACTTTCTTTTTATAGTTTCTCTGATAGGTTTTCTGACATGGCAACAATCCAGTATCTGTTTGTTTTTCATTGTCTCCCTCTATCCCTCCCCTGCCCCCTTCCCCGCCCCCCCCTTCCAAGCCATGGAAATTCAGCATCACATCTAGAATCACCACATTTAAAACTGCAGGAATATGACATTAGCAGTTAAAAAATATAGGAGAATTACCAAAAAAACCCCAATGTGTAAGGTGGGAAGGATATAAAGGTTGGCATCCCCCAGTAACAGTGGAGAAAGTAACAGTGTTACTTGAAATTGCACTCCCATCTCCCATAGGTAGTGGGTTGTGAAGCAATCGGGATGCAGAGCAGAGATGTAATTCACTCCCACAAAGTCAGCATAAAGGCCAGCAAAGGGGACCCGAGAGAAAATCAATCCCCTTCTTGAGAGGCAGAAGGGAGGGGTGCAAGAGCTGTAAATCTTCACTCTTTTTTTTTTAAATGGTCAGGACTTTGGAGCAGAGTGGAAACCAGTGAGATAGTCTCTCTTTTATGCACCCTGTGGTGAAGGGAATGGTGAGAGTCCCTACACAGGAAGAACACTAAGCAGAGGAAAAGGAAAGGGCTACTAGGGGAAGACAGATATTAAATGAGAGAGAAAGAGAGAGATTTGGGATGGGACTGACTAGAGGCATGGGCGGCGGGTAGAGGATGGCCCCTGGCTAGCCCCTTCTGCCCGTGCCCTCCCCATGGCCAGAGCCCCATGACCCCCTGCCATTCCCCACGGCTGGAGTCACAACCCTTCCCTGCCCGAGCCAGACAAAGCCCCAAATCCTCCTTCCGGCTGCCTGGAGGAGCCCCAGGCCCACTGAAGCCCAGAGTAACCCCCCCATTCCTCCGCACTGGAGGAGCCTGGGGCTGGCCACAGCTGCACCATGCCTCCCCTCCCTGGACCCAACCCACTCAGGGAAGCATCTGTTAGAGGATGCGTTTGATGTGCCCCATTCAAGTTCCTGGGTGGCAGAGGAGGCAGTTTGTGCCTCCTCTACCTCCCAGAAACCTGCATGGGGGATAAGAAAGCAAAAACTTCCCTGCCAAACCCCACAACTGGGGGTCCAGTGGCTGCAGCAGCACTGGGGAAGGCAAAGCCTCCCCTGGCCTATTTTACCCACTACCCATGACTAGAGGAATGGGCTGTTGTAGCTGAGTTGGTCCCAGGATATTAGAGAGACAAGGAGGGTGAGATAACATTTTTTATTTGACCATCTTTTGTTGGTGAGAGAGAGAGAAAGAAGCTGTCAAGCTTACACAGAACTCTTTGTCCGTGTCTGGGACCATTACTCAGACTGTCACCGCTAATTACAAGGTGGAACAGATTATTTAGGACAAGTAGTTAACACATATTTCAAGGAACCATTCAAGGTGAAGTGACCTGTTAATACCCCTCCAATAACAGGGAGGAAAGGAAGGTGAGGGGGACATAGATGCTGGAACAAGGCGTGCAGGGGGGTGCTGCCATGCCCCCTGGCTTGAAGTCATTTCCATTATATGCAGGGTTTACAGTTTGGTCAGTGGTTCTCAGCACCCCCACTATAAAATTGTTTCAGCACCCGTGGATGGGGAAGCAACTGGGGAGGGGGGTTGTTAGTGGGTTACAGATTGTTGTAATAAGCCATAAATCCAGTGTATCTATTAAGTCCATGATTTTTAGTGTCCAGCAAAATTGTGAATTTAGTTTCCCAGGCACATCTTTTGAAAATGTTGTGCAGGTTTCCTTTGAGTTTGAATTCTGATAGGTCAGATATAGAGTGATTGCTTTGTGAAAAGTGTTAGTCCACAGAAGATTTATCATTTCCCTGTGTAAGCTCATTCAAAAACAGTGATTATCTGCTTTCACCACATAGTTGCTATTGGGGCATTTAGTGCACTGGATGAGGTACACATTTTGTAGCACAATACATATATTATGGTCTTTCACAGTGAATAATGCACATGGTAAAATCATCTGCACTTTTTACTTAAACCAACCTATACTATACACAAACCCAAACTATAACAGACAGTCTCTTATTCTCTTAGCTGGGCGCTGACATAGCTTAGACATTGTTTCCTTTCACCTGACCAATGGCTTAGTGGAATTTACTCAGTCAATGACAGTGACTCCCAGTTCTATGTAAAACTGTATCCTCCAGTAATCCAATCATTCTACTGACCTTTTTTTAGAATATTCTCTTTAAAAAAGAAGAAGAAAAAGTACATGCTTTGGAGGCAGGAGGAAGGGAAGGTGGAGAAATCCTTGCTATTGATTTAGTCCCTGATCCTGTAAACATTTATGTATATGCCAAGGTTGAGGGCATACATAACTGTTTCCAAGATCGTATCCATATATTACTTCTAGAATTTTTTTTCCAGATTGATGAGTATAATATTCACAAGGGAAATATGCTTATCTGCAACTCTTTGATAGTAAAATTACCCCAACACACATTTTTAATTGTAAAAAAAGTCTGTAATCCATTACACACTAATAAAATATTGATTTTACAAATGCAACAGATTTTAAAAATATGCAACAGCTTTTTTTAAAACAAATTTTGTCATGCTGAATTGCTATTAAAATAAAATGTTCTGCTATGCATCATCATTTTTCAGGAACCAGACAGATATTCAAACAATTATGCTTAATGAACAAATCTGTAAAAATCAAAGTCTGTTCATGAACAATTGGAAAACACAAAAGGGGGGAAATTCAATAAGTAGATGATTTGCAATGAATAGTTCAACCAGATCTGTTCACAGGCATGACAGTCTATTCATAAAGGCCTTTGTGATTTTTTTATCATCTTACCAAAGCAAATAATATAACACTACAAAGACATGTCCAGTACTTCTAATGTTTAGACAATGGCTGCATTACCTGTTTTGACTTCCTAAACTATTAAAGAAATCATATATGGTGCAAGACTGACACGAAGAGGGAGAAAGTGAAAGAAGCAAGTCACCTGCAAACAAACAAACAAACAAACAAAAATAAAATAAGCAGTTCTAGTCCATAACAGTGCTTCAGTGATTGAAGCCTGTTAAATCAAGATCAGTATTGTGAAAAACAGACATACAAATTACACGTGGCAGGCACATTTTGATCAGTTTTTATCAGGAGATATGACATCTTCTTTGGGTGAATCAGCTGAAAGCTCAAGAGTATTAAATCCAGCTCCCTTGTGTCAGAATTGTTACACTCTGGATAAATTTTCCTTATGTCAGCTGATGATACCATGTCAGTTTCGGTAATTAATTATTACATTTTCATGTATACATTAGAACTCCATCAATGCTAAAGCAGATTGAAAATTGGTTGCCAGTCTCTTTGGGCTCAATCGGGCAGTCTTCAGGGAATGCTCATAGTGTCACAGCAGGAGTTCAACTCCCACGGAAGTTAGGAGCAGGCACTAACATTAGCTTTGATTATAGAAGAGCAGTATCTCTGCGGTAGCTACGGCTGAGCATTGCTTACTATATTACTTACAGTGCTCTAAAAACCACAGGCTTGCTCTTGATGACAAAACCATTCCTAGATAGTCTTCCCTACCATGCAGCTTCTCCCTCTCCTTCACAAGTCTTGGGACATCCCTTCTTACCTCATATCTTTTGGGGGTCTGAAAAACTTGTTTGTCAGGTAAGGGGTGGCAACTGAGCTAGTGGGGTCCAGGCTTAAGTTTTGTCCTGGTTTAAGAACCAATATTTTAAAAAGTGCTCGAAGGTAAAATCAGAGAGTGCATATGGTATTGTGAAAGACTTTCACAATAATTAAATAGAGGAAAGATGAAATGGTCAGGATAATATTCCTCAGCCTTCAGTTAAGAGTATCTTAAAACTGTAGCTCCTGGTTTTCAGAAGTGTAAAAGTTTGTGCTACCTTAACTCTTCATTTTCTGATTTTCAGAAGTTTTAGTATAGCTGATCTCTACATTCCAGAGGAGCGCAAGGCACCCTGGCAACCTTAACTCTGCATTAATGACGTTTTGGGTCAGTTAATAGTTAACTAATAATAGTTAATAGTATCAACCAGTAGCTAATGCTGCAGTGATACTATTTCCATAACTATATTGAAAGTTCTACTTGCAATACCAAGAAGCTAGATGTCATTAGTAAATGTTAGAAGACCTCCCTTTGTCTGGTTTTATAGTTATGACTAGCAATGCTGACGCTTTTGGAAGAAATAATCCCTGTGCTAAATTAGAATTTGATGGAGTTGACTAATTTGGTGTTCAACAGTCATGTTAACATACCATTCCAAAAGAGAAGACTATGTTTGCTTAGTTTTGCATAGAATATATAGGCCACTTAAACAGTTGACTTTAAAATATATGGGATGGAATCTGCTAACAAAAATGCTTTGTTATTCACTTGTAACTGGTATTTATTTATGTAAGCCTGGTTTAAGTTTAAGTTTAAGATTCAAATCTGCTAAAGAAATAAATAAGTTATTGTACCAAATTAGTATAGTAAGTGTCTTTCCTCTGAAGTAAATGGAAGTTACTTACAAGTAACTGAAAGTTCTTTGAGATGTGTGGTCCCTATCTGTATTCCACCCATGGGATACGCAAACAGACTATGTGACTGAGTCTAGAATTTCTTGTAAGCAGTGTTCATTGGCCCACAGTGCATTGTTGGGCCATACTCTCAAAAGAAGGGCATAAAGGAGAGTGTAGGCCAACACCTTTCCCATTTTCCATTCTTACCACCACTGTAACCGATATGCAACAGAGGGGCTGGAGGGCGGGTAGTGGAATCCAAATAGGGACAACACAACTCAGAGAACCTCCAGATAAAGATAAGTAACCTCCATTTCTTCTTTGAGTAATGTATTCCACACATGGGAGATTAACAAGCAGTAGTCAAAGAGGTGGTGGGTGCGAGGACTTAGAAGTGATAGCTGATTGTAGTACTGCTGTCCCCACAGCTGTCTTCAGAGCTGACAACTGCACCAGGGCATAATGCCTCGTGAAGTTATGCAAAGAGCTCCAAGTAGATGCCCCACATATCTCTAGTATGGGTATGTCTCTCAGGCCATGTCTACATCTAAAATTTTGCAGCGCTGGTTGTTACAGCTGTATTAGTACAGCTGTATAGGGCCAGCGCTGCAGAGTGGCCACACTTACAGCAACCAGCGCTGCAAGTGGTGTTAGATGTGGCCACACTGCAGCGCTGTTGGGCGGCTTCAAGGGGGGTTCCGGGACGAGAGAGCAAACCGGGAAAGGAAACCAGCTTCGCCGCGGTTTGCTCTCTCGGTCCCGGAGCCACCCAGCAAACCGCAGGGAAGGAGACCTGCTTGCTCGGGGTTCCGGGACCGAGAGAGCAAACCGGGAACGCCGCGGTTTGCTCTCTCGGTCCCGGAGCCACCCAGCAAACCGCAGGGAAGGAGACCTGCTTGCTCGGGGTTCCGGGACCGAGAGAGCAAACCGGGAACGCCGCGGTTTGCTCTCTCGGTCCCGGAGCCAGCCAGCAAACCGCAGGGAAGGAGACCTGCTTGCTCGGGGTTCCGGGACCAAGAGAGCAAACCGGGAAAGGAAACCAGCTTCGCCGCGGTTTGCTCTCTCGGTCCCGGAACCCCGAGCAAGCAGGTCTCCTTCCCTGCGGTTTGCTGGGTGGCTCCGGGACCGAGAGAGCAAACCGCGGCGTTCCCGGTTTGCTCTCTCGGTCCCGGAACCCCGAGCAAGCAGGTCTCCTTCCCTGCGGTTTGCTGGGTGGCTCCGGGAATGCGAGAGCAAACCGCGGCGAAGCTGGTCTCCTTTCCCGGTTTGCTCTCTCGGTCCCGGAACCCCGAGCAAGCAGGTCTCCTTCCCTGCGGTTTGCTGGGTGGCTCCGGGACCGAGAGAGCAAACCGGGAAAGGAAACCAGCTTGATTACCAGAGGCTTCCTCCTTCCACGGAGGTCAAGAAAGGCGCTGGTAACTGTCTACATTGGATTACCAGCGCTGGATCACCAGCGCTGGATCCTCTACACCCGAGACAAAACGGGAGTACGGCCAGCGCTGCAAACAGGGAGTTGCAGCGCTGGTGGTGCCCTGCAGATGTGTACACCTTCAAAGTTGCAGCGCTGTAACTCCCTCACCAGCGCTGCAACTTTCTGATGTAGACAAGCCCTCAGAGATGCAGTTGAAGTAGCTGATCCATTGGTAAAATGAGCCTTTACCCCTTTAGGGGAGGGCGGGGATGCCAATTAGCTGGAAACAAAGGGTAACCTGAGATCTATTTTGGAAGTCTCTGCACCAATATAAAGTTGATGCCTTGATTGCTCTGCTTAGGAAAACAAATAGTTTAGATCTCTTTCTAACTTCCTTTGTTCTTTGCAGATAAAAGGCCAAAGCCCTCCGGATGTCCAGAGAATGCAATCCTCTCTTCTCTTCCAAGGCATGTGGTTTAGGAAAAAATACAGATAAGTGGATGACCTGACAAGACACTCAGAAACTCGCTTGGATGAAGCTGGGGTGGGGGCATATCAACACCTTTTCTTTACAAAAGGTAGCATAGAGTGGGCCCACCATAAATGCTATCAGTACACCAACTCTTCTGGCTGACACTATAGCTATCAGAAAGGCCACTTTCATGGACAGATGCATCATAGAGCATGTGCCAAGCAGCTCAAAGAGAGTCTTAGTGAGAAACAATTGAACAAAATTGAGGTCCCACTGAGGTATGAGCTCTACTGCCAGTGGAAAAGAACCCCCTTCGGAAATCTAGTTGAGACAGGGGATGTAAAGATTGTATGGTTATCCACTGGAGGATGGAAAGCACAGATTGCTGCTAAATACTTCCATAAGCAACTGAATACAAGAACCCAAGACTTAAGGGTAAGTTGATACTCTAAGATATGAGGGATTCCAGCAGAGTCCAAGCTGAAAAATGCTTACATTTAGCTGAGTAATAGCTTCTTGTAGAATCTTTTCTACTTTGGTTAAGGACAGCTTGCTTTCTTCTGGAACAGCAGATAGTACTGGATAGTACAGATAGAGCAGATAGTAGTGGTGAAGAGTAAAGATGTCCTCTGGGGAGATGTATGTCGCAGATTGTCCTGGAGCACAAGGAGAGCCTATTGGCAGAGCCAGAACTTCTTTGGTCACTGTGTGGTCAGCTCCTTCCAGAGTTACATTGCTATCGGTACCACCTCAGTTCCTGAAGTGGATGGAAGTAACCAGGAGCTGTCTATTCCATGTTTTTATCACTGGACCTGGTTTCATAACCATCAGATCCATATCCTTGTACACCTCCTTCTCTTGTTAAGATTTAGTCAGGCCTAAGATCTGAACACCCATGCATGCTGGCTCTCCTGATTTTGATGGGGTCAAGGAGGGATCCTTTCTCTTCAGGACAGTCTTAGACATCGATGACTTGTCCTTATGTCTATGACCATGCCCCTTACTCTCCTGTGAAGCCTTCTCTTTAGGCTTAACAGACATAGCATCCAATCTGGAACATGTGCTCAGATAGGTGTTGCCTGCTTGTTGAGACTGATGTACGAGGGGGTCCCTGGCCCATATCTGATTGGGGCTACATTGCCTTCTCCATGAGGTGTTTTTTGAGACTGAGTTCCCAATCATCGTGAGTTGTGGGGGGGGAAAGAGTGGCAGATGTTGCACTTGGTAAAAATGTGAGCCTCTACCAAGCAATAGAGGCTGTGTTGATGTTTGTCACTCATAAAAAAGGAACAAGGACAGGAAACAAACATTCTGAACCCTGGGCATAATCCCAAACTTATCAGGGGAAAAGTCCCTGGGCAGGGAATAAAAATACTATCTATGCTGTATTATACTATAAAAACTACTAACATAGAACTATAGACAATTCTTACAGGAATAAGTAAAAAGTAGCTGAGGACATCAAAGTTTTTGACTCTGACCATGCAGTGGTAAGAAGGAACTGGAGAGGTTTTGGTCCACAACACCTTTTATGTTCTCAGCTGGGAGCCTGAGGAGATGCACAATGCATGTGTGGGCCAGTAGACACAACTTGCAAGAAATTCCAGACTTAGGAGCGTGGTCCACATGCATATCCAATGTGTGGAATACACATAGGAACCCTCACTCAAAGAAGAATCTACTGCTACAGTAAAAAATAATATACTGAAAGTAATCTGTTTTCTTTTATCCATTATCCTCCTTTCTACTATTTATTTTGTATAGACAGGTTTGCTGCAATGGCTCATTAGTTCATTTCTAAGATGTTTAATTTGTATACTTTTTTCATAATATGTCTGATGAAGGAAATAGTTGAGTTTCCCTTCCCTTTTCCCACTTACTCTTATAGCATAAGCTGAAAGAAATATTGCAAGGTAAATTTAAATAAATCACTGCATTTAATTGCTGTGGAGATGTCTATGCACCTTTCATCTTTTAAGAAATAAATAATGCTTGAAGTTTGGAGTACATCATTGTGTTATATCTAATACAGTCAATGAGAATATTTAGCATGTTAATATTCCATAATGCTGTCAATTATTCAGGATCAGACTAGTAGTTGTCCAGTGAAATAGGCAATATGTTTTGACCAGACAGAATATAAGTAATTTGCATAGGGGAAAGTTAGATCTTTAGGGGAGTCCAGAGGTATCTTGAAAATTGAAATACAAATCGATGCTAATTGGTGCTATCTGTTGCAGTCAGAAAACAAACAACCCCTCTGCTCTTCAAAAGTATGTCTGTTACCCAGGGTTAATAGTCATTCCTGACAGAGAAGATGAGCTACTTACGGAGGAGGACAAACTGCACCAACACAAAGAAATTAAATTATTCATATAGGGTCCTCCACTGCATTAGCCATTCACTTTCCAAAACACTCATTACTTGACTATGGGAGGGTGAGAATGCACTAATGCTCATCCTAAGAAATCATGGGATGGAGGACTATTGAGTGAGAGAGGAAATTTGTGAAGAGGGGGTGGAAAAGAAATATGAGAGAGCAAGCTTGGAATATGAAGGAGAGAAAAAACACAAAGGGTAAAACTGATAAGGGATTGAGACTAAAGCTAAAAACAATTTTGCAAGGTTTGGATAGAAAATGGATAGGTAATAAACATCCATTGTTAACGAGTACTTCCATGTTCAGCAGTACCTGAACTTTTCAGATTGGTTCATCTTCTAGCTAATATAGATTATCACACAGTGAAACAAAAGCATCAATCAAGACTGAAAAAAAAAAACTTTTGTTCATAATTGATTGAAATTTAATCGCTGATAAAAAGGTTTTGTGACTTTTAAAAGTGGTTCCCCTTTACCTCTGAGACAGTCCAATGATAAGCTTATGAACTGTTATTCAGGTTTATTAAGGGCATTGACAAAAGATAGACTTTTCACTTACAACTACAGATTTATCTACAGCGCTTTAAAAAAATATATCTATATGTTGCCCCCACAGAGATAGGATCATCACTATTTAATAAAGGTTGAACTATAATTTGTTTTACTTTCTTTGAAAATACCCTAGGCATGATCAAACAATAAAATAATGCTGCCAACTAGTAACAGATGACATATAACACCTTGGATACACAGTACCTGACAGAATTTACAGGAGGACAGCCCTCCAAGTAAATAAATACTAAATAATACATTAAATAGACATTTATTCTCTGCTTAACAGCTATACTCTTTCTAATCAATTGTAAAATGTTCACTCCTACACAAACTGTGAAGTATTTTTAAGCATAACATTTGTGCATTTGCAGGGTGTAACAGTTTGTGAATTTTAATGAAATGACATTTTAAAATATCAAATATAGTTTTTTTTCCTCCCAGTTTGTGTATCACTTGATGATAAACACAACAAAACAAAGCTAGGCACCGAGGATCATGTTCTTTGACTCAAACAAAAGTGACTCCTCCATAAAACTCATAAAGATCTCTCTCTTACTAAAAATCCCACTGTATTTAATATAGTTGATTGGTAGGTACATGTAGTGGTTTCCCATATACAACACACAAACGTATTTATGATTAATGGAAAACCAACCACCAGGTATCTATGGGAGAGAAAATACAGTGACTCACTCTAACATTCTGCATTGAACTGATCAACAAAATGGCAGGGGTGTCATGGTATCCTTCCCCAATCTGAACCTTAGAGTTCAAAAGTTGGGGTACCAGCATGAATTCCCCTAAGCTTAATTACCAGCTTAGAACTGATAGCTCCCACCAATCAGGACTTGGAGTGCCTGATACACTCTGGTCCCCCCAAAACCTTCCCTGGGGACCCCCAAGACCCAGACCCCCTGGATCTTAACACAAGGAAAGTAAACTCTTTCCCTCACCAGTGCCTCTCCTAGGCTTTCCCTCCCTGGGTTACCCTGGAAGATTACTGTGATTCAAACTCCTTGAATCACAACACAGAGAAATCAGGTTTGTTCCCCCTCCTTCTCTTCCCCTCCAGGTGTTCCCTCCCTGGGCTCCTGGAGAGATAGACAGATTCAAGCTCCATGAATCTAAAACAAAGGGATTCCACCCTTCTCTCCTCCCTTCTCCTTCCCTGTTAAGTACAGACTCAATTCCCTTGAGCCTCAACAAGGGGGGAAAAATCAGACAGATCTTAAAAGCAAAACTTTTAATAAAAAGAAAGAAAAAGTAAAAGGTGTCTCTGTAATTTAGATGGTAAAAGTTACAGGGTCTGTCAGCTTATAGACACTAGAAAGAAAAGCCTCCTCCAGCAAAAATACAATTTAAAATACTTCCAGCCAAATACACATTAGAACTCTACCAGCCAGATACACATTTGCAAATAAAGAAAACCAATTAAAAAGACTAAACCACCTTTCTACTTGCACTTACTACTTGAATAGAAAATTAGAGCCTATAGTACATCCGGTCACTCTCAGATCCCAGAGAGAGCACAGACAAAGAACAAAGAACGCACACACAAGCTTCCCTCCACCCAGAGTTGAAAGTATCTTGTCTGCTGATTGGTCCTCTGGTCAGGTGTTGTTTGTTAACCCTTTACAGGTGAAAGAGACATTAACCCTTAGCTATCTGTTTATGACAAGGGGATATTTTGATATTTAAAGGTGGAGTGCACAGAAAACACAATTAATCTTCATGTAGCACACTAAGCACAAAAATGCTCTTCCCCTCTGAAGGAGTGCTGGAGGAGTGGAGAGATGTACCAAAGCTGACTGAATTGTTCAGGTACACCAGAGCTGTAATACTGTAATACTAATAATCTCTAGTAAATGTAGGTAATGTCATCAAGGGATGTCATACAGAGTAAACTAGTTAATATTGGAAAGCATAATCCCAACTATACATATAAAATGATGGGGTCTAAATTAGCTATTACCACTCCAGAAAGAGATCTTGGAGTCATAATGGATAGGTCTCTGAAAACATCCACTCAATGTGCAGTGGCAGTCAAAAAAGCGAACAGAATGCTGGAAATAATTAAAAAAGAGCTAGCTAATAGGACAGAAAATATCATGTTGCTTCTATATAAATTTATGGTATGCCCACATCTTGAATACTGTGTGCAGATGTGGTCGCCCCATCTCAGAAAAGATATATTGGAATTGGAAACGGTTCAGAAAAGGACAACAAAAATGATTAAGGGTATGGAACGGCTTCCATATGAGAAGAGATTAATAAGACTGGGACTGTTCAGCTTGGAAAAGAGATGGCTAATGGGAGATATGATTGACATCTATAAAATCATAACTGTTGTAGAGAAAGTAGATAAGGAAGAGTTGTTTTCTACTTCTACACAAGAATTAGGGGTCACCAAATGATATTAATAGGCAGCAGGTTTAAAACATATAAAAGGAAGTATTTCTTCACACAACACACAATTAACCTGTGGAACTCCTTGCCAGAGGATGTTGTGAAGGCCAAGACCATAACAGGGTTCAAAAAAGAACTAGATAAATTCTTGGAGGATAGGTCCATCAATGGCTATTAGCCAGGATGAGCAGGAATGGTGTCCCTAGCCTCTGTTTGCCAGTAGCTGGGAATGAGCGACAGGGGATTGATCCCTTGACGATTACCTGTTCTGTTCATCCCCTCTGGGGCACCTGGCACTGGCCACTGTTGGAAGACAGAGTATTGGACTAAATGGACCTTTGATATGACCCAGTGGGCCATTCTTATGTTCTTATGTTGTTATATTGTCCACACTAGACATTGGGTACCAAAACCTGTAACTTTTGCCCGGTCCCTAAGTAAATCTATTTCCATACAGAATTGAATGTTTTGACAGCATATGGCGCTGAACTTAATTACAGGGGAATGGACAAGGCTGTCAATTGTATTGCATATGTTTACTGAGAGACTTGGTTTTAGGGTGTAAAGCTACAATGAATAAAATTTTATATATGCTCCATAAAAGTTTTGGTGGTGTTCAGGACTCATTAATCTCAACTGGCAATGTTGAGGCAATTTTCAATAAAACCTAGTGCTTGGATATTGTTAGGCCCTGAGAATCTCTATGCAGTACTCTTCCCAAGGGACTTTTCATCTTTTTTTTAAATGTTTTTTTCTCAACAATAACTAGAGCTGAGAGAATAATTTGCAGCAAATAATTTAGTAAATTTCAGCTTCTGGGGTTTCTATGAGTAACCAGAGATTGGAAGTGGATACAGCTGCTGCAGAAAGCAGTTCAAGTAGGCACTTCTGCACTGGGGGGCAGGGAAGGGAGTATAATGGGGTCCAGCTGGGACCAACCTTCTCCCTTAGACCTAAAGCTAGGCAGAGTGAGACTTTATCTGGGGACACTAGGACTTATCAGACATTCTTCCTCCCAGCAACCATGTGGCTTTTGAGAAAGAAACTGCAGTGAGGAGCCAGTCAGACACTGAAGCCAGCACAGCAGCTGCAGAAAGCAATTCAAGCAGGGAGCCAATAACACTGATAATGTCAGATTGCTTTTTGCACTTTTCACTCTGTACATTCCCCAATCTCTTGTGCTAATTAGCTGTTTGCTCCACCACCCCCCTTCCACCTTCAACTCTTACAGTCTCCTATCTCCTCCCATGTTTCCTTTGTCTTTTTGTTTTACTAATCCCCTTTTAACAAAACCCCATGCAAAGGATTTAAATAAGATGAAGTCAAAAAAGTGGTAGAACTAACATGATGTTTGTCACCGCCACACTGTTCACTCTGCTTATATGCACTATCCCATTTTCCTACTCAATATTGGTCTTGTCTGTTTAGATTGTAATCTCTTTGGAGCAAGGACTGTCTCTTATTTTAAGTATGTGCAGGGCCTAGCACAATAGGGCCCTTTTCTCAGTTGGGTCTTAGGTACTACTATAAAAAACATGATAAATAAATTAAAAAAAAAAGAGTTAATCAGAATGTCCTGGAATGTGTTCATTATTTTCATTTAGTGGACAATTATATTTGGTGGGTTTTCTTCATTTTATCTCTGTAAATTGAGAGCACGTGGCTTACTGTGATCAGGGCCCAGGGTGGAAGTGATGAATCGCTCACTTCCAGGACTGACCCGTCCACTTCTGGGACTGACCACGCCAACCACTTGTGCCGGCCCACAGTGCCCCCCAAAGCACAGGGCCTGGAGCGGTCGCCCCAATTCCCCATACGCTAGGGAGGGCTCTGACTGTGAGTCTGTGATGGTTGTGATTCAACATTCAAACTGTGTTGGTGGTTGAGATTAGTTCACATGGTATTTTTTCCTCTTCCTTGAATGGATGAATGTGATTTCCATAACCAGGAGGTGGGATAGAAGAAGGAAGACATTGAGGACATGATTTAGCAGCTGCTTAATTATATATTTAATTTTAAGTACATGCTTAAATTTCACTGAGGTCCGCTAAAATTAAACACATACTTAAGTGCTTGCTTAATCAGGGCCTACATCTCTCATGGAGAAGTAGCTGTTTATAAACTTAGTAGAAATGCAGGGTAAGGACTTTTTAGAACATTTTAAACCTTTTCCTTCATGGGCCATCCCTGACTTGCCCCATGCATCTTTCCTAAAGAAGTCATGTAACTGAAATATTTATTATCTAGATGCAGGGTTTATAGATAAAATTTCCCCTGTTGCTTTCACATAAAGTAATGTCACATGCAGTCCTAGTTATGGTCTGCCTGGTTCTTTTAATGACTCTGTGGCAGGACTCTAGTTAGGGGTTCAGACCCTCTTGCTCCTATGCTGTGTTATGATGTCTCCTATGACATGTAACTCAAACATGGAATCTTAAAATTTGCACTTGTGACAATAAATCTCAGTAGCTTGAAAATTCGTAGAAAGTGATACCACAAGCAGCATAAGCACAGCTACAATTAATTCATTTATAAATATGAGCAAATACTTGGGGAATGTATGCACATTATTATATATAATTATATACCCTTGGAGATTTGAATTTAAAACATATTGCCATTTTTGATTTTTTGTCTCCAGTGCACGCACACATTTGGTTTCTTATTGTAGGGTTGCTCATTGACTGCTAGCTTTATGGCTGGTAAACCAGACTGCTGACTTGGATTAGATTTTATTTAGAAAAAAAATAAAAGCATTGGTTGTGAAGATGTTACCTCAGATAAAAATTGCATGCACTTTTAACCTGAGATTTAAAAAAATGGAGCAGGTCAAATTTTAGTCTTCTGTCTACAGACAGAACCAGGGGTGTGAGCAAAGGGAAATGAGATTAAAGTTGGCTTTGCCTTCCCCTTAGTTTGCAACTAGGGTTACTTAAATATACATCTGTCTGCTAAAGATCTAAAATGCCCTTCATGTGAGATGGGGATTGCATCTCCTTTTTCCTGCCAACACTCTACAACAATTGTATGGTACTGAAGGAATCCTCTCATCCATGAAGAATTCTGATGGATTTGCTGATGGAATTCTAGCTGCTTTGCATCATCAGAATGGAGTGAGCCTTGGAATCAGGTTATCTTCAAAAGTACCATTTTTGCAAAAGGAGAACAAAAGTCTGACCATATGTGGAGTTAAAAATGCATGATCTGTCCCTTCTCAGAGACAAAGAAGAAAACTTCAAACATTGCTTCCCTTTCTACAAGATATTGAGAAACCTCTGATACTATTTTCAAATCATGCTCTCATGGCAGTCGGAAGATTAACCTTTTGAGCCCGTCTCCTGCAAAAACTTTACAAGTGAGCAATACTATTGACTAAAATGGGGCTACTCACAGGATGCAAAATTAAGTGGATGTGTCAATCTTTGCCGGATCAGGGCCTTAGTGCTTAATCCAGGAAAACACTGAGCCTTGCATATGAATGCCTTCGGCTCCCATTGACTGATACTCATCACTTTCACAGACTCTAGCTGTACAGATTTTACCTCAGCATTGACTGAGGACTATGGGGCTTAAGCTGCTAGTCACTGTCAAAATTCCCATTGATTTTAAGGCCAGGATTTTCAATTGCTGGATAGGTCACTTGTGAAGTATTACCTGTGAGGGACAAAATTGTCAGTGTGATCAGAAGATGGAAAAACTGAAATTCTAAAAGGTTAAAATTGAAATTTGTATCTATATTCCACATAACCTGATTACAGGCAAAAACATTGTGGATATTAAAATCATCTCTATAAGTCGGCTTTAACTTTGATGGTCTATATATCTTGCGATGTTATAAACAAACACATTCAAATTGCTTGAGGATGCAAATGTATGTGTGTCTAAGAAAGCTGAAGAATGGCATGAATGGCCTTTTAAATAATTACTTGCTTTCTTTTTAGTAACTATATAAAACAGTACACATCCCTGAGCTGAAGTATTGTGTTCAATTTTAGTTGCCACATCTCAAAAAATATCTAATATCTGAGAAATTCTAGAGGAGGGCAATGAAAACAGTTGGTTAGCAATATGTCAGGACTCCGTATGATGAGAAATTGCAAAGCCTAACAATATTTACTGTACAATGGAATTGAGTTATGGAAGTATTGAAAATTCATAACTGAAAAGTCTTTTTTTATCCTGTGGCATAGTACCAATGACATGTTACCTAATGACTTCATTTTACAAGGAGTCATTTAATGTGGTTAAAAGGCAATAGAATGGAACACAATTAAAAGATATACATATTTTAGGGAGTGTATAGTCAGCCACAGAAGTTCACTGCCACAGAAAATCATTAAGACAAATGCTGTGACTGAAGTTTTAAAAGACCGAGGTAATTTTATAATCAGTTATATTTATAGCTAACAAGCTTAAAAGAGAGAGAAAAAGTGCATCTATGCTTCTGTGTGTAAGCTGATTGCCACCCCTACATACAGTAACACAACAAAACATGTAAGCAGATGTTTAAGTGCATTTGTATTCAGCAAAAAAACTTCTGTCAAAATCAAGGGCATCGAAGAACAGAGATGTTTTACTGAAGCAGGGTGTAGATTAACTGGGTAGGAGGAGTTGATTCATCTCTCTGGCCCTCTGTAGTAATTGACTACAGGCCGATGCAGAATACCAGACTAGATGGAAAATTGGGCAATATAACCTGACAAGTCCTATGTTCATAGTCAAACTTGCCCACATTTAATTTTCTACTCTTTCCCCTCACCCAGTTATCTGGTAAAGTGAAGCTTTACTCTGGGAATATTTTCTGAGCTCACTGAAGGGGCATTACTCTCTTTAGCATTAATCCGAGGTACATGCACATATTAAGAGGAGAACAGACTCTGCTATGAGAATAATATGCAGTTTTTATTTGTTTTTCCTTGTTCAGTGAAGGAGTACAATGAATGCTGATGATATATGCTGTTCACAATACTGCATATAAGCCTGTGATGTGCCTTATCACTTTGATAAGAATGTCCTAGTTTTAGTTATAATAAAATGGTAAACATTTTAAATACCAATAAAATGCCAGTCAACAAAAACTGAAAATAAAAACATAAGTCAATTATTTGTGAATAGGCCCCACAGTTTGCAAAACGGAAATCTGAATCTCTCTAAATTCTCATAGCATCCAAAAACACAGATGGACATAAAAAGACAATGACATTGTCTGAAGAATTTCTGGAGCTAGTACAAAAAAGCTAACACAGAAATCTTCATTGAAATGTTACAGTAGACCAGATCTAATCAACTTGAATTAACCAGGATGAATACACTGTTAAATTACCTAAAATATTATCATGGTCCTAAGCAGAGAAGTGTTTCCTTTAGATATGCAAATTTACAAAAATCAATGAAACAAGCTTGCAAAATGTGAATCAATAAAAACACAACAGGGTGAAATTATCATAATCACTGATACACACATGCCACAATGCAATGTCCTCAGACTTAAGGTGCAGTCATGATTGTTATGTTATGATAATCACATGGCTTTGAATTGTATTATAGGTTGTATAAAAGAATGTTTAGTGAAGGGGTGGGGGCAGAATGTAGTATTCTTGTTGGATGAAGATAAAGCTAGTAATTCTGAATATGAAAGAAACTTCCAGAAAAAGATCAGCTACAGTAAGTAGTATCAGCTAGATTAGTTTCCCCCTTTTAGAATGATTAATAAATAGAATGCCACATCAGGCCCAACCATATCAGACTGATGTGAGACTGGCTGAAAGAATACATTTCATAGACCAATATTCCCTAAAAATCCATTTTAGGGGAAATAGCAACCTATTCATTATACTTACAGATAAAATTTAGCTGATACTTCACATCTGGTACCTGAAGGTCTGGAGCATGCGTGGATAGTAGAAGTTGGCTACCCCTATCCTGACTCTTCCAAAACATTGCCGAGGGGCTGTTCTCAGCAGGAACTATAGGGAGCACATGTCCAAAAGGACAAGACTGTACATGTGTCTGCGCATGAATGCTCTTTGACACAGTAATGGCCACAATGCACATCCTCCTGTGTAAATTGCTCCTACTCTTTACTCCTACTGTCTGGAAGGCTTTGCTGGCATTGATCTTGACCATGGTCTTGGCACCCATTAAGACTGGTTTTGTAGTATAAGCATGTATCCATCAGGAATGGGTGGCAGGGCATCATACTCAGGTTCCTGCCAGAATCTGTCCTAGTATTTCCATAGCACTTCACATCCACAGAATATTTGTACAGATGGAGAAACTGAGGTGCAGAAAGGTAACCTTGAGTAAATCACTTAACTTAAAATGTCAGCTGCAGATTTGGGACTAGAAACCATGTCACCTATCAGATCAAGCTACCTAAAGCAAAACCAGAACATTTGAATAAACAGTGTCAATTCAGGTACTGAATACCCCCAAAGTTTGAGAAGTCATGTAAGCAATTCAGATGATCAGCAGGGAAGGGGTTTTTTTCAACAGTATGTGACATGTATGAACCAGATATTTTTCAGCAAAGCCCCAGAATGCCCTCGCTCCCTCTAAACCCAGCTGACCCATTGATAGAACTAAAAGGCAACAACCAGCCAATCAAAGCTTAGTATACACTATTAGGGCACTGAGATGGATTTCAGCAAGGGCAGGAAAATTTGGGGACAACTCGAATCCTTTCTAATCTAAGAACAAGTAGTTTGAGATTTTGCCTAAAATTTGAATTTGATTCCTTACCAATTCCTTGGTTACCAATTAAGCATGATAACTACCAACTCTAATTAGAAAATAGGTGCTATCTTGACATTACAAACTTGTATTAAATGAAATATACTAATAACATAGCTTCTGTTTTTTAAAGATGTGTCAAGGTTTTATTTGTTTTTAAAGTATGTTTTTGTGCCATATGTAAGAAATGTTGGAAATACAGGGGAGAATATTGAGAAATGCACAGCTTAATTCCTTTTCCTGAGGGACAAACTGCTTCTGAATTAGAGTTTATAGTGAACACACTACAGATGTGCAATAATTGGATTTCAGCATATAACGTCTTTCCCAAATTTGTATTCTTCCACATAAACATTTCTAAAAAGGTACATTATTCAAATAGTATGTTACTTAGAAGCTATCATGATGAAGGAAGGGTCTATTTATAGTGTCGGGAAAGGTCACCATGACACCGCTGAGTGGAAAATATGGATGTAGAAACTTGAAGATGGGTTGATTCATTTCACAAAGATAAATAGTCAGTGTTGCATAACAGTCTTCTTTTAATTAGCTTGTCAAAAGATTTTGACAAAGACCTCCAGTGGATTACTGAGTAAACCTGAACTGCAGATTACCTCTATTGAATCATTTATGTCTTTCAGAGCTTTTAATAGAATTGATCTAATCAACCCAGTTCTGTTTTCTCATCAAATTGTATGCTTCTCTTTTGTTTGCATTTGTTACTACAAGGTTTTCCAGAAACAATTTTGTTGCTTTCCTGTTTGTTATAATAGAATTGTAGTTGAACACATACTTTAGATCTTTCCTGATATCTTTATTTGGGCTTCTGTGCCTATCAATTTATCCATGAGCATAATGATTCCAGGTTTGTTATCTCTTTTCTTTTCTGCTTACAAATTTATGTTTCCCAGAGCAGATATCTTGAATTTAAGGTAGCAATGTAAGCCCAAATTACTTTTGGAAAAGGGGTTGTGTATTCAAAGAGGCCTAAGTATTACTAACTGCTTTTCCCACTTCCCTTAACTATTTTGCTTTTTCTTATAATTTCCCTAAACCCAGTTTAAGATTATTAAAGTAAATTGCAAGAATTATACTAATGAAATACAGATTGAAGTTTCTGGCCATGTGTAAGAAACTTACACATTCAGAAAAATAGGGATTATGAAATGTATTACTTAAAAAGAAAAATTAAATTAGGATGGGAAAAAGATAAAATGATGTCACAAACAAGATCTTTCTGCCCTATCCGTTAATAATCTAGCAATTAGTATCTATCTATCTATGATGAAAGATTCAGTTACAAAGGCTCCATCTTCTTTGGTGGTTAATAGACACCACAGGGCTGTTCTTAAACTGCTGGAATTTCCAGTAGCAGCCTATTATGAGCTAATGCCTTACTAATCCTAGGTCTGGTGAGGAAAGAAAAAGAAGACTTTGCCCTTTTCTGACATCCACACTCATAAGCAGGGTTTAAATTAATTAGCGGAGGCATCCAGAGCAGACCCACGGAAGCCCCGGTGCCTCCCCACAGTGCTAAAGCACCAAGCTGCAGCACCCCTGAAGCCCCAAGCTGTGGCACACCCCCCACTCCCACACAGGGCTGAAGCCCCAAGCAACAGTGCCCCCCCCCCAGCTAAAGCCCTGAGACACCCTCTGCCCCACAGCTGAAGCCTAGAGCTGCAAATCATGGCGGACACGGGTGGCTTGGGGAAATAATCTCTGAAAATTTAAGCCCTGTTCATGAATTCAAGAGTGAGAAAAGCATCCTGGCATTTGCTGGTTCTCTAAGCATCTCGAGGCAGAATAGTGCAGTAACTAGGAAAACTACTGGGGATTCCCCTAGTAATTACACGCTAAGGATTATCTTTTCGGCCCTGTTACTGCAATGAGCATTATGGGACTTTACTGCCTTGGATCTATATAGAACACACACCAGTGAGGGTGAGAGTTCTTTTCCCTGGTCATATTGATCTCTTATATATATATATAATTAAGAGGTTTGAAGTCCTTGACCTCTGTGTGCAGGGATGATGTTCTTTGCCTTTTGTGCTGAGCAAACCACCTCAGCCTTTTTTTTGCTGAGTATGGGGCTGCACTTCAAATGCATGGTAACAAACTCCAGACTTTGAGCTCAGTGGGTTGGAAATGTGATATAACTTTATCAGGCAACTTTAGTATTTTCAAGATCAGAATAGTCAGACTTATAAAACAGGATTCATAGATTCCAAAGCCAGAAGGGACCATTGTGAATATTCTAGTCTGACCTCCCATAAAACATTGATACAAGTTATAGAACTTCCCAAGAATAATTCCAGGAGCAGATCTTTTAGAAAAATGTCCAAGCTTGATTGAAAAATTGTGAGTGATGGAAAATACACCACAACCCTTGGTAAATTATTCCAGTGGTTAATTATCCTCAGTGTTAAAAATGTACTCCTTATTTCCAGTCTAAATTTGTCTAGCTTCAACTTCCAGCCATTGGATCATGTTATACGTTCTCTGATAGATTTGTTCCCCCATGTAAATAGTAATAGGCTATAATAAAGTCACCCCTTAACCTTCTCTTTGGTAAGCAAAAAATATTGAGCTCCTTGCATTTATTACTATAGGGCATATTTTTAATCCTTTATTCATTCTTGTGGCTCTTCTATGAACCCTCTCCAATTTATCAACATCTTTCTTAATCTGTGGGCATCAGAACTGGACACACTATTCCACCAGCAGTTGCACCAGTACCAAATACAGAAGTAAAATAACCTCTCTTTTTCTACTGGAGGTTCCCCTGTTTATGTATCCAAGGATCACATTAGCACTTTTGACCACTGCATTGCACTGGGAGCACTCATGTTCAACTGCTTATCTACCTCCTCCCCCCAAATCTCTATTAGAGTCACTGCTTCCCAGGATAGAGATGCCATCCTGTAAGTATGGCCTACATTTTTTGTACTAAGATGTATACATTTACATTTAGCAATATTAAAAAACACACATGGTTTGCTTGCACCCAACTTACAAAGTAATCCACATTGCTCTGTTCAGTGACCTGTCCTCTTCATTATTTGCCACTCTCCTAATTTTTGTGTGATCTGCAAACTCTGTCAGTGATGAATTATGATTTCTTCCAGGTCATGAGGATAAAATTAAATAGCACAGGGCCAAAAACTGATCCCTGTAGACTCATAGACTCATAGGTCAGAAGGGACCAATCCGATCATCCAGTCTGACCTCCTGCACAAGGCAGGCCACAGAACCCCACCCATCCAATTTTATAACAACCCCTAACCCAGGACAGAGTTATTGAGATCCTCAAAATTGGTTTGAAGACCTCAAGCTGCAGAGAAACCACCAGCAAGCGACCCGTGCCCCACGCTGTAGGGGAAGGCGAAAAACCTCCAGGGCCCCTGCCAATCCGCCCTGGAGGAAAATTCCTTCCCGACCCCAAATATGGCGATCAGCTAAACCCTGAGCATGTGGGCAAGAGTCACCAGCCAGCACCCAAGAAGGAATTCTCTGCAGTAACTCAGTTCCCATTCCATCCAACATCTCCCCGCAGACCATTGAGCAGACCTATCCGGTGGTAATCCAAGATCAATTGCCCAAATTAACAATCCTATCATAACATCCCCTCCATATACTTATCAAGCTTTGTCTTAAAGCCAGGAAAGTCTTTTGCCCCCACTACTTCCCTCGGAAGGCTGTTCCAGAACTTCACTCCCCTAATGGTTAGAAACCTTCGTCTAATTTCAAGTCTAAACTTCCTAATATCCAGTTTATACCCATTCGTCCTCGTGCCTACATTAGTACTAAACTTAAATAATTCCTCTCCCTCCCTAACGTTAACCCCCCTGATATATTTATATAGAGCAAGCATATCCCCCCGCAGCCTTCTTTTGGCCAGGCTAAACAAGCCAAGCTCTTTGAGTCTCCTTTCATAAGGCAGTTTTTCCATTCCTCGGATCATCCTTGTAGCCCGTCTCTGAACCTGCTCCAGTTTGAATTCATCCTTCTTGAACATGGGACACCAGAACTGCACACAGTATTCCAGATGGGGTCTCACCAACGCCTTGTATAACGGTACTAACACTTCCTTATCCTTGCAGGAAATACCCCGCCTGATGCATCCCAAAATCGCATTTGCTTTTTTAACAGCTGTATCACATTGGCGACTCATAGTCATCCTGCTATCAACCAGTACCCCAAGGTCCTTCTCCTCCTCCGTCGCTTCCAACTGATGCGCCCCCAACATATATCCAAAATTCTTATTATTAATTCCTAAATGCATAACCTTGCACTTTTCACTATTGTATTTCATCCTATTTCTATTACTCCAGTTTACAAGGTGGTTCAGATCTTCCTGAATAGTATCCCTGTCCTTCTCCGTGTTAGCAATACCCCCCAGCTTCGTATCATCCGCAAACTTTATTAGCACATTCCCGCTCTTTGTGCCAAGGTCAGTAATAAAAAGGTCAAATAAGATCGGTCCCAAAACCGATCCTTGAGGGACTCCACTAGTGACCTCCTTCCAGCCTGACAATTCACCTTTCAATACGACCCTCTGGAGTCTCCCCTTAACCAGTTCCTTATCCAACTTACAACTTTCAAATTCATTCCCATCTTTTCCAATTTGACTAACAGTTCCCTGTGCGGAACCGTGTCGAATGCCTTACTGAAATCTAGGTAAATTATATCTACCGCATTTCCTTTATCTAAGTAATCCGTCACCTTCTCAAAGAAGGAGATCAGATTGGTTTGACACGATCTACCTTTACTAAATCCGTGTTGCAATTCGTCCCAATTACCATTGACCTCTATGTCCTTAACTACTTTCTCCCTTAAAATTTTTTCCAAGACCTTGCATACTACAGACGTCAAGCTAACAGGCCTATAATTACCCGGATCACTTTTATTCCCTTTCTTAAAAATAGGAACTACATTAGCAATCCTCCAGTCATACGGCACAACCCCCGAGTTTATCGATTGCTTAAAAATTCTAGCTAACGGGCTCGCAATTTCACGTGCCAGTTCCTTTAATATCCTCGGATGGAGATTGTCCGGGCCCTCCGACTTTGTCCCATCGAGCTGTTCAAGTACGGCCTCTACCTCAGTTGCGGTAATATCCACTTCCATATCCACATTCCCGTTTATCATCATCGCAAGGTTCCTCACTAGTCTTATTAAAAACTGAAGCAAAGTACTTGTTTAGATGTTGGGCCATGCCTAGGTTATCCTTAACCTCCATTCCATCCTCAGTGTATAGCGGCCCCACTTCTTCTTTCTTTGTTTTCTTCTTATTTATGTGGCTGTAGAACCTTTTACTATTGGTTTTGATTCCCTTTGCAAGGTCCAGTTCAATGCGGCTTTTAGCCTTCCTCACTTTATCCCTACACGTTCTGACCTCACCAAGGTAGCTTTCCTTACTGATCCTGCCTTTCTTCCACTCCCTGTAAGCTTTCTGCTTTTGTCTAATCCCCTCTCTGAGTTGCTTGCTCATCCAGTTTGGCCTACAACTCCTGCCCATGGTTTTTTTCCCCTTTCTCGGGATGCAGGCTTCCGACAGTCTCCGCAGCTGCGACTTAAAGTAATTCCAGGCCTCTTCCGCATTTAAATCCACTAATTCCTCCATCCAATCCACTTCCCTAACTAATTTCCTTAACTCTTTAAAATTAGCCCTCGAGAAGTCAAAAACCCTAATCCCAGATCTACATTTGTTTATCCTTCCGTCTAGTTTGAACTGAATCAGCTCATGATCACTCGAACCAAGGTTGTCCCCTACCACCATTTCTTCTGTAGTACCTCATCAGAAACACATCTACTCTATGATTACTTCCCATTTACAATTACATTTTGAGATCTATCACATAGCCATCTGTTAATGCATTAAATGTGTGACATGTTAATTTTTATATCATTCTATTTTTTAATGAAAAGTGTATGGTGGTGACAAGGCAAATGCCTCACAAGTCCA